>NC_135882.1:137378867-137978867 GCF_964194155.1 Cetorhinus maximus | reverse complement strand
GCAATTTTGTTAATATCCACTTGTAATTTGTTGCAGTCCTCCTCAGTTTGACTTTACATGTCATCTGAAATTGTCTTTTTGAATCCAAAGTCTGAATCGTTAATATAAATTGTGAACATTGGTCCAAGCACTGATCCTTGTGGAGCACTTTTCACTTTGTGCCACACTCTAAATACCTAATCTTTACCTATACTCTTTGCTTTGTCTTGCAGCCAGCAGCTACCCATTTATCTACTTGTCCCCTGACCCTACATTCTGCTGTTATTCATTAGCCTATTATATCAATGGCTTTTTTGAAGATCTAGACAAGTTACGTCTACTACTACTACTGTTACCTCTTCAAAAAATTCCATAAGGTTGGCCAAGCAAGATTTTCCCTTTAGAAATCCAAGCTGGTCATTATTATATTTTGGCTTTCTAAAGCTTCTATTCCTCCTTTAGTAGGGATCCCATTATTTTTCCTACCACTGCAGTTCCTTGGATATGTTCTATCTTTTTAAAAACTCATTTCTGGGATGTGTGTGACACTAATAAAGCCAGCATCTGTGGCCCATCTTTAATTTATAGAATGGTTACAGCAAAGAAGGCCATTTGGCCTGTCATGTCTGTGCTGGCTCTCTGAAGGAGCAATTCACCCAAAGCCACTCCTCTGCCTTCTTCCCATGGCTCTGAACATTCTCTCTTTTCACAAAATAATCCAATTCCCTTTCGAATGCCTCGATTGAACCTGCTTCCAGCACACTCAGGTTGGACATTCCAGATCTTAACCACTTGCTTTGTGAAAGTTTTTCATGTCACCATTGTTTCTTTTGCCAATCACCTTAAATTGATGTCCACTAGTTCTCGATCCTTCCACCACTGGAAAGTTTTTCCCTATCTGATCTGTCTAGACACCTCATGATTTTGAATACCCCTATCAAGTCTCCTCTTACCCTTTTCTCCAAGCATAACAGTCCAAACTTAGAACCATAGAACACTACAGCACAGAAAACAGGCCATTCGGCCCTTCTAGTCTGTGCCGAAATATTATTCCGCTAGTCCCATTGACCTGCACCTAGTCCATAACCCTCCAGACCTCTCCCATCCATGTATCTATCCAATTTATTCTTAAAACTTAAGAGTGAACCCGCATGTACCACGTCAGATGGTAGCTCGTTCCACACTCTCACCACTCTCTGAGTGAAGAAGTTCCCCCTAATGTTCCCCCTAAACCTTTCCCTTTTCACCCTAAAGCCATGTCCTCTCGTGTTTATCTCTCCTAATCTAAGTGGAAAGAGCCTACTCGCATTTACTCTGTCTATACCCCTCATAATTTTGTAAACTTCTATCAAATCTCCCCTCATTCTTCCACGCTCCAAGGAATAAAGTCCTAACCTGTTTAATCTTTCCCTGTACCTCAACTCCTTAAGACCCGGCAACATCCTAGTAAATCTTCTCTGCACTCTCTCAATCTTACTGATATCCTTCCTGTAGTTAGGCGGCCAGAACTGCACACAATACTCCAAAGTTGGCCTCACCAATGTCTCATACAACCTCACCATAACATCCCAACTCCTATACTCAATACTTTGATTTATGAAGGCCAGTATGCCAAAAGCTTTCTTTACAACCCTGTCTACCTGTGACGCTACTTTCAGGGAATTATGTATCTGAACTCCCAGATCCCTTTGTTCCTCCGCACTCCTCAGTGCCCTTCCATTTACTGTGTATGTCCTACCTTGGTTTGACCTTCCAAAATACAACACTTCACACTTTTCCGCATTAACTTCCATCTGCCATTTTCTGGCCCATTTTTCTAGTTGGTCCAGATCTTTCTGCAAACTTTGAAAGCCTTCCTCGCTGTCCACAACGCCTCCAATCTTAGTGTCATCAGCAAACTTGCTGATCCAATTCACCACATTATCATCCAAATCATTGATATAGACAACAAACAACAATGGTCCCAGCACAGATTCCTGAGGCACACCACTAGTCACAGACCTCCAGTCTGAGAAGCAATCATCCACTACCACTCTCTGTCTTCTCCCACACAGCCAATTTTGAATCCAGTTTACAACCTCTCCATGGATACCAAGTGTCTGAACCTTCTGAACTAACCTCCCATGTGGGACCTTGTCAAAGGCCTTACTAAGGTCCATGTAGACAACATCCACAGCCTTTCCTTCATCTACTTTCTTGGTAACCTCCTCGAATAACTGTACAAGGTTCGTTAAACACGACCTACCACACACAAAGCCATGCTGACTATCCTTAATCAGCCCTTGGCTGTCCAAATAATTATATATCCAATCTCTCAGAACACCTTCCAATAATTTACCTACTACTGACGTCAGGCTCACTGGCCTGTAATTACCTAGTTTACTTTTGAAGCCTTTTCTAAACAACGGAACAACATGAGCTACCCTCCAATCCTCCGGCACCTCACCCGTGGCTAAGGACATTTTAAATATTTCTGCCAGGGCCCCTGCAATTTCTACACTAGTCTCCCTCAAGGTCCGAGGGAATATCATGTCAGGCCCGGGGGATTTATCTACCTTTATTCGCTGTAAGGCAGCAAGCACCTCCTCTTTAATATCTATATGTTCCATGACACTACTGCTTGTTTCCCTTCCTTCCTTATACACTATGCCAGTTTCCTGAGTAAATACTGATGCAACAAAACTGTTTAAGATCTCCCCCATTTCGTGAGGCTCCACACATAGACGACCACCCTGATCTTCAAGGGGACCAATTGTGTCACTTACTATCCTTTTACTCTTAATATACTTGTAGAAACCCTTCGGGTTTACCTTCACATTATCTGCCAAAGCAACCTCATGTCTTCTTTTTGCCTTCCTGATTTCCTTTTTTAGTATTTTCTTACATTTTTTATACTCTACAAGTACCTCATTTGCTCCTTGTTGCCTATACCTGCTATACACCTCTCTCTTCTTAACTAGATCGCCAATATCCCTTGAAAAACCAAGGTTCCCTCCCTATGCCTGTTAACTTTGCCTTTAATCCTGACAGGAACATGCAAACTCTGCACTCTCAAAATTTCACCTTTGAATGCCTTCCACTTACTGAACACATCCTTGCCAGAAAACAACTTTTCCCAATCCACTCTTCCTAGATCCTTTCTCATTTCCACAAAATTGGCCTTTCTCCAATTTAGAATCTCAACTCGAGGACCAGACCTATCCTTATCCATAATTAGCTTAAAACTAATGACATTGTGGTCACTGGACCCAAAATGCTCACCTACACATACTTCTGTCACCTGACCTGTCTGGTTCCCTAATAGGAGATCAAGTATTGCATCCTCTCTCGTTGGTATCTCTATATATTGATTCAGAAAACTTTCCTGAACACATTTGACAAACTCCAAGCCATCCAGCCCTTTTACAGTATGGGAGTCCCAGTCAAAATGTGGAAAGTTAAAATCTCCTACTATCACAACTTTCTGTTTCTTACATTGGTCTGCTATCTCTCTACAGATTTGCTCCTCCAATTCTCTCTGACTATTGGGCGGTCTATAATACAACCCTATTAGTGTGGTCACACCTTTCCCATTCCTTAGCTCCACCCATATGGCCTCTGTAGACGAACCCTCCGGGCTGTCCTGCTTACGCACAGCTGTGATATTTTCCCTGACTAGTAATGCCACTCCTCCCCCTTTCATCCCTCCCCCTCTATCACGTCTGAAACAACGGAACCCCGGAACATTGAGCTGCCAGTCCTGCCCCACCTGCAACCAAGTCTCACTAATAGCAATAATGTCGTAATCCCACGTGCCAATCCACTCCCTAAGCTCATCTGCCTTTCCGACAATACTCCTTGCATTGAAATAGATGCACCTGAGAACATTTCTATCACGTACAGACCTTTGATTTCTGTCTATACATGCATTCCTCATTTGCCCTTTATCCTCCTCCACCTCACTATCTGCTCTAACACTCTGGTTCCCCTCCCCCCTGCAAATCTAGTTTAAACCCCCCGGAGCAGCACTAGCAAACCTACCCGCAAGGATGTTAGTCCCCCTCCAGTTCAGGTGCAAATGTCCCGTCGGAACAGGTCCCACCTTCCCTGGAACACAGCCCAATTATCCAGAAACATGAAGCCCTCCCTCCTGCACCATCTCCTTAGCCACGTATTTAGCTGCATTATCCTCCTATTTCTAGCCTCACCAGCACGTGGCACGGGTAGCACTCCTGAGATCGTAACCCTGGAGGTCCTGTCCTTCAACTTTGCACCTAACTCCCTAAACTCTCTTTGCAGGACCTCCTCCTCCTTCCTATCCACATCATTGGTCCCTACATGGACCACGACATCTGGCTGCTCACCCTCCCTCCTGAGAATACTGAGAATTCGATCCGAGATATCGCGGACCCTGGCACCATGGAGGCAACAGACCATCCGGGATTCTCGATCTCTCCCACAGAACCTCCTATCTGTCCCGTAACTATCGAATCCCCTATCACTACTGCTGTCCTCTTTTCCCTCCCTCCTTTCTGAGCTGAGGGTCCAGCTTCGGTGCCAGAGACGCGACCACTACAACTTGTTCCTGGTAGGTGGTCCCCACCAACAGTATCCAAAACGGTATATCTATTGTTGATGGGAACGGCCATAGGGGTGCTCTGCTCTTTCTGTCTATTCCCCTTCCCTCTTCTGACATTCACCCAGTTTCCTGCCTCCTGGCTTTTAGGGGTGACTGTCTCCCTGAAACTCCTGTCTATTGCTGCCTCTGCCTCCCGAATGATCTGAAGTTCATCCAGCTCCAGCTCCAGTTCCCTAACTTGACTTCTCAGGAGCTGCAGCTGGATGCATCTTTTGCAGGTGTAGTCATCAGGGACAATTGTGCTGTCCCAGACTTCCCACATGCTGCATTCGGAGCACTCGACTGCCCCAACTGCTGCCTCCATTACCTACTCCTAATTTAATTAAAGCACTTTACCTGGCCCTACCCCACTGGGAGCAAGCTCGTCCTCAGCCTCTGCTTGCCTAAGCCTCTCAAGCCAAAGCCTCAAAGCTCCACTCCTTCACTGGGCCACTCACACACTGGCCGCTCCTAACTTCTCCAATCTTTCTACATAACTGAAGTTTGTCAACCCTGGCAACATTCTAGTTAATCTTCTTTGGACTCTCTCTAATGCTTTCATGTCCTTCCTAACTTGTGGTGCCCAGAACTGGATGCAGTACTCCAGTCGAGGCCGACCCAGTGTTTTATACAGGTTTATTATAACTTCCTTGCTTTCGTACCCTATGCCCCTTTTGATAAGCCCAGGATGCGGTTTGCTTTGAGGTGGTGGAGGTAAACTAGTTTATTTGATGTAGGTACACCCACAGCAAGTTCCTCAGATACTGAAGCAGTCAGTGTCCATATGCAGCAAGACCTGGACAACATTCAGGCTTGTGCTGATAAGTGGCAAGTAACATTCGTGCCATATAATTAGCGGGCAATAACTATCTCCAATGAGAGAGATTCTAACCATTTCTCCTTAACATTAAATGGTATTACCAATGCTGAATCCCTCACTATCCTAGGGGTTACCACTGACCAGAAACTGAACTGGAGTAGCCAGAGAAATACTGTGGCTACAAGAACAGGCCAGAAACTGGGTATTCTGTGGAGAATAACTCACCTCCTGACTCCATAAAGCCTGTCTACCATCTACAAGGCACAAGTCAGGTGTATGACGGAATACTCTCCACTTGCCTGGATGAGTGTATCTCCAACACTCAAGGAGCTCGACATCATCCAGGACAAAGCAACCCGCTTGACTGGTACCCCATCTGCCACCTTCAACATTCACTCCCTCCACCACCAACACACAATGGCAGCAGTGTGCACCATCGCAAATGCACAGCAGCAACTCACCTAGGCTCCTTTGACAGCACCTTCCAAACCCGTGATCTCAACACCCAAAAGGACAAGGGCAGCAGATGCATGGAAACACCATCACCTGCAAGTTCCCCTCCAAGCCACACACCATCCCGACTTGGAACTATATTGCCGTTCTTTCACTGTCACTGGGTCAAAATCCTGGAACTCCCTACCCAACAGTACTCTGGGTGTACTTATGTCGCATGGCAGCTCACCACCACTTTCTCAGGGGCAGTTAGGGATGGGCAGTAAATGCTGGCCTCGCCAACGACACCCATGTCTGTGAAAAAATTTTTAAAAAGAGAAGGTTGATCAAGGTATTTCAGTAAAAGGACTTTTAGGAGGCACTGACATAGTGCCACAGAGGAGGTATGTTAAGAATATGGAAGCCCATAGAATTAAGGAACACATTCAGATAAATACATAAAGGTGGCAGGGCAAGTTGGTGAGGTGATTATTAGGTTACTTGGATTTATAAACCGAAACATCAAAAATTAAAAAACTGAAGAGATCATGCTGGAACTTTTTCTAAATCATTTGTTAGGCCTCAAGCTGAAGTACTGTGCACAATTCTGAAAACTGAATTGCAGGGAATATATGAGTACAGAGGACGTTACCAGGGGATAAGGAGGCCCAGTTGTGAAGAGAGATAGGAAAATTTAGGATTTTTCACCTTAGAACAGAGAAGGATAGGAGGTAACCCAAGAGGTTTCCAAGATAAGAGGTTTTGATAGAGTAGATTGGGAAAAAAACATTTTCTTTGGCGAGCAGATTAAAAACCAGAGGTCAATGATTTGAAAACAATTCTACAAGATCAGGGTAGTGTGAGGTGGGGGTACACAGGGAAAATTCCACCACCCACCCTCCCTGCCCAACTCAGGATCTGGAAAGCTCTCCCCAAAAACGATATAGAAAATGATCCACTAAATAAGTTTAAACGATGGATATGCACTTGGTGAGGAATTTACTTGGGTATGGACAAAAAGCGAGGTGGAAGAATAAGCATGACTGCTTTCAAAGATCCAACACAGGTATGACAAGCTGAATGGCCTCCTTCTGTACAGTAAGTTTCTATGATTTTATGAAAAGATGATCTGAAGGAACTGAAAAACACAACAGCAGAAATACAAGGTAAAGTTAAGGTGCTGCTCTGTGAGCTTCACTGCATGTGCAGGAGGCTAAGGACGGAGAGGCAGGCAAAATTAAAATGACAAGTAACTGGAAGCTCAGGGTCACACTTGCCAACTGAATGGAGGCGTTCACAAGAACAGAAGAACACAACAGGAACAAGAACAGGAGCAGACCATACAGCCCATTGAGCCTGTTCTACCATTCAATACAATCATGGCTGATCTTGGGCTTTAATCCACTTTTCTGCCCGCTCCCCATATCCTTTGATTTCCTAGAGAGATCAAAAATCTGTATATCCCCAGCCTTAAATATAGTCAATGATAGAGCATCCACAACCCTGTGGAGAATTCCAAAGATTCATAACCTTTTGTGTGTGAAAAGAATTGCTCATCTCAGTCCAAAATAATCAATTCCTTATCCTGAGACTGTGCTTCCATGCTCTAGATTCCCTAGCCAGCGGAAACAGCCTCTCAGTGTCTAAAACAAAAACAAAAATACCTGGAAAAACTCAGCAGGTCTGGAAGCATCTGTGGAGAGGAGCACAGTTAACGTTTCGAGTCCGCATGACTCTGTCCAGCCCCTTCAGAAACTTATGTTTCAATGAAATCAGTGCTCATTCTTCTAAACTCGAGAATATGGGCCCAGTTTACTCAGTCTCTCATAGAGCAATCCTCTCATCCCAATCTAGTGAACCTTCACACTACTGCCTCCAATGAAACTATTTCCTTAAATATGGAGACCAAAACTGTTCATAGTACTCCAGGTGTGGTCTCACCAAAGCCCTGTACAATTGTAGCAAGGCTTCTTTATTCCTGTACTCCAAACCCCTCGCAATAAAAGGTCAACATGCCATCTGTCCTCCTAATTGCTTGCTGTACCCTGCATGCTAACTTTATGTTCCTTGTACGAGTACACCCAAGCCTCTCTGAAGATCAACGTTTACAAGTTTCAAACCTTTTAAAAATATTCTATTCTTATGAAACACATTGGCGAGTTTTCCCACCAATGTGGACAGACATTCAGGCGGGGGGCAACAATTCCAGCTGGCAGGCCTAGTGATGATACGCTGATGTATTACAATGAGGCTCCTGTCGTCTAATGGCGGGAAACACGGCCCACCATCGGCTGGCGGAGCGGATGATCGCGAACTGGTTTCTCGCTGTCGTAAAACCAATCGCGCCCTATTGTCTGCTCACGCCACCAAACACGCCCGACTCCAGCAAGCATGGAAAATTCCACCCTATATGTGCGAAAGCCATTGAAGGTGGCAGGTTGAGAATTCGGTTAATAAAACATACAGTATTCTAGATTTTATTAATAGTGGCATAGAGTACAAGAACAAGGAGGTTATGTTGGACTTGTATAAGACACTAGTCCAGCCTCAGCTGGAGTATTGTGTTCATTTCTGGGTGCTGCATTTTAGGAAAGATGTGAAGGCTGGGGAGATAGTGCAGAAAATATTCACAAGAAAGTTTCCAGGGATGGGGAACTTCAGTTATGACGATAGATTGGAGAAGTTGGGACCGTTTTCCTTGAAGAAGAGGCCAAGGGGAGATTTGATAGAGGTGTTCAAAATCATGAGGGATTTTTGCTGTAGTTGTACTTTCTCCAGTGCTTCTGCTCATTGTATAATGAGGAGACCAGAACTGTGCACATTAGCCTCATTAGTCATGAGTAAATAGGGAGAACCTGTCTCCACTTGTAAAAGGATTGAGAATGAGAGGGCACAAATTTAATGTAATTAGCAAAAGAAGCAAAAGTGACATGAGAGAAAGCTTTATCGTCCAGCGACTTGTTAAGTTCTGGACTGCACTACCTTAAAGTGTGATGGAGGCAGGTTGAATCGAGGCATTCAAAAGGGAGCTAGACTGTTAACTGAAAAGAAAGAATGTGCAGGGCTATGGGGAGTGGTCGGGAGAATGGTACTAGGTCAATGGCTCATTTGGAGAGCTGGTGTAGACACGATGGGCCAATTGGTCTCCGCTGTAAAACTGTGAATTCCAACCACTTGTTGCATGAAAAGTTCTCCTGTCGATTCTGGTTCTTTTGACAAATGTTTTGAAACAATGCTTCTGGTTATTGACACTAAGAAAATTTTTTAAAAGTTGCTTGGGGTAGAAAGAGCAAGAGGGATCTAGGGATGCAGGTGAACAAATCATTAAAAGAGGCAATATCGAGCAGCAGAAAAATTAAAATGCAAACAATGTACGGGGATTTGTTAATAAATATCGCGCGCTTCAGTCCTTGGGACTGTCCAAACCTCTGAAGAGAATTGCGATGATGTGGTATTAGAATGTCATACTTCGAAGTTTTTAAGTAGTGAAGTTATATTAAATTTGTATAGTTTCCTGGTCAGACTGCAATAAGACTAATGTGCACAGTTCTGGTCTCCTTATTATACAATGAGCAGAAGCACTGGAGAAAGTACAACCACAGCAAAAATAATTACAACGATGGTATCAGAGCTGAGAGACTACAGTTATCATGAAAGATTAAACAAGTTGCATCTTTTTTCTTTAGAACAGAAAACTTAGAGGTGACCTGATTAAAGGTCCTTAGAATGGTGAATATTTCGAATGGGGTAGATGTGGAGCATATGTTTCTACTTTTGGGAGAATCCAAAACTAAGGGCCATAGATACAAGATAGTTACAAGAAATCCAATAGAGAAGTAAGGGGTAATTTCTTTACTCAGAGTGATTAGAATGTGGAACTCACTACCACCAGAAGTAGTTGAGGTTAATAGTTTAGATGCTTTTAAGAAGAAACTAGACATGAGAGCAATGAAAATCAAAATCGTATGGTAAAAGAGGGAGGTGGAATGGGAGGAGACTTGTGTGGAGTATAAACACCAGCACAAACTAGTTGGGCTGAATGGCCTGTTTCTGGGCTGCATATTCTCTGTAATACAAGTCCCATTAATCCTGAACGATTCAATATTTGTTAAAAACTTCGAAGTATGACATTCTAATACCACATCATCGCAATTCTCTTCAGAGGTTTGGACAGTCTCAAGGACTGAAGCGCACGATATTTATTAACATTCCCAGATTTGAGCACTAAAAAATATAGGCTTATGCTCCAGTGCAGTGCTAAGGGAGTTAAACCGAGGTCCTCCCTGTCCTCAGGTGGATATAAAAGATCCTATGGACACCTTTTTGAAGATGAACAGGGGAGTTATCTGCCAAGTTATGACAAATATTTATCCCTCAATCAACATCACAAAAACAGATTATCTGGTTATTACCATATTACTATTAGTGGAAGCTCGCTATGTGGAAACTGGTAAGTGCCTTCCCTACATTACAACAGCGACTACACTTAAAAATACCTCATTGGCTGTAAAGCACTTTGGGGCATCCTGAGGTCAAGAAAGGCCTATATAAATGCAAAGATAAAAGCAAAATACTGCAGATGCTGGAAATCTGAAATAAAAACAAAAATGCTGGGAAAACGCAGCAGGTCTGGCAGCATTTGTGAAGCGAGAAACAGAGTTAATGTTTCAAGTCCATATGACTCTTCCTCAGCTATACAAATGCAAGCCGCTTTCACTTCAGAAGGTTTTTAAGTGAATTCTGCACTGGTAAAAGTGCCAACTTTTGGATAATATATTAAACGAAGGCTTGTGTCTGCCTCCTTAGGTGGATGTAAAAGATACTAAGGCACTATTTAAGATGAGAATTGTCCTTGATACATTTATTCCTTAACTTCATTAAAAAGTTTAATTATTCATTTATCTCATTGTTATTTGTGACACATGTTGTAAACATATAGCCTATTGTGTTTCCCCATATTACAACAGTTAATAGATTTCAAAATGATTGATTAGCTGAGGTCAGCAAAGGTGCTATATAAATGCACGTGTTTTCTGTGGATTATTGAGGTCACTGGCATCTGGTGCCCTTTTGCAATTTACAGTGATGAGTCGGAGGAAACCTTTCAGCACAGGATGGTAAATCTTTGGGAAAGAACAATCCCAATTTGAAAAATTGAATCCAAAGTTCCTGGTATTCTAAATGCATCCAGGATTTAAACCACTTGTCATTGTAAATAATTTGATTAGACCAGACAAGTCTTGTAGCACCCCCCGCTTAACAAAATGTTATTAAGTCACCTGGAAATATATTTTTTCCTAAGGAAACTGAGACCATGGCCAGCAAGTGTGTTGGCAAGGAAAGAGCTGGATGTGTGATAACCATTACCACAAAAAGCACATTTATGGTTAAATAAACTCCTGTGTACAATGTGTATGAGCAAGTTTGGGTGTTTAAGTCTGCTTTATTCTTCACTGGTTTTATGAAATGAAAAGGCAGATAGTCTCTACATTGATAAAGGTAGCATATTTTTATGGTTAAAACTGCTCCTTAGTGGTTCTTAAAAAGGTTGGACCACTAAGCATACATAGTGTTTCATTTCAGCAGGGGGAGCATTAATAGCCATAAGAATGTAAAGCCTTTTTCTCCTTGAGATTTGGGTTCTACTTTAGCCTAGGCTGTTGGATAAAGCCACCTATGTAAATTGGATAGCTACAGTCCAGTTTCTAGGGGTTCAGGTCATTAGCAACACAAAAACCTTCCTCTAATTTGGTACTCAATTTCAATCTTACTCTGTAGCAAACACTACATTGGAGGCTAGAGAAAAGGTAAAACATAACAGCTGGGATTCTTTTCTAAGGTTGCGACTGAGGAACAGTGCCAGCTGATGTCAAAATCCTATCTCAAAAATATGTAACTAGATTGGAATAAGGTCCTCTGTTAATGGTGTTTTGTTCATTTGGTTTCTCAACGATGAGATCTTGAGACCTGTATGTTTAAACATGAACCATTTATTGTTAATCTTTAACGATGTACAGATCCCAGTTAATATCATGCATGGTGCTGCTGCCATGCAAGTAGGCTGCTTCTAGAGTGTTCTTTCTAGACTGTTCTCTGTTTATTACCATGTGACTGTATACGTCGTACCATGGGTGCTGCTATTCTCCAGGCACATGTTAACTCTGGCTCTGCCAAGCACCTTTACATTACAATGACATACAGGCACATACAACATCCCCTTTCTCTAAAGAAAACTTTCCTCCCTTCCAACTGAGTATAACTGTTTACAATACAATCTTTATTTACTATCCCTTCTCCTCCACCTTAAGTCCCTGACTTTATAAATTCAGATGGTATTGAGGCTGGGCAGTTCTTCCACATCTCGTTCTGTCACATTTGGAGGAATGGTAGTAGTACTCTGTGTACTACTCTGTGTTTCTGGTACTTGGTTAACTCCATTCGATTTGCTTTTTCCACTCCTTCAAGTTGCTTTTTTCAGACATTGTGGGTTTTCCCTGTTCCTTCTGAAGGGAATATGCACTTCGTTTGTTCCTAGAGTGGACTTGAATTTTCTTTTTCTGTGGTGTCTGCCATATTATTGCTGGACATATACACTTTGCAAATGGAACCTTCATATTCACTTGTTTAACAATTTCAGCCAAACGTTTGTTTGCTGTTTTTTCAAATTGTTTTGCAAGATTATGAATCCTTTCATCCAGCTCAGCTTTTCCTTCTAGCTCCTAGCACTTCAGTATCAGATTTACATTTTCCAATCTTATTTCTGTCTTTTCTTTCTCTTGTCTGCAACAGAGCTTTATCCGTGGGTGGGATTTTCTGCGCCCACCCACCGCCGGGATCTTCCGGTCCCACTGCAAGTCAATGGATTTCTGGCTGGGGCACTGCCTTGCCCGCGGCGGGTCCTGCCCATGACCAGGCCGGAAAATCCTGGCCCTTTCACGTTGGTTTCACTGTTGGCCGGGTCCGTCTCCAGCGAAGTCTTGTTTCAGTTCTGTAATTGTGCTACTCATGGCTTCATTATCCACTCGCAGCTTGGATTTTCCTTTCAATGCCTCCTCATTTTCATTCAACTGCTTCTTCAGCTCCTCAATCTCTTTCTTGTAGCTTTTGGCTTCCTCCTGGAATATGGAACATTGCTGAATCTTCTCTGCCAACTGGTTCTTCAGTTCGCTTAGAGTGATGTTAAATCCATTTTGCTGCTTTGTAATTTTCCAGAAGAATAAACTTTGACCTAAGGGATTCTTGCAGAGCGTGAAGGTGTTTACTTTTCTTTGCAAAGCTTGCTTGCTTCATCTTGAGTTTTCCTGTAATTCAGCAGAGTCTCCTCAAGTTTGTTCTGCTGTTCTTCCATTCTACTGTTTAAGACAGTCTTCATTTCTTCATGTTGCTGAATGGTTAAGCATTCCTTTTGCATTTGATCTTGAAGGACAATCAACTGTTCTTTCAACTGTTTAGTTTCTTGTTGACCTCTTGCCAACTCATTCTGTGCGTTTTGTTGCTACTGATAGTTCCAATGCAGCTTTTTCTGAAGTGATATTCAATGTCCTTTTTAGCTCCTCGTTTTTCTGTAGCTACATATTGATTCTCCGAGGGGTCCTTCAGTGTCGAAACTTCTTTGTGTGTCTTTTCTGCCTGCTGTTTTGCCTGGCTGCTCATCTGGTTGAGTTTTCCCAACTCCCACTTTGATTTGCCAACTGTGGAATTAAGGGTCATTATTTCCTTCTGATACCTTTGTGTTGTCTTTGAAATTTATTTGTTCAGAACACGAACAGCTTAGTTCATTGAAGGCTTCAGTTTGTTGTGCATTTTCAGAGGTATACACTCAGCTTGAATCTTTTGCTTTAAATCGCCCAGTTCAGCTCTGATGCAAACATTTTCCTGTAGAACAGCTTCTTTTCCTTTTTGCATAGTTTGCTTCTCAGCCATTTCTTTCTCTTGCACTAAACTCTTTGGATTGTGCATTTTATTGCGCTGATGTGGTCGGCAACCATCTTGTGATTTATTGAATAGTGCCTCCCTTGCTCTGGGTTCTTCTGTCTCCCTCTCACCGGGGTCTTCTGTCTCCCTCTTGCTGGGGTCTTTTGCATTCTCTCTAGGATCTCTTGTTGCCCTCAGAAATTTAGTGGGAATTGTCCTCTCTCTGGGGTCTCTTGTTGCCCTCGGCGCTCTATTGAGGATGTGCTAGACTTTCTTCTAGGGTCTGCACTCTTCACAACTTGGAGTTTAAATTATCTGTCAAAGCCTTTTAATGTCTCACCAAATATTGTTCCGGGACCTGACTGAAAAGGTTTCCCTTCCTCTTAAGCTTTGCAGGCTTTTCCCTTTTTGTTACTGTGCTCTGCAGGGTTCACTCTTTGCTATGCCAGCCAATTTTTATATAACTTTTTTTAAACTTAAGTGCAGCACAGCCAACACTGCTGCAATCTTCTGAGCCTCTGGGACTGCCACCTATTCTGTAATGCAAGCTTTTTTGTAATTTTTGCTCACCATCTTGTGAACTGACCAGTATTCTTCACACTGCATCACTCATGGATTTTTTTGTTTTTTTGCTCACCCATGATCTGACCAGGTTTTTTTCGTTTTTACTCTGCATCACTCGGGAGTCTTGCAATGGACTTGCATTCACTCTGTCGGATTCCACAACTGCTAAGCTTTTTCAACTGTTTCTTCAATTTTTCTCCTTAGGTGTATGTCTCGCTAGTCAGGCTTCAGCTGTTTTTAGTTTCTCATATCTTGGGTTCATCGTTTAAAATGCCACCTTTCATATTACCACCGATCATGTGTACCATCGCTGATCACCATGTCGTGTTATAGGTTCATTTGATGTCTCAACAATGAGATTTTGAGACTTATATGTTTAAACATGAACCATTTATTATTAATCTGTACCTGGGATCTGTACATAGTCATACATGGTGCTGCTGCTAAGCAGTTAGGCAGCTTCTAGAGTGGTCTTTCTAGACTGCTCTCTGTGCCTCCATTCCTCATACCGTGAGCAGTGCTTTTCTGCAGTCACACGTTAACCTTTGCCTTGCTGAGCACCTTTATATTACAATGGCATGCAGACATACACACAGTATCATACAACAAATGGTGCCCTGGTCACATCCTGACAATGTCTTAGAGTCTGGACTTTATCTCTCCAGCTCCTATTGAGCTGAATGTCCATTTTTCTCTATTTGAATGTTTTAACCCAGGGTATCTAAACTATAGCTATGGGCTACTTGTAGCTTTTGAAGCTCAGGCAAGTAAAATGATATTTGTTGGTGATGGTGCTTAATTGATGTTTCAAATTTGCCATCCTGGTGATTTCGAAAGGGCTTTTTTTGCACTGATATCTCATAGGTTTCTGATTTAGGATTTATGCACCAAAGATGGACAATGGAACACAGGACTTAGTCTGTGGAATGGCCTGCTCCTAATACCCCTCTGAGGAAAAAAAATTCTCATCTCCAAAGGGAAACCTCTTATTACACTGTGTCCTGTAGCTCTAGTGTCCCCCACAAGAGGGAACATTCCTTTGTTTTTTAAAATCTAAAGGTGAAAGGGAGGGAGGAATGTAAAACTATCACCATCACCAGGGAAAATGCGCTGGAAAATTATTAGACCTAACAGTTGACAAGTCCCCAGGACCAGTTGGCCTGCATCCTAGACGCCTAAAAGAAGTGGATACAGAGATGGTAGAGGCATTGGTTATAATCTGCTAAAATTCCTTAGATTCTGGAAGGTCCCAGCGGATTGGAAAATTGCAATTGTATCACCTATATTCAAGAAAAGAGGGAGACAGGAGGCAGGAAATTATAGGCCAGTAAGCCTAACATCTGTCATAGGGAAATTGCTATAATCCATTATTAAGGATACTTAGAAAATCATAATGGGATCAAGCAGAGTCAACACGGTTTTGTGAAAGGGAAATCATGTTTAATTTAACAGTTATTTGGGGAATTAACAAGCAAGGTGGATAAAGAGGAACCTGGGGATATGGTGTACTTAGATTTTCAAAAAGGACAAGGATTTAAACAAGCATCCAGGAGGGCTTCCTGAGACAATATGTAGATAGTCCAACTAGGGAAGAGGCAATACTGGACCTGGTATTAGGGAATGAACCCGGCCAGGTGGTCAAAGTTTCAGTAGGAGAGCATTTCGGGAAAAGTGACCATAATTCAGTAAGTTTCAAGGTACTGGTGGATAAGGATAACAGGAGTCCTCGGGTTAAGGTGTTTAATTGGGGGGAAGGCTAATTATAACAATATTAGGCAGGAACTGAGGAATCTAGACTGGAGGAGATTTTTGAGGGCAAATCAACAACTGACTTGGGGGGCTTTCAAACGTCAGTTGATAAGAATTCAGGACCAGCATGTTCCTGCTGGGATGAAGGATAAGCATGGCAAGTTTCAGGAACCTTGGATAATGAAGGATATTGTGAGATTAGTCAAAAAGAAAAGGGAAGCATTCGTAAGGGCTAGAAGGCTGGGAACAGATGAAGCCCGTGGAGAATACAAAGAAAGTAGGAAGAAACTTAAGCAAGGAGTCAGGAGGGCTAAAAGGGGTCATGAAAAGTCACTGGTAACCAGGATTAAGGAAAATCCCAAGGCCTTTTATACATATGTAAAAAGCAAGAGGGTAGCCAGGGAAACTCAAGGACAGAGGTGGGAATCTGTGTGTGGAGCCAGAAGAAATGGGAGAGATACAAAATGAATACTTCTCATCAGTATTCACCAAAGAGAAGGACTTAGCGGTTGATTTGTCTAGGGAAGAGTGTGTAGATAGCCTGGATCATGTTGAGATCAAAAAAGAGGAGGTTTAGGCGTCTTGAAGAATATTAAGGTGGACAAGTCCCCAGGGCCAGATGGGATCTACCCCAGAGTACTAAGGGAGGAGATTGCTTGGGCCTTGACAGAAATCTTTGTATCCTCACTGGCTATGGGTGAGGTCCCAGAGGACTGGAGAATGGCCAATGTTGTTCCATTGTTTAAGAAGGGTAGCAGGGATAATCCAGGAAATTACAGGCCAGTGAGCCTTACGTCAGTGGTAGGGAAATTATTGGAGAAGATTCTTCGTGACAGGATTTACTACCATTTGGAAGCAAATGGGCATATTAGTGAGAGGCAGCATGGTTTTGTGAAGGGGAGGTCGTGTCTCACTAACTTGATCGAGTTTTTCGAGGAAGTGACAAAGATGATCGACGATGGAAGGGCAGTGGATGTTATATACATGGATTTCAGTAAGGCCTTTGACAAGGTCCCTCATGGCAGACTGGTACAGAAGGTAAAGTTGCACGGGATCAGAGGTGAGCTGGCAAGATGGATACAGAATTGGCTTGGTCATGGAAGACAGAGGGTAGCAGTGGAAGGGTGCTTTTCTGAATGGAGGGCTGTGACTAGTGGAGTTTCGCAGGGATCAGTGCTGGGACCTTTGCTGTTTGTGGTATACATAAATGATTTGGAGGAAAATGTAACTGGGCTAATTAGTAAGTTTGCAGACGACACTAAGGTTGGAGGAGTTGCAGATAGTGAAGAGGATTGTCAAAGGATACAACGGGATATAGATTGGTTGGAGACTTGGGCGGAGAAATGGCAGATGGAGTTTAATCCGGACAAATGTGAGGTAATGCATTTTGGAAGGTCTAATACAGGCAGGAATTACACAGTAAATGGCAGAACCCTTAAGTGCATTGACGGGCAGAGGGATCTGGGTATACAGGTCCACAGGTCACTGAAAGTGGCAACGCAGGTGGATAAGGTAGTCAGGAAGGCATATGGCATGCTTGCCTTCATTGGCAGGGGTATTGAGTATAAAAGCTGGGAAGTCATGCTGCAGCTGTATAGAATCTTGGTTAGGCCACACTTGGAATATTGTGTGCACTTCTGGTCTCCACATTACCAGAAGGATATGGAGGTGTTGGACAGGGTGCAGAGGAGGTTTACCAGGATGGAGGTCTGGTCTGGAGATTATTAGCTATGAGGAGAGGTTGGAGAAACTTGGATTGTTCTCAATAGAGCGATGGAGATTGAGGGGTGACTTGATAGAAGTTTACAAAATTATGAGTGGCAGGGACAGAGTAGTCAGAAGCTTTTTCCCAGGGTGGAAGAGTCAATTACTAGGGGAGATAGATTTAAGGTGAGAGGAGATAACTATAGAGGAGATGTGCAGGGCAAGTTTTTTACGCAGAGGATAGTGAGTGTCTGGAATTCGCTGCCAGAGGAGGTGGTGGAAGCAGGTATGATAGTGGTGGTTAAGAGGCAGCTTGACAAATACATGAATAGGATGGGAATAGAGGGATGCGGACCCCGGAAGTGTAAAATGTTTTAGTTGACGGGCAATATGATCGGCGCAGGCTTGGAGAGCCGAAGGGCCTGTTCCTGTGCTGTACTTTTCTTTGTTCTTTGTTCTTTATTACCATCTGACCCTTGAGGTTCTGTGGTATGAATTGAAGTGGCATATGAAATCAAAAGCTTGGCCTCCCTTGCTTTAACACAATGTTTGTATTAGGTTATTAATTGACTGTTGGATGTGAAACAATGTCAACTTAGTTTGTGGTGTGCTTGGGATTTCATCAGTCTATAATCTTATTGGTTATTTTCTTAATGTGTTTTGGAATAAATCACTTACCCAGAGCTTCCCTTCAATAATTGCCACACTTTTTTAAGCAATCACAGATTTAGTTCCAACTGGCAACTTACCAAGTCTTCTTCATCAGCACCTTCCAAACCCTCAATCTTAACACCTAGAAGAACAAAGGCAGCAGGCATTGGGAACACCACTGCCTGCAAGTTCCTCAAGTCAAACACCATCCAGCTTTGGAAATATATCGCTAACAGCAGTGGGGTATACTTTCACCACACAGACTGCAGCAGTCCAAGGTGATTTGCCGTCACCTTCACAAGGACAGTTGGTGATGGGCAATAATTCTGGCCTTGCCTGTGACAGCCACATCTCATGAATCAATTAAATTTTAAAAAAACTAATGAAATAAAAATAAGTTAAGCTTTTTGAATTAGAACCTTGGAGGATCACTGGCATCTTTGAACTATTTGCAGTTGCGTATTCTTTGTAAACACAATTGAACCTGTAATTTCAGTTTGTCCTTAACTCAGCAAATATACAAATTTGATCTATGTCCTGAGTTGGCATCCTTTCATTTTGTTATTCATCGTAGTAACGATTAACTGAAATTGAGAGACTGGTTAATTGTAGACATCTGTGATTGAGCATTAATATAGTCGCTGTTTTACAGCGCACACTTTGTGTGCGGCCTGTTGTAAACACGGTTAAGAAGGGAGACGAGATGAGTGATTTTGGAGAAATTCTCAAAGCTGTGGGGGAATTTGGCCCATTTCAGAAACGTTTGGTGGTGCTGATCTGTTTGCCAAATTTATTCATCAGTCTCCACTTGCTTGCTCAGGTTTTTACTGGTGCGAATGTCCAACATTTCTGTCAGACCAATTGGATCTTAAACATCAGTGCTGGTCTGGCCGAAGAAGAAAAATTGTTCCTGACTCTTCCGGAGGGAAGAAATGGGTCTTATCAGCAATGTAAAATGTACAAGCCAAACCCAGATAAGGATATCGATTGGATACGGTTACACGGAAGCCAATCGACAGTAGCATGTGAAGAAGGATGGGTATATGACAAATCACAATATACCTCGACCTTAGTTACTGAGGTTTGTACCTTTTTAAAATGTAGAGTTCTGCCTTTAATTATACCCGTGCGCGATTTCCCCCAGAGACGGTGAGAAAAGGCAAGCCCCCATTTCAAAAACAGAAACAGAAATACCTGGAAAAACTCAGCAGGTCTGGCAGCATCGACGGAGAAGAGCACTGTTGACGTTTCGAGTCCTCATGACCCTTTAACAGAACTAAGTAAAATAGGAAAGGGGTGAAATATAAGCTGATTTAAGGCGTGGGGGGGGTGTTGGGAAAAGAAGCCAGTAATAGGTGGAGATTACCAAAGGATGTCACAGACAAAAGGACAAAGGTGTTGAAGGTGGTGATATTATCTAAAGGAATGTGCGAATTAAGGGTAGAAAGCAGGACAAACAAGGTACAGATAGCCCTATTGGGGGTGGGGTGAAGGAATACTAAAAAGGCTAAAAGGTAGAAATAAACAATGGGTGGAAATACATTTAAAAATTATGGAAATAGGTGGGAAAAGAAAAATCTGCCTTGCACTATCACCCCTTTTGTCATTTTATCTCTTCCCATATTTTATCTTCGAGCCCATGTCAGACCTCCCTGACCTGCTGAGGTTTTCCAACACTTATTGCTTTTATTTCAAAATTCATAACTTGCTCCATATAGCCACCTAGTTTGTAGTTATGGGAAATATAGACCGCAGGAAGCACTGTTTTTGAATAGAAACAAATGTATATGCTGCACAAGATTTTGATCTGTAGTAATTTAAAAATGGGTTAAGTCACAAAAAATTCTGTACCCTAGAATTTTGGAACTACAAACTCATGCATAAGCCTGTTTTACTTTTCAAAACACTGGGATCGCAAAGTCGTATTATCACTGAAGAAATGTATGTGATTAGTATTCTTCTACACAAAATAGCTAAAAGGAAGCTTTCTGGAATTCTGAGTATGTTTTAACAGTTATCCAAAAATAAAGACAAACATGATCTTCTTTAATCATTTGGAATTTGGAAGTCAGCAGGTGAGGCCAATATTTATTACTGTCTCTAATTGCACTTGACGAGTTGGTGGTAAGCGACCTTTTTAAACCACTGCTCTTGTTCTAGCTGTGGACGTTGTAGATTTGGAAGGTGTGGAAGAAGCCTTGCCGAGTTTATGCAGTGCATCTTTAGATGCTATACTCTGCAGCCAAGCCCTGTTGATGATGGAGAGAATGAATGTTTAAGATGGTGGATGGAGTGCCAGTTAAGTGGGTTGTTTGTCCTGGATGATATAGAGTTTTTGAGTGTTGATGGAGCTACAGTCATCCAGGCATGTGGACTGAAGTCAATAGGAATTAGGTGGAAAACTCTCCACTGGTTGGAGTCATACCTAGCATAAAGGAAGATAGTTGTGATTGTTAGAGGTCAATCATCAGCCACAGGTCATCATTGCAGGAGTTCCTCAGGGCAGTGTCCTAGGTGCAACCATCTTCAGCTGTTTCATCAATGGCCTTCCCTCCATCATCAGATCAGAAGTAATGGTGTTTTCTGATAATGACATAGTGTTCAGGCAGTCCTATTCCTAACTCCTCAGATAATGAAGCAGCCCGTGCCCATGTGCAACAAGGTCTGGATAATATTCAGACTTTGGTTGATAAGTGGCAAGTAGCAACCACACAAATACCATGGCTATAAGAGCAGATCAAAGGCTGGGAATTCTGTTGGCAGTAACTCATCCCCTGACTTTCTAAAGCCTGCCTGCCATCTATAGGTGCATTGCAGGAGTGTGATGGAATATTTCCACTTACCCGGATGAGTGCAGCTCCAAGAAGCTTGATACCATCCAGGGCAAAGCTGCCCTACTTGCTTGGTGCCTTATCCACCAGTTTAAACATTCACTCCCTCCACTACCAATGCACTGTGACAGCAGTGTGTACCATATATAAAATGCACTGCAGCAAATCAGCAAGCCTCCTTTGACAGCACATTCCAAACCTGGGACCTCTACCACAAAGAAGAATAAGGGCTGCAGATGCATGGGAACACCACTTCCCTGCAAGCCATGCATCATCCTAACTTGGAACTATATCGCTGTTCCTTTACTGTCGCTGGTTCAAAACCTTGGAACTCCCCTCCTAACAGCACGATGGATGCACCTATAACACAAAGCCTGTAATAGTTCAAGATGACAGCTGACCACTAACTTCTGAAGACTAATTAGGGATTGGCAGTAAATGGCCTTGATAGTGATGCCCACATCCCATTATGGAATTTTTAAAAAGAGCAGAAACGCATGTGGAGCATGTGTGAGATTACACAATCCAATACACAATATCTGTCCAGGATTCATTGATACATTTAGAATTTCAACAGAGTAACCAGAACATTAGTTTCTCAATATCTCATTTCTCCATTCATGACCCCGCCCAGTTAACAGACACTCTGCCTTTCTTCAGGCCTATATGAGAGTTACATTATCCCATCCAGTTGCCAACCATTTGAAAAAGGCATTCTCTTTCTTTACAGTTTGGTCCTCTTCCCTCTAGCCTATTTCAAAATGGTATTCATTTGTACCCAATCCTTTTTTGAGCAAGAACTCTTCTTTGTTAACAACCACACACCACCACCCCCCAAATTCAAGCTGGCACATTTCTTCCATTGCCATTTCTTACCAATCTATTTAATTGATCCAATTTTCTCTCAAAGTAATCGATCACTTTTTTGTTACCGGTTTTGTGCCATTATCATGTTTGACTTTGTTATAACTGCAGACACCCATATTACATTTTGATCACAAGAACAGTAAATAGTAAATGGTTTGAGAAAAAATGAAATTTCTAGTGCCTTTCACAACCTCAGAACATCTCATAGCTTCTTAACTGCCAATTAAGTACTTTTTAAGTGTCACCTCTGTTGCAATGTATGGAACATAGCAGCCAATTTACACACAGCAAGCTTCCACACAGAGCAATCAGATGATCTGGTATGGTGATGTTGGTTGAGGGATAGATATTGGCCGGAACACAATGGCAAACTCCACTGCTCTTAGAATAATAATATGGGACCTTGTCATCCACCTGAGAGTTTAGATAGGGCCTTGGTATAACATTTCAGCCAAATGCCAGAACCTTCAACAATACTGCACAAAAGTGCATGAAGAATACGACAGTGTGAACTATATGCTCAACTCCCTCGAATGGGGTTTGAACTTTCAACTTAGAGCTAAAAGCCCCAAGCTGACACCTCATTCCAACGGGGCTCCAATTATAATTTCCAGGGCAGAGGTTTCTATCCATTCCATTTCTATTTAAAAACAAAAAGCTAAAAGCTACTGCGGATGCTGGAAATCCAAAACAAAAACAGAATTACCTGGAAAAACTCAGCAGGTCTGGCAGCATCGGCGGAGAAGAAATCAGTTAACGTTTCGAGCCTTCATGGCCCTTCGGCAGAACTGAAGCATAGTTAGAAGAAGGGAGAAATATAAATTGGTTTAAGGTGGGTGGTGGGGGGGGGGGTAGAGAGAGACATTGAGGGTGTGGTGATTGTGGAGATGAGCAGATAATCAAAAGATGTCACAGACAAAAGGGTCAAAGAGGTGTCGAAGGTGGTGACATTTGTCTGAGAAAAGTGCTAATTAAGAATGGAAGACAGGATATTCAAAGTACAGCTCTAGTGGGGGTGGGGTGGAAAGACTAACAAGGTTTTAGTTTAGATTTAAAAATAATGGAAATAGGTGGGGAAAGAAGAATCTATATAAATTATTGAAAAAAAAGGGGGGGTGGGGAAGAAACGGGGTGGGGATGGGGGGAGGGGGAGTTTAAGATCTAAAGTTGTTGAATTCAATATTCAGCCCGGAAGGCTGTAAAGTGCCTAGTCGGAAGATGAGGTGCTGTTCCTCCAGTTTGCGTTGGGCTTCACTGGAACCAGTGAAGCCCAACGCAAACTGGAGGAACAGCACCTCATCTTCCGACTAGGCACTTTACAGCCTTCCGGGCTGAATATTGAATTCAACAACTTTAGATCTTAAACTCCCCCTCCCCCCATCCCCACCCCGTTTCTTCCCCACCCCCCCTTTTTTTTCAATAATTTATATAGATTCTTCTTTCCCCACCTATTTCCATTATTTTTAAATCTAAACTAAAACCTTGTTAGTCTTTCCACCCCACCCCCACTAGAGCTGTACTTTGAATATCCTGTCTTCCATTCTTAATTAGCACTTTTCTCAGACAAATGTCACCACCTTCGACACCTCTTTGACCCTTTTGTCTGTGACATCTTTTGATTATCTGCTCATCTCCACAATCACCACACCCTCAATGTCTCTCTCTACCCCCCCCCCCCCCCCCACCACCACCCACCTTAAACCAATTTATATTTCTCCCTTCTTCTAACTATGCTTCAGTTCTGCCGAAGGGCCATGAAGGCTCGAAACGTTAACTGATTTCTTCTCCGCCGATGCTGCCAGACCTGCTGAGTTTTTCCATTTCTATTTACTCTGTTGTAAGCCAATTCTTAATTCCTTAATAGCCTCACATGAGTAACTTAGTCAAAAGAACTTCCATGTGACAATTCTTTAAGGGAGAAAGTTGAGCTGAATCTTCCAAACTTCTGAGTGCTACTGCAGAATGAGATTCCATTACCTGCAACAAGTCTTCCCCGAAAACATCTAGTTGGGAATGGAAGCAAGTACTGCCCAAATAACGTATGTACACCCTCCATTTCTCAGACCAGAGCCTGGAAACACCTCCTGCTATTCCTGAACTTGGTAGTCTCCATGAAAACATACAGCAGCATGAGGGCAATATAACAATGACCAGAAAATTTGTCTTTCTGTGAAATTGATTGAGGATGAATATTGGCCAGGACCCAAGGATAACGCCCTTGTTCTTCTTTGAAAAAGTACCCTGGGATCTTGTACATTTACCCAAGCAGGGAGATGCAGGTGGGGTCTTGGTTCAACATCTCCTACAAAAGGCAGTACCTCCAACAATGCAATACACCCTCAATACTGCACTGGAGTGCCAGTCTTGAGTTTTGTGCTAAAGCCCTGGAGAGGAACTTGAATCTGGAATGTTGAGGTTCAGAGACAAGTGTGTTACCAACTGAATCAATAAGGGAACTTCCAGCTGGATCTTTGAATCCCACCCTGATCAACTTCCCTCCTCCACACAGATAGGAGTACCAAGCATTACACCAAATGGGACTCATCAACCCAACACTGTTGAACTGAAACCTCTCACTGAACACAACCAGTAAGAACATACAAGTATAACTATGTTACACCCTCAAAAGTGATATCTCCATGGATATTAACAGTCGGATAACTTTTTATTCATTTATGGGATGTGGGTTCATGTTTCTGGCAGGGCTAATATTAATTGCCCATCCCTAATTACCCTTGAGAAGGTGGTGCTTAGCTGCCTTCTTGAACCACCGCAGGTACACCCAGAGTGCTGTTAGGAAGGGAGTTCCAGGATTTTGACCCAGCAACAGTGAAGGAATGGCGATATATTTCCAAGCCAGGATAGTGACTTGGAAATATATTGCTGTATCACACAAAATTTTGTACACTTCACAAACCTCATGTGGGTTTCAATTTTATAATTTCATTTAGCTCCTAAATAATTAAAAGGAAATATTGCAGGAACAGTGGATGAGAGATTAGGATCATCTTCATCAATTCTGTGGGCATTACTTATGCCCGAGTTCCATGTGTGGGACAAATCTAACCATGCCACATTGGTTGAAGGTATTATGCACATGCCAAGTAGGCAGATCATGACATCAATCAGCGTACAATGCTGATTTAATACCAGCAGTGCCATTTTGGAGTTCAATGTTCCAGTTCCACACTCTTTTACCCTTGCACAGGTGAACAGATGTTTGACATCATGAGTCCAGCAATCAGAGGTGAAAAACGTTTGAGTGGTTTCAAGGTTTCTGCACAAGCGAGTTCCTTTAGACCTGGGTGCACTACTAGGTATTTACCATAGTATACAGCAGAACTTGGGAGAATGAACAGAGACTATGTAGTGTGGGACAAACTTCTGGAAGAGAGAGCAGAAGGCCATATCTGCTCAGTGTGTTCAGGGAGCAATTCTCCTATATGAAGCTCAACAGTGAACAATGTGTGAGATGTCTGTGCTTTCAGGAAGAATGTCATCACTGAAAATCTGCCACCAGCTGCAGCCACAACTGTAACCTCAGAGCAGGGAAAGGACTGCTGTAATGACTTAATGGAATGGATAGGTTTCAACAAGAAACAGATAAACTTTATTACAGAGAGCTTTTCAGGTGCTATGTGCGCGATCAGGAATCTTGTCAGGAAGCCCCACCCCATGGATTGTCCAGGCTTATGGCTCATTGGTCGGAGCCCCAGGAACATCACGTGACCCCTGAAAGACAGCAGGAGAGGTTATATCATCAGTTACTACATTTCCTCCCCCTTCAGTTTTTTTTACAATTTCTACTTACAGGGAAACATTTGAATATCCAACAACATAGACATATATACAACTTCAGGTAATTAAAGATCAAGTCTCTGAGGTGCTCTCCTTATACCAGAGCGGCGTAGCACTACCACTGGAGGTTCCTCAACATGGTCAACAAAATCTGGAATTGCAGCATGAGACACATCATTAGAAAGTGGCAGTTCTGGGTTTGGAAACTCTACAGAGACATCAGGCATGTCTATTCTAGGTTGATCTGTCACCTCAGGAATTGACAGTTCGACATTAATCACAGGCGGAATAGTTGATTGTTGGAATGTCTTTCTAGCACGAGTATGATGCATATTCTATCTTCCACTTGTACTTGGAAAGATAATGGGCCAGTCTCTGAGACAATGGTTCCAGGAACCCAACAAGGTCCACTTCCAAAATTTTGCATGAATACCAAGTTACCTACACTGCAAGCTTTGCTAGGTATATTGTGGTTCAATTTTTGATTACTCTGATTCCGCTCTACCTTCCCCTCTAAATTTGGAAACACCAGGCTTAACTGTGTTCGTAGGCGGCGTTTCAACAATAATTCAGACAATATAATATCTCCAAATTTGCAGATGGCACAAAGCTGGGTGGGAGGGTGAGCTGTGAGGAGGATGTAGAGATGCTTCAGTGTGATGTGGTCAAGCTGAGCGAGTGGGCAAATGCATGGCAGATGCAGTATAATGTGGATAAATGTGAGGTTATCCACTATGGTAGCAAAAACAGGGAAGGCAGATTATTATCTGAATGGCTATAAATTGAGAGAGGGGAATGTGCAACGAGACCAGGGTGTCCTTGTACACCAGTCACTGAAGGTAAGCATGCAGGTGCAACACACGGTAAAGAAGGCAAATGGCATGTTGGCCTTCATAGTGAGAGGATTCGAGTACAGGAGCAGGGATGTCTTGCTGCAATTGTACAGGGCCTTGATGAGACCACACTTGGAATATTGTGTGCAGTTTTGGTCTCCTTATCTGAGGAAGCACTTGCTATAGAGGGAGTGCAGCGAAGGTTTACCAATTCGTGGGATGGCGGGCCTGACATGAGGAGAGATTGAGTCGGTTAGGATTATATTCACGAGTTCAGAAGAATGAGGGGAGATCTCATAGAAACCTATAAAATTCTAACAGGACTAGACAGGGTAGATGCAGGAAGGATGTTCCCGATGGTGGGGGAGTCCAGAACCAGGGTTCACAGTGTGACGATATGGGGCAGACCATTTAGGACTGAGATGAGTAGAAATTTCTTCACCCAGAGGGTGAGCCTGTGGAATTCGCTACCACAGAAAGTAGTTGAGGCCAAAACATTTTATGTTTTCAAGAAAGAGTTAGATGTAGCTCTTGGGGCGAAGGGGATCAAGGGATATGGGGATAAAGCAGGAGCAGGCTATTGAGTTGGATGATCAGCCATGATCATAATGAATGGTGGAGCAGGCTCGAAGGGCCAAATGGCCTACTCCTGTTCCTATTTTCTATGTTGAACCCGTAGTTGTTCTGGCACAGCTGATGGTAAATGCTGAGCTGCCCAGGATGTTCCTCCTGCAACACTTCTGTGGATTGCTTTGCCACAGGCTTTTCAACTACAGTAGGCATCACCATCATCTATGAACTCCTGAAATAGGCAATTTCTCCACTACTCCTACAATCACTTCACCTGAGTTCCAGTGAAGCCCAACGCAAACTGAAGGAACAGCACCTCATCTTCCAAATTAGGCACTTTACAGCCTTCCGGACTTAACATTGAGTTCAACAACTTCAGACCATGAGCTCTCTCCTCCATCCTCACCCATTTTTATCCCCTTTTTTCAATATTCATTTTTATTTTTTATCCACTTACTTTTACTTTTATTTATTTTCATTTTTATTCATTGTATCCTTTTATCCTATTTTTGATCTTTTTTCCCACCACTGTCCCCTCCCCCCACCCCACCCCCACTAGGGCCATCTGTCACTTGTTCATGTTGTTCTTTCCAGAGTGCTTACCTTTGTTCTGCTATAACCACATTCTGCTTTCAGACCTTAATGCCACTATCAGCATCTCCTTTAGCCAGTACCACTACCATTAACACCCCTTTGACATTTTGTTTATGACATATTTGTCAATCTCTCCTTTGCCTCCACCTATCCCTGGCCTTCTATCCAGCTGCACTTGCTCCACCCACCTTAAACAGCATAAATTTAATCACATTTTTACTTCTCTTTAGCTCTGAAGAAGAGTCATATGGACTCGAAACGTTAACTCAGTCTTTCCACAGATGCTGATGGACCTGTTGAGTTTTTCCAGCATTTTCTGTTTTTATATCCTTGCCAACTCCACCTTGTACACAAATACCTTACCCTCACAGATGAAATGTTTAAACATGTCTGCAACCTGCTGTTCAACATTCCTTTGAATAGGCTGTGAACCCATTTTCACACCTTTTGGCTAATACTTGTGCTTGCTCTTCTGCTTGAACAAACCTTATCGGTTTGTCTTGTTCAAAAGTCCCTGACTTTACAGTACCTTTCATAGTCCCTACTATTCCAAACGTTTCCCATGTAACCCCCAGCACATTGACTTCATATAGCCAATCTTATTACAATGAAAACATTTAAGCTTTCTTATAGCCCTTCCACTCTCAGCACCTTCCTTCCTAGTCTGAGGTGAAGTCTCCTTAGAATCTCCAGCTGTTCCTTCTCTTCCTTGACCTACATTCCTCTCACCTTCCTATTTTCTATCCTTCTAAGGTTTAAAAGGATGTTGAAAAAAGGTTTTGATTTATGGACCAGCTCATTATCATCTCCTATCTCTGCTGCCTGCCCTAGCAGTTTTAACCCTTTGTTCCTCCACATGAGTTCTTACGACTGAAGGAATTCTTCAAAAAGAATTACTTCTCTAAGGGCTTCATAGGTCCCCTCTATTTTTAGTGTCCTTATCCACCTGTCAAAATTACTTTGTTTGATTCTTTCAAACTCAATATAAGTCTGTCTAGGCTGTTTTCTCACATTTCAAAATTTCTGTCTGTATGCCTCTGGAACCAACTCATAGGCCCTCGAAATAGCCTCCTTCACTGCATCATATTCCCCAGATAGTTCTTCTGACAGTGATGCATATACCTCATTAGCTCTACCTTCCAACCTAAACTGTAAAAGCAATGTCCAAATTCCTTTTGGCCATTTCATCTGTTTGGCTATCTTTTCAAATGAAATAAAGTACGCTTCAACATCTCTTTCTTCAAACTTTGGAAGAGCTTGAACAAATTTAAACATCTCCCTACTGGGTTCTAATCTGGAAATAAGTCCTTCCTCACCTTCTGGTGTCTTTTTTTTAACTGCCAGCATTTTAAGCCATCTCTGTCTCTCTATTTTACTCTTTCCCCCTTTTCTAACCTCACCATTTCTAATTCCCTTTCCTGTTTTCTTTCTCTCTTCTGCCTTTCTGCCTGTTTCCTTTTGAAATACTCGTTCCCCCTCCTTTTCCCCCAATTTCATCTTTTTCTTTTCAACTCAATTTGAGACCATTCCAATGACCCGCCCCTTGGAGAACTTGGTCTCTCGGATATTCCGTCCAGTTTCAAATGTTGTGGTATACCTTCAATTATATCTGATTTCCTTACCCCTGCAAGTAATCCTAATTGTAACTTATCTGCCAATTCCATTAATTTAGCTTCAGTTAGCTTTAGTTACCTTTTATAAACCAAGCAAGGTTATAACTTCAACTCCCAGACAAGTCTGAGCAACTGCCAAAGCCCATATTGCAGTCTCCCACTTTAAAATCTCACAATACCACTCCTGGTTCAGTATACTCCTCATCCTCATCGGCTTGGAATTGGTGAATTTAAAAACAATTAAGGAATTATTCTTTTAATATCCTGCAAAGAGCCCCCAATTTTGTTATGCTGCGGCTGAAGGTAAATGCCGAGCTGCCCAAATCCCGGAGGGAAACTTGAAACAGCTGCCAAAATTGTTTTTGCAATTTATATAGTATGGAGAGAGGTTCTGAAATCAGGAAATGATGTCCCTGACTACTTGTGATGATTTTATAGTAAAGTAACCATTTATTAAAAGGGGAAAAACACAATTACATGTAAACACCAGAATGGCTTTACACAGTACATTAAAACAGCTCCACCAGATCTTAACTTAACTACCCTCAGAGCTAACTTTCCCTTTTCTGTTCAGCAACTATATAGATTTCAAAATCTATAGAATTCCAGTAATTTTTACCACACAGTGCCTATTTCCTTGGGGTATCCTCTGAGGCTGACAGCAACTGGGCCTTCAGGTCTGGCCTTGTTCACATCTGTCTTCTTGGAGATCTGCCCAGCTATCCTGTCTTCTGGGAGATCAGACCAGCTACCCTGCTCTTCACAGAATCACAGTGCAGAAGAGGCCCTTCAGCCCATCGAGTCTGCACCGACCGACTCTTCTAGGAGACCTGACCAGCTACCCCCTCACATAGGCTTCAGTATTTCCTTAAATGTGTTCCTCCCCTTTGATCTCTCTATTGTTTCATCCAATCTCTTCAGAAATGCTTTCTTCTCAGAATTGATTAAATTGTTCTTTAGCTCTTAGGCTAAGTTTCTTTTTACAAGTCTATATTTACCTTATTTCCTTACACCTTTTTTACAACCCTCATGTACCCCCTTTGAACTAAGACAACTCAATTCAAAACTATCCCTGTTATTGCTTTATTTAAAACTCTGATTGAAGTTCCTCTTGGTTCATTAAAATATCAAAACTGCTATTGGCTTTAGACCCTTGCTCTGTAGCTCTTTAGCTCTTAATCCAATTACCATATCTACAACCCCAACAGCCTAACTTGCAGTACATTAGAAAATATGCAAAGGTTATTACCAGAAGGAAAATATTTTCTTGACGTCGTCAGATGTGGAATTGTATGATAACTAAAAAGAAAGCAGGAAAGTTGAGATTCTGGAGCACCTTATGATAACCTTTTCATACCAGACTTGAGAGTTTGTACAGCTTTCTTGGCTAAACTGCTTGATAAGAGATGTTAAGGGGCTGTTTTAATATGTCTGATTCCATTCATATTCATGAATTTCTGAAACTCTGTGCTGGTAAAGGCTGTACCGTTATCATAAATGACTATTTCAGGTAGGCCATGTATACTAAAACAGTGACGCGGCTTCGCAATAGTTGTGCTCGATGTTGGCGATTTGACTTCGTATACGTCCATCCATTGAGAATGTGCATCTACAATCAACAAAAACATGGTACCTAAGAATGGCCCTACATAATCAACATGTAGTCTAACCCAGGGTCGACCAGGCCACTTCTACGGATGCAGGTGAGCTGAAACAGGCAACTTCTGTTGTTGCTGACAATGGAGACAGTGACTGACCATGCTTTCAATGTCACTTTCAATGCCTGGCCACCAGACATAGCTTCATGCAAGCATTTTCATTTTTTGTCTGACTGGATATGCACTGTTAAGCTCTGTCAAGAGTCATTCTCAACCTTGTGATGGAACGACAACTCTTGATCCCCACAACAAAATTCCATCTTGACAGCTCAACTGTATTTCTGGCATGGAATGGTGTCAAATCTTCAGATACAGGCAAATTTGACCATCCTTGCAAAACAAAGTCTCTGGCTTTCGACAATATTGGATCTCTGCTCGTCCAATTTTTAATTTACTTTGCACACACAGGCGAAGAATTCAAGAAATTCAGTATTAACACAACTTCTTGTGGAACTGGAGCATGTACAGTGTTACCTGGTAACGGGAGATGACTGAGTGCATCCACATTTGCAATGTGTAAGCCAGGATGGTACATAAAAGTATACTCATACGCAGATAATATCAGAGCCCAATGTTGTATTGTTGCTGATTCTATTGGCGGAATGACCTTACCCTCGCTGAATAAACCCATTAATGGTTTATGACACAATGGTGAAATGTTGTCCATGTAGGTACTGGTGGAATTTCTTCACTCCGAATGTTACCGATAAACTTTCCTTTTCTAGCTGGAAATAACTCATCTCGGCTGTGGAGAGGGTCCTTGAGAAATAGCCAATGGGCCTTTCTGATCAATTTCCCATTCTATGTGATAACACGGCTCCTACCCCATAAGGAGAGGCATCACATGTTAATGCCAACTCTTTTTTGATGGGTCATAGTCTACCAATAAACATGATGAATGTAACAGTTTCTTTACTTTCATAAAAGCTTCTTCATGTTGTGAATTTCATGACCAATGGTGATTGTTTTTTAACAACAAGTGTAATGGTACCAACACAGTTGATAAGTTAGGCAAGAAGTGACTATAGTAGTTGATCGTACCTTGTAAGGATTTGAGTTTGATTACATTGGACGGTGAGGGTGCATCTTTTATTGCCTGAATTTTCTCTTCTACTGGATGCAAACCCATGGCGTTCATCCTGTGACCCAAGTAAGTAACTTCTTGTGCTTGAAGTGTGCATTCTTCCTTCTTTAACTGTATGCTGGCTTCCATGAACCTCCTTAGCACCTCCTCCAGTTGGCCAAGTGTTCGGTCTCGGTTAACCCTCTGATCAGAACATCATCTGGGTATACTACCACTCGGGGAAGTCCTTGCAAAAGACTCCCCATTGTTCTCTGGAAAATAGCACATGCAGATGACACTCCAAAAGGTAGGCGAGTCTACTGAGAGAGACTCTTGTGTGTGTTAATAGTCACGTGTTCTCTCGACGTGCTATCCAGTACTAATTGTTGGTAGGCATAGTTCATATCCGATTTTGTATAGGACTTGCTTCCAGCCAGCTTTGCATATAAGTCATCTATCCTTGGAATGTAGTACTTGTCTAATTTTGCTGTCTTATTCATGGTCAATTTATAGTCCCCACAAATGCTTATGGCTTGGTCAGGCTTAATCACTGGAACTATGGGTGCTGCCCATTCTGAGAATTGGACAGGTTGGATGATGCCCAGTTTTTTCTGCATCCACCTTCTCCTTCAACACATAAGGCACAGGTCTGGCCTTAAAGAAACGTGGTGTCATCTGAGGTTCCACACATATCTTGGCCTGCACACCTTTTAACTTCCCTAATTCATCCCGAAATGCCATGTCGTATTTCCTTGTCGGGAACTCCTCCTGTTTTCAGGTGAAATATCTCCAACCAGTCAAGTTCGATCTTCTGTAACTAGTCTCGGCCTAAAAGACTGGGTTCTTCTCCTTTCACTATTATCACAGGCAACTGGGCTGTCTGTTGGCTATAAGACACTGGTACTGTGGTGATGCTCTTTACCTGGATAGATTCTCCAGTGTATGTCTTTAATCTAACGGTTATCCGCTCCAGCTTTATGGCTGTCTACCTTCATTAAGGTATTTGAAAGTGTGCTCTCCCACCACTGCATTTGAGGCACCCGTATCTACCTCCATTATTGGTGGCTTCTCATTAACTTGGATTGTGACAGTGACAGGTTTGGTTTTTACAGCCATGACATTTATATAGGAAATAAATGTCAGTGTCAGCAGCTTCCGGTTCTGCTGTATTTGTTAATTCAGTCATGTTGGTTTGCTGCTTTATGGGCTGTTTCAACTTTGTCCTGCATTGCCTTACTATGTGACCTTTCTTATGGCAGTAATGGCATTCTGCTTCCTTAAATTTACAGGTGTCCAGTCCCACATCTATAACAACTAAATCTTGGGGTTGCTGCTGAAGTGTCTCTACTCAACCTTTTCATGTTTCTAATAGAGATCATAGCATCTCACTTCGATGCTGTGGATCTGGTTTTCACACCACGGTCAGTGGTAGGTTCCCATTCCACACGAAGAACGGCGCCATGTTGTATGTGTTGCAAAGCCTGCAAGTCTCTCGTAGCACTTTCTATGGCGAGGGAGATTCCAAGGGTGCGCATAAAGTTGATGTCGACCTCGGCGAGTAAAAGGCACGGAATGGTGTCGTCCTGAACTCCACAACTAATTGGTCCCACAGTGTATCATTGAGTGTGTCTCCGAAGCCGCAGTGTTCTGTCAGCTGCTTATTGTTCACTACATAGGTTGTGATGGACTCTCCCGGGGCCCTAACTCTGAAATTAAATTTAAAACGCTGCATTATTGCAGATGGCTTGGGCTGAAAATGTATTTTCACAAGGTCCATTAATTCATTAAAGGACTTAGAATTGGGCGTGCTCAGGGCCGTCAGGCTGTGGATGAGACTGTATGTCTTGCTGCCATATACACTCAAAAGGATTGCTTTCTGCTTTTCCTCCGCAGTAATTTTGTTTGCTACGAAATAAAATCTGAGGGCTCGTTGGCTGGAGCCTCCCAGAGCACCACGTGACCCCATGATAGACAGCAGGAGAGGCTACACCTTCAGTTACTACAACTGCATTGCCAGTGGCTGTGAAGGTGACCAGCGTGATTAAATTTTATGTATCTGGCTTCTTCCATTTTGGAGCTGGAAATGTTTGCAACATCTCACAACTTGGCGTCTACTGTTGCGTAACAGAGGTCACTGAACTCTCTATTCAATCATAGCTAACTATATTTCTGGCTTCTATAGGGCTACGGGTTTACCTATGATGCAGGTTGACTGCACATAAATTGCTTTGCAAATGGCACATGTCAATTCTGCCCTATATCAGACCCAAAGGGATTCTACTCTCTCAACATCTGACTGGTGTATGACTGTACACCATGAATCATGCAAGTGAATGCCCAGTGTCCTGGAAGTAGTCATGATGCCTTCACTCTGCAGCAGTCTGCTGTGCCAACTACAATTGAGCCAGGGTGACAAGGGCTATCCACTAAGTCATGCATACATGCTTAGCGTGCATATACAATGAATGCCGCAATGCTACATGTAATGCGATAGGACAGACGATTATGGTAGGGAAACACATCAGTTTTGTTTCAAGTGGAGTGTCTAGTTTTGTGGTGGCCTGCTACATGCTGCAAAACCTCACCATTATGGCAGGACAGCCCTTGCCACCAGCTATATGGTGGGCAGCTGAGGAGCCAGAGTCAGAGCAGGAGAAGGTTGAAGAGGAAGAGAAGGGGTAACCTATAAAGCCTTTTTCTGACTGTGCTGTCCAATATCAGCCATATAAATACTGTGGCTACAAGAGCAGGCCAGAGGCTAGGAATCCTGCGGCAAGTAAGTCACCCCCCGACATCTCAAAGCCTGTCCACTATCTATAGGGCACAAGTCAGGAGTGTGATGGAATACTCTCCACTTGCCTGGATCAGTGCAGCTCCCACAACACCCAAGAAGCTTGGCACCATCCAGGACAAAGCAGCCCACTTGATTGGCATCACATCCACAAACATTCACTCCCTCCACCACTGATGTACAGTGGCAGCAGTATGTACCATCTACAAGAGGCACAACAGCAACTCACCATGGCTCCTTAGACAGCACCTTCCAAACCCACAACCACTACAATCTAGAAGGACAAAGGCAGTAGATAGATGGGAACACCACCACCTGGAAGTTTCCCTCCAAGTCACTCACCATCCTGACTTGGAAATATATCGCTGTTCCTTCACTGTCACTGGGTCAAAATCCTGGAACTCCATCCCCAACAGCACTCATGTACTGCAGCGGTTCAAGAAGGCAACTCACCACCACCTTCTGAAGGGCAATTAGAGATGGGCAATAAATGCTGGCCTAGCCAGCAATGCCCACATCCCATGAATGAATATAGAAAAACTGCAATCCAATTCCTCATTCACAATACTCCCACACCCTCAGTCACTGACAATCACAGCAACTGCTTGTTCACAATGCAAAAATAAAGGCCAGCACAAAATAGCCTTCCAAGCTAAATTTATAAATGAAATTATATGTTTTGAGCAAAATTCAACTAATTACCCTTGTGCTTTCCCTTACTGCCTTTCCCTGCCTTTGGTGCTGCTATGCAGTGCTACCCCAAAACTGCATCATGACATGATGGCTTTCAGTGGGGGGAGACCGCAGAAAGTCCTGGGGGACGATCCTGAGCAGCTCTGAGCTCAGAAGGCCATGGTGCTGCACTGCAGACTGCACCATCTCAGCATGGGAGGTAGCAGTCTGGGCTGAGTGGCTGACAGGCAAGAGGAAGGGCACTGATTCAGTAGCAGGGATGAGAGGACATACACAGAAGCAAAATGCTGCAGATTCTGGAAATCTGAAATGAAAACAGAAAATGCTGGAAATACTCCGGCAGGTAAGGCAGCATCAATGGAGAGGGAAGCAAAATTAATGTTTGAGGTTGATGAGCTTTTGTCAGAATGTGATAAGGTTAGAAATATTATAGGTTTAGAGCAGGTGAAAGCAGGGGGATGGTGAAATTTTTTTCTCGGAGGGTTGTGCGACCTTGGAACTCTGCCCCAGAAGGTGTTGGAGGCGGGTGATTGAATATTTTCAAGGCAGAGGTAGATAGATTCTTGTTAGGTAAGGGAATCAAAGGTTATCAGGGGTAGATGACAATGTGGAATTTGAAACACAAGCAGATCAGCCATGATCTTATTGCATGGTGGAGCAAGCTTAAGGGGCCGAATGGTCTACTCCTCCTATTTCTTATGTTCTTATGTCAACCTCCCCTTTATTTCCGTGCTGCCTGCTCTCCAAAGCCTGCCCCCTCACCCCCCTCTAAGCATCTCCTTGGTGTCTCGAATCCTTCCCCACCCTAAAACCCCAGGACTTACCTTTCTGGGGCAGCCATGATCATCTTCATCCTCCTTGCTGCAGTCCCGGCAGCGCCCACTACTGAATGATTAGCTGGCAGGTCCTGAGGGTGGGCCTTCTTCCCACTGAGGGGTGCCATCCCACTCTCAGTTAGTTTTGCCCACTCCCAGCGTGCTATAGCTGCAGAACGGGCTTGTTCCAGTCACATTGGCTTCTAGCTGACTTTCCTTCTGGGGGTGAGTGGGGGGGTGGGTTGGTGGGAGCCTACCCACCACCCCCCGTAAAATGCAGCCCAGTGTAAACCCCAATGACACAGTTCTAAAGAGTAGGCAGGGACAGAGGGACTTAGGAGTGCCTGTACATAGATCTTTGAAGGTGCAAGACACAATGAGAAAATGATTAGCAAAGTATGTTGGATCTTGGGTTTCATAAATAAAGGTATTGAGTACAAAAGCAGGGAAGTTACGCTGACCCTTTATAAAGTGCTGGTTAGGCCACAACTAGAGCATTGCATTCAGTTTTGGTCAACACACTTTAGGAAGGATGTGAGGGTCCTTGAGAGGGTGCAGAGGAAATTTACCAGAATGGTTCTGGGGATGAGGGACTTTAGCTACAAGGTTAGGTTGAAGAAGCTGGTGTTGTTCTCCTTGGAGCAAAAGAGACCGAGGGGGAGATTTGATAGAGGTGTACAAGTTATGGCAGGCTTCCTGACAGGTTTCCCAAGCATTTCATTGTGCACATCAGTCAGCTTTCTTCTGTAGGTTGCCCCACTGAAGTTCCCATCTGAGCTCTCTTCAGCAGGACCCATGTGGGAAAAGGTAAAACCATACAACTGCGTAAAGATGAGTGGCTGGTCAGAATATAAAGAACAGCAGAGAATGACTAAAAAGTTAATTAGGGAAAGAAATTAGAGTATGAGCGGAAGCTAGCTAGAAATGTAAAAACAGATAGCAAGAGTTTCTGTAGGTACTTAAAAAGTAAAAGAGTAAGTAAAGTGAATGTTGGTCCTCTAGAGAGTGAGAATGGGGAGTTAATAGTAAATAATAAGGAAATGAACAAATATTTTGCTTCTGTCATAAGTATAGAGGGTACAAAAAACATTCCAGTAATAGCTGTAAATCAGGGGGCGGAAGGGCGAAAGGAACTTGGTGAAATTACAATCACTAGGGAAGTGGTACTGAGCAAACTGATGGGGTGTGGGCTGACAAGTCTCTGGTTCCAGATAGACTTCATCCTAGCATCTTTAAAGAGGTGGCCAATGAGGTAGTAGATGCGTTGTTGTTAATTTTCCAAAATTCCCTACATTCTGGAAAAGTTCCATCAGGTTGGAAATGAGCAAATATAACCCCTCCATTCAAGAAGGGAGGGAGGCAGAAAACAGGAAACTAATGGCCAGTTAGCTTGATGTCTGTCGTGGGGGAGGTGTTAGAATCGATCATTAATGAAGTTATAGCTGGACACTTAGAAGAACTCAAGGTAACCAGGAAGAGTCAGCATGGTTTTGTGAAAGGGAAATCATGTTTAACAATTTTTTTTAGAGTTCTTTGAAGGGGTAACATGCGCTGTGGATATAGGGGAATCTGCAGACATTGTCTACTTGGATTTCCAGAAGGCATTTGATACGGCACCACATCAAAGATTATTGCAGAAAATAAAACCTCATGGTGTAGGGGGTAACATATCAGAATGGATAGAAGATTGGCTGTCTGGCAGAAAACAAGAGAGTATGCATAAATGAATCGTTACATGATTGGCAGGATGTGACGAGTGGAGTTCTCTAGGGGTCCATGCTGAGGCCTCAACTTTTTACATTTACATCAATGGCTGAGATGAGGGGAGCGAAGGCATGGTAGCTAAATTTGCAGATGACACAAAGATAGGTAGGAAAGTATGTTGTGAAGAGGACAAAGAATTTGCAGATGGATATAGATAGGTTGAGTGAGTGGGCACATGGAGTATAATGTAGGAAAATGTGTAGTGTTCACTTTGGCAGGAAGAATAAAAAATCAGAGTATTACTTAAAGGAAGAATGACTGCAGAATTTCAAGATGTAGAGGGATCTAGGCGTTCTAGTGCATGAGTCATAAAAAGTTAGTATCCAGGTACAGCACATAATCAAGAAGGCTAATGGAATGCCCTCCTTTATTACGAGAGCAACTGAACATAAAAGTAAGGACGTTATGCTTCAGTTATACAGGGCATTGGTGAGACCACATCTCAAATACTGTGTGCAGTTTTGATCTCCTTATTTAAGGAAGGATGTAAATGCGTTGGAGACAGTTCAGATGAGGTTTACTAGATTGATACCTGGAATGAGTGGGTTGTCTTATGAGGATAAGTTGAACAGGCTCGGCTTGTTTCCACTGGAGTTTAAAAGAGAGATGGGTGACTTGATTAATCTATATAAGATACTGAATTGTCTTGACAGAGTGGATGTGGAAAGGATGTTTCCTCTTGCGGGTGAGTCCAGAACTAGGGGGCACTGTTATAAAATTATTGGTTGCCTTTCTAGGACAGAGATGAGGAGAAACTTTTTTCTCAGAGGGTCATGCAATTTTGGAACTCTCTACCTCAGAAGGCAGTGGAGGTGGGGTCACTGAATATCTTTAAGGCAAAGGTAGATAGATTCTTATTAGGCTAGGGAATCAAAGGTTATCAGGGGTAGATGGGAATGTGGAATTCAAAACGCAAACAGATAAGCCATGAAGTTATTGAATGACAGAGCAGGCTCGAGGGGCCAAATGGCTTACTTCTGTTCCTATTTCATATGTTCCTATGTTCATGACATCGCCTTCCAGTGAGTTAGCAGCTGTGTCATCCTTGCCCCCTGCCCTGGCCGCAGTCCATTCATGCCTGGTCTCTCACCATGTTCTGATCCTTCCTCTAATCTATCCTCTTGCAGTATCAGTATCTGAGCTGATGGTTGTGAGTGTGAAATCAAATGTATTTTCCTGTGTCGTCTTCATCATTCTTTTTTTTGGTGTTCCCCCATTCCTTGACCAGACTTCAGATTTCTTGGATATCTGAAAGGAAAAAGGCACAGGGGTAACATTGTCATACAGGAATAGGGAAAAGTAAGAGGTGCATGCTTACACCTTCTATAACTGGTACATCAGAAGGAAGTGTGGGATTCAGGGAAGTGGTATGTGAGCAGAATTTGATATGAGGATACCGTCATTTAGCATGGTTTCAGTCCCACCATTGTCTACAGCCTTAGTAATGACCACCCTAATAATGATCAGCACTGTCTTCTCCATTGGATTAGGACATGCTGGTTTGCCTTTCTATTCCAGCTAAATCTTGCTGCCTCCAGTTTTACATCATCTTGTACTGCAGGAGAGAGGGAAATGTGCCAGTGAGTGTCCGTTTAGCTGATGGGGCTGTCATGTTTGAATATCCGGCAGTGGGTGCAACTTCTGAGATGTGGATGTGAGGTTTGCAGGAGTGCCAAATGTGTGAGGGTGAGGTGAAGCGTATGAATGTGAGGCATGAGTCCTGATTGATAGAGATTGTTAGTGATTGAGTGATGGAGGTGTGTTGATTTGAGCAGCTGCTAAGGCTATAAGTGCAGTTGGTATGAGATAGCATTTGAAGCTGCATTCACTTCCATCCTCAGTGACCAAGCCCCTGTTTCTAACTAGGATATTTTCTCTCTCTCTACAGTTTGATCTGGTTTGTGATTACAGTTGGTTGAATCAGCTCTCACGGTCCTGTTCCATGTTTGGACTTTTTGCTGGAGCCCTGTTGTTTGGTCCCTTAGCAGACAAGTAAGAACCAACAGTTTAAATACTGCACAAACATTTCCTATTGGTCATTTGTAACCTGAAAATGGAGTACTACCTCAAAAAAGAAATATAGTTCACTAAATTGTCCTATATACCACCTTGGTGTAGATAACTTGGGGCAGATTTTCTTCTTAGTGTGTTGCATGTGTAGAATTTCTTGGGTAGCGAAGAGCATGAATGTTGAGGCTCAAAAAATCTTCAAACTGGCACAAAATCAGATAGGGCCCTTTATGTGCATACAATCTGCCCTATTAGATTTTTCTTTATGTGCTAAACAAGCACATGTACTATGCTGATTCCTGAGATGGCAGGGTTGTTGTATGAGGAGAGATTGGGCCCACTAGGCCTGTATTCACTGGAGTTTAGAAGAATGAGAGGGGATCTTATTGAAACGTATAAAATTCTGGCAGGGATGGACAGACTGGATGCAGGGATGATGTTTCCTCTGGCTGGGGGTCTAGAACAAGGGGGGTCACAATCTCAGGATATGGGGTAGGCCATTTAGGACTGAGATGAGGAGAAATCTCTTCGCTCAGAGGGTGGTAAACCTGTGGAATTCTCCACCACAGAAGGCTGTGGAGGCCAGGTCACTGAATATATTTAAGAAGGAAATAGATTTCTAGATTCTAAAGGCGCTGAGGGGTATGGGGAGAGAGCAGGAGTATGGTGTTGAGATAGGGGATCAGCCATGATCATATTGAATGGTGGAGCAGGCTCGAAGGGCCAAATGACCTGCTCCTGCTTCTATTTTCTAAGAGGAAAATCTCCCCCTTTGTACAACACATTTGCTAGAACATTGCAATGTTGCAATCATGGGTGACATTATGAATGGGAGACAGTGGATTAACCTGGGACAGTGCATTGAATGGGGAGTTTGAATTGAATGGAAACGATAGACATATTGGGAATAGTGGATGGATGGAGAGATTGGATTAATTAGGAAAAGTAAATAAATGGGGAAGATGGATTGAATAATAATGGTGAATGGGTGGGAAAGTTGGGTGAAGTGGGATTGTTGGTTGGTGGGGAGCTGGATTAAATGGGAATGGTGAATGGATGAGAAAGTTGGGTTGAAGGATATTGATGGATGGATGGGGAGGTTGGATTAAATGGGAATGATGGATGGGACAGTTTATTTGTCAGCTATATACCAGATGCACATGGAAACCCACCATCAAGCTTATGTGTCCAAACCAAACTGTTGAGAAATCCATTCAAGCAGAGGCTATGTTTATCTAAAATGGGGTGTACATTCTCTTCCTAGGACACATTCAATTGCCTATCCAGTGAGCTTAGACACAGGTTAGCAATAGACAAGGTTTAGTGATCCCACATGCTTAGGGGCACTACTGGAATTTAACCCACTGAAATACCACTTACCAGCACTGGTAAATTTCCTGGTGTTTGTCCAACTAGTACCAACTAGTACCCCATTAGCACAGGTCAAGCTGAATCTGCACGGGAAGAACTCCAATCTCCCAAGTGAGATCTTCCACACCAAGTCCCAGTAATCAATTGGGCTGACTGATCAATCATTGTTGGTGTTCTAAGGTGCTGTGAACTTACCTGTCTCAAGTGCAGGATTTCAGAGTATCTAACCTTCCTTCACCAAGCATATCTCATAGACTCATAGACATTTACAACACAGAAAGAGGCCATACAGCCCATCGCGTCTGCACCAGTCAACAAAGATCTGACTGCACTAACCCCATTTTCCAGCACTTCGCCCATAGCCCTGGAGGCTATGGCAATGCAAGTGAATATCTAAATACTCCTTAAGTGTTACGAGAGTTTCTGACTCATCAACTGAACACCACAAACAATAACATGTTAGCTGTTAGAAACCGAATAAGCATGCATTTGAAACTTAACTTAGCAGACAGAGGATACAGGGAAATTTTCCTGATTAAATAGTGAGCAACACAACTTGCTTTTAAATTTGTGAATGTGTTATCACCATCTTCCTGCCCACTGCACAGACACATAATCTGAACCTTAAATGGTACTTTTCCCAAAAGAAGATGCAGCGTCTCATAATGTCCCAATCATGATATGCACTGAACACTAGATATGTGAACCAGATAATAGTGAGCTGAATGGAGAGTGCAGATTGAAAATAAACAATAAGTTTATTGGAATGAATGGTGACAATGGACTATGAAAAGAGATATTAGGTTAAAGATGACTACATTTTAGGGAATGGTAGATTGGGCTCTCATAAGGTGGATGTGATCAGCTGTGCAGAGATGGTTTTAGAGGTAGGAGGTGTGGAGGGAAATATTTTTTAAAATCCCAGGTCAGGGTTACCCAATGCTTTCCCACCTCCAAGCGTTCTTGCCAGACGTGGGTGAGACCAGCATCAGCTATCTGCCTGGCAGAGGCGGGTAGCTAATTAGGAGCAGTTAAGTGGCAACTTATCGGCAATTGGTGATGCCGCCGGGGCCTTACTGCGGTGCATGGACCCCGTGCTGAGGCCGAAGCCCACCAGGTGACTGGAGGCGGCTTCCCAGTGACAGCGGTGGGGTGGGTCATGGGGGTAACAGTGAGGCCTCCTTTAATTCCCCCACAGTCCACCTGGAGCCACAGGTGCCAGAGGTTTCCCCTTCACAATGATATGCTGGAAGCTGAGGCCACAGTTATTTTAAGTTTCTTCTGAATTCTTCAGATAGTGCCTCCATCTAGAGGTGCTCTCACAGTCTCCCACCTATATCAGCAGTGCCCACTTCTCCCAGCCGGGCTGCTGGCTGCCCCGAGTATTAGGCATTCCAATTGACCCTGCAGTCTGTGCAGCACGCTCACCATCTTTAATTGGATAGGGTTCTCGGAGGTGGCCTATTAATTGGCCCTTTCCAGGAAGATCATGGGAGCGGGAGGACCTCAAACACAACAACACTCCCTGCTGGGTTGTCAGGTGGAGTTACTAGTGACCTTTGCCTGTACATTATTAGCTCGGGACCTGGGACAACATTGAGCCTCTATCTTCAAGCAGGTCAGGACCTGGAAATGGTTCCATCTCTCATTTGAAAACTAAGGCGGTAAGATACCGACCATAATGCCATTGGATCTAAACAACAATCAAGGGCATTGAACTCCAAAGTATCTGCTCCCAGGATACCCTTGTAAACATGTAAAGATTAAAAACACCATAGGATGAATACTGAACAGCACTATCTGTAATGCATTAGCTGAAAGGGTGGTGGAAGCAGATTCCAGAGTAACTTTGAATAGGGAATTGGATATGTATGTGGAAAGGAAAAATTAAATGACCATGGGGAAAGGGCAAAGGAGTGGGACTAATTGGATAGCTCTTTCAAAGAGTTGGCACAGAGTTGATAAACTGAATGGCTTCTTTTGTGCTGTATGATTCTATGATTTTATACTGCGAAAATAAAGCTATTTGTAAGCCTTGCAAATGGGACATTTGATAAATCCTCTATTTCATGTGTAACCAACAAAATATTAGCATTCAAATACTGTCATAGTGGTGAAAACAAAGTATACATTCTCTCACTCATTTAATTGAAATGAAATACACAAGAAACAATAATGTTTTGAGCAGCTATTTCAGTAATGGCTTCCTCATGAATAGAGTTACCATTTAACCTTATTTCCATGCTCCTTACTATCCCTTAGAGTGTTGTCAGATTATTACATTATGAGGGACTTCAGAGCCAAGGCCGATCCTGTCCTTCCCTTACGTCCATACATGCATACTTCCAAGTTGAGTTACAGAAAAAGAATCAGAAAAGAATCTTAACCTTGGAATATACAGGCTCAATGTAGCACCCCTAATGTTCCAGGCCCCCAGCTAATACTGCACTAGTAACTCCACCTGGCAACCCAGCAGAGAGTGTCATTTTCAAGATTGAGATTCAGTCCTGATTGTTCATGTGGAAGTTACAACACTGTACTACTGGAGCTGGTGTCCTTGAGAAGATAGGAACTTGGTTACGGCCAGTCGCATATTTAATAACATGTCCCTTTCTTTTTTTGTAGGTTTGGTCGACGACCAATTGTTTTACTGTCACTGCTTCTTCAACTAGCCAGTGGTGTGGGAGCAGCATTTGTGCCAAACTTCAACTTATTCATTGCTCTGCAGTTTGTTGTTGGTGCATCGGTATCTGGCGTTCTGATTAACACCTTTGTTTTAGGTATGAATAAAGCACTCCTGTAGTAATGTGATGTGTAATATACCTTTAAGACAAATGTGTTGGGCTCCCTTGAGCTCAGGAACTCTGAGGACACATGCCACAGCCATCTCCTACACCAGTGCAAGAAAGACAGCAGCCTGCCTCCATTAGATGCCGCATAGTTATCTAGATGATCTCTAGTACAAACTACAGGGGAGAAAATTGAGCCCCAAAGTCACCTTTAAGACTTCAGGTGTTTGCCACTTCCTCTTGGCAACAAGTCCTGCTCCAGCATACCACACAGCTCCGCCACCACCTCCCTAGAAAGATGCAACATTTGTAAGTATTGGACATCTCGATGAAGCTGAGCCCCTGACAATGTTACCTTTGCACTGGATGGTGCCTTCTGTGACCATGATGTGCCTGCCTCCTCTATGTCCAATGGCTTCCTCAAGCCACTGGAGCTGATCCTCTGGCCACTGCACCCTCATCTCTCTGTCAGTCTACTCCCTACTGGAGAAGTCAAACTCTGAAAGCATTGACCTCATAACCAGTTGAAGCTTCCACTGCGGTGAGTCTCTGTAAAGCTTTGCCCTGCCCACATTGGCTGCTATGGACCTGGGAGATACCCTCTTATTAACAAAGCTTCACCTTGGCCCCTTCGTCTGCAATGCCTCTAAACTTGATGGTGTTGCTTTTTGAAGACAGAGCCTGAAGACAGATTCACAAATGTGGTTGCCAGGTCCCTCCACAGCTCAACAGCCGCTGAGATCTCACTTCGTTTGAGTAAGTGAGACTCTGAGCCTCTGTGCATCCTGTGCGCCAGCAGTTAAATCAAAAAAAGGCAGGAACATGCCTGACAATTGGCTGTTTAATGACCCAAATTCCCTGCCCCCTGCTGATCCACTGATTCATCTTACCATCCACATCTGAGGCAGAAATACGTTGGAAAGCTGGCCGAAAGCCAAGCCATACCATTTTACTGGCTCCCCGACCTCCATCCCACCTCCACTAGGCTGATAAAATCCTGCCCTATATTTCCTACCTCAAACCAACCACTGAAACCAGAAATCTTCGAAGAAACTTCATGACAATTTGACAAGAGTAAATAAAAGATATTATTTCCAAGAACCTAGTGCTTGTGAAGCACTGCTACCAGCAGATCCTGCCGAATAGAAAACTATAACTTCTGTGTAAGGGTGATGAGCCATGATTATTTATCATAAAAGTGAATGATCAACAGTTGATAAGAATCAAAAGAAAGCTCCTCGTCTGAAAGGTTGAAGCTGGTGTGAAAAGGCCTAAAAGAAGAGGTGATTATGACTGCATGTAATCTTGAAATTAAAGTTAGACCATCTTTGAAGGCTGGGGAGGGGCATGTTAGTGGGGTGGTGAAAAAGGTATATGGGACACTTGCCTTTATCAATCGAGGCATAGATTACAAAAGTAGGGAGATCATGTTGGAGTTGTATAGAACCTTGGTGAGGCCACAGCTGGAGTACTGTGTGCAGTTCTGGTCGCCACATTATAGGAAGGATACGATTGCACTGGAGGGGGTGCAGAGGAGATTCACCAGGATGTTGCCTGGGATGAAACATTTAAGTTATAAAGAGAGGTTGGATAGACTTGGGTTGTTTTCTTCGGAGCAGAGAAAACTGAGGGGAGACCTGATCGAGGTGTACAAGATTATGACAGGGCATGGACAGGGTGGATAGGGAGCAGCTGTTCCCCTTAATTGAAGGCTCATTCACGAAGGGAGATAAGTTCAAGGTGCTTTAGGGGGGATGTGAGGAAAAACCTTTTTACCCAGAGGGCGGTGAAGGTCTGGAATGCGCTGTCTGGGAGGTAGTGGAGGCGGGTTGCCTCACATCCTTTAAAAAGTACCTGGATGAACACTTGGCATGTCATAACATTCAAGGCTATGGGCCAAGTGCTGGTAAATGGGATTAGGTAGGTAGGTCAGGTGTTTCTCACGTGTTGGTGCAGATTCGATGGGCCAAAGGGCCTCTTCTGCACTCTGTGATTCTATGATTTAGAAGTAAAATCAGGAAACACTTTTTACACAAAGGGCAGTAGATATCTGGAACTCTCTCTAAAAGGACGTGGATGTTGTTTCAATAGAAATTTTCAAGAGAGATCAATTTTTTTTGTTAAGCAAGGATATCATAGGCTATGGGGCAAAGGCGGGTAAATAGAGCTAGATAAATAGACCAATCGTTCATAATCTAATTGAACGGCAGAACAAGCTTGAGGTGCAGAATTGATTACTCTTTTTTTATGTATATGTATTTCAGAATGAATTACCAAAGTATTTATATCTTCAAATGGGAAAACATCTTATTTTAAAGGGGAATCCCAGCTTTCAATGTACCACTTATCTAGTAAAGGTTTTTGGCCAGATTAAGTCAAGTCCAACGATTCAATAAGCTAAAGCTTCTTGTATTTAGGTGAAAAGCCCCACTATTTTGTTTCTACTTTCAGGGTATGTGCTTCTTGCAAGATTGACATTGGACAGAATTTTACACCCGGCGGGCGGGCGCGCGCTCAACCTGACCGGGCGTAAAATAGCATGCGGTGATGTCAGGTCAGCGCCCCGACGTCATTGCGCACTTGCACGATATTTTGGTCGGCGTGCATGTGCGTGCAAGAGTTGGCAGCGCGCCCACCGACAATTAAAAGGCCTATTAAGGCCATTAAAGTTTCAATTAGTGGTGATTTTTCCCTGCCCATTCAACGTTATGGTTGGCAGGCAGGCGATTCGACCAGGTGGCCTTCGGATTTTAGAGGAAACCTCGTCCAAGGGCGGGGTGAAGTTTCTGATATCAATTTTTTTAAAAAAAATGTTTGGGCAGAATTTTTTTATTATCTATTTGTTTAGATGAGTGAGTCCGATGTGTGGACATTTTTTTCTGTATTTTTACATCCTTATTTTTTGGTTTTAAATTCTTCAGCTCCCTGAGGCAGCTGTCTGCCTTCAGGGGATTTTCATTGCACGCTCCCCCGCGCCCGCACTGACGTCAGCGCTCGCCCTCCTCCCGCCGCCCCACCCTGGGAGCCTTTCAGCGCACCTTTCACGCTGGCTGCCTATAAGGTGGGTGGAGAATGAAATTTATAAAAATAGTAACTTTTTAAAAAAAATCTAGCATGCCAATTTTGTGTGTTTGCAGGTACAGAATGGTCTGGTGTATCGCAGCGAACACTTGCAACTGTCCTCTCACACTGTGCCTTTGGAGGTGGGCAGATTGTTCTGGTTGGGCTGGCTTATGGGATACGTGACTGGAGGATGCTGCAATTAACTATTTCGTGTCCAATGGTTTTGTTCTTGTTTTACATATGGTAAAGTATTTTACATACGTTTTGTAAACTTCCATTCTATATTCAGTGTCAATTTCTTTTTATTTTCCTATTGAGTTTATTAATAACTATCTTGTATTTATGGCCCTTAGTTTTAGATTTTCCACAACTGGAAACATTCCTCATTTATCCTGTCCAACTCAATCATAACTTTTGAGGCCTCTATCAGGTCACCTCCAAGTCTTCTCTTTTTCAGAGAAGAAAGCTCAACCTGTTCAATCTTTGCCAAAAGCTGCACTCTCTCAGTCCTGTTACCATCCTTGTAATTGTTTTTAATATTTATTCCAGTGCTTTATGCCCTTTTTATAGTGAGGAGACCAGAAATGTGTACAGAATGCTGACTGCAGCCATATACAAGCTCAGCATAACTTCACTAGTTTTGAATTCCCTTGTAAATAAATCCCAGTGTTTTCATAGACATCTACAGCACAGAAGGAGGCCATTCAGCCCATCATGTCCGTGCTGGCCAACAGAGATCTGACTATACTAATCCCGCTTTCCAGCGCTTGGCCCATAGCCCTAGAGGCTATGGCAATGCAAGTGAATATCTAAATACTTCTTAAATGTTACGAGAGTCTCAACCACCCTTTCAGGCTTTGTTAGCATTTCTAATTACCTTGCTGACCTCTGTTGCTACTTTAGATCAGCAGGTATGTCTGGCAGCATCTGTGGCGAGAAAAACAAGAGTTAACGTTTCAGGTCAATGACCTTTCATCCAAACTGGTAAAAGGCAGAGATGTAACAGGTTCTAAGCAAGTACAGAAGCAAGGAAAGTGGAGAGGCAAGAAGGAACAAATGGGAAGGCCTGTGATAGAATGGAAATCCAAGAGATTAAATGGTAGAAAGATGATGGTACAGGGCAAAAGGAAATAGTAATAAAAGCAAAATTTGGGTCTAGATAATTTGTAAATGGGAAAAGCAGAATCATCGGCTCTTATTGTTCTTTGAAGGACTTCTTTACTTCCACTCACTCCCTCCAAATAAAAGGTTTAGGAACCTATACAGGTCCTAGCTAGGCCTGTCTTTTTGTGGAAGATGTGGAACACTCTTTGTTCCAGTCCTACTCAGGTCCCCTTTTTCTGGTACATTAATGACAGGGTGGCCAACTGCCCTGCAATTTAAGGGATTGTCCCTCATTTTGACTGTTCAGCTTATGTCTCTTAAGGGACACCTTTTTAAAAATGTTTTGATGGGATGTGGGCGTCACTGGCAAGGCCAGCATTTGTTGCCCATCCATAACTGCCTTTGGACTGAGTGGCTTGTTAGGCCATTTCAGAGGGCAGTTCAGAGTCAACCACATTGATGTGGTGTGGAGTCACATGTAGGTCAGACCAGATCAGGATGGCAGATTTCCTTCCCTGAAAGACATCAGTGAACCATATGGGGTTTTATGACAATCAGTGATAGTTTCATTGTCACCATTACTGAGACTAAATTTATATTCCAGATTTATTAATTGAATTCAAATTCCACCAGCTGTTGTGGTTTGATTTGAACTGCTGTGTCCAGAACATTAGCTTGGGCCTCTGGATTCCTAGTCCAGTGACATTACCACTACGCTACCATCTTCTCACTTTTGTCCTGTATTTCAAGGGCAGCCTGTTAGAGACTGAGCACTGGAGTCTCAGTTGAGTGATTTGAGCAGGACTACAAGTCCTGAACAAAAGCAGAATTACCTGGAAAAACTCATCAGGTCTGGCCGCATCGGTGGAGAAGAATAAAGTTGACGTTTCGAGTCCTCATGACCCTTCAACAGAACTGAGTAAAATTAGGAGAGGGGTGAAATATAAGCTGGTTTAAAGTGGTGGGGTGGGGGGGGGGGGGGGGCGGGGTGAGGAAAGAAGTGGGGTGGGGGGGGTGGTGGTGGTTGTAGGGACAAGCAAGCAGTGATAGGAGCAGATAATCAAAAGTTGTCACAGACAAAAGAACAAAGAGATGTTGAAGGTGGTGATATTATCTAAGAGAATGTGCTAATTAAGAATGGATGGCAGGACACGCAAGGTACAGCTCTAGTGGGGGTGGGGTGAAATAAGACTAACGGCATAAAAGGTATAAATTTAAAAATAATGGAAATAGGTGGGAAAAGAAAAATCTATATAAATTATTGGAAAAAACAAAAGGGAGGAGGAAGAAACGGAAAGGGGGTGGGGATGGAGGAGGGAGTTCAAGATCTAAAGTTGTTGAATTCAATATTCAGTCCGGAAGGCTGTAAAGTGCCTACTCGGAAGATGAGGTGCTGTTCCTCCAGTTTGCGTTCAGCTTCACTGGAACAATGCAGCAAGCCAAGGACAGACATGTGGGCAAGAGAGCAGGGTGGAGTGTTAAAATGGCAAGCGACAGGGAGGTCTGGGTAATGCTTGCGGACAGACCGAAGGTGTTCTGCAAAGCGGTCGCCCAGTCTGCGTTTGGTTTCTCCAATGTAGAGGAGACCGCATTGGCAGCAACGAATGCAGTAGACTAAGTTGGGGTAAATGCAAGTGAAATGCTGCTTCACTTGAAAGGAGTGTTTGGGCCCTTGGACGGTGAGGAGAGAGGAAGTGAAGGAGCAGGTGTTGCATCTTTTGCGTATGCGTGGGGAGGTGCCCTCAACCCCCACCTACAGCACCTCCCCATGCATACGCAAAAGATACAACACCTGCTCCTTCACTTCCTCTCTCCTCACCGTCCAAGGGCCCAAACACTCCTTTCAAGTGAAGCAGCATTTCACTTGCATTTCCCCCAACTTAGCCTACTGCATTCATTGCTCCCAATGCGGTCTCCTCTACATTGGAGAGACCAAACGCAAACTGGGCGACCGCTTTGCAGAACACCTTCGGTCTGTCCGCAAGAATGACCCAAACCTCCCTGTCGCTTGCTATTTTAACACTCCACCCTGCTCTCTTGTTAAACATGATTTGCTTTAACAAATCTGTGATGGCTTTCTTGAATTATTCCACAAAGTTTAGAAGGTAAGGAATGCAACATTTACATAATTTCTCCATGCACCCTGCTGAACATCCTCCAGGGTTGTGACAAGAGAATAGAAGAGTGTTTATTTTAATTCCAACTGAAAGAATCCAATACCTTAGTAAAAAAGCAGAAACTGAAAGATCAGGCGAAGATTCTATATCTGAAACGTTAACTTATCTGGCCTCTACATAGATGCTGCCAGAGCTGCTCCATTTCCCAATCCATTCCTGATGCTTTTCCACTTCAATGCAGCTGGTTTTTCCCTGCAGGATTCTCATTAACATATGCAATGATGTTCACAGGACCCTAACGCCATTTTAATCCACTCCTGAGTGAGGTAGCCACTCTGCCAGGGAAAGATGTTGGGAACCATGTAGATCCTCCAAGGTAAGTTAAAAGGAATTCCTTAGTGGGATCAGGTGGAGCAGGAGTGCTTCTCCTAGCTTTCCAAGGGAAGCCTGGCATCTTCTACCCTGGGTTCACACCTGACTGACGCACAAGACCTTCATAACACCCCCTTTCCCCTCCTGGCCTTATCTCATTGCCAGCAGCAGTCTCCAGCTCTCTGAGCTGGGAGTTAAATTCGGCCCTTTTAGTGTTATTTTCAGAATCTATTAACTGAGTCTTTGAATGGAGCATGTTCTCTCTCCCACTGCCATTGTATTTAACACCAAGGACAACTTGCATTCATGGAGCACATTTAACCATGTAAAGCCTCCCAAGGCGTTTCTCAGGAATGTTTCTTGCACAATTCGGGCAGATGAGACAAAAAATTGGCCAAAAATATGTTTACATGTATCTAAAGTAGGCAAATGATGGGATAACATCATGCACCATCGTTCCCACCATTAACTCCAAAGCAATATTAGCATGAGTAATGTTAATGGCATTGACGGCTGTTAAGGAGCAGCATAAGTTTAATTCTCCTGTCCCCCTGCAAAGGCTTCACTCCTTCCCAACAGAAATTTTGATAACAGAATTTGAGGCTCTAATGTTGCAGACACTCGAGGCCCTACAGCAGCTGTTTTGGTCCATCGCCAAATAATTTAAAGATAGCCTGGCCCCTGGAAATGGGCAGCTACCAAACAGGTGGGAGAAAAACACCTCCCGAACTGCTTCTTCCCTCCCCTATTTTCCCATCCCATCTCGGCCACATGAACATCTAGGACTTTCTGCCATTCAACTCTTTTTTTCATATGTTTCCTGTAGGCTCCTCCCTGAGTCTGCAAGGTGGCTTGTAACAAAAGGTCATTATAAAGCAGCCAAGAAGCACCTTATGAACGCAGCAAGAATAAACAAAAGGGTCGTGCCTGAAACATTGCTTGACAAGGTATTTCATCATAGTTTAGGTGCTTCAAAGAACTGTTTGAGCAGTAACAATTATGTTCAGTTGAGCTTATTGGGAAGAAAAGATTGGTACCATAGCCAAGTTAATAAATTGACACAGGACTTTATTACTTCTCACAGGGGTTCACTTCACTTTGAAGCAGAGTGTCTGATGTGTAAGCAAACACAACAGCTATGAGATGAATGAGCAGCAAACCTGGAGTTTAAATCACCAGGAGAACTTGCTGTCACTCTTCAAATAGTGTGAAGAAAACAGCCACCCAAACGGGCAGCACCACATTTCATGCTTCATCCAAAGGAGAACACCTCTAACAACGTGGCACTTATTTAGTACGCGACTAGAATATAAAGTTAGTTTTTGAGATGAGACCTGGCAGGGGGCCCTCAGACTCACAATCACATTACAGCTCAAAGAATGCCAACCTTGCCTCAGTGGCCCAAATTCTTGGGCAGAATTTTCTCAGCCTATTGGGGACAGGCTGGAAGATGGGAGGGCTGACAATATGCTAGGGGAAGGCCGGGAGGGGAGCCCAATGTCTTCCCACTACCAATGGCATGTTGACACAAGCAGGAGCCTTAGAGGTAGCCAATTGAGCCAATTAATGGCACAGTCAAGGGCCACTTCCAGCCACTGGAGGCTTTTTGCCTGCATCGGGAGGCTTCCAGGCAAACCCTGGTGGCCTCCCAGCAAGTTCCTGGGGAGCTAATCCTTTGTGGCCACTTCATGCCCTCTGAAGGCCCCCCAGATGGCTAAGGCCATCCCTGCACCCAAGGTCAATGCCCCATGTCCCTACAACCTCCCATCACCACCACCCCACTCTACCCCGATTGCTCGGGCCTGCTCGCCTGCCCTGGTACCCTCCCCAAAATTTATCTGCTCTCCAAAGGCATCTAACCATTGGGGAGCACTCATCCTGGAGTGCAACCTCAGCAGTGGTCACTGCTAAGCTGCTGGCCCTCTGATTGTCAGCAGCTCTAGGGGGTTCGTGGCTGACCTCAACTGGGCATCAGCTCCAACAGCTAACTTTCAATTGGCTGTTGGCAGCAAAATGCTGCCTCAGGGTCCCAGCACCTACCAGAGTGAAGTTGGCTCCCAGTGGCAAAACTCAGTCACTTGTGTCTGAGTCAGAAGGTTGAAGGTTCACACTTCATTCTAGAAATTTAAGCATGCAGTTTAGACTGACATTTCCGTGTAGTACTGAGGAAGTGTTGTACTGTTAGAGGTGCTGTCTTTTGGATGAAATGTTCAACTCCACCCGCTCTTTCAGGTGTCCATAAAAGATCCCGCAGCTCTATTTGATAAACAGCAAGGGAGTTCCCCAATTTATGTCTCAATCAATGGCATCAAAAACAGAAATTTACTGCTGCTTTTCGTACATTACAATAGTGATGTCAAAGCTATTTAATTGGCTGTGAAGCACTTTGAGGTTGTGAAAGATGCCATATAAATGTAAAATCTTTCTTCCTTTCTTATTTGGTGTTCATATTTGGTGAAGCACTTAATTATCCTGGACTGCAATCTCCAGTGCTAGCTCCTGAAAGAGAGAGCGAAACTTCTTTTCCATAAGTGGACTGCATCAGTTCAGGTGAAGCTTTCCAACTCTGTAAGATGGGTGCACTGCATACTTTCTGGTTTTCTTTACAGTAAGCTCCTGACCTTGACCAGGCTGTGTATTGCAGATGGGGTGACAGAGCCATATTGAGTGGAGGTAAATTGTTCCAATGGCAAATGGGAACATAAGGGCCAAGGACTCCCCAAGTATCTGCTTTGCACCATCCATCATTTGGATATAGAATGCGATTGGCAGTGGCCTGGGAGTATTTTCCCTGATAAACTGGGGAATGGTGTGCTAAATGGATGAAGGAGGACCTAAAGAGGGACCATATAAAATGAGAGAAACTAGAAAAGTACAATTTTTTCCAATACTTCTGGTTTGGAGAAATGTGAATGTTTGTTCAACTATTACAATGAATAGTCATGAATCAATCAGATGTTTAGAGTTTACTATTACTGGGTGCCTAATGTTACCACATTTACTTTCAAGATTATGACTGAGAAGGAGATCCATCAGGCCACCCTTTTGGATCTTTTTAAGACACCGAGGCTGAGGAGAGTTACATTGATTTTGATTAGCATCTGGTAACATTGAATTCTTCATCAATTAATTTCTTAATTTATAATTTTGTGGTCCAGTGATTTGCATAAAATTTTGACATCACTGACTTTGAGGAACAGACAGTTGAGATACTGAATAATAACATTTCTGTACTCATTCCCTTATTTCCCCAGGTTTATAAACAGCTTTGTGTATTATGGATTGGCCTTCAATGTTCAAAGCTTCGGCACAAACATTTATCTAACACAACTCATCTTTGGACTGGTGGACATGTTGCGTGGCCCTTGCATCTGGCTGCTGAATAAACTTGGTCGGAAAAAATGTCAGGGAGGTTTCCTGTTGCTTAGCGGAATCTCATGCCTCCTTATGTTAGCTTTTCCAGAAGGTATGAATGCAGCAAATGGGTGGTGAGGCAGGCTATGATACTGTCATAGATACTGTCAAATGGTGTTGTTAAAACCATACAATCTTATAGCACAAAAGGAGGCCATTTGGCCCATTGAAATTGTACAGACTCTTTGAAAGAACTATCTAAATAATCCATTACCCTGCTCTTTTACCATAACCATGCAAATGTTTTTCAAGTATATATGGAATTCCTTTTTCAAAGCTACTATGAAGTCTGCTTCCACCACCTTTAGGGTAGTGCATTCCAGATCATAACTCACTGCACAAAACCAATAATTCCAACCAAAGTGTTTAAATGGTTTAAATGTATGGAATAATGGATAATTGAGAGAGTTACAAGTTGGAAACTAAGCGAGGAGTTCAGATCATTGCAACTTTGAATGATGGATATCTGGGAATGAGGTGTTAGGCAATGAGGAACATGAATTGAAATGATAACTAGGACATTTACAATTAAAACTTGTATTCTTACTCTATATACTCACACACAAAACAGCTCACATAATAGAATTATTTGATTTTCCAATCAATAGAGCTTTATAAAGGCCAAAGACTATATGGGAAGGCTTTAATCCAAAAAAGGGTGGGTTTTGGGATGGGTTTAGGGGGAGGTTAATGTGTTAAAACTCTGAATCCTGACTCTAACCTGCCTCTAACCCGTTTGCTTCCAGTTTTAATGCAAGTGGATGGAGTGCGGATGACCAACCTGCTCCAAGATGGTGGTTTGATACTTCAGCTATTATAATGAGGCTGCATGCCTCATTTTTATTCACCATTTGATATTTAATACTGGATGGCCAGGCAAGGCACTGCTGGATCAGGAGGTAAGTCACTTCCTGCTGGATTCAGCATGATGCCTGGCCAACCCCTAGCAATTGGATAACCCATTAACCCTTCTGACCTCCTCTCCGGAGTTCTCTGATCCGCCACAACAGAAGTGTCCAATCTTCCCCTGAGGCCTTCGATCTCACCTATATACCACTCTCCAACCCCCGCCACCGCTCCCCCCCGCCCCCCAAACCACTGAGGCCTCCAATATCTCTCCCATATTTCACCTGCTAAGGCCTCCAATATCTCTCCCATATTTCACCTGCTAAGGCCTCCAATCTCTCCCCCACCTAATCAGTCCTCCAACTCCCCTACCCAACACAAAGATTGGACCCTCAGACTGGCTCACAATTCTTCCAACCTGCCCCATACCCCAGATCAGAAGACCCATGCCAGGAATAGCCCACCCATTCTCAGGCTCAGCCCTGCCCGTGGAATTGACTACCCTCCCCCACACTGTTCCACCAGGTGAGGTGTGACCCTGCTCCGGACTGGCAGCCAAGCCCTGTCAATCTGTTAAAATCTACATTGTGTGGGGAAGCCCTGACTTTGGGTTCACCATTCCCCACATTCTACCGGCCTCTTCCTCCCCTACCCCATACCCTACCCCTCCCATGGGTCCAGTAAGTTAAAATCACACCCCCACCCCACCCTGTTACATCAATCACTAGTCCTCAGGGAGGTGACATTTTGTGCTATTTCATACATTTCCATTGCTGCACACAGGCAGGAGTGAGACTGGGTATCTAAGAGATCAACAGTCTGAGAGAAGGAGCAGGAGAGCTGGGGCCAGAGTAAAGGAAACAGCAATGGGAGAGTTCAGAATAAATAGGTGAATGGGACTGTGCCAGGACTCATCAAGCCCAATTTCCAGGGGAAGTGGGGTATCATTCATTGCATTTACACTCACATAAGGCAATCCCCTTCATTCTCAATCCACTGCTCCCCACCAGTGAGTGATTTAAATTTCATTTTTATTTGTGAATATGCAAGAAGTAATTTTCTGACATTGTACACCAGCAGGGAGCCTCACCCAATCAGAAATCTGGGCACACGCTCAGCACAAAACTTTGGACAGGAGGCACTCAAATTAAAATATGCACCCTTGCAGGGCAAAGATCCCAGAGGAGCACAAAGCCAGGAAATGGCCCCCTTATGGTAACTGTTCTTTGTGTTGCAGGTACGCAGATGGGAGTCACTATACTTGCCGTCTTTGCAAAACTGGGAATTTCCTGCTCCTTCTCCACTGCTTATGTTTATTCTGCTGAATTATTCCCGACTGTAGTCAGGTATTGTCGATTATAAAAGGCACCCTGTAATGAGCAGGTGTGAAATCTGTCAGTTTTGTTGGAGTTTTTTCACTGGGGAGTGAAAAATATCCATTCTCTGCACCCAATGTATGCATCAAGCATTCTCGGGTCAGGTGTAGTGTGCATTAAATGCAGACTGCAGCTCTCTCTGCTTTGCCCAGTAACATCCTTTAACATGTTGTGTAATGGTGTAGTGGTTATGCTACAGGATTAGTAATCCAGGCCTATTAATGAATATGAGTACATTCATATCCCACCATGGTGGTTTACATTTGAATTCAGTTTGAAACCTGGAAATAGAAAGGGCATGGAGGAGTTGAAGAGAGATGGGCCTGGCATCCTAGGCATGGTAGGGGATAAGACCATAAGACGTAGTAGCAGAAGTAGGCCATTCGGCCCATCGAGTCTGCTCCGCCATTCAGTGAGATCATGGCTGATCTGTTAATCCTCAACTCCACTTTCCTGCCTTCTCCCCATAAAATTTGATTCCCTTACTGATTAAAAATCTGTCTATCTCAGCCTTGAACATACTTAATGCCACAGCCTCTACAGCCCTCTGCGGTAAAAAATTCTACAGATTCATTACCCTTTGAGAGAAGAAATTTCTCCTCACCTCTGTCTTAAATGGGTGACCCCTTACTCTGAGATTATGCCCTCTGGTCCTAGACTCTCCCACAAGGAGAAACTACCTCTCAGCATCTACCCTGTCAAGTCTCCTAAGAGTCTTATGTTTCAAAAAGGTTGCCTCTCATTCTTCTAAACTCCAATGAGTACAGGCCCAACCTACTCGACCTGTCCTCATAAGAAAATCCGTCCATACCCAAGATCAACCTAGTGAACCTTCTCTGGACTGCCTACAATGCAACAATCAGTCGAGGTAAAAACTGAGGGGGTCTAAAGGGTGGGTCATTACTGCCAAATCTGGATCCATCTCAAGGTATTACCTGGCAGAATCTTTACAGGGCTTTGAGTTCACCTACAGCATTTCAATTATCCCCACTGAAGTGAACTCAGACATGTCCTTTTAAATGCATAGAAAGGAGGACCACCAAAGCCTGCAAGTTCAGCCATGCCCCACAGAGTGGACACTAATACAAACATTCTGTAAAAAGTGGACAAAAAATACAACATTGCTTCCTCTGCAATAAAGGAAATACCCCTAACTTCCCTGTAACCATCAGTGTGTGCCAACCATAAGGTGTGCCAGTACATTTAGCTCTCTGACTAAGCTAGTCTCAACAAATAATGATAATGTACACATGAATAAAGTGAAACCAATGTAATGTGAAATATTTTCAAGTGAAGGTTAAATTTGAAAAACCAGCCATGCCAACTTCATGCTCTCAAGTCTGCTGCTAATGGTATTGGAGTTCGGCAGGAAAGTTTTGGCTGCGTTGCAGATCAGGAGGCTCCCTGTTTAACCAGGAGGCTCTTTTATAGCGCACGTGTAGCTGCAGCATTGTCAGCTGACAGCAGGGTTCACCACTGAAAAACATCCCCTGCTGGGGAATTGCATATTTTCCGTATACACTGCTGGCACTTTAAATTTTAATTGTAAGCGCCTGGGAAACAGGAAAGAGCAAGAGCGGAAGTGACTCACACTCGTTGGGAATGGCATGCCATTAACTAAATGCAGCCTGTTAACTCTGTTTCTGTCTCCACAGGTGCTACCTGACCTGCTGAGCATTTCCAGCATTTTCTGTTTTAATTTCAGATTTCCAGCATCTGCAGTATTTTGCTTTTGCTTAAATTAGCCTTTGTGATTAATAAATGGCAAGGAGGGCCTTTGTAATTGATACCTATGGTGATGGGAATTGGTTATCATTTATAGATACTTGGTTGCTATAAATACAGCATGTATACTGGCAGTGGACTGTAATGCCAGCAAGATTAAAACTGTTTCATTTTGTGTTTGTGATACAGGCAGACTGGCATTGGTTTGGTATCTATGTCAGCTCGGATAGGTGGCATCATTGCCCCCATGATTGTACTTTTACAACAAGACCATTCAGCTCTCCCCATGGCCTTATTTGGAACGGCACTAATAGTTCTCAGTGCCCTGTGTGCCCTGCTGCCCGAAACTGTCAACAAAGAATTACCAGACCAAACCAGGCAAGTTGGAACCACGAGAGGGTTAGTTCTTATATATTCAGTCCTGCCAGCACCAAAGTTATTTTGGGAGTCAGTTTTGCTCCTTGTGCCCAAAAGAAGCAACTTAATTTTTACAGCCATTTAGAAGGTGCAGTTAGCGGAAACTCGCTGAGGTTATTATTTCATGCTGGGTCCCTGGCAGTTTTGTTGGCGGTGCCAGGCTTCCAGAGAAGTTTTTTTTTTACAATTAACATGAAAGATCACGGCAGCCCAATTTGCACTGACCCAGTGCAGCCAAGCTGAATCTCCAGGCCCATGTTTTTAATTTGGCTCAGAGGAGCAAGGGTGTCAATATTGGGGAAAGGAACACATTCCATTCAGAGCATCTGCATCTCTCATTTCCAGTACAGATACTGCATGATTCTATGGAGAGTAAAAGGCCCGTCACTAGACCCCAAAAATAAGTCTTGGTACTGACATCAAAGCACCTCTCCTTTACTGCACCAACCTTCCTTTAGCAGAGTTCGAGGTTAGGATCAACCATCTGCCCCAGGGTCATAAGAACATAAGACATAGGAACAGTAGAAGGTCATTCGGCCCCTCGAGCCTGCGCTGCCAGTCAATAAGATCGTGGCTGACGTGATGTGGCCTCAACTCTACTTTCCTGCCTGTCCCCCATACCTTTAACTCCCTTGTCAAGTAAAAATCTGTCTAACTCAGCCTTGAATATATTCAGTGATGCAGCCTACACTGCTCGCTGGGGAGAGAAAATTCCAAAGACTAATGACCCTCTGAGAGAAGAAATTCCTTTTCCTCTGTGCCCTAATTGGCAAACGCCTTATTTTGAAACTGTGCCCCCTCGTTCTGGATTCCCTGTCATAGGGAAACATCCTCTCAGCAAATACCCTAACAAGCCCCCTCAGAATCTTATATGAATAGTTGTTTGGTAGTACAGAACTTGAGTATTGCTGAAAAAAGAGACTATTTTTGTCAACCTTTTTGCCTTGTACTCATCAGGACAATTCGCAAGAAAATACCAATGTCAAGGGAAACAACAAATTTATACTGTATGAGAAGAGAGTGCTGATTGCTTGGCAAGTGGACTCTGGTTGTCATAGAGAATGCACCAGTTGATGGTGACTAACCGTTAACTGCCAAGTATTGTTTGACATTTAAACCAGGCATCTTGACTCTGATTGGCCAAGACATTGACCTGAGGAATGAACCAGCGAATGCTGTTACTTATTTTGTTTAGCTAAACAGGTGCAACGTGTGTGCATGTTCTTTCTGTCTGCAAAGAACAGGGCCCTGTAAATTAATATATGTAGCTTCCATTAATACGCAAATGCACCACACTGCAAGCCCAACTGACAATCTTAAATTGGTTGCCAGCATAATTCCTAGCACATTGAGGATTATATAGTAAATGCCCAATTGCAGAATCACATCTAATGTTGGACACTTTTTGAGTTTTGGAAGCACAGGCTGGTTGGGTACGATCTGTACCTTGCCTGTTGTGAGCATGGAAGGGACATGCTGTTTGATATGATCATCCAGTCTCTGGGGCTTATGGCCTACATACCTAGCATCACACTGGCACTGAAATTCATATACCACATTACTCATTTGTGTGATAGGCAGAACGTCTTTTTGGCTTGACAAAGCACCCTGTTAGTGGCAAATACCACTCATATCGCTACAGCATTGTAGCAGCACGAAACAGCTAGCTTCACCTGTTGTTCAAATTTTTGAGATACCTTGTCCTTCCAGTGAAATCTGATCTTATCTATGACTGGTTCTGCACAGCATGAATTGGCCAGGTGGTTGGGCAAGTTGTTGCAACCAGTTTTGAGCAAGTTTTCTACATACACGGTGAAGGATTCCTTCACATTTGTGAAGACCATACTGGACTTGCATATCGATAGCAATGCTGTGTCCATGTGCTCATTTGACATTGCTAGCCTATTCACCAATGTTCTATTTAAGCAAGTCATAGATATTTGCGCTGCAGCACAATATCTAGACCCACCGCCATTGCGTGAATCAGTATTCACTGAGCTTATGAACTTGACAACTCGCACAGTTGAATTCAGCTTTAATGACACCATATATGCCCAAATAGATGGTGTTACCATGGGATCCCCTCTAGGCCCAGCTCTTGTAAATATCTTTGTTGGGTTCCATGAGAAATGTGCCTTTGATGGAATGGCACCTAACCTCCTACCCCTCGCATATTTCTGATATGTGGATGATATGTTTGCTATATTTAAATCCGCAGCTGCATATAATAATTTCCTTGCATGTCATAATGGGCTCCATCCTGTGCTCAAAATCACCTTTGAAATGGAGCAGTCAAATGAACTTCCTTTCTTTTATGTACTAGCTGAGAAATCTGCCAAGGGGGTTCTCTACCATAGTCTACCACAAGCCTTCCTTCATTGGTCAATACATGCATTGGGACTCCTACAGTTCCACACGCTATAAGATTGGACTTATCGGCAAAATCGTATATAGGGCCCAAGCCATTTGCTCACCGTGCAAGCTTGATGCTGAAATAGGGCACATCAAAGCCATCCTGTGGGATAATGGCTATCCTTATCAGATCATTTTGCACAGTATATCACGCAAAGTCATGAACGGGCCCAAGGCTCGCTTTTGGCTCTGAAAAGTGCCCAGTCTACCTCAGGTTACCCTGGAAGGGCAAGGTATCTCAATATGAGCAACAGGTGAAGCTAACTGATTCACGTTGCTACTCAGTAGCAGCAGGAGTGGTATTCGCTACTAACAGGATGCTGCTGTTAAGTTAAAAAGACGTTCTGCCTATCACAAAAATGAGCAATATGGTACATGAATTTCAGTGCCAGTGTGATGCTAGGTATGTAGGCCATATGGCCCAAAGACCGGCAGATCGTATTAAACAGCATGTCCCTTGCGCTGTTCGCAATGGATAAGGTACAGACCGTATCCAGCCAACCCGTGCTTTCAAAACTCAAAACACAGTGTCCAACATTAGATGTGATTCTGCGATTGGCCAAGTTTTTAAAATAATCCTCAGTGTGCTAAGATTATGCTGACAACCAATTTAAGATTGTCAGTCAGGCTCTCAGTGTGGCACATTTGTGTGTACTAGAAGCTACATATATTAATACACAGGGCCCTGTTCTTTGTAAACAGAAAGAACATGTACACACATTGCGACTGTTTCAGCTAAATAAGTTGTGACAGCCATTTGCTGGTTCATTCCCCAGGGTCATGTCTTGACCAGCCAGAGTCAAGCTGCCTGGTCTAAATTTCAAACAATGCTTGGCAGCCACCATCAACTGGTGCACTCTCCATGGCAATGCCTCTACCAATCAGTGTCCACTTGCCAACCAATCAGCATTCTCTTCTCACAATATAAATTTGTTGTTTCCCCCGACATTGGCATTTTCTTGCGAATTGTCCTGATGAGTGCAAGACGAAACGCTTTGACAAAAAAAGTGTCTTTTTTCAGCAATACTTAAGAATCTTAAATGTTTCAATGAAATCACCTCTCATGCTTCTAAACTCCAAGTAGTACAAGCCCAACCTGTTCAACCTTTCCTCATAAGACAATGCATTGTGTCATTATGTACAATCTTCAGAGCCAGCACAGAAGATCTTCATCCCATCAACATGGGTAGAATTCAAAACATAGGCTAGAGCTATTATAAACTATTGATTATTGTGTAGTGGTGTAAAAGCATCTCTCCTTCTCTCCTAGGGAAATGAATAGTAAGAATAACCTAGAAAATGGACACAATCAGACTATAACAGAAAATGGAAACTTAATTAAGAGCACCCGATTATAAAACAAAACATCATCACAACCTGAATTCTGAGCAATGTGGCTCTAAATTACCCAGAACTCTCATTCTGCATTGTAACTTACAGTTTTTACTCAGTTTCATTAAAGACATCAATGTATGAACTGTGCCAAAAGAATTGTGTTGCTAAGAAATTGTTTTTAAGAGAAAAATTGAGTAATTTTGTGTTGATAATTTGAACACAGAAAGAGCCTTCATGGGCGGGTATGGGAAATATTTATTGTATGTGAGTGAACACAGCCAACATGTATCAGTGATTAGGGTCAATCAGATAGGATCAGCATCAATGATCTCAGCAGAAGATGGTCAACCTCATTGCTTCACCTGGTGAATGAAGATAGCATTGTCCCTTCAGAGGAAACTTCAACTAGATTCTTGTTAGACTGATTGGCAGCCACATCACTAATCCAGCATGGGTGGCAGCGGTGGTCAGTGCCAACGACCTACAAAAGAGGACAGCCACCCAGTGCCCCAAGAGGATGAATGATCTTCTCCATTCTGCCATGGTAAGTCACTCTACTCATCATCCTCAATTCACACACTCTCAAACCCATCACACATCCACAGGGATCTCACTCACTGCCAGTTCAAGAGACATCACCATTCACTCCCTCCTTCATTGTCCTCATCCCGTCCATGGGACCACTCAACACCTACACATGCCAGGCATACTTATCACCTGACCTGGCAGGCATCCTGCTTACACTCCATCTCTACTCATGCAGGACAAGCTGCCACACAACAAGAGCGAGTGGTGGAGGAATGCCTGAAATCAAGATCCTCACGAGCTTTGAAAATAGAACCATCCAGCTGGCCAGCGAGGATCTGGATCATCCCTGTGTTGACGGCAAGGTCGGCGGTTCTCTACCAAGTGAGGATCCAGCCATGCTCCTGAAGAGGTCAGGTGCTGAAGGCTGACAAAGGACCTCCTCACCCTCATCCTCGTCGATATCCTCCTCATCGGAGGAGGCATGCAGCTCCTCCATCTCCTCCTCAGCCCTGGAAACCGTGCGCAGACCTGCAGGATGCATTTCTGGTGATCGCATAATAGCTGCACATTCAGCAAATGAAGTCTCTTATGGCTGATGTAGTTGACCGCGTGTTGCCACGGAGATCTGAGCGCCATGTGTGCAGTCGATGACACCCTGCACCTCTGGAAACCTGATATCTGGGCAAATCCAATTGCTGTTGCATCCTGACTTTCCTGGTCCTGGGTGAAATGCACAAAGTTGTGTGCCCTCGCAAAAATGGCATCCATGATCTCACAGATGCATTTGTGGGTGGAAGCTTGCGATATCCCACAGAAATCACCTGTGGAGCCCAGAAAGGAGCCACTGGCGTAAAAATTGAGCATCGCAGTCACTCTTGGCCACTGGCAGTGGATACCCTCCATATCCCCATGGTGCCAAATCCTGCAGTAGCTAGCAGATGTGACTGACCAGTTCCCTAGACATGTGCAGTCATCTGCAGGAATGAAAGGCAGCATCTATAGACCCTGGGTCCAGTGACGGCTCGCTGTGGCTCTTCAGAGGCTTGTGCGGGAGCCCCAGGCGCCCCTTCTTCCTGAGGGTGTTGCTCCTCCCACTGCGCAGCCAGGCACCTCCATCGTTCCCTTCTCCTGCATCTTCGCTCTCTGTACAACACAAGGCATACAGCTAGTTCACCAGGCTCCATTATCCTGATGTTGTACTCCTGCAGGATAAAAGAGAGAGATGCGTGGGTTAGCATGGGTGTACTAAGAACCTTTCTTGGTTAGTCTGAAGGGCCCTTAACACATCCCAGAGAGTGCTGGCCACCACTTGGATGGCCAGAGTTTAGTGCGCTGCATGACTGCCTGAAACACCGCCCATCTCTGCCCCACTCCACCTTCTAATTGGCGGCAGCTTCAGTCATTGGACTGCATGCTGCACTCTCAGCTCAGGCACAGGCATTCTCCTAACCTGCACTGCAAGGCTGCACTGTTAACTTGAACCATGGGGGAGACTGCTCCAAACCTGAATGATGACATTGCAAAGGGCTGTGAGTGACTCCACCAGTGACTGCTCCATGGCCAACTTTCTCAAGCAGATTGTATAACATGTGCAGTCAACCAACTGTTCTGCAGTACACTAAAACGCCCATCACTTTGCAGTCTGTGCCCAAGGGGTGAAAAGCTCTGGAGCACTCGGTGGCACTTTGATGCCTCTGTGTTGCTTGAGTGGGTAGATAAGCTAGAGGCTCCGACTCTAAGCATGTCAATGTGGCTGCGTCTGAACTGTCTCAACTGCAAGGTTTCTCTCATGTGTGGCCACTTCCCTTCCTGCCCACCCCGCACATGCTTGTGCACCACCATCAACCGCAGTACAGCCCTTGCCTCCCCCCCCACCACCACCCCCCCCACATCTTACCTCAACTGCAGGGCAGCCCTTGCATCCCCTCATCGCGCCTCATCCTTGTTCCAACAGGCGTCCCTCGCGAGTACTGCACAACATTACTGAGCACTCACCTCCGAGTTCCCCTCAAAGTGCAGCCCACCAAGTGCATGCCTTATATATGATGTTGTGAAACACATCGGCGTGCAATCACGGCAACATGCTCGGATGATCCAGGGGGATGATTCTGCCGGGCTGGGTTTATAATGATACGCAGATGTATCACAATGAGGTTCCTGACGTCTGAAGTTGGGAAATGCGGCCCGTCATCCACAGGCAGAGCAGACGATTGCAAATTGGTTTCATGGCATCGTGAAACCGATTTTTGGCTTTCTTGCCATATTGCCCGCTCACGCCATCGAACACGCCCGATGCCAACGGGCATGAAAAATTCTGCCCCTCGTCTGCCCGCTCAGGTGGATGTAAAATATCCCATGGCACTAATGTGGACAGCATGCTCTCGTAAGGAAGCCCAACGTTGTATTGTCTTAACTTCTGAATTTTCCAATCAGTGGGGAAAATGGAAACTCTTTCGAGTTATCAACAGTCACAGATTGCAACTCTTTCGAGTACAATCACAGTTCTTGGTTTCCGGGAGTGGGACATGAACTCACAATCCTCTGATTCAAAGGCGAGGGTGCTATGAACTGAGCCACAGCTGGTGCACTTCTCGCTGCAATGCAGCAGGACATCAACTGAGCTCGTTTAGAAGGCAATTAACCTGAACTTAAATGCAGATTGAATGGAATTTTATGGTGCATTTTGTATTCCTTGAATGGCGCACGGCATTCACAGATCTTCAGATTCCCGACCAGTCAAAAGTGGTAGCACCATGAAGCTTCAGTGTTGCCTCTGGCAGCAGCCATTTTGAAAGGCTATGGCTTAAGGGGAAGAGTGGTGAGTGGAGGCCATTGCCTTCCAGTGGCAGAAAGCATCTATGGATGACATCAACCGTGGGTAGTGGATGTATAAGCGTGCTGTTATCAATTGGAGGAGTGTTGTGTAAGGGTGCCATTACCAATGGTGAGTGTTTTTTATTCTTTAATGAGATATGAGTGTTTCGCTGGCAAGGCCAGCATTTGTTGCCCACCCTTGCTTGTCCTTGGGAAGGTGGTGGTGACCCACCTTCTTGAACCACTACAGTCTGTCTAATGTAGGCACACCAGAGTGTTCGGAGGGAGTTCCTGGTTTTTACCCAGAGGCAATGAAGGAATGGCGATATAGTTCCTAGTCAGGGTGGTGAGTGACTTGGGGAGGAACTTGAAGGTGGTGATGTTTGCATGCCTTGGCCTTCTAGGTGGTAGACGTCATGGTGCTGCCAAAGGAGGCTTAGCAAGTTGCTGTTGTGGAAGGCTGCCATTACCAATAGGGGGTGTTGTGTAAGGGTATCACTACCAATAGGGGGGAGGAGCAATTGCAAGAGAAACATGGGGTAGTGGTGCGAGATCCCAAGAGAGTAACAAGGGCAAGGTTTCAGGGAGGTGGATTGAAAAGGTAGCATAGATGGGGAGAGACCAACTGGCATGTGACTGATTCTCACAGTCTTTGAGGCCCCCATGAGGAGGAGAAATGGCGCTAAGAGAAGGGAGGGCCAGGCGCTGGCAGCTACACAGCAGGTGCAGTACAAGGGCCAGCCTCTGGGTGGAGGCGCTGAAGAAATGCGCAGAACAGAAACTAACAGCCTGCTGTGTGAAGAAGGGCTTACCTGCTGGTGAGAGTATACTGGGTGGAACTTAACTATTGCAGATGTCTGAATGCCAGCGTTAGCAATGACTACAGCTCTCAAAGGAGGCCATCACCAGCTTATGCACATTGCTGTAGGATGAGCTGCAATCCATGGGGTTTGGTGGACACCTAATGCCCATGACCCTGAAGATCACTGTGGCTGTCAACATTTACGCATCCATAACTTTCCAGGGATCCACTGGGGACATGTGGGATCTCCCAGGTTGCAGCCTATTGCTGCATCAAGGAAGTAATATCCTTATTCAAGTAAACCAGTGACTATGTGTGCAACTGCACTGACCCAGACAACCAGGCTGAGAGTCCATTGGTTTTGGGGTCATCACTGGTGCAAAGTGTAATTGACTGCACGCATGTGGTCATCAAGGCTCTCGTGGACCACACAGTGGCCTTCATCAACAGGAAGGGCTTCCATTCCATTAATGTCCAACTGGTCTGTGATTATTGAAAATGGATCCTTAATGTTTGTGCATTGTTCCTGGGAAGCAGCTACAACCCCTTGTCATGCCGAGAAGGCATGAAGAAAAAAATCTAAAAGAAATTTGTTTTTCTTCCATATTCTCTTGTTTAAATTCTGTTTTTTAAAAATATGGTCAATTGCTGGGCTGATAAAATGGCCACAGCTGGTCACATGCTGGTAGTTCTGGAAGATTCTAAGCCATTCCAATGGACAAAGGCTAACTCATCATCCTCCTGCAATGTGACAGCCCCCTTTGCATTGTATGAACATTCCAGACAAGCCAACACAAAGGATTAGTAGATGAGACATCTGCCCCAGCCAGCTCTGGACAAAGGCAGAGCTCCTCATCTCCAACGTTATGTTAATTGTTCCACAGTTACCTGCTCAAAATACAATGAGTTTTAACGAGGGTCCTTAAAGTACACCATTAGCTGAATGGCTCGATCTGAAACCACCCTGCCACATGACCAAGACTTGAGCTGTTTGAATTGCTTTAATTATACAGCTTTCGGGATCCTGTCTTCAGCTGTGGTTTTATTTCAGAAGAAAAAAACTTTACTCCAGGCTAGCAGCCTGCCTCTGACCTCCATCTCCCTCTAAGTCAGAACTCCAGAAAGAATCCTGTATTTCGCCTACAGAGTGAACTAAGTTCCAGAATGCAAGAATACTTTGTTGCATCTTCAACTGCCTCAACCGGGTTCCTAGGACAAAGACCAGGAATTCATCCAGACAAAGCCACCTGAAAGAACCTTCATTGGACATTGAATTACTGGGCTCTACTCTCATGAATTAATGCCAGTATCACAGAATCACAGTGCAGAAGAGGCCCTTAGGCCCAACGAGGCTGCACCGACTCGTGAGAAACACCTGACCTACCTACCTAATCCCATTTACCAGCACTTGGCACATAGCCTTGAATGTTATGACGTGCCAGGTGCTCATCCAGGTACTTTTTAAAGGATGTGAGGCAACCCGCCTCCACCACCCTCCCAGGCAGTGCATTCCAGACCGTCACCACCCTCTGGGTAAAAAAGTTTTTCCTCACATTCCCCCTAAACCTCCTGCCCTCGCCTTGAACTTATGCCCCCTTGTGACTGACCCTTCAACTAAGGGGAACAGCTGCTCCCTATCCACCCTGTCCATGCCCCTCATAATCTTGTACACCTCGATGAGGTCGCCCCTCAGTCTTCTCTGCTCCAATGAAAACAACCCAAGTCTATCCAACCTCTCTTCATAACTTAAATGTTTCATCCCAGGCAACATCCTGTTGAATCTCCTCTGCACCCCCTCCAGCACAATTACATCCTTTCTATAATGTGGCGACCAGAACTGCACACAGTACTCCAGCTGTGGCCTCGCAAAGGTTCTATACAACTCCAACATGACCTCCCTACTTTTGTAATCTATGCCTCGATTGATAAAGGCAAGTGTCCCATATGCCTTTTTCACCACCCCACTAACATGCCCCTTTGCCTTCAGACATCTATGGACACACACCAAGGTCCCTTTGTTCCTCAGAACTTCCTAGTGCCATGCCGGTCATTGAATACTTCCTTATCAAATTACTCCTTCCAAAGTGTATCACCTCACACTTTTCAGGGTTAAATTCCATCTGCCACTTATCTGCCCAGTTAACCACCCCGTCTATATCTTCCTGTAGCCCAAGACACTCAGCCTCACTGTTAACCACCCGGCCAATCTTTGTGTCATCCGCAAACTTACTAATCCTATCCCCCACATAGTCATCTATGTCGTTTATATAAATGACAAATAATAGGGGACCGAGCACGGATCCCTGTGGTACGCCACTGGACACTGGCTTCCAGTCACTAAAGCATCCTTCTGTCATCACCCTCTGCCTCCTACAACTAAGCCAATTTTGAATCCACATTATCAAATTACCTTGTATCCCATGTGCATTTGCCTTCTTTATAAATCTCCCATGTGGGACCTTGTCAAAGGCTTTGCTGAAATCCATATAAACTACATCAACTGCACTACCCTCATCTATACACCTGGTCATCTCCTCAAAAAATTCAATCAAATTTGTTAGGCATGACCTCCCTCTGACAAAGCCATGCTGACTATCCCTGATCAAACCTTGCCTCTCCAAGTGGAGATAGATACTCTCCTTCAGAACTTTCTCCAATAGTTTCCCTACCACTGACGTGAGACTCACTGGCCTGTAGTTCCCTGGCTTATCTCTACAACCCTTCTTAAATAGGGGAACCACATTAGCTGTTCTCCAGTCCTCTGGCACCTCCCCCATGGCCAGAGAGGAATTAAAAACTTGGGTCAGAGCCCCTGCAATCTCCTCCCTTGCCTCCTTCAGCAATCTGGGACACAAATCATCTGGACCTGGAGATTTGTCCACTTTTAAGCCTGCCAACACCTCCAATACCTTGTCACTCCCTATATCAATTTGCTTAAGAACCTTGCAGTCTCTCTGTACGAGTTCGATACCTTCATCCTCATCCTCTTGGGTGAAGACGGATGTGAAGTATTCATTCAACACTCTAGCGATGTCCTCTGGCTCCACCCATAGATTGCCCCCTCGATCCCTTATGGGCCCTACTCTTTCCCTGATTATCCTCTTCCCATTGATATACTTATAGAATATCTTGGGATTTTCCCTACTTTTATCAGCCAGAGCTTTCTAATTTCTCCTCTTTGCTCTCCTAATTGCTTTCTTAAGCTCCACCCTGCACTGTCTGTACTCCACTAATGCCTCTGCTGATTTGCTTTCCTTGTACCTGCTAAAAGCCTCTTTTCCTTCTCATCGTAACCTGAATATCTTTGGTCATCCATGGTTCTCTGGGCTTGTTACTCCTTCCTATCACCCTAGAGGGAACATGTTGAGCCTGTACCTTCCCCATTTCCTTTTTGAACACCCCCCACTGCTCCTCTGTAGATTTCCTCACAAGTAACTGTTCCCAGTCTACGTTGGCCAGATCCTGCCTTATTTTACTAAAATCCACTCTCCCCTTTGGACTTTTTTATTATGTAACTCACAATTTGTAACTTCTTTCCCTTTCTACCTTGTATGCTCGTGAGTGTGAATGTGCGTCACAATCCACCCCTCGGGTTTGAATGTGTTAATAAATCCTGGTTTTGTTTCACCTTAAAGAATTTGCTGTGGGGTTATTTTTAACATTGGACCTCATAAACCGGGGTTTGGGAAACACCATGACCCATTTCAACATGGGAAAGGACACTAAGGAAAACAAGTTAAGTTAAAAATTCAAACTATCGCCGTCGTGGGCAGAAGAGGGGAATAGTAATAATAATTCAATCCACCTCACCCTCATGTCTAGAACATCCTAAACACTTTTGAGTCCACAGATTTTCTGAACCTCCGCATGCCTTCAGGGATGGATTTTCAGAGACACGGGCTACCCATTGAAGACATGGCTACTCATGCTTGTGAGGAATCCTTGCACTGCAGCAGAGGATAGTTACAATACCTGCCACTAGTCCACCTGAGAAGCCAACAAGCAGACCACTGGGCTGCTGGAAATAAAATTCAGGTGCTTTATCTGATCTGGTGGAGGTATTCAGTATACCCCAGCGAGGATCTCGTGGTGGTCTGCTGTGCTGTGTGTAATGAGGATATCATCCAATTAGGAGGATTGGAGGAGGCTTCTGAGTAGGCAGTACAGGATGAGGAGCCCTTGAACCAGAGGCGATGGGAAATGAGACGTGGAAGGGAGACATGGGACAATCTCACACGTACTCATTTCAAGTGACCCTCATTCCCTTTCAATATCAGTGTGTTAAAGACCCACCTGTTACCTCATTCATCTCACACTCCATTGCCCAGTGTCCAGCTTCACCATGTTCACTGACAAAGCTGAGGAGCTGACCAGACAAAGTCTGCCCAATTACTAAAGGCCCCCTGAGGGAGCAAGGGTATTTTTACTATCTGACAAGCAGTAAGAAATGCAAGGACAGCAAGTTAGACAGTTTTTATAACTCATACAGAGGCACTACTGTATCAAGGCTTAACATCTATTTTTAATTTATTCTTTCATGGGATGTGGGTGTCACTGGCAAGGCCAGCATTTGTTGCCCATCCCTAACTGTCCCTGAACTGAGTGGCTTGCTCAGCTATTTCAGAGGGTAGTTAAGAGCCAACCACATTGCTGTGGGTCTGGAGTCACATGTAGGCCTTATCAGGTAAGAACAGCAGATTTTCTTCCCTAAAGGACATTAGTGAATGACATCGATGATAGTTTCATGGTCACCATTACTGAGACTAGCTCTATAGTCCAGATTAATTAACTGAATTCAAATTCCACCAGTTGTCATGGTGGGATCTGAACCCATGTCCCCAGAGCATTACTGGATTACTAGTCCAGCAACATTACCACTATGCCACCATCTCCCCAAAAAGCCACGAACCCCAAGTGATTCTAAGTGTTCTTCTTAACGCTTAATGTATGCCTCTATGAGGTGCTCCCCCTGCACTTGCAGCTGAGGTGGAGGCAGGCTGCTGACCTTACTGCCCCGTGGCCTAGGATGACCTTGGCGGCCATCCATTGGCTGCCTGAGGCCTAGAGGGCACTAGCATGCTAGAATGTCCTGCAAAGGTTGAGGTCTGAGTTGTGCTTGGTCGAGAATTTGTAGGTGACAGGAGGGAACTTGATGCTTGCAGCTGTGTGTGAATAATTGGCCATTAATAGGCTGAAGGTGGGACATCCACCCTTCTGGATTACATAGTCAACCAGAGGCTGGCAGCTCTCCAGCACTTGATGACAGAGATGTGCAGCACTGGACCCAGGATTTGGGGATGTGTTTGGGGGTAACGTTGGGGCTAAGCTGGCAGGCCCTGGTGAGGGGCGCGGGGTTCTGAAAGGCCGCAGAGGAAAGGGCAGCTTGGGGGGGTATAACTTTCAGGGGGCTTCCGATGGGCCCAGGGGGCATCTTAAGGAAGGAACCCCCAAATTCACCACCAGCCCGCGATGCAAGGAAACCTGCCGGACTGGGAGACTGGCGTGGTCCTCCCCCACAGCCAGTTAAATCATAGAGGACCACCCAACACCAACCCCACCACTAGTATAATTGTGGTGAATGCAGGAGAGAGTGGTTGAGCAGGCCACCCACTGGATTTAATGTGCCCCCCAGCTTTCAATGGTGTGGGAACATTAAATCTAGCCTTTTATCTTTCTCTTGGGCTCTCATTGTCCTCAGTAAATTTAGAATTTATCTATCTCCTTCATTTCCTTTAGTGCAGCGGCTGCAGGTAATGTAGGGGAGGAGCGGGAAGAAGGGTTAACCTTTTGGATAGGGGAGAACCCTCCAACAGAACACTATGCTGATGGTAGTGGTAACAGCATTAGTGAGGTTGTTGACCTGGTATTTTGTTTGGCAGAGCTGGTTGACCACTTTACAAGCAGCTGGTATTTCATTTTCCAAGCTGCTCTTAATTACAAGAGGCTGCTACTTTGAAAGCCTCATTTGACTCAGGAGACTTGCTGAATTCAGTTTGGGAATTGACAGAGCAGATTATTAAATATCAGAACTGAGCTCATTGTTGGAAGAGATCATAAAAGGTTGTCTTGGTATAAAGTGATCACTGGAATCTATGGCCAGGATTTCCCGATCGGCGAGCGGGGACGGGAGGGCCGCTTGTTGACACGTAAAATGACGCGGGATGATGTCGGGCGGAACTCCTGATGTCACCACCCTCCATTTCAATTTTCAGGTAGGCAGGGGCTCAGCAGAATCAGCTGTGCGCCCGCCGACCTGTCAATGGCCAATTGAGGCCATTGACAAAGTCATTAAAGTAATGAATGGACCTGCCCATCCAACCTTAAGGTTGGTGGGCAGGCCAGGAACGCTGGCGGGCTTCAGAAAAAGCATAAAACCTCATCCACGGGCGGGATGAGGTTTCATGTAGGTTCTAAAAAATGTAATAATAGTATCTTTGAAAGTGATGGACATGTTCCAGGGCATATGTCAGGGAATTTTCTTTTCTATTTTTAAGATTTTTTATTGTGGAGCCGATTTCCCTGAGGCAGCACTTAGCCCCAGGGAGATGAATGCGCTCTTTCGTGCGCATGCGCGGAAGAGTGCACTCTCAGCTGAGGGAATCCCCCTCCGCCCGTACAGGGAGCTCATAGTGCTTCCTGGCAGACATCATGCTGGGCAGGCCTTAATTGGCGGCGCGCCTCCAATCAGGGGCACGTCTCCACGAGCCCATTCCTAAACCTCCCCCCAGACGGGGGGAAAATTCTGCCCTATATTAACATCAACACTGAAGCCTGAGCTTGTGGTTAGTTGACTTCGCTTAAGTGCATTGTCAGCCTTGACTTGTGTACTTTTCTGACGCAGATCTGAATTCTGGCTACTTAAAATATTTGGAGTGATAATATTTAAAGCATACAGCAGCTCGTCTGTCATCTCTGCTGTTTGGCCTGAATCAAAAAGGGTATTGGTATTTGCTTGTGACTCCATCACATTTGGCTCTACAGCTGATTTCCATGATCAGTTAAAAGTTTTTCAGTTTCTTCAACTGGATTGTCAGAGTCAATGGCTAGGATTGGTGCTGTTGAGGTAATTGTGGTGTATCATTGATATCCATTTTGATTTCCTGTAAATCAGAGGTGTCTTTATCCATTGGTATTTTTTCTGGAGATTCCATTAGAGATTCTTGAGCTTTCAGATCGGATACTGTTTCTCCTTTGCACTTGTTCAATGAGGAACCAAAGGCCATTTTGGGAGTTGGGCTTAGATGCCTTTTGCGTCTCTTGGGTTGTCTTCTTAAAGTCCTTTTTTATTGTTTGAACCAAATGGATTTGGAAATGGACCATTACTGGGGCCTGAAGCTTTTGTAAGTTTATTCTTGTTCAAGGTTGTGTTGTCTTTTACACCCTCAGGAGAATTATGAATGTCACCAAGATCTGATATCTTAATTGCTTCACATTCTGAAGCGACAAAAGATGTCCCTACAGCTTCTTTTCCCACAGATAGGATAATAATCTTAACATTTTCTCCGTCATCTATTATTCCAATGTGAATGTCATTTTTGATTGGAAACTTTGGAATTTTCCTCCTGTTTTGCATATTTCTTTTTTTTTGTCTATTTTGGAACTTCTTTAATGAGAAGCATCAGATAATCGAAACTGATCTTAATCTGTGTCAGAAAACATTTCCTCCAAAGTTTCATTCTTTGAACTATGAGAGGATGACTCAGTGGAGTTGACAGGTGCCTGTTGCATGATCTGTCAGAATTTTTGCTGATACCCGATGAATGGTAAGCAGTATGGGAATGTCATCATGTCTCACGTCAATGAATCCTTGCCCTCCTCCGTTTTCTCTTTCATTAGGTTTGTCTTCCAGGGATCCGTGGTGAGAGCTTATAGTTGGCCCATCATGAGTTTTAGAGTTTTCATTCTCTTCTTTGGATTCAATTGAGCCGAAAGAATGTGATAATGCAGCTGTTTCAGTTTGTGGATTAAACAGCTGGTTTTCTATTGATAATTATGAAATTAGTTCTTTCTTATGCAAACCATCCACAGTTCCCCCTTCTGTCCTGTCAGTTAAAGACTAGTTGATTGGCTGGACTAAGTTCCCTTGAGGTATTCCTGCTTTTTCTTTCAGTTTGGGACCTTCTATTCATTTCTCTTTATTAGGTCGATTGGCATCAAATTTGCATTTCAATTACTGGAGATTCTGGGTGGAATTTTCCGTGCCCGCTGGGGTCGGGCGTGCTTGACAGTGTGAGCGGACAATATGGTGAGAAGGCCAAAAATTGGTTTCACAACGTCATGAAACCAGTTTGCGATCATCCACTCAGCCCATCGATGGCGGGCCGCATTTCCCGCCATTGGACATCGGGAACCTCATTGTAATACATTGTAATGATATATATCATCATATGGCCAGCCCGCCGGACTCATCCCCCCCACACTGGATTGTCCGCCCACATCAGCATGTTTCACAACTGCATGTAAATGACGTGCACCTGGCGGACTGCACTTCACCGGGGACTTGGAGGTTTGTTTGCCTACCTTGTTTCGGGCAGCACTAGCAGTCATCCGCGCCAGGCTTCGCAGACAGAACCACATCACTTTTAGGGGGGTTGACAGGCAGTTCTCTACCTAACTTTGTATGGCTGCAGGGCTAGGGCTTGTTGGGGAAGGGTGAGAAGTGGCCTCAGGCAAGGGAAGAGGCTGCAGGGCAAGGGCTGTACTGGGGAAGGGGGATATCCCAGGGTTTGTGTGGGGGCACAAGTTGATCTGTGCAAGTGGCTTCAAGATGGTGAGGCTGAGGAGGTAGTCTCCAGAGCAGATGCGGCCAGATGGCGATGTGAGGGTGTGTGTGAAAGAGTGAGTGGTGATGTCCCTTGAGCTGTCAGTGAGTAGATGCCAGTGAATGTGTGATAGGCTTGAGTGTGTGAGTTTAGAGTGATGAGATAGTTGCATTACCCTGGCAGCACAGATGAGATCTTCATCCTCTATCTACACTGGATGGCCAGCCTCTTCTGTGCAGCATTGGCACTGGTCACCACTGCCATCGCCTACCAAGCTGGAATTGTAATGTTGCTGCCCCTCCTGTGGCCAGAGCCACAGGCCTCCATGCCAGGCCTCCAGAGCATCTAAAAGGCACTCAAGGGATGTGTCACTAAACCCAGGGCTGCAACTTTCTTGCCTTTTGGGGCCATGTCTTATTTGCAGTAGTCCTGGGCTGGAATCACTGAGAGGTGTGCACGTGACTGGACTTTAAATATGGCGCCCAGCGCGATGAAGCGGCGTGGTGATGGCATGTTTCCCGGGAATGCATAATTAATGTGGTGGGTTTGGGACAATCTGTTTCCCAATCATTGCATTTGCCTGAGAATAGGGCTTAGGCCTTTCTTGGTCTAATTCAAGCTGTCTGAAGAGAAAAGCTGGGTCTTCATCTATTTCCCCTTTTTCAAAATTGTGATTTGTTTCCTGTTGCTCAGCCAATTTTGTATCCATGTTGCTACTGTCCCTTTTATTCAATGAGCTCTAACTTTGCCCAGCAGCCTGTTTTGTAGCACCTTATCAAATGCCTTCTGGAAGCCCATGTATACCAAATCAACAACATTACCCTCATCAACCTTCTCTGTTCCCTCATCAAAAAATTCCAAGTTAGTTAAACACAATTGGCCCTTAACAAATCTGTGCTGGCTTTCCTTAATTAACTTGCATTTTTCCAAGTGACAATTCATTTTGTCCCAAATTAACATTTCTAGAAGCTTCCCCACCACCAAGATTAAACTAACTGACCAGTAGATGTTGGGTTTATTTTTACACACTTTTTGAACAAGGGTATATGATTTGCAACTCTCCAGTCCTCTGGCAGCCCTAAGTCTAAGAAAGACTGGAAAATTATGGCCTCTGCAATTTCCACTCTCACTTCCTTCAGTATCCTTGCATGCATCCCACCCAGCCCTGGTGCCTTATTAACTTTAAATACAGACAGCCTATCCAATGCCTCCTCCTTATCCATTTGGAACCTGTCAAGCATCCGAATTACCTCTTCTTTCACCATGACCTGTGCAGCACCTTCTTCCTTGGTAAAAACAGATGCAAAGTATTCAAATTAATACCTCAGCTATGCCCCTGCTTCACACGTAAATGCTCTTTTGGTCCCTAAGCAGCCCCGCTCCTCCTTTTACCATCATTTGATTACTTATATACCCATAGAAGACTTTTGAATACCTTTTTATATTAGCTGCTAGTCTCTTTTCATACTCTCTCTTTGAGTCTCTTATTTGCTTTTCACTTCCCCCCTGAACCTTCTATATTCAGTCTGGTTCTCAGTTGTATTGTCCACCTGACATCTGTCATAAGGACAGTTCTTCATCTTAATCTCTGTCTCTTTTGTCATCCAAGGAACTCTGAATTTGTTTGCCCTTCTTTCCCCTTTGTGGAAATATACATTGTCTGTGCCCAAACTATCTCTTCTCTAAAGGCAGCCCATTGTTCAGTTACAGTTTTGCCTGCCAACCTTTAATTCCAATTGATCTGGCCTATTTGCATTCTCACCCTTTTGGTGTTGGCTTTCTTCCAGTTAATTGTTCTTACTGTGGATTGTGATTTGTCCTTTTCCATAGTCAGCCTAAACCTTATGATACAATGATCAACTGTCCCCTAAATGTTCTGCTACTGACGCTTGACAAACTTGGCCCCCCTCATTCCCAAGAACTAGCAGTACCTTCTTTCTTGTTCGACTGGAAACATACTTCTTACATACTTAGAAAACATACTTAGAAAATTTTAATGAACACTTGCCCCTGTCTGCCCTTTACATTAATACTATCCCAGTCTATATTCAGATAATTAAAGTCTCTCATTATAACTACTCTACAATTTTTGCACCTCTCTGTAATTTCCTTGGAAATTTGTTCCTCTACATCTTTCATACTGGTTGTTGGCCTATAGACTACACCGAGCAATGTAATTGCTGTTTTTTTAATTAGCTCCAGTTAAATCGATTCTGTCCTTGACCCCTCTGGGACATCTTCTCTCTCCAGCACTGCACTGTTATCCTTAATCAGCTTTCTTTTCTTTCTTGGATACCTTGTATCTAGGAATATGTTTAATACCGAGGTCTGACCTTCCTTATGCCAGGTCTCTGTTATAGCCGCAATCATATTTCAACATGGCAGTCTGCACCTCTAACTCACCAGTTTTATTTACCACACTCTGCGCATCACATACATGCACAGTAACTCTAATTTAGGTGAAGAGCCGTACGGACTCAAAACGTTGACTGTGTTCCTCTCCGCAGATGCTGTCGGACCTGCTGAGTTTTTCCAGGTATTTTTGTTTCTGTTTCTAATTGAGACTTTATTGCTTTCTCCCATACTCTGAGCCCACTTATTATTTTCTCTTAGTCTGCTCCTATTTAATATGGAATTATTCCCTTCTCCAGCACTGTGTAGCGTTCTAACTCTATGCACCTTATTACTCTTTTCTATTTCCATATACTGGAGCCCATCCCTCTGTGAATTTAGTTTAAGCCCTCCCCAACCACACTAATGAACCTCTCCACGAGGATATTGGTCCCAGTCCTGTTGAGGTGCAACCTGTCCCTTTTGAATAAGTGGCTTTTGCCCCAGAAATTGTCCCGATGCCCCAAGAACCCAAAGCCCTCCCTCCTGCACCTGCTTCAAGCTACATGTTGACCCTCACCATCTTCCTATTTCTACTCTCACTAATGCATGGCACTGGGAGTAATCCAGAGATTTCTACCTTTGAAGCCGTACTTCTCAACTTCCTCCCTAGCTCCTGAAAATCTGACAGTAAGATCTCGATGCCTGCCCTCTTTCTATGTCGTTGGTACCAACGTGTGCCACAACTTCTGGCTGACTCCCTTCTGCCTGCAGAGTATCCTACACCCTGTCTACGATGTCCTTTACCATGGCACCAGGGAGGCAACACACCATGCAGGACTCACGATACGGTTACAGAAAAGCCTCTCTGTCCCAGGCTATGGAATCTCCTATAAAAACCTCATTTCTACAATTTGCTGCTCCCACCTGTACAGTTTCTTGGCCAATGATGCTATACGCTGGACCACACTTCTTCACTCGCTGCAGTCTCCAACGCTGAGTACCTGTTTGAGAGTGGGACATACACTGAAGACTCCTGTACTTCCTGCCTCTTCCTGCTCCTCCTGATGGCCACGCAGCTATTATCCTGAACTCTCAGTCTGTGGGGTGACCTCCTCGAATGTACAATCCAGAAAACTGTCATCCTCCTGATCACCTGCAATGACTCCAGCTGCCTGTCAAGCTCGGAAATCCTGAGCTTGAGTTCAAACAGCTGGAGGCATTTCCAATAAACATGGGCACTCAAAACACGCAAAGTAACCCGGGGCAGGATTTTTCATATGGCAGACGGGCTGGGCGGGAGCGGGCGGGGGCGGGCATGGAGCCGATCGCCACCCGCGATTGGCTCCGTGCCGTCATTTAATGCGGGCGGGCCAATTAAGGCCCGGCCAACGTAACACGCGGCCGGTAGCGCTCAGGGCTACCCGTGCGGGCTGGGGGAGGAGGGAGAGTCAGGGCCAGCGCTCTTTCATGAGTTTCGCACGTGTCACGAAAGAGTGCAGCAATATCCCTGAGGCACGAAGCTGCCTCAGGGAGCTTGAATGGATACTAAAAGGATTGAATAAATGATTTAAAAATTTATTTAAATGTGTCCCCTCATGTGACTGTGTCACATGAGTTGGGACATGTTTTTATATTTATGAAAATTTATTTATTTATTTAATAAAAGCTTCAGGAAACCTCAACCCGCTCGTGGATGAGGTTTCCTGAAAAATGCAAAGGCTTCTTGGGCATTTTGCCTGCTCGCCAACCTTAAGGTTGGACGGGCAGTGTTCACAAGTGCTTCAATTAATTTCTTAATGGCCTTATTAGGCTGTTTGCATTTCAATGGATTCGCAGCCGACTCAGGCGCGCACCCGCCGAACGAAATATCACGCGTCATTTTACGCGTCGGCGTGTCAGGCCAGCCCCAACACGCTGACCGGAAAATTCTGCCCCTGAAGTTCCCACATGGTGCAGGAATTGCAAGCAACAGGTCTCACATGCCCATCCATGATATTAAACAAAAACCTCTAGTCCCTCTTCAATAATCTAGCTAGTGCCCTGTTTGAACAATTAATTTCAACTAATACCTCTGATCAATTCATGTGCTACTATATTAATCTGATTTATATTCTTAATTTCCCAGCTCCTAATTTGAAATTAATACCCACATTTTGATAGAAATGAGAAAAATATTCACCAACCAATCATTCACCCACCCAGTTTCCTGTGACGTCACACTAATTTTCTTTGGAGGCCTCCGGCTGGTCTTTCAGTGGCTCTCTCACATTCTGCCACTCCTTTTATCCTCTCTGTGCTCTCACCTCTCCTGCTGGTCTCTCAGTGACTCTCTCGCTCTCTCTGCCACTCCTTTTATCCCCGCTGTACTCTCAGCTCTCCTGCTGGTCCCTCAGTGACTCCATTGCTCTCTCCGCTGCACCTTTTATCCCCTCTGTACTGTCAGCTCTCCCGCTGGACCTTAAACGGTGTGGCATTTTAACTTGTGTGTAATTATGGTAATGCAGAATTATGGAATTTTGTGGATTGACACACCATGAGAAATGTATAAAAATGGCAGTTTGTAATGAGGATTCGGATACCAGAAATCTTCAGAAACTGAACATAGAACTGTAGCACATTTAATTCCCCAGGCAAACCATCAGGTTCTGTTGTAATTACTGCCTTTCAAGTATTCATTCAATTACATGTGGTGTATGTTTAAAAAACCTATAGGCTGGATTTTATGCTCCCCCGATGGCAGGTTGGAAGTGGGGGGTGCTGGGGGTCATGTAAAATCCAGCGGGTGCCCTTCCCACTGCCTGCCTGTCCGCCCTGACATGTCTGAATTTTTGCGGGGGACCTGCTTGCCCTTGGACCTGTTAAGGCCCTTAAGAGGTCATTAATTGGCCACTTAAGGGCCTCATCCTGCCCCTGCCAGTACTTTACCTGTGGTGTGGGAAGCCCAGCAGCTTTAGTTGGGCAAGGTGGAGGGAACCTCCTCTGCAGTGCCCCTGAGCCCGATGTAGATACCCTTCCCCAAAAGATCATTCTGACCTTTAATACTCCCCCCTGACCTCTTGAAACGAGCCCCTCCACCCTTCCTCACCCCTTTGCTGAGATCCCTGATCCCAGACTTATGTGGGCTCCTTGGCATAGTGGGCCTGCCTGTAGTCCCAGCAGTGGTCAGCAGCTCTCTAGGATGGAACTTCCTTCTGAGATAAGGGGCTGGATTTTATGGAGTGCCATGGTCCCTGCTCCCCGGCTAAAAAGTCAGGGGGTTGGGGGAACCCTCCTGTGATCCAAATGGCTGCCTCGCTGCAGTTTACACTGGGAGCAAATGGATTGATGCAGCAATGGTGGGGGTGTAACTTTGTTCTGGATAAATGAATTAAAACAGGCCTTCACCATCACAAGTATTATTTTGCTGAGTGATGAGGTAGCAGAGCTGCTTAGAGTTCTGATTCTAAAATGATGGCCCTAGCAACCCAAAGGAGAGGTCAACTCATTGGATTCACTGACATCAAGAATGTGGGGATATATTTTCATAATTAGTGCTTCCCACACAGAGCTTCATGTGATGGGAGTGAATCTAAATTAGTGCTGCTCCTGCATCGCCTTACACAACATTGGGATTCAGGTCATTTTGCTGAGGATGATTATCTGCCCATTTAGCTTAATGGATGATAAATTGATCAAGTGATGTCTAAATCCCCAAAGTGCACTCCCATTGCTTAAACACCTTAGTATAAATCTAAATTTGACCTAGATGAGAGGCTATCACATCTCTTTTGCTTCACACCACATAGAGTTTAATTCCAGTGTAGTATCAAATCTAAAGTTAAAAGATTCCCAAGTCTTGGACCTCCTGGGCACTTGTCAAACATACATGAAATAATTTAAATGTATAGACAGGGGAGGACAGTGCTGCCTGCATCATCTATGCCCTAGTTAATTTCTGGGAGAGGAGTTCTACTCCTGCTTAGGTAAAGCTTTCATCTGCGCTGCAGAATTTAAGTTACATATAGGCAGTTGTTACCATATCTTCACAATTTTTCCTTGGGGAAGTAGTGTATGGATTGAAAGTCTTGTTGGCCATGACATTATTGCTCTTTCACAGCCATCTTTTCAGCCTAAAGGGTAGAGTGAAATAGGTTAGGAGAGTTTTCTGGGCTCCCACAACCCCATTCAAATGAGCACACAAGTTTCCTACAGGATGTCAATCCAGAATTCAATGTGAGAGCTCCAAGAGGCTGTCAAGACCTCCTGGAGCAGGATTTGAACCCTGCATTTTCTGAAACCAAGGTGGGGATCATACCATTAACCAAATGTCTGCTCCATAAGAAAGCAATGTACCTTGGGTGAAACCTGAAGTTCCCTAGTTGCTGTATCAAGAAAACCTCAAATCACGTGGCCATTCTTAATTAAGAAGGCGAGACAATGAATTTTAGTGATGCTCTTTCACCATGTGAACAGGAGAAGGGGCAGCAACACAATCTGTCTTCATCCAGCATTCACACATTTTACTGGATAGAAAACAGGAGCTGTGCAGAGTGTAGTCTATAGGCCATCCAACTAGTGGAAAGGATATGGAGGAACAAATTTGCAGGGAAATTACAGAGAGGTGCAAAATTATAGAGTAGTTATAATGGGGGACTTTAATTATCCGAATATAGACTGGGATAATAGCAGTGTAAAGGGCAGACAGGGGCAAGGGTTCCTAGAGTGTGTTCAGCAAAATTTTCAACAGCAGTATGTTTCCAAACGTACAAGAAAGGAGGCACTGCCAGACCTGGTTCTTGGGAATGAGATGTGCCAAGTGGTAGTGTCAAGTGTCAGTCGGAGAACATTTCTGGGACAGTGATCATTGTATCATAAGGTTTAGGCTGACTATAGGAAAGGAGAAGGAGCAATCCAGAGTAAGAATAATTAACTGGGAGAAAGCCAACTTCAATGGGGTAAGAAGGGACCTGGGCTAAAGAAATTGGAGTCAAATGTTGGCAGGAGAAACAGTAACTGAATAATGGATTGCCTTTAAAGAAGAGATGGTTTGGGCATAGTCAAGGTATATTCTCTTGAAAGAGAAATGTAGGGCAAACAATTCCAGAGCTCCCTTGATGACAAAAGAGATAGAAATTAAGATAAAGAAGAAAAAGTCTGCTTATGACAAATGTCAGGAAGAAAATACAACTGAGAAGGTGGCTGAATAGACAAGGTTCAGAGGAGAGGTTGAAAAGCAGATAAGCGAAGCAAAGAGGGGAGTGTGAAAAAAAACTGGTAGCTCATATAAAAGGGAATCCCAAAGTCTTCTATAGACATATAAATAGTGAAAGGGTGGTAAAAGGAGGGAGTAGAGCCTATTAGGGACCAAAAAGGGGATTTATGCATGGAGCAGGGGGCATAGCCGAGGTATTAAATGAATACTTTGCATCTGTCTCTACCAAGGAAGAAGATGCTACCCAGGCAATTGTGAGAGAGAAGGTAATTCAGTCACTAGAAGTGTTGAAAACTGATAAGGAAGAGGTATTGGATAGGCTGTCTGTACTTAAAGTTGATAAGGCACCAGGACCAGATACGATGCAGCCAAGGATACTGAGGGAAGTGAGATTGAAAATTGCAGAGGCACTAGCCACAATTTTTCATTCTGCCTTAGACTTGGGTGGTGCCAGAGGACTGGAGAACTGCAAATGTTACACCCTTGTTCAAAAAAGGGTGTAAAGATAATCCCAGCAACTATAGGCTGGTCACGTTAACTTCGGTGGTGGGGAAACTTCTAGAAACAATAATTATCACTTGGCCAAATGCAGGTTAATGAAGGAAAATCAGAATAGAATTCATATGGGAAGATCATGTTTAACTAACTTGCTGGAGTTTTTTGAAGAGTACCAGAGAGGTTTGATGAGGGCAATGCTGTTAATGTAGTGTACATGGACTGCCAAAAGACATTTGATACAGTGCCATACAACGAACTTGTGAGCAAGGTTATAGCTCAATTAATAAAAGGGACAGTGACAACATGGATGTGAAATTGGTTGAGTGACAGGAAACAGAGTAGTGGTTAATGGATGTTTTTCAGGCTAGGGGAAGGTTTGTATTGAAGTTCCCCAGGGGTCAGTGTTGGGACCCTGGCATTTCCTGATATATATTTATGACCTAGACATTGCTGTAGAGGGCACAATTTCAAAGTTTGCGGATGAAACAAAACCTTGGAGCATTGTGAACTGTGAGGATAGTGCAGAACTTAAAAATGACATGGACAAGTTGGTGGAATGCGCTGACAGGTGGCAGATGAAGTTCAATGCGGAGAAATGTGAAGTGATTCATTTTGGTAGGAAGTACATGGAGAGGCAATATAAACTAAAGGGTACACCTTTAAAGGGGGTGCAGGAGCAGAGGGACCTAGGGCCAGGATTTTATGGCCCCTCCCGCCGACAGGCTTTTATGGTCCCGCCAAACTGAAAGGAGATTTAAATAGCTCGCTGCATCTTCCGGGATGGGGCCATAAAATCCTGGCGTAGGTGTCTATGTGCATAAATCATTCAAGGTGGCAGGACAGGTTGAATGAGCAGTTAATAAAGCATGTAGTATCCTAGGCTTTATTAATAGGACTCAAGTACAAGAGTAAGGGGGTTATGTTGAGCTTGTATAAATCACTAGTTCAGTCTCATCTGGAGGATTGCTTACAGTTCTGGGTACCACACATTTGGAAAGATGTGAAGGCATTTGAGAGAGTGCAGAAAAGATTCATTAAAATGGTTTCAGGGATGAGGAACTTCAGCTATGAAGATTGATTGGAGAAGTTGGGACTGTTTTCCTTGGAGAAGAGAAGGCTGAGAGGAGATTTGATAGAGGTATTCAAAATTATGAGGGGTCTGGACAGAGTAGATAGGGAGAAACTATTCTCACTTGTGAAAAGATCGAGAATGAGAGGGCACAGATTTAAAGTAATTGGCAAAAGAAACAAAAGTGATAGATTTCTGGACTCTAAAGGCGTCAATGGGTATGGGGAGAGTGCAGGAGTACGGCATTGAGATAGAGGATCAGCCATGATCATGTTGAATGGTGGAGCAGGCTCGAAGGGCCTAATGACCTACTCCTGCTGCTATTTTCTATGTTTTATGTTTCTATGATATGAGAAAAAACTTTTTCATGCAGTGACTGGTTAAGTTCTGGAATGCAGTGCCTGAGAGTATGGTGGAGGCAGGTTCAATCAAAGGTTCAAAAGTGAATTAGACTGTTATCTGAAAAGGAAGTATATGCAGGGTTACGGGGAGAAGGTGGTAGAATGGCAGTCAGTAAACTGCTCATTCAGAGAGCTGGTGCAGACACAAAGGGCTGAATGGCCTTCTTCTGCACTGTAAGAATTCAGTGATTAACCCCAGCTAATTATTTTCCCCTCTCCTATTGGCAGAGAGACAATGGCAAACCACCGCTGACAAAAACTACCAAGAAAAACAGTTCAGGATGAAGCAGCAGCAGACAATGAGCCAAGGTCCTGGCTTTGGGCAGAGCACTAATGGAATAAGTGGCAGAGATGACAACGGTAGGGCTCCTACAGTCACTGTTCTTGTTGCCATCCATCAACTGAGCACCGAACAGGAATTAAACCTTGCAACCTTTGTCTAAAGGTTTGGTTTCACAGTGGGCAATGCATTTACAAATGGAGCCACGGGAACCACCTTAAAAAAAATTATATTCCAGCACTAAGAGATCAGCACAGTAAATATCAAATGCAAAAATCTTGACTTTTTAAAATGAAATCCAGACTATGTCTGTAGTTCATACTGCACAGTCTGAAAGAGAGTTCATGCAAAAAAATCAGATAAAACTGATAATTCTTGTACGTAATATTAAAAATGTTTATTAAGGCAGGCTGTGGAATAAAAAAAGAATAAAATGTTTAGCAAACAGAGACAGTTCACAGGCAGAAAGAGACTAGATTCTAGAGAAGCTGATACATTGTGATGGATGTAATTGAAATACAAAGGAAACTTGAAGAAGAAAAATTAATAGTAATTCAAAATTGTGGTCTAATTACAATCACAACACTACAACTCTTCAGTAAAAACAGGAAGCACTGGATATATGTGACACACAAGGGGGTCACTTTAACTTTGAGAGATGGTGTGAAACAGGCGCTATTGGATTGGCCCCCAATACATGATTTTCTGTTCCATGGACTGACAAATTGGAAGTGGTGAATAAAGAGTGGCTAATTTGATAAAACACATTTTACACCATTGCCCAAAGTTAAAATTCTCCTCCTGTGGAGTCCAAATGTCAAATGTGGGGTCAAACCTAGGAAAGGCAGCATTTGAAAACAGAAGGGATGGTCAACGTTGTGATCGTAGGCTCCCAGTCGAAGCTTAACTCTGTAAAGAAGCTACATCTCAAACATCAACCTGTCTTTTCTCTTTTCAGATGCTGATGAACTTGCTCTGAACTTCTAGATTGTCATTTCAAATTTCCACTTCTTTTCATCTGCTGAAAGATTGAGTGGCTGGCACTTAAGAGTGGCTCTTCTACATGCCTGTGCTAGTCTGAGTAGGGGGCCTACATTTGACATATTAACCCATCCCTTCAGAGGCTGACCAGGCCTGCTGAGCATTTGCAGCATCTTTTTGGTTTTATTTCAGATTTCCAGCTTCATGGTCTTTTTCTTCCGAGCACTATGTTTCTTGTATGCAGGGTTGTAGGTTGTATTTTAAAGGAACCCAGGTTTAACATCTCTTTGCTGAATTGGGATTGCCATAGGAAACAAACACCACTCCACTTTCCGTAGCATTTGGCTGTGAATCCTCTGCTAACTTTGCCGGGCTCTGCAGGTGCCTACTAAGAAGGGGAGAAGTAGCAACTTCATATCTGGGTGGCGCTTGAACTACCTCAAATGTTGATGAGGTTCTGGACTCTGATTGCTTCGTGACTGTGGTTGAGGTTTTTGATGTGATAATTTTGTTCCCAAATCGATCGATCTCTTCATATTTTTCCATGACAGTCTTCGTACCAACTATCTCACCTCCATCAGGCCCTGTCTTGAACGCTACAATACTTTTGCTTCTCTGAGGGACTGGACTCTGAGTTCTATCAACGACATTGCCTTTAAATCCACTTAAAGGGATACAGCCAGTGGGTGTGTTGGGCGCATTGTCACTAGCATTGACAATGTTGCTTCCATTTTTATTCTTTGCTTGAATGAACTCATTGGTGTCTCTTAGCATGGAGTCCTTCCTGCACACAGACTGCTGCTTCGCCATCTCAGCTCTAGAGCTCTGCATTCTGACACTCTGGTATCCATTGCAAAGAATTGGATCCTCAAGGTCATTGTATGTTGTCACTTCTGGAGATCGAGGTGGGACATCCTGCTTTTGAGAAGCAGGAGAAATGCATACACCTTCTCTTGGTTGAACTGACAGGTCTTTTTTCAAGGGATCTGTAGGTTTCCTAGCTGCTGATTCAATGGAAATGTAGGAAGGAGATGATGGGGTGTTTGCACGGGCAGGAACAGCTGGAATATCTAACAGTGGTTTAACTTGTTTCTCTGAATTGTTTAATCTTTCTTTTCCAACACGACCCTCTTTAAGTTCCTTGGCTTTTTCTGCACTTGACTTGCTGGAGACTAAACTGATTTTCTTGATATTACCAGACTGGGGGCTTGAAGCAACTCCCAATGATTCTCCGAAAAGGCCAGAGAGTCCTGCAATATCAGACTCTGATTTCAGATTGGAGACAGAATATAGAGCCTTTTTAATGGACTCTTCAATGTGTAACAGCTTTGCCAATGTCTGCTCCTTCAGATAGATGATCTCTGCACTTGCCCTTTCAAGGTCTTCAAAAACAAGTTCCACAGGGGACAAACCTTCTGATTCATCCTTGGCCATTCTCGGCTGATTCTGCACCTCATCCTTTCGGCGATTAATTGGTTTGAGTTGTTTAACCATGTTATTCTTAGGGACCACCCATTCAGGCACATTCTCAAATAGACTCTTCAGTCCTTTCACATCTACTTTGAAAGTCTCCTCTTCAAACTCTTTAACTTGAGACAAGATCTTCTGCAGCTCTTCTCGCTTCCTCAGGTTTTCAAATATCTCCATCGCTGCCTTCACATTGCCTTGCATTATTTCCTCTTTGTGAACTGATAATCTTTTCCTGCGATCGTCTTCAGTCTCTTTCCCCTGTTGCCGGTTTCCTCGCATTATGACCATGTCTGACTGTGGGCTGTGTTGCTGCTCTGTGTGGAACAGCCCTTGTTGGCAATTTGCAGCTGATACCTGGTTACTGAACCCATGCTGATCAATGCATTTGTGACACTGGGCAATTTGGGACTGCGGCTGCTCGGACGACACTTTGACTGACTGTTGCGGATGCAGCTCTGAACTTAGCTCATGATGCTGATGGCTCTTTTGTGCCTTACCAATGGCTGAGGTTTTTGGCATAATTTTAACTTTTTTTGGTAAAGCAGGCATATTCTCTGCCATTGTCACATCCTCCTTCAGACTGCTGGCCTGGTTCATTTGAAGAGAGCTTGGTTTGTTCTGGGTGTCAGAAGTGTGAAGAGCAGCTTTAAATCCCTGAAACATTTCAGTACTTGCTGTACTTTGCTCTGAATATGACTGCATGAACTCCTGGACCTTTACTGCCGCAGTCAACTGCTTTGGTACAATTTTTTGTTCCAAGTTCATTGGGCCACTGGCCTCAACAAGGCTTTCAGAGCAGCTCCTTCCTTTCCGTTGGCTCATCCCTTGTGATACCATGTTTGCCGCGGGGCTGGTTACTATTGCAGTTGGCTTGCTGCGTCCTTCCTTTCTTTGCTTGTATTTCTCTTCTGCCAACTGCAAGGGAGTTCTCATTACTATGGTGGAAGATGCCATTGAGTCTGATAGAGACTGCTCACTGTGCCTTTCCAGTTGAGCATCCTGACATTCTGACAGATGGGCAGCTTCTGTAGGAAGTGATTCTCTGGTAGGTTTTATTGGGGGCTTAAACTTTGGTGAGTTGCACGCTGAAGAAGGCAATGGGTTTGAATTTGGCACAGCTGATGCATAGTTTTTTGGTGGATTAGGTGAACTTGCAACAGAATGGATTGCTTGTAAATGTTCAGGCTTCGGAGGCGGAATGGGTTTGCCTCCCTGCATTGGCAAGTTCCTGGGGGGCACTGCATGTGGCTTTGGAGCAATAGATGGCTTAGACGAGATGTTTCTTTCATGGGTTTTGGGTGGAAGAGGTGGAGGAAACTGGGAAGTAGCTGGGATTTTCATTGCAGCAGACTCACTCTGGTTGCGGGGAAAAGGGCTGCCCTCTACAGACGGTTGGCCACAAGCTTCTCTCGATGGTGCAGGGGACTTTGTCACTGGAATTGGAGGAGGAAACTCAGTGTCAGATTGTGATAGCGAAATTTGGTTACAAACAGTTTTAACACCACTCTTCTTTTGGTCGCATGACTGTGACTGGCCTGCAGTTCTATATATCATGGCAGCTTTAAAATCACCTTTGGAAACATTCATATTAGCTTTTCCCAGAGAATGGAGAGCTGCCTGCAAGTTACCTCGAATCACGTCCTCTCTGTCGACAGACTTCTGCTCTGCCACTGAATTTTTTAAAGACTCTATAGTTGATCTTACGTCTCCCTTGATAATTATCTCCTGATCTGCCACTGCCCGATTTTCCTCCTCTAAGTTAGTGGACAAGTACTGACCATGCGTCTGCATATGTTCTGAAGAAGCTCCTATTTCGTCTCTGCCATTTTTAACTATTTTGGTTAAATGTTCACCTTTCTGACCTTCATTAGAGCAAGCTGCATATGACTGAATATGTCCTTGTCCCTCATAGGCACTGACCTGTTGAGTATTCTGTTGGCTCTTTAGCTGGTGGGGCTGAGTGACCGTCACTTGGGCACTCGTTCTGTGCCTTGGCACGGTGCTGCCTTGTTGCTGAATGGATGTTTGTGCACTATTCTTCACCTTTTCCGCTGTATTCTTGTACTGAACAGTTTGGTGACATTGCTGAGATGCTGTTGACAATTGTGTGCTACACTTGAACTGTTCTCGTGTACTAGATTTGTGCTGGATTGTATGTGCTTCAGCTGTAACCTCTCTAAGGTTCTCCATTGCTGCTCGAAGGTCCTGGCCTGTGGCACTTGCAGCCCTTACCTCTGACACTGCAAGGGATGCACCACCTAGTGAGCGTACAGAAGATTCTGAACACTGTCCAATTCTCACTCCCTTCTTATCACAAGTGGATTCCTCTGCTTCAACCAGAGTGCCTTTTGCATTGTCATAGATAACTTCCTCCCTATCTAGCTGTTTTGTTTGATACTTTGCATTCTTCAGTGACTGAAGTGGAGCCTTAACATCACCAGTCACAAACTCTTCTTTCTCCATCATAATGGACTGAGTCGCAGCCTGACCCAAGGACTGATGAACAGGATTGATATCACCCCCTAATATTTCTTCTTTCTGAACAATACCATGGGCAGTCTGTGCTTCAGTCAAGAAGTATTTCTTGGTTCCTTTGACATCTCCTGGTACAATGTCATCTACCGTCCTTTCAATTTGTCCTCTACTCCCTTTCAAATTCCTTTTAGCACCTTCTACATCACCACGCACAATCTCCTCTTTCTGAGGGGAACCTGAAGGATCATCAGATTCCTCTTGGCTGTCCTTGAGATAGTCCAATGTCCCTGATTCAATGCACGTTGTGTACAATTGGACATTCCCTCTCTCGTTCTCCTCACGTTTCACAGTCGTTGACATTGTTTGCTGCTTGGTAGAAGCAAGAAGACTATCAATAGTAGACTTTACATCTCCTTTGATCAGCTCGTTTTCGACTCCTTCATTTTGGAGATGATTAACTAACAAATAAACAGTAATTTGAGCAATTCCTCTTTCAGTCTCTTGAATCAAAATCCCTTTTTTGATTTTACTGTCTTGTGTAAGAAGGCTAATAATTTCGTTAGCGATGTCCCCTTCTTTCCTAACACCAACTTCGGACTGGGAGAACAGCTGAACTTTGTTTGAAGAGATTCTCCCACTTTCATTTTCCTTCAGCACAATAGCTTCAGAATAGATGGATTCCTTCTTTTGAAGCAACTGCCACAGAATTCTCTGTAAATTGCCACCTATAACCTCTTCTTTTAGAATATGTGGACCATCCTGACTCATCAGTTGATATTTGGCCATTTTTAGAATGCCTACCTCACTTGATTCAATGATAAGTCCCCTTGATGTAATAGCATTGTAGTTGTAGAGTGTCTGTAAACTTGTATGGACACATTGTTCTATCATCTCAGCACTCTCTGAGCTACATTGAGCATGAATGAATGTGTCCAGGGGTGTTGTTTCAAATAACCATGTTGTAGTCTTTACATCAGCATCTGTCACTTTTTCTTTGGGTTCTTTGCTCATTGAAGTATCTGAATCTTTTAAGCTGTCCAATGGCTGGGACTCAAACAACCAAGTGCACCTTTTTACATCGCCCCTCTGTATATCTTCTCGGTGGACAGTGTTTGCACCTGTGCATTCTTCAACTCCTCCTTTCAAGGAATCAATGGGGAGATTTTCAAACAGCCAAGTTGATGTCCTGACATCTCCACTCTGAACATCACTGACACTGACTGTCCTTACATACTTGCGGTTTACCTGCTGCTCTTCAAAGAGTTGCTTGCTCGTTTGCACATCTCCTCCTTGGACCTCGTCCACCACTTTTATTCCTGGTTGTGCTTCATCTCTGATTGAATCCAAAGGCTGGGTCTCAAATTTCCATCGAGCTGCTGTCACATCTCCCCGGTGCACATCCTCCTGTGTAACAGCTCTGATCACAAACACTTCATCCAGTGGCTTGATTGTATCCAATGGTTTGGTTTCAAAGAGCCACCTAGTACCCCTTACATCTCCCTTCATGATTTCCTCCTTCTTTGCTGTAGTAACTTCATGATACTGGCCTTCTTTATCTCGGATTGCATAAAGGGGTTGTGTTTCGAAGAGCATAGTGCATGATTTCACATCACCGGTGGCCACTGACTCTTCCTCTCTTGATCTGAGGCTCATTATATCAGTTTCATCTTTTATCTGGTCCAATGAGCAGGTCTCAAAAACAAACCTTTTGCCACCGACATCACCTCCCTTTACATCAGTAATTGTGTACTCGGGTGTGGTCTCCTCTGCCATTTCTTTAATGGAGTCAATTGGGCAATTTTCAAACAGCCAGGTGAACTTGTGTACGCAACCTGACCCTGACTGTGTGGCATTCGCTTGCATGGATTTCAAACTTTTTCCCTTGTCCACCACATCACCTATTTCAGTGAGTGAGGTGCTTTGATAGATTTCTTTCACTCTTGAGACATTTCCTGACTGGATGTCCACCTCGCTTGTATATCTCATATTCTGTGCCTCATCCAACTCCTCAACAATATTGCCAATTTGTTCTGTTTCAAAAAGGTGCTTTGTGGTCTTCACATCTACCCCTTTAACATCATCCAGGTTTGCACTGAACACCTTCAGGTGCTGTTCTCCATTCTCATTGATGCTGTCCAATGCTTGTGTTTCAAAAAGCCATGTGTATGATTTGACATCACCTTTTGGTTGGGCTTCATCCTGCTGCTTGGTCTCTAATTTTTCATACAAGGCATCCATTGGCTGTGTTTCAAACAGCCACTTACATGTCTTCACATCACCCTTCATCAAATCTTTATTGTCAGAGCTTTGAATTTCTGTTTTATTTACATTGGCATGAATGACATCAAGGGGCTGTGTCTCAAATAGCCATCTTATTGTCTCCATATTACCAGCTCTGACCTCCTCTTTGGTGATGCCTTTAACCAGTTCCACATTTTTAATGTCTTCATCAAACTGATCAAAGTGGCGGGTTTCAAACATCCATCTGTAATGTTTGACATCACCGCTAATGATTTGTTCACGGCTCACTGTCTTGACTTGATGACAGTGACCAGCACCGTCCATGATGGCATAAAGAGGGATTGTTTCAAAGAGAGTTCTGTTCTCATTTACATTTCCAGCCAACACTTCAATCTGCTTCTCAGCACAGATTTCATCTGAATTTTTAATGCTATCAAGAGGTAGAGTTTCAAAGAGAGATTTATAAGTTTTGACATCTCCCTTCTCTATGTCCAATGTCTTGCTGATATTGGAGATTTCACTTTGCTCTTTACTAATACTATCCAGAGAGCAGCTTTCAAACATGTGAGCTCTTTGCTTCACATCTCCCTTCTCTTCTTCTGTCACAACTCTCTTTAAGTGGCCAACTTCAAAGCTGTCCTTCAAATTTTCCATTGGCTGTGTTTCAAACAACCAAAGACTGCTGTGTACATTGCCTCCAACTATTTGTTCTTTAGCAACCTCTTCTGATGGACTTTCCTTTAATGAATCAAGAGGCTGAGTTTCAAAGAGCCAGCACTTCTTATCCACATCTCCTCCTTCTATTACTTTAATACTAGCCATGCAATTTGACTCCTCGGTCTGCTCGTTGATGGCATCCAATGCCTGTGTTTCAAAGAGCCATCTTTTCTTGCCAACACCACCTTGTTGAGTCTCTTCCAGGGAGATGCCTCGAATGATTTTTACTCTTGAGAAATCGCTATTAATATTGCCCAGGGGTTGAGTTTCAAAAAGCCAGCGAGCACTTTGGACATTACCACTCTGTTGGATTTCCTCCCTGCAGATGGATTTGATTTGGTGGATGTTCCCAACCATATCTCGAATAGCACACAATGGTTCCGTCTCAAATAACTTCACTGTCTTGTTTACATCCCCTTTCAGCTCCTGTATTTCTGAGCGCAGTTGCAAAATGCTGCTTTCTTCCACTGAGTTGCTCCGTCCCAAATCACCTAAAGGATGGGTCTCAAATAACAATTTTGCACCTCTTACATCCCCTTTCTGTACAGGTTCTTTCAGGACTGCTTCTTGGAGATCATTCTCCTTGGAGTAGATTTGATTCAGAGAATCCATTGGCTGAGTTTCAAACAACCACAGCGCTGTGAGGACATCACCCTTTGCTTGTTCATTTCCATCACTTGAGTTTCCAGAAAATTCTGAGTACTGGGCACTGATGTCTTTAATTGTTTGGTTTTCAAACTTCCATGATGTGCTTTTCACGTCACCACTGAGGATGGTCTCTTCCTCCTTCAGCTTCTTGGCTGCTTGGTGATCTCCAATGGTGTCCAATGGCCAGTTATCAAAAATCCAGCACATAGATTGGACCTCATTCTGAAGTACAGTGTTGCCATTGCCACATGCACCAGTTGCTAAGGCAGCAGCTGACCGTTCAGCATCCAACACCTCAGCCCAGTCCTCATTGACCACCTCCTGTAGGTTTTTCCTCAGCTCTGGGTGCATGTGCTTATAAAGCCTCTTCAATTCATTAATTTGGCGCTGCTGGTGAAATTTGATAAAGGTTTGGTGTGGAGGGGGTGGTATGTTTTGTGGTTGTTCTTCCACTGTTATGTTTGGCTTGGTAGCAACCTCAAGTATGTCAGGTGGTGGAGGTGGTGGTAGAAAGTCGTTCTCCAGGTTCTGAGTCACACCTGATTGTTGGATCCTATCCAAGGTCTGTGCCATCTTTAGTGAAACAAGGTTACAGATGAGGATTCATGGAAGGTACTCTTGTACTGCATCATGCATGTGGTTTAGTATTAATCAAAATTCAAGCCAAATGGTTAATTGTGAATAATCTTAAAATAAAAAGGTTTGGCAGAAGCAAGGTGTTGCTGTACCTTTCTCCAGTGCTCTTGACACAGGTCATGCAGTGTGCGTTGATGAGAGGTTCATGTCTGTGCACAGCAAACAGTGCTCAGCCTTGTAATTCATGAGGACCTCCTCACATCATAGTAAGCAGCACAATTAAATTACCCCAACTATATGCTTTCCTGTAAAAATGCCAGTGCTGAAAATGGCAAGTTTTTCTAACAACGTCTGAATTATCTAAACCTTGTACAGACTATGGGTGAGGTTATGCTTGGAATGTATTTTATGGACCTAAACTTCAAAAGAACATAGAAGCTTTGGAAATGTTCAGAGAAAAAGTGACAAGAATAATTCCAGGATGATTCTAGAACTAAAGTATGAGAAAAGACTCTGGAATTGAACACGAGAGAAAGCTTCATCCAGATCTTTCAGGTGATGTTTATACTTGACACTTTGGGAACTCAAAACGGATGTGGTACAGCCTGCTAGAGGAAGGGAGTCAGACCTTAGCCTTTAGTGTGTTCTGTAGTCCTTCGAGTTTCCTGCTACTTCTGCACTGATGAGCACCCTAAACCACTTTACATTGATGCAAAAGTGTCAGGAATAATGCAGCCTAAAATATCACAACGAGTAGATAACGCAGCTGCAAGCAGGCTAATTGGGACTGTCTAAGAAGAGTAATGTTATAAGTAAACTATGAGTGTAGAACTGGAGATGAAAAATTACACATTTAACAAGAGTTGAGCAAGATAAAATTAGAGGTTAAAGGGATAATTTGGACACAGAGATCAGATGGAACAATAATGGAGACTGGCATTATTGGAAGTCAACTGACCAGTACTGAATAATGGACATGTAAGTGTAGCTAAGTATTATGGAGTTTACTTAACTGATTTTGAGGGATCAGGGCCTATTAATGCAGAACCTCTCCTTATGAAAGTAAGTGAGTGAGGTAGAATCCATAATAGGGTACGTTGTCTATGGAAGGAACTTAAGTGACTGGGTCGAACCTGTGGCATTGTATATCCCCTATCTTACAGACTTGTCCAGTCTGGAGCTAAACAGTTGCCTAACCGATATTAAGTATTAGGGGCACACACTCAAACTATTGTGAAAATTTACTGGCATATCAAGGGAATGTCTAATGATGTTTACACGATGTAATCACATAATGTCTTGCCAATAAAAACAAAGGAGTGATGACATCAATGGAGTATGCAATAACTAAAGGTTTACGCTAACAGGCATTAAAGAGTACAATATCTCCTCAGTAAATTAGTTATTAAAGCACAAAAACAATTAAAACGTTTTGAAACCTATGGAATCCTATTACTAACTCTCCCTCCTCCACCTCTGTAGTTTACATTATACCAGACTTGAATCATCTTGATCTTTTCGATGTAAAGGAAGTGAAGACTATATCAGAGAAGCAGCAGAAGTCCCATCCCATGCTAGTCCAGAGTGCTTGAGTATTAATGACACAGCAAAAAAACATGGCTTAAAGGGGAACCACCATCATTTTAGGAAGAAGGAGGACCCAAAGAACTCAACACAATGTCTTGTCATATTATTGTCATCTGAGAATGGTAATTTTTTTTATGCTCTTATGGTATTTTTGTCAATGGTGTTGTTGAATGCTATCATAAAGCCAGTGTAATTAGCCTTTTGATGACAAGCATCCCCCTTTAAAACATTTTTGTTAATCAAAATCACTGCAAAATTCACACACAAACACAGACACGCTGATGATACTTTCCAGGTCAAAGCATACCAGATTTTATACAATATTGAAATACCACAGATTATTTTTGCTACTAAGAACATATCAATGTTGGCACTGTAGTGGGCATGTGGTATTTAAAATGATGAACAAATAGACCATAGACTTTGTCCTTCTCAACTTGGATTGTGTCTGGAGGAAGGATTTTGAACTGAACATCACTAGGGTGAGGAACTGATGGATACAGGTTAAACACCTTGGAGACAGGTGATGTGATGAATTAAGGCAATCACACAAATAATTTATTCAAATTTAATGGCCTATAAGTGATCTCTCTTGAGCATTTTGGTTCTCTATTCACACTGAATGGCTGCACTGATATAGAGACTATCCACAGAATTGAGCCTAATCTTGTGTTAGTCAGTTACCAAAGATCGACAATAGATGCAACATATCTTTTGCTGGGATTGTGATGGGCATTGAATGTAAACTTAGTACCAAGATGGCACACATTAGGAAGTGTCAAACTCATTCCACTTAGTGTCCTTAAAGCTAGTGAAGAGAGGAGACTTTCATGCCATTAATGTGTGGCTAGATTTGAACACAAGTCCCAGAGATGGAAATGTGACTTCAAGATCCCTGGTTGTAGTCTAATGGACTAATTCCAATTCATAATTCAAACCTTTGGGTGAAATTAAAAACAATCAAGACCCAAAATATTTAGCTTTAAACATATCTGACCATAGTCCCTTAATCTCTAAGAGCAGACTGAAAGTTAAAAATGAAGAAGGAACAAAGTAACTCGGCAGAATGAATTACAATATCTCTCCTGTCATGAGGCATCAAGCCAAAGTTCCAATCCCTAATGAGAGGGATCAAAAATGTGGAAGGAGGTAGAAAGGTCATCTCAGAAAGCTCTCATGCAATCCTGCTAATGGCCTTCTTCGGAACATCATTGACAGAAGGTGTCATGGATGGTTGGTTATGGACAGTGTGCAGTGTGGACTTGGGAGGTGGAAACTTGGGAGGGTGGAAACGGGAAGGGAAAAAACAAACCAATGCCAGCCATTGAGACCACTGCAAAGTACAATCCGTTCCAGTGCCGTTAAGCACACTCTTTTCTCCTACCTTGAACTGGCGAAGGTTGTTCACTGACTGAGGATTACTCCCTTGAGAAGAAATAGCCTAAAAATAAAATGAATCAATTTATAACTATAGGCTTCTGCAAACCCAGTGAAGACAAAGGTGTAAATAGAAGTTTACTCAAACCTAATTGTTAAATGTTAGCATCGCTCCTCTGCTGCACCAAAGTGCACCCGCCTGCCACTGCCCCCTCCTCAGGAGGCCTCAGTTGGTAATTACATAGATCTGAATCATGCAGATTAGAAAGCCTCGCTCTGCATTGCCAGGTTATCTCAGATGGGTAGCAAAAAGACCATCTAGAATAGCGAGAGAAGGGAAATCAGACTGGATTTCTTTTCCTAACCAATGTCTGGTAACAACTCCTGGAAGCTGATTTTGCACAAACAATGTTCCATAAATGAGCCATTCAAACAAAGGAGGTCTTTTCAGCCATTTGATCTTGACCCTTCAAATATCAAACCTATCATCCTTCAATTAAAGCTTGTTTTTAATATGCAACTAAATCAGACAGATGTGATCTCAGGTTAACTTCTCTTCCAAAGGACAACACCTCTGACTAATTAGCACTTCACATACTATAAACTAGTGTCAGCCAAGATTATAGCCCTCAGAGTATTTGGAATAGTGTTCAAACCCTACAACTCAGGGGTTATGAGTGCTACCAACTAGCCAAGCTGAAAGAAGCTCTGATGTACTGCACAATTTAATAGCCATTTACAAAAGTAATGGAGGGCAGCTGGTTTCATGGAACAGTACCCTGCCATGACTTAGTGCCTTAAGCACATCCATCACCTGCAGCCTGTATAGCTTATACTGACTTCATGTTCTCCAGCGTAGTGACTGCAGCAACATCATACTTTCAAATCCCTCCGCAGCCTCGGCCCACCTTGACCTCCCAGGACATACAACCAGAATCATCAACATAGATTTTATCTTCCAGAACGCTTTCATCATGCCACCTCATTCCCTACTATCAAAAACCTCCTTAAAATTTAGTTGTTTGACTACCTTTTCCTGCATCATTTGGGCATTTTATGATGTTATAAATATAGAGTGTTGAGAGCGGAGAACAATAAGATGAAATATGGGGTACATCATTGTGTCCACTTTCCAGTTGGAAATAAAGAAATAAAAATGACAAATTTTGCAGGGTTATGCCCACCACTCCAAGAACACCTGGAAGGAACTGGCATCACACTAATACAGGCGTTGGCACATTACATATGCTATGAGGTCCCTAATGTCTATTTGGGACCACTGAGGAAAATTAGGCATGGGGTCCACTCCTTGAAGGTTTGCCAGGTGTGAATTTGGTTGCCACAAAAAAGATAAGCTTTCTTTAATTGATGTGGAGCCAGAAGGAACAGGAATATTCCTCCCAATTTAACAGCCCTCCTGACAGCTGCTACCCACTGTGATCAAGTCCCTTCTGCTCTCCTCCCCACTTCCTTAGCACTTAGCTGAGGGTTGCTGCTGTCGAAGAAACTGATCTGAAATCATAGAAATTCTACAGAGCAGAAAGAAACCATTTGGACCAATTTGCCTATTTAATTAGTCACATTTCCCTGCCCTTTTCCCATAGCCCTGAAAGTTAGTATTGAATCTGGTTCCATCACCCTTTAAGGCAGTGCAGACTGGGTCGCAACAACTTAATGCATTAAAAAAATTCTCTTCATTTCCCCTCTTTTTTTTGCCAAAAACATTGAAACCTTAATATCTTAAATCTCTGTCCCCTGGTTACTGATCCTGCAGCCACTAAAAACAGTTCCTCCTTACTTAGTCTATCAAAATCCTTCATGGTTTTGAACACCTTGATCAAATCTCCTCTTCCCTGCTGTAAGGGGAACAATCTCTGTGACACCAATCTCTCCATGTAACTGAAGTCCTTGGTACCATTCTCATAAATCTTCCTTCACCCTTTCTAAGGTCTTGTTTTAGAAAAGTTTAACATGACTTCCTTGCTTTTCGACTCTTATCCCCTGTTTATGAAGCCAAGGATTCCATATATTTTCCGCACAGTCTTCTCAACTCATCCTTCCAAAAATTTTGTACGTTCACTGCCCCTTTAAAACTGTGCCATTTAGTTTATATCACCTCTCCTCTTCCTTTCTACAGAAGTGCACCCCTTAATACTTCTCTACATTAAAATGCATCTTCCATGTGCCCTCTTATTTCAGCAATCTGGCTATGTCACCTTCAAATTTTGAAGTTATGCCTTGTTTATCTAAGTCCAGGTTATATATCAAAAAGAGCAGTAGTCCTAATACTCACCCCTAGGGGGCACCATATACTCCCTCCAATTCAGAAAACAGCTGTTCATGACTGCTCTCTGCTTTCTGTCTCTTAACTAATTCTGTGTCCATACTCCACTGTCTCTTTAATGTCACGGGATTCAATTTTTACTAACAAGCTTATTAGGTGGTTCATTAAAATGCCTTTTGAAAGCCCTTATGCACAACATCAACCGTACTACCTTTGTTCCCTAAAATGGACAAGGTGCTTGTGGAAGCATGGCAGGTGACAGCAGCTTGCCAAAATTATTGAGATGAGGCCCAAGGCCCAATTTCAGGCTCGCCTCAGGCTTTTCGATTGGGACACGTAGTGTCCTAATTCTGGGTACAAAAGAGGCCCTGGCGAATTTCTACCCTGTTCTTTTTTTTTGGTGCCCTGCAGTAGCATTTTCCTTCCAAAAGGTGTCATGTGAGCATCGTGTATAAGGATACGGCTGCCTATTTATGAAGCAGAACAGCAGCTGGTCACTGCTGTGAGAAGCAGCCTGTTTGACTGCCTGAATCTTGACAGAGCTGCCAAGGAGCTGCCACTAGCAGGGGAAACATTGAGCAGGTTCATGTGGAAGATGGATAAACCACTTCAGATCCATAAAAATAACAGGCAGGACAGGATAAAAATAGCTTGGCACAAATGTAATGAATGTACATAAATCAGCTACTGAGCTTAACAAATTCCATTGAATCAGGTCTTTACAAGGATAATAATTTCTCCTTGAGGGAAGTTTTCACGTTAACCAGTAGCTTAATTGGCAAGCAAGAGACTTATTAAAATTCAAAGTGCAGGTGTTGACTTGCCCCATCAAAAGTATGATTTGCCCGTGTCTGGTGGAATATTAACCATTCTGCTCCATATGTGATGTAGTGCAACCAATGTTGTCCCATACATGGTGTAATAAAGAAAGACTCGCAGTTATATAGTGTCTTTCACTACCTAAGCATGTCCTTGTACTTTGCAGCCAGTTAAGCACTTTTGAAGTGCAGTCTTTGTTGCAGTGTAATTCAATTTGCTGATGGCACAAATTTAAGTGGTTTAGTTAGTTGTGTAGTTGGGAGCATAACATTACAAAGAGATATTGATAGATTAAGCGAGTGGGCAAAACTGTGGCAGATAGATTTCAACACAGGTAATTGAGAGGTCTTCTATTCTGGATCAAAAAAAGGACAGATCTGTGTTTTTTTAATGATGAAAAGCTAGGAACTGTGGAAGTCCGAAGAGGTTCCATATGTACAGATCACTAAAATGTAGCAGTCAAATACAAAAATAATCATAAAGGGCTAATGGAATGTTAGCCTTTATATCTGGAGGGCTAGATTATACTGGGGAGGAAGTTTTGCTGCAGCTGTACAAAGCCCTGGTCCGTCTGCATTTGGAGTATTATATGCTGTTCTGGGCACAACATCTTAAAAATGACAGATCAGTCTGGGAAGAAGTAAAACACAGGTTCACCTGTATGTCACCAGGGCTTCAGGGGTAAATTATAAGGAGTGATTACACACCATGTGTTCCCCGGAATATAGAAAGTTCATATGTGATTTGATAGAGATGTTAAGGATTTTGAAAGGAATTTATAGGGTAGAGGGCAACTGTTTCCAGTAGTGGGAGAGACTAGATCATGGGGCATAACCTTAAATTCGATGTCAGGCCATTCAGGAGGAAAGTTAGGAAATACTTTTTCAAACAGTGTGTGACAATCTGTCCTGCAAAAAGTAGTAGATTATTTGATTAATAATGTTAAATCTGAGATAGATACTGCTAGCAAAGGGTACTGAGGAATATGACGCTAAGGTGGGCAGATAGAGTTAGGATGCAGATCAGCTATGAACGCATTGATTGGCAGAAAAAGCTCAAGAGTCTGAATGGCCAAAACTTTAAAACTGAATTTAAATTCTCAAACTAGTATGGTGTAATTTGAAGTTATGGATTACTAATCTAGGCTCCCTAATAACTGGGTAACTCATGCAACCACTACCCTAGAACAAAAGCAAAATACTGCAGGTACTGGAAATCTGAAACATGAATGGAAAATACTGAAAATACTCAGCAGGTCAAACATCATCTTTTCCAAAGAGAACCAGCCCAAAATCTTTAAATTTTCCAGTTTACCTTCCCAATAATAGAACTGTCACAAATTAGTTCCTGACAAGTAAAGCAGAAAATTTGCCAAGTCAATTTTTTTTTGAAGCTGCCCCTTTAAGAACAGTTCTGCCTCTGCAAGCAATCCAGCAATGCCAGGGTGTGCTTAAGATGTCCTCTTGACCTTGTGGTTTTGAGAGAGAATGAATGGAATGCTGAATACTCACAGGCTTCACTGAGGAGTCTGCTGCAGATATTTTAGACAGATAGATGTGGCTGACCTCTCTCAGACAGAGGCGACCTCCTGTCCTTCCAGTGGCTGGTTGTTGGTCTTAGATGCCCTCAGATGCAATAATCTCTCCCCGTCTGCAAGAGGAAAGGTTTTTATTTAGTCAAATTTCAGGGGATGTGTTAACTGCTCCACAAAAACAAACTGCAAGCTTTTTTTTAAAAAAAAAACATGTTTCCGATTTCCAGCTGCTGCAATTCTGGTCTGTCCAGTTTCAAGTTGCTGCGGAGAGGCCTGAGACACTGGTTGCCAACCCATGTGGATTGTCCGGGAGTCCCCAGGAATTAGAGATTAATTTAAAGCATAACTTCCTCCCAGTTGCATTCCAACCCCTTGAGATAAAGGCCAACGTTCTATTAGCATTTTTGCACCTGTGCACTAGCTTTTAGTGATTTGCTCACATGGAAACCTAAGCCCTTTTGCTGCTCCACAGGTCATGGTCTCTCACCAATAAGAAAATATTCTGATTTTTCCTTCTCAGATTCAAACCTCATACTTTCCCACATTGAGTGCCATCTGCTACAACTTTGTCCATGTACTTAGCCTGGCTATGTTCCTTTGTAACCCACTGCTCCAAAGTACATAACTTTAAGTGCCTCCTAAATTAGTGTCATCTCATCCGAAGGTGCTTCATAGAGCAATAAAATAGATGTGAACAGTATTAAAAGTGCTCGAGGGATAGAATGAAAGTATGGATTTTGAAGCATTTTTGAAGCAGGGGAGTAAGGGCAAGGCAGAAGGATTTAGGAAGAGAATTTGAGAAAAGATGGCTGAAAACATTGCCACACAATCCATTTAAGAAAACACTGTAAAACTGTAGATCAACTCATTTCCCTCAGACACATACCCATTACTGCGGTGCAAATCCAGTTTCAGTCATGAGGTGCATGTCTTCCAATTTAATTTGCTTGGTCAATATGATCCCCCTAGTCATGTAGGAACCTGTATGGATACGCTGCCTTATTGTCTTACTCCTGCTTCCAAAACTCTCCTCCAAACCAATCGTGCCACTGATACAGAGCACCCTCTCACTAGCCCCCCTCCCTCACTACTCCTGCTGTCTTCCCTTTTCCTGCTCTTATCAGTGTTGTTACTTTTTCTTTTTCAAAAGTTTTGAGACATTTTGGGTTGGACTTTCACTGGCGGGACCCGACTTGGGGATTCCCGCCCCCATTTGCGGCCCTGGAAATTTTCACTAGTGTGGGATAAAGGTGCAGCTAGTGAGCCAGCAGCTGACACTCCCGTCCTGGCCTGGTGAGGCATCTCCTAGTCCCCTGCAATTTTTCTGGAATCGGGCTAGCCTCCTCATTACTTGTGGTCGATGGCCCCTCAGAGATGTCAGGAACCATTGTCTGGATTCGGGAACCTTATGAAAGGAATGTTTAAAATGCCTTACCATTGTCCCCAGCCACACCTCAGGTCCCTTATACCCTCCATGCCAACTCAATGCCAACTCATGCCCCTCCCATGCCCATATACCCAGTGTGTACTATGTACATAACCAATGAGCCATATAATAACAATGGCAAGTGTGTTGAGGGAAAAAAAACACCCATTCAGAATTTTTCCTTGAGAAAAAAACTGCCATTCCTACAACCCTAAAAAAGTGTCAAAAAGTGTTAAAACTTCAATAACAGAGGCTTGAAACACTTCACATCTCTCATTCTTGTCCAAATAAACACTGAGATATTGACAAAAGAGATCACAGAAAGAATAACTTATCATAGGCATTTAATGGTGTCAATCAAATAAAGTCAACAATTCACTTCACTTGTCAAAACAGATTTCCTCACTAATGCTTTTACTGGTGTGGGCTCTCAGCTAAGCATGTATAATGAGGTTATGTATACATAAGTTGGAATTGGGGGTATGAGGGTCCATGGGGACTGGCTGGGACCATGAGTTGGTATTGATTTGGCATGGAGTGTATGAAGGTCAATGTGGAGTGGAGTGGGTGGGTGCGGTGGGGTGAGGTGGCATGAAAGGTGAAGATTAGACGGCTGAACTGCTTTTAATACACGTGGGAATGAAGCCCTAAAGACTGAGATAGGCTTTCTAACCAACCACCTCTGTGGCTGCCTAGGATCGGCTTCCAGGGTCAATGGACCTGAGTCCAGCCTGCACTCACAACCCCGCCCCCACCCCCTCTCCCCCGAACCACTCCCCCTTGGAGTGAAAATTGTGTGTGGCTGGGCACTTTAAATCAAAGTGGGTCTGGTGGGTCGGGAAATTTCCCAACACCAGGTATCTGCCTTGGTACCAAATATCTGACCCTTTAATGAGTGTGAGGAGCTCTATTGAAATGCAGTTTGTTGTTGTAATTGATGTCATGATGTTATTGGCATTCCAGCTATGTGTTTGTTCCCCTATTTCTTACAAATGTCAAGACAACCATATTTAAGAATCTAGCAGACAGTGTGAGTTGCAGGCTTGTTATCAGCTGAAATCCTAGGGCATCCAATCCTGTCCTTATTCTACAATCCCAAGCACGGCTTGTCCAAACCCATTAATTCCTCATTAGCCTTGTATTCTCTCTTACTCTTGAAATATTGGTGGTATCCTGCACCATGAACCCCAGCCCTTCACCAAGGTTTCTTAATATGTGCATCTTAAAAAGAGCATTCATTGTCACTCAAAGACACTCTTATTCCCCCTCTCTCCCCAGTCCAAAATATCATTCACAAGACACTAATAATACTAAGCCCAAACTACACACCTGCAAGCACCTTTCAAGCTTTTGGAGCTTTTTGAGATGGGTTGTTGCAGTCGTTAGTGAACTAATCACTGACCATAAAATACATGCACACGCATGCACGCACAGAGGGAGCTGCAGACTCAGCACAGAGCAGCTATGAATTGGCAGCCAACAATATGTCAGTCGCTGGAGTTATCAACGCTGAATAAACAACGACCTCAAGCAAAGGGAATGCCAGCCCACCCATTGTGTGGAACAAGGGCAGGAAGAGATTGTGATCCATCCCTACAGGAATCGCTGTCAGCTGGCTTTAGAGCCTTAGGTTACTTACAATAAACAATTACAGGATCTGCTGTACAATCAAATCATGCTCCTCTGTTTAATAAATGTCCCAATTATGAGTGGGGCCAGTTCCAAGCTTTTATTGTCTAGCCGGCTGTCTGTCTGACACGTGTGGAGACCTTACATTGCACTCCAAAGAATCTCCAAATCCAAAATACTGAAAACCACCTAAGAGTTTCTTTTGCAGAAAAGAAAGAGCTTGAATTTATGCAGCTTCTTTCATGTCTTCAGGTTGTCAAAAACTTGTTGAATTTGCTGTTGTAATCACTGCAGCTAATTTGCACAGAGCTAGATCCCATTAACTACAAGGAGATGAATGGCCAGATAATGCTTTGATGATGAAAGACAAATATCGGCCAAAATGTCTCCCTTGCTCTTTACCAAAAATTGCCATGTCTACAATCTGAAAGATCAGGCAGGCCCTTAATTTAACATCTTATCCCAAAAATGACACATTAAGAAGTGCAGTGCTCCTTCTATGTGGCAATTAAGTGCTCAAATCCTGGAGTGTGGCTTTTGATTCCGATTGCTCTCACTGAGCCAAGGCTGATACTTGTTTACCTGATATTTCACAAATATTTCTTTTGGATATCCTGAAGACATGAAAGGCACTGCACACAGCTCTTTTGTTTCTGTATACAGAAACTCTTAAAAGGATACACTTTTTCCCTAACAAAAACAAAAATACCTGGAAAAACTCAGCAGGTCTGGCAGCATCTGTGGAGAGGAACACAGTTAACGTTTCGAGTCTGAATGACTTTTTCCCTGTTGCAACGCCAGACTTATCACACTCAACCATGAGAATTAAGGGCTAGAAGTGAGATAGGGCATGGAATAAAAATGGTGAAGGGATAGAGTAGAAATGGACAGATGATGGGAGAAAGATGAGATAGGAGCCTGTGCAATGTTGGATTCTGAGGTTTAACTTGCTTTTATATAGCAGCTTATATTACAAAGCACATTACACACATTGAAAACTTTGAAATGCAGTGATTATTATTTTCTAACTGGCAACTGCAGCAGCCATTTTGCATACACTATAATCACAAGATGTCCCAGCTACCAATGTGACAACTGACTAGTTAGACTTAGCTTTGTCTCTTACTGGTTGAGGGGGAATGATGGCTTGGACACCAGGGAAAATCCCATATTTTGTTCAAATGGTACCAGCTAATTCTTTGACTTTTGCCTGAATGGACTATTAGGGCCTCACTGTTAATATGTTATCAGGAACTCTGACACGCTTTCCCTTAGGAATACACTGTGTACTGCTTAGACTATAAACTCATGGGGCAGTACTTGAACCCATAGTCTTCCAGCTAAGAAGTGACAGTGCTACTACATACTGCAAACTGTACTTAACAATTAATACATTCACATCATGAGCCACAGAAATAAGTAGGAAAAAATTATGAATTTAATAAAGACACTTGTCCAGCTTATATCTTAGAAATTTTCAGAAAGTGTACTCAAAAATAAATTTGCCTTGGCCAAAACTGGACATATGCCCAGCAACCTTGTTTGTGATCTCATCACTAATTATGGATAATCCTCTTAATTTGTCTACTGGTTTAGAAAATATTGTTTATAACTCTCTCTGTCCACCAGACATGGAGTAAAATGTTTATTTTTAAATTGGCAAACACATGCCATTGAATGTTTTCAGAATAGCCTTAATATTACTGCCTCTGTCAGTAAGCAAGAGGAGCTTGGCTTTGGGCCTGACATGGTCTCTGCAGGCCAAGCTGTATGGTAACTGCAGTCATGTGAGGTGCCAGAACTGTTTTCCTGTCTCATAATGTGACATATTTCCAATCTCATTGAAATTATTCATGTAAAAAATTCAGGGGAAATTTTCACTGAATACTTTAGACATGAAAAAAGCAAGAGATTTGGCCAATTTGGAATATTAAGTTGCAAAACCGGTTTAGCACAATGTGCCATCTTGGTAAAGGAATTTGAAGCCAGCAATAGGAACGGCCACCCAGAGAAGGGGCTGATTGACAACGTGTTTGTGGCCATTACAGAGGCAGCATGTCATTTTGGTGGATAGCCCTTTATTAAATGATCTCTTCCAACAGTGACCAGCTGAACAGGGGAAAACAAGTCATTGCTGAGAATTTCGAGCACTGTCAAAGCTATCATCTTTTACTGTTCATTTGCTGCTAGAGATTTGAAGGGACCTTTTGCATCAAATCAGTAGACTTATTGGAGACGTTGTCAAGACTTAACTTACTATTGATAGAGTGTCGGTTCAGGAGATCAGGACGTAGAATTGGTTTGGTTGGAGATGTGGAATAGTAGGGGAAATAAGTCACTGCTAGGAGTGGCCTACAGGCCACTAACAGTAAACAAAATGTAGGGCAAAGTACACAAGAAGAAATATTGGGTGCTTGTGATAAAGGGATGGCAATAATCATGGGTGACTTTAATCTATATGTAAACTGGAAAAATCAGATTGGCAGTAATAGCCTGGATGAGGAGTTCTCAGATTGCTTCCAAGATAATTTCTTAGAGAAGCATGCCTGAAACCAACCAGAGAGCAGGTTATATTAGACTTGGTATTGTGTAGTGTGACAGGATTAATTAATGACCTCAGAGTAAAGGCACCCCTAGGTAGCAGCGACCACAATATGATTGAATTTTACATCCAGTTTGAAATGGAGAAGAGTGGGTCTAAGACTAGTATTTTAAACTTAAATAAGGGCAACTATGTGGACATGAAAGCTGAGCTAGCTGAAGTGAACTGGGATACTAGGCTAGGGGATAGATCAATAGAGGAGCAGTGGCAGACATTTAAGGGGATTTTTCAGAATACTCAGAATAAGTATATTCCTACCTTAAAGAAAAATTCTAAAGAGAGGACCCACCATCCATGGTTAACTAAAGAAGTTAGGGAAAGCATCAAACTTAAGGAAAAAGCATATAACTGTGCAAAGATGAGTGGCAGGTCAGATGATTGGTCAGACTATAAAGAATGGCAGAGAATGACTAAAAGATTAATCAGGATGAAGAAATTTGAGTATGAGAGGAAGCTAGCTATAAATGTAAAAACAGAAAGCAAGAGTTTCTACAGGTATTTAACAGGAAAAGAATAGGTAAATGAGTGTTTGTCTTCTAGAGAGTGAGAATGGGGAGTTAATAGTAGATAATAAGGAAAGGCTGATGAAATGAACAAATATTTTGCCTGTGTTCACTATAGAGGATACAAAAAACATTCCAGTAATAGCTGTAAATCAGGAGGTGGAAGGGAGAGATGAACTTGGTGAAATTGTAATCACTAGGGAAGCGGTACTGAGCAAACTGATGGAGCTCCGGGCTGACAAGTCACCAGCTCCTGATGGACCTCATCCTAGGGTCTGAGAAGAGGTGGCTAATGAGATAGTAGGTGTGCTGGTGTTGATTTTCCAAAATTCCTTAGATTCTGGAAAGGTTCCATCAGACTGGGAAGTAGCAAATATAACCCCTCTATTCAAGAAGGGAGGGGAGGCAGAAAAAAAGGAAACTATAGGCCACCTTCTATCATGGGGAAGGTGTTGGGCTCGATCATTAAAGGGATTATAGCTGTGCAAAAACTCAGGGTAACCGGGAAGAGTCAGCATGGTTTTGTGAAAGGGAAATCATGTTTAACCAATTTATTAGAGTTCTTTGAAGGAGTAACATATGCTGTGGATAAAGGGGAGCCTGAAGATTCCAGAAGGTATTTGATAAGGTGGAAAATAAAAGCTCATGGTGTATAGGGATAACATAATAGCATGGATACATGATCCATCCTATGATCAAGAAGTTCGCAGATGACACGAAAATTGGTAGGGTGATAAATAGTGAGGAGGATAGTTGTAAACTGCAGGAGAATATCAATGGACTTGGCAGGTAGGCAGGGCAGTGGCAAATGGAATTCAACCCAGAAAAGTATGAGGTAAACAATTGGGGAGGGCTAACAATTACACTATGACCCTGAAAAGTACTGAAGGTCAGAGGGTCCTTGGTGTACATAACCACAGGTCCCTGAGGGTAGCAGGGCAGGTAGATATGGTGGTTAAGAAGGCATATGGGATATTTGCCTTATTTGCTGAGGCATAGAATACAAGAGCAGGGAAGTTATGCTGGAACTGTATAAAACGCTGATTAGGCCACAACTGGAGTACTGCGTGCAGTTCTGGTTGCCACATTATAGGAAGGATGTGATTGCACTGGAGAGGGTGCAGAGGAGATTTACAAGGATGGGCTGGAGGGTCTGAGCTTTGAGGAAAGATTGGATAGGCTGGGGTTGTTTTCCTTAGAGCAGCAAAAGTGAGAGGGGTCCTGATAGAGATGTAAAAGATTATGAGGGGCATATATAAGGTGGATAGGAAAACACTTTTCCATTAGTACAGATTTCAATAGCCAGGGGGCATAGAGTTAAGGTAAGAGGTAGAAGGCTAAAAGGGGGTTGAGGAGAAATGTTTTCACCCAGAGGTTGGTGGGAGATTGGAACTAATTGCCTGAAAGGGTGGTTGAGTCAGAAACTTGTGTAACATTTAAGAAGTATTTAGATATTCACTTGTGTTGCCATAGCCTCCAGGCTATGGGCCAAGCGCTGGAAAATGGGATTAGTGTAGTCAGATCTTTGTTGACCAGCACAGACACGATGGATCAAATGGCCTCCTTCTGTGCTATAAACATCTATGAGTCTATGATTGGCTGGCTGGCAGAAAACAGAGAGTATGCATAAATGGGTCTTTGTCTGATTGGCAGGGTGTGACAAGTGGAGTCCCACAGGGGCCTGTGCTGGGGCTTCAACTTTTCACAATTTACATCAATGACTTAGATGAGGGGAGTGAAGGCATGCTAGCTAAATTTGCATATGACATAAAGATAGATAGGAAAGTATGTTGCGAAGAAGACATAAGGAGTTTGCAGATGGATATAGATAGGTTGACTGAGTGGGCAAAAATATGGCAGTTGGAGTATAACGTAGGAAATTGTGTAGTGTTCACCTTGGCAGGAAGAATTAAAAGCAGAGTATTACTTAAAAGGAGAACGACTGCAGAATTCTGAGGTGCAGAGGGATCTATATATTATAGTGCATGAGTCTCAGAAAGTTAGTATGAAGGTACAGCACATAATCAAGAAGGCCAACAGAATGCTGTGCTTTATTACGAGAGTAATTGAACATATAAGTAAGGCTGTTATGCTTCAGTTATACAGGGCATTGGTAAGACCACATCTTGAATACTGTAGCAGTTTTGGTCCCCTTATTTAAGGAAGGATGTAAATGTTGTTGGACGTAGTTCAGAGGAGGTTTACTAGATTGATACCTGGAATGCGCGGGTTGTCTTATGAGGAAAGATTGGACAGGCTGGGCTTGTTTCCACTGCAGTTTAGAAGAGTGAGGAGTGACTTAATTAAAGCATATAAGATCCTGACCAGGTGGACTTGGAAAGGATGTTTCCTCTTGTGGGTGAGTCTAGAACTAGAGGCACTGTTTTAAAATTAGGGGTCGCCCTTATGGAGCAGAGATGAAGAGAAATCTTTTCTCTCAGAGGGCTGTGCAACTTTGGAATTCTCTGCCCCAGAAGGCAATGGAAACATTGACCATTGAATATTTTTATGGTAGTGGTAGATAAATTCTTTTAGGCAAGAGAATCAAAGGTTATTGGGGGCAGACGGGAATGTGGAACTCACGCAAACAGATCAGCCATGATTTATTGAATGGCGGAGCAGGCTCAAGGAGCCATATGGCCTATTTCTGTTCCTATTTCATATGTTCATATGTATTGGTGAAGAGAAACATAAAGTAATGAATAGGGAGATAAAGAGTCTGGGAATATTGAAATATAGAGAAAAAAGTCAGAACATGCATGCAGTTATATAGTGACAAAGGCTAGCAAGAGAGAAATAGATTTATTGACAGTGATATAGAAACATAGGTCCAGATTTTCACCTATGGAGATGGAGAGCCTCTCCATCATGGTGAAAACCCAAAAAATGGCTGAAAATTCTAAGCCCCTGCCCCAAACCTGGCATTTCCGATCTTTGGGGAGGGTGGGGTTGGAGTCAGGCTGGGGTTCACGCCTGTGCCATTCGTGGAGGAAGGTGGCCATTTACCTCTTTGGACCTGGTCCCAGGACATCTTTGGAAGAGGTAAGGCACCCTTAAGGATTGTTAAAATTAAACATGATTATGCACTTTTTACGCACAAGCTCACTCGAACTGTCAAGCTGTCAAGGAACTGTCCAGCTGTCAAGGGACTGTCAAAGAGCTATCCAGCTGTCAAGGAACTATCTAGGAACTATCAAAGTCATCAAACTTGTCAAGGAAGTATAATAGATGAGTAAGAATATTAGGTGAGTTGGCATGGAGGAGGTAAGGGTGGTGGGTGAGGACGTGTGGGTTGGCACAGGTGGTATGATGGTCCATGGGGGTGACTGGGGGTCAATGGTTGGCATAGGTTGGCCAACCTATGTGTGAGTGGTGAGGATTGGAGTGCTGTTTTTTGTTTTAATCTTTTACTTTATTTATTTAAACATAGGGCAGGATTTTTAGGTCATCCTGCGGGCGTGATCGGTGAGCCCGGGAGAGGCCGGGTAACGGACCACTGCCCGCAATCGGCCCCCAACCGTGATTTCATACTGTCTGGCCAATTAATGGGCAGCCAGTGTGAAACAAGCGCTGAAATGCTCAGTGCTGCCGGGGTGGGGGCGGGAGGAGGGCCGGCGCTGATGTAAGCGCGGGTGCAGGGGAGCGCGGAATGAAAGCTCCCTGAAGGCAGATAGCTACCTCAGGGATCTGAATAATTTAAAACCAATAAATAAAGATTTTATAATCTGGAAAAAAAATGTCCACGCATCAGAATCAATCACCTGAACAAATACATGATGAAAATTCTGTCCATACATTTTTATGTTTTTTTTATTTAATAACAGAAACTTCATCCCGCCCTTGGATGAGGTTTCATCAAAAATGCAAAGTCCGCCTGGCAGATTCGCCCATCCGCCAACTGTAAGGTTGGATGGACCACAAAAAATCAGCGACAATTAGAACTTTAATGGGTTTAATTGCCCTCTTAATGATCAGCGGGAGTGCTTCTGACTTTTGCGCATGCCCGCCGACTGATATATTGCATGAGCACAGGATGATGTCGGGACGCTTGCCCGACGTCATCACGCGCTATTTCACGCTCAAGCGGAGTTGGGCGCTTCCCCGCATGCTGACCTAAAAATTCTGCCCACAGTGCCTGTGCACAGGGGCAGGTCTCCACATCTGGCAGCCTGCACTCTTGTCCTGGGGTCACCCGACCCAAATCCTATTTCTCCCACCGACTGAAAATCTGACCTGCGGACGGACATTTTCGTGGAGCTAGGAAACCTCCTGACTGTGTGCGCCCAACCCTGGGATGAAAGCCTGGGCCATGGATTTGTATAGATAGTTCCTTTTCCAGTACCTCAAAACTGTGAAATGTTTTACAATCTCTGTGCTTTTATAACTCAGACTTAGTGCCATCTAAATTACTCTTTGATCTATCTCAACTTACCACCTACTCATTTCAACTCTGGTGATGCCTGAGGGCTTTGCCCCTACAACATTAGCCTTGTTCTGCATCCTGAGCATTATTAGTTTGGTCTTGATTCAGCATCGTAAGTGTTGCTCCTGTATCATGAACTTTGGCCCTCTTTCATAGACCTGGGCCTGTGGATTGTGGTTCAGTATCACAGGCTTCACTTCGAATTATGAATCATGGCCCTGTTCCATAGACCTAGACCTGTTTCATAAACTCAGGCCCTACATTATGGGTCTTGACCCTGCACCATGTTTGGCTGAAAATCAGATAGGGTTCTAAAATCAGCAAAGTGCATTTCTGGCTGGTGACTGCACGCATGATGTTCTATATAAATTGCCAGTTTTAAAGTAATAAACTTGTCACAATTGCACTGATAGGGAATTGCTACAGATCAGAAAGAAAGTCCATCAAAGCTCCCGACAATTGCCTAGGTTTGCAAGAATGTGAAGTCACTATTCTTGGAAGGGAATCTGAAAGAGGTTTCCCTGAAGTGACAGCTGTTGAAGAGCAGGGGAGACCAGTTGGTGAAGTTGGACAGTTTCAGCCCATGAAACAATTAATCGGCTTCTAAGTATTTCAGACTCACAGCTCCAGCCGCCTTAACCCAACAACTCACTCACAACTCACGATACAAATCCCCTAGAGTTTCCTTATTACTGTAGCAGTGGATAAAAGTTCAAGCCTTTCTCCCATTTTAAATTCTTAAATTCTGACTTGAAGATAGTGATTGAGAGGACGATGTCAGGCCGGATTATACCTTGAGGACAGGCTCCCCGCATCCCAGCGTAAATTTCAGGGGCGAGCCCGCCAAGCAGGGGTGGGCTCGCCCTGTTTTAAATTTTCAGGCAAAGACCCTTTAATTAGCATAAGGTGGGACTTCCGTCTGTCTCCGGGAAGACTCATAGAGCTGCTGGCCAATCAGAGGCTGACAGCTCTGCATACCATCTGTGCCAGCAGGAGCAGTGGCCACTCCTGGTACAGGTAAGCCAAGAAGATGGCATTCAGCAATGAACTCGGACACTCAGATAGGTCTGAGGTCTCACTGGGGACAGGCTGTCAATTTTAATAATTCCAGCACTGGTGTCTCTGCCTTCAGTTGCCTAGGCCCTAAGCTCTGGGATACCCTCCCTACACCTCTCCACCTCTCTACCTCACTTTCCTCCTGTAAGACATTCCTATAAACCTACCTCTTTGACCAAGCTTTTGGTCATCTGACCTAATATCTCCTTACATGACGCGCGCCATATCCTGTTTAAAAATGTTTCTGTGAAACGCCTTGGAACGTTTTATTACATTGAAGGCACTATAAATGTTGTTGTTGTTGCAGTGCTTCGACGTGCTGCACTGTCAGAGGTTCTGTCAGACGTTAAAGGTAAGCACTGTCTGCCATTTTAGGTAAACATAAAAGATCCCATGAACTATTTTAAAGCAGAGCAGAGGAGTTCTGTCCAGTGTCCTGGCCAATATTTATCCCACAGTATTTTTATTTTATTCATTCATGGGGACATCACCTAAATAGAGTATCTGGTCATTATTATATTTCTGTTTACAGAAGTTTGCTGTGCTCATATTAGTTGACACCTTTCCTACATTTACAATAGTGACTCTACTTCCAAAGTATTAAATTGGCTATGGGGCATCCCAAGATCAGGAAGAGCACTTTAAAAATGCAAGTCTTTCTTTCTTTGATTCAGGTTGTTTGTGGATGTGGATACTTCAGGATGCTGACACAGAGGGTTGATTCCCAATTCCCCTGCCTGCTACAGCAGCCATCTTGTACAGGATATGTGCACACAGTTGATCTATGATATAGATAGAATAGCAACGCACTTGGCCTTGACAGTTATTGGTTTATTTACAACATACAGGCCAAAAAGCCCAACAATGCATCCCCTAATAATTTTGAGAAAAATTAAAAACCTCCTAGTGCTATTTTGTAGAATCTACATACTGCCATTTTCTCCCCACATGTTTCTTCTCCTTGCCTGTGGTCTCTGGTTCATTATGGAGATGTGATAGACATGCCATGGCCTGTAACCTCCAGCATATTGCCTATATGACCTTTCCTTTTTCTAATTGTTTTTGCATATCTGCCCAGAAACCACTGACCTACACAGAGCACCCTTAGGGACCTTGCCAAGCGTGCATTCTTCATGAGCCTGTACGAAGGGCATTAACAGGCAGTTTGACCAAGAGGGTCATCACAGTTGAGACCAATGTCCAGCCATGTTGACTTTCCAATGGTGGTTACTGATTGATTTTCCTTTTCTTGACTCCGTAGGCAGAGGTTTATCAGCTTTGGTTCACTGGGTAGCCCTCTTACCTCTGAATCACAAGGTTCTGGGTTCAGGTTTCACTGAGCTTGAGCACAAAGAAATCAAGGCTGACACGCCTATTGGAGGTGCAGTCTTTTGGATGAGATGTTAAACAGAGGCCCCATCTACCTACTCAGGAAAGATTCTATGGCGCTATTTTGAAGAAGAGCAGATGAGTTATCTCCAGTGTGCTGGCTGATATTTATCCCACAATCAACATCACAAAAAAGCAGATTGTTTGATCATTATCATATCGCTGTTTGAGAGAGATTGCTGTGCACAAATTGGCTGTCATGTTTCCTATATTTCAATAGTGACTACACTTCAAAAGTGCTTCACGTACTTGTAAAGTACTTTGAGACATTCAGTGGTTGTGAAAAGCACTATATAAATGTAAGTTTTTCTATTTCTATCAAAACACCACCTACAAAAATCAGTTAACACAGTGCTAAAATAACAAGAATTTGCATTTTATGCAGTACCTTTAATTTAAAAAAAGTCTCTAAGTGTTGCGTAGAAGCATAACAGAATAAAATTTGGCACCAAGACAAAGAAGGAGGCATGGGGACAGATAACTAATAGCTTGATCTAAAAGGTAAGTTTTAAGGGGCATCTTAAAAGAGAAGAGAAAGGAGGATAGGTGAAGAGTTTTAGAGAGACAGTGATGATAGCTATTTTAACCAGTGAGCATCAGAACCAAGAATGATTGTGTCCAGCAGGAATCATTAGATAGCAATCAGTAATAGGGACCCTAGCTGAAATGCTAGGTCCTAGCTTGATGGTTAAAGGCACAGCTGTCAATGGAGGGATGAAGGAAATTGGGAATGAGCAAAATCCCAGAGTTGGAGAAACACAGAGTTCTGGAGGGTTGTAGGATAGGAGAAGCTTACAGGGGCAGGGAGGGATGAGGCCATGGAAGAATTTGAACACTAAGGTGAGTAATTAAAATTTAGGCATTAGCAAACTGGGAGCCAATGTAGGGCACAGTGCTGATAACTCCTTTTATGATGGTATTTATACTTTGCTTCATTTTCTCATGTTGCTTATTCCTCCAGTCAGAGCAGTTTTTGCTCTTATTTTTGCTATTATCATTTGCTAAATAGTATAGAATTGTGTCAACTCCAATTGCCATGACAATGTACTCCTGCTAAGAAGGTTGGGTAAATGATGTGTTCCAATATTAGTCATCCCAATGGCTCTGGGAGTAGAGTCTACAGGTTGGTCAACCATCCAGATTAGCATTGTTCTGGGGTCAATCTCTGGTTTGCACTAAGTTAGCTGTTCTTATCTAAAATGATACAACTGCATCAAGTGTGCTAGGAATAGAACAATCAGCCAGGGCTTCCATTCCAGATTGCTACCCAATGGCTTTTGCTTGATAGGATCATGCTTGGTTCTGATGCATACACTCACTGCCATCACTCACATATGACAACTGGCCACATAAGCAAGGTAGTTGAGGGTCATCGGTACTTTTGGGCCTATGTCTCAGGTAGGTCTTCGTGGGAGGATGGAGAAATTTGGAGAGAGAAAAATACTTCAAATTATGATGCTGAATTGGAGGGCTTTTTGAGATAATTTCTATTTTAAAACTTAAACAGCAAGTGGTGAGTCACTTTTAAATGCTTAAGCCAGGATTGTAAAACAACCTGTTTCAAGCAACTCATCTGCAGATTTTCAACAGCCCTGTACATTCAGAATCAGCCAAATTATATAAAGCAGTCTTGTTGGCAATTCTCTAAAACTCCATCACACATGGCCTTTTCCATGCTAAGCCCACCTCACCTATCAGTATTGTTTTTGTTGTTATTAACTTGCTCTCTATCTCCCCATTGCAGTACTATTAAATGTTGGAGCAGCGTTCTACGAAGTTACTCTAGAAGTTCCTCGAACCCTAGGTCCCAGATAGCTCACTCAGTTTCATTAAGTTTGGTTAGTATACACTTCCTGCCTTAACCCAGGCTTCAGCTATTACTCTATGCTCTCTGGAAATCTCCTAACAAACCTATTCCGTTGCTACCACATTTCCCACTTTCTGAGCTATTCTAAACCTATCTCTTTGACCTTGCCTTTGACCTTCTCCCTTAACTTCTAGTTTATGCTCAATATCAGATTTTCTGCTCTCTTGTTAATCTTTATGTAACATCTATCACACCCTCAGGATGCCCTAAAGCTCTCTGCAAGTAATTAATTACTTTTTAAAGTGTAAAAAGTACTTTAAACTTTAAAGTTTAAAGTTTAAAAACTTTTAAAAACACCATCACATAGGCAAAGACACTATATTAGTGTAAGTCCTTGGTGTTCTATGTAATTTATTAAATTCACTTATTAACAAGCTAGAGGATTGTAGAGCTTCAAACAAATGTGGTTTGTATTCATCAGCATTTTAGTACACACTCTGCATCTGCATCTGCATCTTACCAACATTTCAGGTCAGCTAACTTCCTGTTCTGAATATTGAGTTACTGCAATATTGATACAATTTCTTTTTAAACTATATCATAGTTGACTCCCGGTGGTCTAGCTTCATGACTTTAACAAGTTTATTGAACCCACATAGACTCTTCATCTACAAATCTTAACAGCATTGTACAAAGGAGAAATCAATTACTCCATTACTGATAATAGTTCCTCACCTGTTGTGAGAAGACCAACAAATAGATGAGACTGCCTGTGACTATCATGCCCTGGGCTTCTTCTTTGTGACAGTATATCTTCCTGTCTCACCCCTTACAGAACAACATCCAGTATAGTACTTATACTGGCAATCCGAGTTTGTCTGTAATTATGTCGTAAGGTGCAATCATATTTATGCAAAAGGGTTTTGGGCATGTATAAGTATATAAAAAAAGGACAGCATCACTTGAAAATACCAGAATAGGATCTGAAGACCCCTCTCAAAGGGTTTCGCATACTGTTCACATTTACACCAGCTACATTATACCTCCAGTCTGAAAGAATCCCAGTTCTAAATGAGCATTTTGATCTCCAGGGAATTTTTAAAAACTTTGAGTGGAATCTTTCGAATCTTTAAATTGTTTGCTGCTGCCTGTGCGCAATTAACACTGAAAGATTTCACGGAGAAAGAATGGAAAGTAGCATCCACGTCAAGGCTGCTCAGATTGAGCTTGGTCTTGGTCTGCAGAATAACAAGAGTCAACAGACCCTTCAATCAGGTAACAAATACCAGTCTCAAATCGGGAAATGAAGTCTAATGGCAGCCTTAATCCTTGATGGGAAACATAGCACATAATACTACACCTACTGTTAATGGTTCAGCTTATATGAGTCTGAAATTGGTCTACGGCGCAAATCAGGCTCATAGTGAAATTGGTGTTGAATTCAATGGTACAGAAAGTTGGGTGTGATATGAAGTGGACAATTGATCCACAACTGTACGTTTTACAATTTCACTGACCTGCAATTTCATCCCCCATTCATCTTCTTAAAGATGAAATCTGATTTAATAGGGCTTAAAAAATTCTACACAACTCATAAGAGATAGACTACTTACCAAAATCTTTCTCCTTAATGCGTCGTCTTCTTTGCCTTTTTTTTCCTGATTGCCAGTTGAAAAGCTTGAGTCCTAGTAGTTCTAACGGTGGAAGGAGTCCTGCTGTCAGCTGTGTCTGTGTCTCTTTCAGGCTGAGGGAAAATGCCGACAGCTGATTCTATCGCTGCTCTATGTTTGGGAGAGTAAGCCGACTCTATTTATAGGGCATTAGAAGCCTGGCTGCTCCATCAGGCTGAGTCAATCACTGCTTCCAGAAATCATCGGGGGACTCACACCATTGACATCCCCACAAGCTGAGCATGCCAAAGGTATCCATTCACTGGGCTGACCCCACAGAGGCAATGAGGGCCTAGGTGTTCAGCCAAACCAATTGCGTGAATCTGTACGATTTCTTTCTCTTCCCTCAGATGCTGATGATGATTTGATAAACAGGTGCTAATGACATCACAGTCAATAAACAGTCATTATAGACACAACCACATGCAAAAGATGGGAGAGCATAGGGCATCATAGAATCACCAAGGTGCCAGTAAGAAAACTGAGCCAAATCCACTTAAACCAGCCTCAAAGATTTAGCAGTGCATCAACCAACATACTCAACAACTTAAGGTGATTTTAAAGCTACAGTTATACCTCACAGATGTCAATTAGCTTATATATGAAGTATATGAAACCTCAATTTCAGCCTGTAAATCATTTCCAGCTATTCATTATTCTAGATAGAAACTTTCTGTACACTTTGATAAGATTCCATCCTGTAAATCACTCCTAGGTATCTTGCTGAAAAGAGAGATATGTTGCTGAACTTTTTCATCCTGCACTCATCAAAACAAATGCAAGAATGTAAAATTTCAAATGGTCATAACAATTTATATCATACCAGCGTATGAATGCACGTGACTTCTAGCAAGCATACATGAGCCATGTTATGAGCTCGACTGATTATCTTAAATTGGTTATTAGTGTAGCTTTTAGCACAGTCTGGTTTGCTAAACAAGTGCTGCCCAATGGAAGAATCACATCCAACAGCAGACATTTTGTTTTTTTGTTCTGCAAGAATGGGTTAGGTACCTATTATCCTCTATATAAACTATCTGAACTTCTCGATTAGATTCCAGCCTGTACCTCACTCCTAGGTACCTATTATTCTATATGTAAGCTATTTGAACCCCTCGATTAGATTCCAGTGTTTACTGACTCTTGGGTAGCCATTCTTCAATATAAAAACTAATTGCCTTCAATTAGATTCCAATCTGAATCCAATGTTACTGTCAGGTGAGAAAGGGTAGAGTGGTTCCCCTTTTTCCCAATGTTCCTTTGACCACAACAGCTTTTTTCAGAAAGAGCACACTTTCCAATGCAATGAGTGTTTAACTGTTTAAGTGCTGTAACTGTAAAAGACAAAAACAGACAGATTACCTTGTAAGTTTTTAAAAAGAGAATAATATTTATTGTACTTAACACATCATCCAAATAAAAAATAATAAAAACTCTGACTGTCTCTATCTCTCACACACACATATATATACACACACACAGACACACACACATAAGTTAAAGAGTGGAAGGATAAATTAAGCCATTTTTAAATGTCTAAAAATGTCAGTTCTATATGGATTCGGCCGACTGATATTTTGGATGGTTTCAGACTGGGTCCAGTGGTTTTTCTGAATTCTGCAATAGGATGATTCGAAGATGTTGACATACAATTTGCATTTGGTCTTCTGGAGTTAGCAGCTGCTGGATTAGTTTCTTGGATGCTGCCTGTGACAGATAGCTGGTAAAACAACAGGTATGGCTCAAGCTTACAGGATGGATGGAGAGAGAGAGAGAGAGTGAGAGAGAGAGTATATGCCCACTCAGTGTCCTTCTTCATCTGCATCGCTCTTCCTTCAGTTCTGTGATCTGGAGAAAGGCAGCTTCTTAAAACACACAAGGTTAGTTGACTTATCACATGATCCCCTCTTACCAACTGACCTGTTACACAAATATGGTCGTAGCAAGTTGATTCCAGGCCCATTGTTTAGGCATGATTAAATTATGGCTAGGAGAGTTCCCTTTGCACCCAGAGTCCATTGTCCAAAATGATTGCATCTAATGGCTTGTTGCATACCTAGTTGAATATATAGGTTGTCTGGATGTATTGTGAATGGGGCAGAAGATGGGTCATTCACATTCCTTTAAGGTGATTTTCACTGATGGGTTCTTCTAGACAGGCTAACTCCATTCTATTGGATTTGGAATTTGTAGGGTACAGTTATGCAAATGTTTGGTCATCTTAGAAGCTGATGTTTTATGTCACTGAAATGCTATTGTTGTCTTTTAAAACTAAACCAGTGCTTTCAACACAATAAATTAATTGTCATTTTCGATATAAAACATGGGTTTTATATCACAAATATTTAAAGTCATGAACTTGCTTTTAATGTGTCTCTGTTGGAAAGTGTTAGGGGCTACTTTTTTCTCCTTTGAAAGTGGACCTGACATCTTTTCTCTGAACTCAGCATACTGTATCACTTTGGGATGGGGAGAGAGACTTGGAGTAAGCACCTATTAAGCCTGCCACTAGCATGCTATATAGGCAACCTACTGCTGGCCTCAACAAGACTGTTGGGTTCTCTGACAGATGCTTATATATCCTGGCAGGTCCAGCACATAGACTGAAATGCACCCACATCCCATGAGTTTTGGCTTTCTGATGGCAGGATGAGGGTCACGGGGAGAGGGGATTAGGGGATTAGCAGAAAGGGCCAGGTGGTGGCTCTCACGAGCAGATCCATTGGTGATTCATCGCTTTGCTGCTTGTGAGACATTGCTCTATGCAAATTGGCTGCCATGTGTGCCTGTAACCTGTCTGCATAACCACAATACACTTAAAACAACAATTCATTGGCTCTAGAGCACACCGAGGATGTGAAGGCTGCATTACAGCAAATCTTTTGTATTGTATTCTCGGCCAAAACAACACTGTAAAATGCTCTATTGCCCCTGTGCTGCTGTAAAGAACAACAGCTAGGATTCCTGCTCCTGATCATCAGTGAATACTGTTACAAATAACTTTATTGGGCTCAGCAGTAACACGCTCCCAATATGGCCAAATGGACAGATAAGTGACAGATGGAATTTAACCCTGAAAAGTGTGAGGTGATACACTTTGGAAGGAGTAATTTGACAAGGAAATATTCAATGAACGGCATGGCACTAGGAAGTTCTGAGGAACAAAGGGACCTTGGCGTGTGTGTCCATAGATGTCTGAAGGCAGAGGGGCATGTTAGTGGGGTGGTGAAAAAGACATATGGGACACTTGCCTTTACCAATCGAGGCATAGATTACAAAAGTAGGGAGGTCATGTTGGAGTTGTATAGAACCTTGGTGAGGCCACAGCTGGAGTACTGTGTGCAGTTCTGGTCGCCACATTATAGGAAGGATGTGATTGCACTGGAGGGGGTGCAGAGGAGATTCACTAGGATGTTGCCTGGGATGAAACATTTAAGATATGAAGATAGGTTGGTTAGACTTGGGTTGTTTTCGTTGGAACAGAGAAAACTGAGGGGCGACCTGATCGAGGTATACAAGATTATGAGGGGCATGGACAGGGTGGATAGGGAGCAGCTGTTCCCCTTAATTGAAGTGTCAGTCACAAGGGGACATAAGTTCAAGGTGAAGGGCAGGAGGTTTAGGGGGGATGTGAGGAAAAGCTTTTTTACCCAGAGGGTGGTGACGGTCCGCAATGCACTGCCTGGGAGGGTGGTGGAGGCGGGTTGCCTCACATCCTTTAAAAAGTACCTGGATGAGCACTTGGCACGTCATAACATTCAAGGCTATGGGCCAAGTGCTGGTAAATGGGATTAGGCAGGTAGGTCAGGTGTTTCTCACATGTCGGTGCAGCCTCGATGGGCCTAAGGGCCTCTTCTGCACTGTGATTCTGTGATTGAACAGTCCTCTGAGACTCACAGAAATAATGATCACTTGGATGAGGGAATGCCACAACTGTACACCAACTTGGGTGGGCGGCATCAGAAGAAGTATTAGTGGCAATCTGCTTATTTATTCATGCCTCATGGTCTCTCGCCCATGGGAGCTTCCCATTTTCAATTTTAATGAGCAATATTGCTAGGGAAAAGAATACATGAGGTGGATTCCTGTTGCCTTCCTCATGTGTTTTTAAAGGAAACGCAAGTCCTCTTCCCAAAGGATCCTTCGTCTGTAAGCAGCCATTGTCTATTGATGTTCTGGCTGTTTTGATATCACCGCCAAAAATTGGCTAGTTCCACCATTGGCCATTGGCATGGGACCCTTACCTGTGTTTGAAGAAACTAGCAAAAGCGGAGGGATAATCACCCCCAGAGATCTCAAATGACCCTGCTACCATTTTCAGGAGAAGAGGAGACAAAACAGAGTGAGGAAAGGATAAAACTGGATTTCCACACATTCAATAGAGGCCACAGGCTTTCAGTTAGGTGGGGAAGGTCTATGAAATAGCCACACCATTCAGTCGGCCAGACACATGCTTTAGGAATGCACAAACATTTAGTAACACATAAGATTACAGGAATACTGATGACAAAACTAAATGTTAAGATATCTGACTGCACGGTCACAGAACTTAATCCTGGATCATTTTGTCATAGAAGAACTTAAGATCAAACAGCAATGAGCCCAAAGGAATGGCAGTGAGAGATGTAGCAGTGTTTGGATTCAGCAAGTCCAGTCTAATTTAATGCACTGATTGAATGGCTTAATTGGTTAAAAATAGCCTCATCACCTACTTGGTGATTGACTGGGCAAGAAAATTAAGCATATTGCTGTGTCATCACTGATAGGCCAGACTGACTTCACGTAGACAATTAGCATTAAAAATATACATACTGGAAATCTAAATTATAACAGATAATTCTAGAAATGCACAGCAGACCCATCAAAGCTATTTTGCCAGTGCTCCTGCTTCTCCCATTCTCCAATTCATATGCATTCTATCATGCCTTTAAAGTACCAATACATTGTAAGGTGCTTCACAACAGCATTATCGAATCAAAATTTGACACCAAGCCATATAAAAAGATATTAGGGCAGGTGAGGTGGTGTTAAAGGAATATCCTAAAGAAGGAGAGAGGCAGGAGGAAATTCCAGAGTTTCACATAGCAATTTTCCAACAAGTCCAGGTGCCATTGGTGCTTTTGCAACAACAGTGACAGCAACAACTTGTATTTATGTAACATCTTAAATGTTACTCTAATTGATAAATGAATGGCATTTCACAGATGTCTGATTAGACGCCCAGTCAATAAAGAGGTATCAGGAGTGAGGATCAAAAACTTGGCTAAAGAGATCGGTATTAAGGAGTATCTCAAAGAAGTGCCACAGGGATCAGTGCTGGGGCCTCAATTATTTACAATATTTATTAATGACTTAGGGGAGGGAAGTGAAAATACTATCGCCAAGTTTGCAGATAACACAAAAATAGGTGGGAAGGCAAGTGGTGAGGATGACACAAGGAGTCTACAGAGAGATATAGGGATATAGACAAGTTAAGTGAGTGGGCAAAAACTTAGCAGATGGAATATAATGTGGGAAAATGTGAGGTTATGCACTTTGGCTGGAAGATTAGAGGAGCTGAATATTATTTAAATGGAGAAAGACAGCAGAAAGCTTCAACACAGAGGGATTTGGGAGTCCTTGTGCACGAATCCCAAAAAGCTAGCATACAAGTTCAACACGTAATAAGGAAGACAAAAGGAATATTGGCCTTTATTTTGAAGGGACAGGAGTATAAAAATAGGAAAGTCTTGCTTAAACTATACAAGGCACCAGTTAGACCACACCTAGAATACTGTGAACAATTTTGGTCCCCTTATCGCAGGAAAGATTTACTGGCATTGCAGGCAGTCCAGAGAAGGTTCACTAGGTTGATCCCAGGCATGGAGGGATTTTCTTATGAGGAGAGGCTGCGTAGGTTGGGCCTGTACTTATTGGAGTTTAGAAGAATGAGAGGCAACCTTATTGAAACATATAAGATTCTTAGGGGGCTTGACAGGGTAGATGCTGAGAGGTTGTTTTCTTTTGTAGGTGAGTCTAGGACCAGAGGACATAATCTCAGAGTAAGGGAGCGCCCACTTAAAACAGAGATGAGGAGGAATTTCTTCTCTCAGAGGGTAGTGAATCTGTGGAATTCTTTACCGCAGAGGGCTGTAGAGGTTGGTTCACTAAGTATATTCAAGGCTGAGACAGACAGGTCTTTAATCAGTGAGGGAATCAAGGGTCATGGGAAAAAGGCAAGAAAATGGAGTTGAGGGTTATCGGATCAGCCATGATTTCATTGAATGGTAGAGCAGATTTGATGGGCCGAATGGCCTACTTCTGCTCCTACATCTTATGGTCTTATGATCATATGGAGAGAGATAGAGGGGTTTAGAGAGGGAATTCCAGGGCGTAGGACCAGGTCAGCTGATGGCATATTTGCCAATGATAAATTAAGAGAGTTAGGGATACACAAGAGAACAGAGATAATCTTTAGAGAGATTGAAGATGTACATATACAAAAAACAAATGGCTAGTCCTGGAGGGTATTAATGTTACAGCCCTCAAGTTATACTAAGTTGCAAATCAATTGGGGCAATGTGAGAGAATTCCCATAAAAGTGAAATGCCCAGACTGTTTAAGGGAATGACAGACACCATTGGTCCAGAAAAGATAACTTTACCAGATCTGAAAAGGCATTTAACCTATGATGAAACTACACTGAGAGAGCACTGCCTTGTTAGAGGTGCCTTCTGTCGGATTTTGTAAATCAGCTAAATGGAACAGCCAATTTGCACACAGCATGATCCCACAAACAGCAATAAGATAAATAACCGTGGCAGAGCCATGTATGTTAAGAGACAAATATTGATCATACCACTGAGAGAATTCCCCTCTTGTTCCTCAGATAGCATGATAGAATCTCTTGTGTTTGCATCAAAGGACCTCAGCTATACATCTCATCCAAAAGATGGCACCACCAACGATGCATCAGCCTCTCACTACTACACTGAATTGTCAGCCTAGATTGAGTGCTCAAGTCTCTGAATTGTATCTTGAACTTTATAAGTCGGAGGTAAGACACTACTGAGGCATGCTGGGCAGTAGCAAGTAACGGGATAATTTTCCTCGATGAGGAGCCTAACACCACTCACACTGTTCCGTGGACGAACTGTGGTGGTGAGTGGGAAAAAAGATGCTCCTCGCCTCATCAGATATGCATCAACAGGAAACACATCATATCGTGGACCAGCCGCCTGTGATTTGCCCGCCCCGACATGACCTAAGAGGACCAAAGCAGCCAGCGCCATATTTAAACCGCACCTGCGCACAGCCTTCTCAATGTCTGCAGCCCAGGACTGCTGCAACAGAGAGATGGCCCCCAAATGGAAGAAGGCTGCAACCCCCAAGTTCAGCGATGCATCGCTGGGTCACCTTCTTGACACTGTCAAGAATTGCCAGCAGGTGCTGTACCCCGTGATGGCACATGGAGGTCCAAAAACTTCTCAAAAAGCTTGGGAGGAGGTGGCCAGGGTGGTGAGCGCCAGCTCAGCCCATAAGAGATCAGAGATCCCGTGGAGCAAGAGGATGAATTATCTCACCTGTTCTGCTAGGATAAGTCAACCATCTCACTCTCAACTTATACTTTCACAAGCCCGTCAGACATTCATAGGATGACAGTCCATAGGAATCTCATACACTGCCAGCCCAAGGGACATCACTACTTGCTCTCTCACACACACCCTCACATCTTCATCTGGGCCCACATCCTGTGCAGCTCGCATCCTCATCCCATACACGGATCCACTCAGCATCCACACAAGGCAGGCGTCCTTATCATCTGCCTTGGCATGCATCCTGATCACCCCCATCTATCTTTATGTAAGACAAGTTCAACTGCAATAAGAGGGAGAGGTCCCAGACCAGTGGTGGGATGCCTGAGCTCAAGGCCCTCACAGCCTATGAGGAACGCACTGTTCAGCTGACTGTGGAGAACCGGGACCATGCCTGTGGTGACAGTGAAGTTGGCGGCACAGATCCGATTGAAGACCCTTCACCAGTTGTTCCTTCAGATGGCGACACTGTAAGTGCATTGTTATGTTTTGGAGTCATTTGCCATACATTAATGATCTCTACTCTCTTTATGGCCAAACACCCCAGGCACACCAGGAGCCAGCCCCTCATCTCCAGCCCTGAGGACCCAGGCGAGATGCTGTGGAAGACATGTCACAGCACTCACCCACACCCTCCACCAGCACAGAGAGACAAAACTCGATGAGCCCTGTATCTAGAGCAGGCTTGGTGTTACAGTCTGGTGAGCATATTACTGATTCTGGTCCACAGCAGGCAGAGGCAGAGACATCCAAGGTCACTGACACTCGGAGGATTGCTGGAGGCAAGGATTCTACTGAGTCTCAGTCAGATGATAAGCCTGTGGACTCAGTTGGAGCTGCAGCAACAGTCACGGGAATATCAGGAAGGGCTGGCAGATGCATTCCGCAGATTTCAATGAACGATGGAGGAATCCGTCCGCATTCAGTCTGAGGTCATTGTGCCAGCATGCCAGCACCATGGTCAACACTGGTAGGATGGCAGCCACCATGGAGACGTTGGTCCAGGACATTGTACCTGTGCTGCTGCAGTAGTTGCACTCCATCACTGTAGGCATTGGTGCTGAAGTGAGAGGGGGCCAGGGCACCTAGATCTCACTCCAGGTGCCCCTTCTTCTCAAGGAGTAAGCCAGAGGCCCTTGGACACTCATAGGGATGAGGACCAGCAGCTAGACACCACAGGGCCATCCACCCAGTTGGCTCTGGGGCTCTCCGACTGATCCACATCCCCCCTGCCTGTGACCTCATCATCTGCAGCTTCCCAAACCCAGGAGGGTGCACCTGCCCCACAGCAGGAGACCCAAAGCAGGCCGGGACCCTCCAGGTCTCAGCCTTCTGGAGGATGCCCGCCAAAGTCATCGCAGACAACAGGGTGTAGCAGTCAGCAGGCTGCATCCATCTCCGTTGTGGATATTGGGGATGCACCAAGATGTAGCAGTAAGTTTAGGAAGATCAAGAAATACTGGGAGCACACCAGCTGCATGGATGTCCACCAGGTGTACATAACTTCCAACAACATAAATAGAATTGTACCATTCCACATCTCCTCTTGTGATGCCTCCTCTGTATGCTGGGCTGGGTGGTGGTCAATCAGGTATCACACCATGTTCCCTCCTGCAATTTATTGCAGATGGCATAAAAATATGGAATTAAAAAGTCTATTAATGACCATGAAACCATTGTCAATTGTTGCAGTAACCCATCTGGTTCATTAATGTCATTTAGGGAAGGAAACGTGCTGCCCTTACCTGGTCTGACCTACATGTGACTCCAGAACCACAGCAATGTGCGGTTGACTCTTAAATGTCCTCTGAACAAGGGCAATTAGGGATGGGAAATAAATGCTGGCTCAGGTTGATGTTGCATTCAGCCATCTCCTGACAGTGTCAGTTCTCAGCTGATTCCTGACCTCAGGGAAGCATTACCCTTAATATAAAGTGTGCCTGTGTGAGGCATCTCTTAGACATGCTTTGCAGCTTCAAGTGAGGCTCATTCCTGACCTGCGTAAGATGGAGGCTCATGTAGTCCCCTGACTCATCTGCACTGTGGAAGCGTAAAAGTGTAGGGTCGACGGAGAGACATGCAGGGAGACGGGTATGCATCCCCTCACCTAAACCCTCGGTGAGCTCTGTGATGCTAATTTCAGATGGTGATGTGTTGGGGGTCATGTGAACTGTTGAGCCTGATCTCGATGCGCATATGTTAACTAGATAGGATGACAATGCTGAGGGTGAAAATGGGATAGGAGCGAGGATGGAATGCAGCTGATGTGTGCTCTTTATTATCAACAATGCTTGAGGGCTGTGTGGTCTGTCTGCATTTTCAGACTAGCTAGGGCCATGGCTGGCCATCAGGGGAAAATGATTGTGTTGAAGAGGTGGCATGTTCCTGTGTGGCAGGCAGGCGTCTGAAGATAGCCCTTGTGAGGTCCTCTATGCCCAATGAAAGGTCAGGTTGACTGCAGCCCTGCTCCCTCATGAGCGTGCTGGATGTCAATGTTATGAGGATTGAAGTAACACTGAGGACTCAGTATGATTAACAGGCATGAGCACTTAGAGAATGCCCTTGGCTGGCTTGGCCCAAATCTCGCCTCGCATTTTCACCATCGAAGTCACACAGAAGACTTTGCCCCGTAGCTGGAGATTACTGTCCTTGAGGCACCTTGTCAGACTGAAGGCATACCGTCATGAGTGCACTGAAGTTTGTGCTCTGGCTCTGGCCTCTTGTAGGCTGCTGTAGTGATTGGAATGCTGGGGACATGCTTGAGGAGGCTGTGTGATGCCAAGAGGCCCTCCTGCAGTTAGTACCACATTTCAGCAAGGCAACATGCTCCTGAGGGTTCATCACCTTTCAAAGGATAAAGACATGTTGACCCTAATGTGTACCTACTCATTCTCAGATTGAAGTGGATGGTCTAAATGAGGAAGATAGCAATGCAGATGGTAAGGGAGGCCCAGCTCGGATGTCAGTAACCTTCAGCGAGCTCTGTGATGCTAATTTCATATGGTGATGTGTTGGGGCCACTTGAATCATTGAGCCAGACCTCGACATGCACATGTTATCATCTCGTCAACATCCTCCCAGAATCTGGTGGCTATTAACTTTCTCATGCACGCCTTCCTTGTCTGGCCCGTGCTATGGCCTCTTCCCCTGCAGCCTCAGCTTCCTCTCTCTCCTCGTCCTCAGCCCTCTCGATGTCCCCATCTTTGGAGGAGACTGCGGCTCCTCCATCTCATCATCTGGCAAGTCCTCCCCTCTTTGCAGCGCCAGGTTGTGCAGGGCACAACAAACCAGGTGAGACCTTCTGGGGAGTGTAGTGGAGTGTTCCGCCAGATCTGTCGAGACACCAGAATCACATCTTCAATATGCCAATGGCTTGTTCTACCAATGTTCGTGTGGCAGAATGAGCATCGTTGTACATTTCCTCAGATGGAGTTTGTGGCCACCTGATGGGTGTCATCAGCCATGTCCTTTCTGAGTAGCCTTTGTCGCCGAGGAGAGAACCCTGGATGTGGTGGGGGCCCTCAAAGAAGTCCAGAATATAAGTGATATACTCAAGATGTAGGAGTCGTGGCAGCTTCCTGGGTATCTTGTGCATACCTGCATGATATGTTTCTCATGGTCACAGAACAGCTGTACATTGAGTGAACCAAATCCTTTCCTGTGAATGTATTGCATTAGCTCTTGCCAGGGAGCTTGTATATGTTTGTGAGTGCAGTCAATGACACCCCGCACCTGTGGGAGCCCTGAAACAGCAGCACGCCTCAGTGCTCAGGCTGCCTGGCTAGCTTGATCACCAGCGAGGTAATTGTGCATGTAATTGTGCATCTTGGCAAATGCGCAATGTAAGGTAGGCGAACATACCCCAAAGTCACAAGCCAAGTGCAGTTCGTCAGGTGCACGTCCCTTACATCCGATCATGAATGATGGCGGTCTGATTAGACACTGGCATGGCCTTATGATCAAGCGTGGGGGCATGGCTCCGGCGAGCTGCTTTCATAATAAGCATTCATGATATTCAGATGTATTCAAATGCCATTCCTGACATGGTGCAGTGGGAAACATGTGCTAGAGTCGTAGAGGTCTACAGCACAGAAAAAGGCCCCTCGGCCCATCGATTGAGTCGGCGCCAGTCAAACAAGTACCTAACTATTCTAGTCCCATTTTCCAGCACTAGGCCCTTAGCCTTATATGCCACGGCATCGCAAGTGCACATCCAAATACTTCTTAAATGTTATGAGGGTTTCTGCCTCTACCACCCTTTTAGGCAGTGAGTTCCAGATTCCCACCACCCTCTGGGTGAAAAAATTCTTCCTCACATCTGCTCTAAACCTCTTGCCCCTTAATTTAAATCTATGCCCCCTGGTTATTGATCCCTCCACCAAGGGGAAAAGTTCCTTCCTGTCCACCCTATCTATGTCCCTCATAATTTTATACACCTCAATAATGTCCCCCCTCAATCTCCTCTGCTCCAGGGAAAATAACCCCAGTCTATCCAATCTCTTCTCATAACTAAAACTCTCCAGCCCAGGCAACAACCTGGTAAATCTCCTCTGCACTCTCTCTAGTGCAATCACATCCTTGCTGTCACTGAAGTCCGGAGTGGATGATCACAACTTGTTTTCACGCCAACGAAAACCTGACTTTTGTGCTTCTCTGAATCGTTTCCCTCCCGCCTGCCATTATGCCTGCCGTGAGGGGTGCAAAAAATCCCGCCCACTGAGCGAAAATTCCAGGTGCACTGCCTACAATGTTTCACCCATAAGGGACAGAGAATTGTAGGCAGCACAACCCAAATTTCTGATGTGGGCAGCTGGTGGCCAATACTCTGTTAAAAAAAGGAAGGTTTGCATTTATATAGCACCTTGCACAATGTCAGGAGATCCCAAAGCGCTTTGCAGCCACTGTTGTAATGTATGAAATGGCGCAATACATTTTCACACAGCAAGTTCAGCAATGTGATAATGAATGGATTTTTTTTTGGTAAAGGTGATTGAGGTATATTGGCCATAACACCAGGGAATAATTCCTCTGCTCTTCTTCGAATTAGTGCCATGGGATCTATTACATCCACTTAAGAGAGCAGACAGGGCCTTACTTTAACATCTCATTTGAAATAAGGCACATCCAGGAGTGAAGCACTCCCCCAGTACTCCACTGGCATGGCAACCCAGATTTTATAACCAAATCTCTGGAATGGGGCATTAACCCACAATCTTCTGACTGGGGGCAACAGTGCTACCAACTGATATACACCTTGCGCCATAGAGCAAACTTGGAAAATCAGCCCTATTTCATTGGGTGAGAAATGCAATGCTTCTTCAACAGCACTTCCCAAATCCTAGAAGGGCAAGGACAGCAGGTGCATGTGAATACCTTGACCTCCAAGTTACTCACCAAGTCACACACCATTCCAGCTTGAATATGAAATGGCATTCCTTTTATTGTCATTGGGTTGAAATTCTGTACTCCCTCCTTAATATGATTGTGGGAATATCTTCACCATGAGGACTGCAGCAGTTCATGAAGGCATTTCACCACTACCTTCACAGGGTAATTAGGAAAATTCAATAAACACCAGTCTTGCCAGCAATGCCTACATCCTTTTTACAAAATTGTGTGTAGTGCAATTGTGAACGTGTTCTATATAAATCAGATGTTGTACCAAATCCGATATCCAAGAGCGATCAGGTTTTATTGCTCAACGTTTTAGCTCTTCAGTCATGGATTAGTCATTTCATTTAGAAGCTCATATGACCTCAGATTTCACCCCACAGCCAATGAGCACAATGCTAAATAAGGGAAGAGGCTTCTATTAAAAGCCCTCAAATTTAGCATAAGGTAGGAAGACTATGAATACTGAGGGTGGAATCGTACTAGATTTACACAAAGTGCAATAGCGGGAGGGAAAAAGGACATTTTACCCGCTGGCCACAATGGCAGATTTTCACACCCATTCCTGGCGCAATGCATTCAGGGGAAACACATTGGATTGATGCCGGGCAGGCTTGGATTTGCCTGCCACGCCATGACCTCAGCATTTCCTCGCTCAGGTCCCCGCATTTAAAGCACATCAGAGCACAGCCTACTTCATGGCCTGAATTTTCCACTCGTTGGGCACGCGGGATCAGCGGGCCTGGGAGCGGATGGGAAACGGAGCCTCCGGCCACGATTGACCCCCAACTGCAATTTCACTCAGGCTGGCAAATTAACGGCCAGCCAGTGTGAAAAGCACACTGAGAAAGACTCAGCACTGCCGGTGGGGGCGGAAAGAGGGTGGGCGCTGATGTCACCGCGGGTGCAGGTGAGCGCTTCCACTGAGCTCCCTGAAGGCAGACAGCTGGGTGAGTTTCTGCAGTGGCAAGTCGAGAGGGAAACGGGGCACCTCGATGTCCCTCCAGGTGCTCCTTCCCCTCAAGGAATCAGACCTGGGCCCCTGGGCATCCAAAGGGAGGAGGATCTGCAACTGGACACCCCTGGGTTATACACTCAGATATCTCAGAGGCTGTCCTCTGAGTTCCTTTGCCTGTGACCCCCTCAACCTCATCCTCTATCACCACTGTGGAAGCAGCTGACCTGCAGGAGGGCAGCCATAGCAATCGGCTCTCCGTACACTTAAGTCATCAGAGGCAACAGGGTCAACCTTTGCACAGGCTGTCTCCACCCCAGCTGCAGATGTCAGGGCAGCACCTAGAAGAAGTGGTAGGCCTAGAAAAGCTAATAAATTCTGATCACAAGTGGTTGCACATGAACACATTTTGTCACTTTATAACCTGAGAATATGTTCACTTTCACTGAATAATGTGTAATGGTGTCTTTCAGCTTCATTTACAGGCTTTGCTAGTCCTCCCCCTGAATCTCCCCCCGCTCTCAGTTTAGCAGCACGCAGCTGGACCATGAGTGATTCTGGAGGGAGAAGTGTGTGTGTGTGGCAGGGCCTTTTGGAGCCTTGTGCAAGCACTCTCCCTGCATGCGGAGCCTTCATCCATCACACTCATTTCACCGCTTTTCAGTGCTTACTACTGGGGTTTTCTTTCAGTTGTCCATCTGAGCTGCATTTCTGCCCACACACACTCCCATGCAGCACCTGTGTCTGTCCAACACGATTGTAATTTCAATTTCGACAGCCATGGTGGTTGCTAAGTTTCTGATCAGCCTCCCGTCCTTTCCTCTGTCTCAGTCACCCATCAGCGTTGAACCCCCGGCATCACCTTCCAAACTGGCTGAAAAATAGGAAGCAGAGAGTGATGGTCAATGGATATTTTTCGGGCAGGAAGGTTTGTAGTGGAGTTCCCCAGGGGTCAGTATTGGGACCCTTGCTTTTCCTGATATATATTAATGATCTAGATCTTGGTGTGCAGGGAACAATTTCAAAGTTTGCAGATGATATGAAGCTTGGGAGTGTTGTGAACTTCAAGAGGACATAAACAAGTTGGTGGAGTGGGCAGATAGATGGCAGATGGCAGTTGAAGTTCAATGTGGAGAAGTGTGAGGTGATGCATTTTGGTAGGAAGAACATGGACAGACAATATAAAATAAGGGGTGAAGTTTTGAAGGGGGTGCATGAACAGAAAGACTTGGGTGTATATGTGCATAGATCATTGAAGGTGGTAGGACAGGTGGAGAAAGCAGTTAATAAAACATATAGTGTCCGGGGCTTTATTAATAGGGGCATAGAGCACAAGAGCAAAGAGGTTATGCTGAATTTATACAAGATACTCGTTAGACCTCAGCTGGAATATTATATACAGTTCTGGGCAGTATATTATAGGAAGGATGCGAACGCATTGAAGAATGCAGAAGAGGTTTACAAGAATGATTCCAGGGATGAGAAACTTCAGCTTTGAGGATAGATGGGAGAGGTTGGGACTGTTCTCCTTGGAGAGAAGAAGGCTAAGAGGAGATTTGATAGAAATGTTCAAAATCATGAGGGGGCTGGACAGAGTAGATAGGCAGAAGCTGTTCCCACTCATAAAAGGATCAAGAATGAGAGGTCACAGATTTAAAGTGATTTGCAAAAGAAGCAAATATGATGTGAGAAAAAACTTTTTCACACAGCGAGTGGTTCAGGTCTGGAATGCACTGCCTGGAAGTGTGGTGGAGGCAGGTTCAATCGAGGCATTCAAGTGGGTTTTAGATGATTATTTGAATAGAAACAAGGTGCAGGGCTATGAGGAAAAGGTAGGGCAGTGGCACTAGGTCATAATGCTCATTTGGAGAGCCGGTGCAGACATGATAGGCTGACTGGCCTCCTTCTGTGCCATTAAAATTCTGTGCTTTTGTGATTCCACCTCCCCATCGTGACCTGCCAACCCAAACCCTCATCATTCCAGGATGTCCAGGTGAACGTGTACGCTCCATACCCTCCTGAGAACCCCATCCCCACCCACATTGACTTCCCCGACGTCCTCCTTCACATCCCCAGGGTCCATGCCTGCCTTTGCGTCCCTTCTACTGTTACCGATGCACCCTCACCCTCCCACCCTTCCAGCTCCCTCTGTCCCCTCTCATATTCACTATTCCCTCCTACCATGCCCACCCTCAGTTCACTCCCTAGGAAGTAGCCATTGACTCCACAAACCCCTCCCTTGCCTGTTTAGCCGGATTTACCCCCCTTACTCCCTCCTCCCCCCAGACACCTTCCTCCCACTGGAACCCTTCCTCCTCTGAACTCCTCCCTCCCTCCAAACTCCTCTTACACCTCCCTCCTCTCTTACACCTACCCCTCCACTTGCCACATTCTCCCCGTTACACCCTCATCCCCCCGTACATCCTTCTCCTCCATCCCAACCTCACTACCAACCTGTTCATTCCCCCCTCCCAACCTCACCCCTCCCGACACCTTCACTGCTGCCCCCCCCTCCCCAACCTCACCCCTCCCCTCCCCCCGGCCTGGTACACCTTCCTTTCCCACTCACAGCTGGACCTTCCTCTCCCCCACCTCGCCGATCATCTGTAGCAGCCCATGGCCAAGACCGTGATGTTCCGAAGCAGGCCCGAGACAACAACGGAGACCTCTTACCTTCTGTAAACTGCTTAACGCCAGAGCCATGTCCATGCGAATCCACCCAACATATGATGCACATATTCTTCCAGGGTCTGGTAACTGTAGGGCTCCAGCATCTTCTTCTCCTCGGATGGCCGCAATCTGAACAAGACCCTAACGGTAAGTCCTGACTTCTGCGCCTCACACTTGTCCAGACATGTTCTGGGCCGGCGAGTTTTCCCACTGTCATAATGGTAAATCTGGTGTTGGGGGGCCGATTCTGGTCCCGTTAGCGGGATGCAAAGTGGGTTCAGTCGGCCTCCAGCAGGATTGACATTCCGCCATGGCGGACCCCATCGGCTGATCCCACTGTGCTTTCATGCCAGCGTGAAACTGATTTTTGGCCTATTGTTCCCGCTCCCCCCGCCTGCCATGATGCCTGATGCCAACAGGGCTAGAAAATTCCAGCCCGAGTGTATTTGAAAAAAAGAGTAGGATTGTTTTTTTTTAAATGACGAAGTTAAGGTTAAAAGTTCAAATTCCATAGGGCAGAACACCACTAATATAGAAGAATGCAGGGGTAAGATGAGGCAGATAAGGAATTAATGGGCAGTAAAACAGCAAATTTAGGTAGTTTTTATGAGAGTTGGAAGGTCTGAGGAAGGTAAAATCCCTGTAAAGGAAGAGTTTGAATAATAGATGTTATAATGAGCCTTGAGTTCAGCATAGTGCCCTGCAATGCAAGGTCATCCGAGAAATTTCTGATGCTATATTGGCTTCCTGCACTTGCCTTCAAGCCCAGTGAAAATGCCTGTCAATGTTCTGAGTTTTGATATCGGGAGTCGCTATACTTTTTACAAAACATTACACTCCATTAATTGGCACACCAATGTGTGTCACACCCAAAAAATCATTCCCAGGAATGTCAACCTTGCTTTTGGAGAGCTAGCACTCAATAAAATAAAAAGAATGCCCTAGGTTTGACCGGGTAGATGAAGAACATTGCGAGCACACAGGGTGAGTGATCACTGAGTTTATTTGGAAACAGTCACTGGTGAGTAAGCAGAGAACTAATAGCTACACCGGGTCATAGCTATGATCTCATCAACTATAAGCTGAGCCAGCTTTAAACCCGAGCAAATGTTTTAAAGCTTCAATGCCCTGCAGTCTTATATAAACAGTATTTTTAAAAACTAATTTAGTGTCAGAAAGTAAAGAAGCCTTAGCATGCAAATTACTGTTGGCAAAATAAGTGAATGAGTACTTAATGTGTTCATATGTTCCTCTGTCTGCTGGCAATCATTGTAAAATCTATTTTAAAATGTGTTAACATGCCTGTCAGATGACAAAATGCCACATGATGATGTTAAGGCTGGGATCATTGCCAGTAATTTCTAAGTTCCTGTTCCTCATGTATCTGTAACCCATGGGGATCTGTGCCTGTGCTAAAATTTACTGCTAGCTCTTATTGGAAATGGTTACATGTTTCTGCATTCTCCTCCACCTCAATATAAGCGTAAAACAATATCAGGTGAATCATATTCACTAAAAATATGATCTCCAACTCCCAGGACTGGCATGTTGGTAAACATCTCCACTAGCATCCCATTGAATCAGCCGTACACCCCCAGCCCCCAGACTAGTTTTCTAGAACACTCTCCTGCATCCTAATTATATTTGCTGCATCAATAGCCGCCTACTTGATACTGTAGAACCCTACAACCATTCCACACATATTCGCTGAATGTGTGTATTTGAATCCCGTAGTTTCCTCCAACACTCTTGCTTCTGCCGTTGCTCCAAGTGACAGATTTCTTTAAACTTTTTTAGTTATCCTCTACTAAGATAGGCTTACTTCACCTTTGCCCCAGCTGTGACTTGGTGTCAGCATGCTTGCCTCTGACTCTGAAGATTATGGGTTCAAGTCATGCTCCAAAGACTAGAGCACAAAATTCAGCCTGACAATTCCGTGCAGCCTAAGGGACGCTGCACTGTCAGAAATATGAACATAAGAAATAGGGGCAGGAGAAGACCATACAGCCCATTGAGCCTGCTCTGCAATTCAGTATGATCATGGCTGATCTTTGGGTTCAACTCCGCTTTTCCACCCACTCCACATATCCCTGAGAGCCCAAAAATCTGTCTATCTCAGCGTTAAATATATTCAGTGATGGCACATCCACAATCCTCTAGGGTAGAGAATTCCAAAGATTCAGATCCCTTTGAGTGAAGACGTTTCTCCTCATTTCAATCCTAAATAATCGGCTCCTTATCCTGAGACTGTGCCCCCTTGTTCTAGATTCCGCAGCCAGGGGAAGCAATGGCCTGAATTTTCGTGCAGGTGGAGAGGCTCTACGTCTCCGTGAAAATGCTGGCAGAGGCCTAAATTTGTAAGTCACGCCCCTGAACCTGGCCTCTGCCATTTTTTAGTGGGGGGAGAATGCAGATGGGTTACAAATTACACAACTGTGGTTCACATAGGCAGTTGCCCTTTTAAATTATCAACTGCCTCCACTCGTGTGATTTTGGTGAGATGGGTATCTGAAACCCAAAGTGTGCAGGTTAGGCCTGGTAGGAGCAGGTCTGAGCCATGTGGATTTGTTTGGATAGCCAGGGTACACTTTTGGATGTGGTCCCGGGGCACCTTTGAGAGAGGTATGGTACCTTTTGGGGTAAGTCAGGTACTCTTTGAGGTTGTTAAAAGTAGGCATTATTTGCGTAAAAATGCATAACATCATTGGAACTGTCAAGCTGTCAAAGAATTGTCAAGCTGTCAAACTCATTGGAACTTTTTTTATTCTTTCATGGGACGTGGGCGTTGCTGGCTGGGCCAGCATTTATACTGCCCATCACTAATTGCCCCTGAGGAGGTGATGGTGAGCTGCCTTCTTGAACTGCTGCAGTCCATGTGATATAGGTACACCCACAGTGCTGTTTGAGAGAGAGATCCAGTGAAGGAACGTCGATATAGTTCCAAGTCAAAGAACAAAGAGAAGTACAGCACAGGAACAGGCCCTTCGGCCCTCCAAGCCTGCGCCAATCATATTGCCTGTCAAACTAAAACATTTTGCACTTCCGGGGTCCGTATCCCTCTATTCCCATCCTATTCATGTACTTGTCAAGCTGCATCTTAAACACCACTATCGTACCGGCTTCCACCACCTCCTCTGGCAGCGAATTCCAGACACTCACTACCCTCTGCGTAAAAAACTTGCCCCGCACATCTCCTCTAAAGTTTTCTCCTCTCACCTTAAATCTATGCCCCCTAGTAACTGACTCTTCCACCCTGGGAAAAAGCTTCTGACTATCTACTCTGTCCATGCCACTCATAATTTTGTAAACTTCTATCAAGTCGCCCCTCAATCTCCATCACTCTAGTGAGAACAATCCGAGTTTCTCCAACCTCTCCTCACAGCTAATAACCTCCAGACCAGGCAGCATCCTGGTAAACCTCCTTTGCACCCTCTCCAACGCCTCCATATCCTTCTGGTAATGTGGCGACCAGAATTGCACGCAATATTCCAAGTGTGGCCTAACCAAGGTTCTATACAGCTGCAGCATGACTTCCCAGCTTTTATACTCAATACCCCTGCCGATGAAGGCAAGCATGCCATATGTCAGGATGGTATGTGGCCTGGGGGGAAATTGTTGGTACTGGTGTTCTCATACATCTGTTGCCCTTGTCCTTCTAGGTGTAAGAGTGCATGGCGGATGTGGCGGATGGGGTGCCAGCCGAGCAGGCTGCTTTGTCTGGGATGGTGTCGAACTTCTTGAATGTTGATGGAACTGCACTTATCCAGGCAAAAGGAGAGTATTCCATCACACTCCTGATTTGTAGATGGTGTTCAGGCTTTGGGGAGTGAGAAAGTGAGTTACTCACTGCAGAATTCCCAGCCCCTGACTTGCTCTTGTAGCATATGGCTAGTCCAGTACAGTTTCTGGTCAATGGTAACTGACAGGATGTAGATAGTGGGGGATTCGGCAATGGCAATGCCATTGAATGTCAAGGGGCAATGGTTGGATTCTCTCTTGTTGGAGATGCCTGGCACTTATGTGGTGTGTATGTTATTTGACACTTGTCAGCCCAAGCCTGGATATTGTCCAGATCTTGCTGCATTTGGACATGGACAGCTTCGGTATCTGTGGAGTTGTGAATGGTGCTGAACATTACACTATCGTCAGTGAACACGCCCACTTCTGACCTTATGATGGAGGAAAGGTAATTGATGAAGCAGCTGAAGATGGTTGGGCTGAGTACAAAATAGATACAGATGAGCGACGCTCTTAAAAAAAAATAAGCTTACTCCCATCTTGTTTTCTCTTCTTTACGCCCTTTCTCTAGCTGGAAACGTATTTCCTGTTCTGATCACTTTATGGTTTTTTTTCCTTAGAACAGAAACAGTTAAGAAGTGATTTAATAGAGGTATTCTAAATTAAACGGATTTTGATAGAGTAAATGAGGAGAAACTTCAACTGTTGGGTGGTTTATTAATCAGAGGAGATAGATCAAAGCTAAAGAACCAGCAGGGAGATGAGAAGATTTCTTTCATGTTGTTCTGATCTGCAATGTCTGAAATAGTGATTGAAATAAATTCACTAGGAACTTTTAAAACAAAATTGAACGTATACTTGAAAAGGGGGAAAAAAAATTACAGGCCTGTAGGGGAAAAGCAGGGAAGTGCAACTAATACGGTGCTCTTCACAGCACCAATATTGACACAATGGGCTGAATGTCACCCTTTTGTGCTGTAAGATTCAATGCCATTAAGAGCTTCCTAATGTTATCCTAAATTTTCATTTTGGCACCAGGAAAAATTGATCAATTTTGCTTTGAAATTCCACCCCTCCATCACCTTCACATGGTCCATCTCCGACGCTTCCCTTCCCTTCCTTGACCTCTCTGTCTCAATTTCTTGTGATAGACTGTACATCAATATTCATTACAAGCCCACCGACTCCCACAGCTACCTTGACTACAGTTCCTCACACCCTGCTTCCTGTAAGGACTCCATCCCATTCTCTCAGTTCCTTCACCTCCGTCGCATGTGTTTCGATGATGCCACTTTCCAAAACAGCGCTTCTGACATGTCTTCCTTTTTCCTTAACCGAGGTTTTCCACCCACTGCGATTGACAGGGCCCTCAACTGTGTCTGACCCATCTCCCGTGCCTCTGCCCTCACTCCTTCCTTTCCCTCTCAGAACCATGATAGGGTCCCCCTTGTCCTCACTTTTCACCCCACCAGCCTCCACATTAAAAGATCATCCTCCGCCATTTCCAACAACTCCAGCATGATGCTACCACCAAACACATCTTCCCTTCACCACCCCTGTCGGCATTCCGTAGGGACCGTTCCCTCCGGGACACCCTGGTCCACTCCTCCGTCACCCCCAACTCCTCCCACGGCACCTTCCCATGCAATCGCAGAAGGTGCAACACCTGACACTTTACTTCCCCCCTCCTCACCGTCCAATAGCCCAAACATTCCTTTCAGGTGAAGCAGTGCTCACTTGCACCTCCCTCAATTTGGTCTACTGCATTCGCTGCTCCCAATGCGGTTTCCTCTACATTGGAGAGACCAAACGCAGATTGGGTGACCGCTTTGAGGAACACCTTTGGCCTGTCCACATGCACAACCCAGACCTCCCTGTCGCTTGCCATTTCAACACACCACCCTGCTCTCATGCCCACATGTCTGACTTGGCCTGCTGCAATGTTCCAGCGAAGCTCAACACAAGCTGGAGGAACAGCACCTCATCTTCCAACTAGGCACTTTACAGCCTTCCGGACTTAACATTGAGTTCAACAACTTCAGACCACGAACTCTGTCCTCCATCCTCACCCCCTTTTTTATCCCATGTTTTCAATACTAATTTTTATTTTTTAAAAATTTTTTATCCACTTATTTTTATTTATTTTAATTTTTATTCATTGTTTTATCTTCCGCCTTTTATCTTATCTTATATCAATCTTTTTTCCCACCACCGTCCCCTTCCCCCACCCCACCTCCACCAGGACCATCTGTCACTTGTTCATGTTGTTCTTTCCAGGGTGCTTACCCTTGTCCTGCTATTACCACATTCTGCTTTCTGACCTTAATGCCACCATCAGCACCTCCTTTAGCCAGCACAACCACCATTAACACCCCTTTGTCCTTCTGTTCATGACATCTTTGTCAATCTCTCCTTTGCTCCCACCTCTCACTGGCCTTCTATCCTGCTCCACTCCCCACCGCCCACCATAAACTGTATAAATTTCACCATATTTTTACTTCTCTTTAGCTCTGAAGAAGAGTCATACGGACTCAAAATGTTAACTCTGTTTTTCTCTCCACAGATGCTGTAAGACCTGCTGAGTTTTTCCAGCATTTTGTGTTTTTGTTTCAGATTTCCAGCATCTGCAGTATTTTCTTTTATTTCATTTTGGCAGCTTGTTACACAGAATTGTTATGGTGCAGAAGGAGGCCATTCAGCCCCTTATTCCCTTATGTTCCAATGTCACAGATAAGTCACATGTTACCTTTTCTATACTGTTTACTATCTCAATTACAGGATCTCCCCCTTGTCAACGTATTTCAAGATGGAGGTTCTTGGTTAGATTTTAGTTCCTGTCAATTTGGGTGGAGAAGCCATGATATTTTAATAAGGACTGAAGAATGAGTAGAGTTAATTTATGTCAGCAAAAGAGACATTGGGAAGGAAATTAAGATCCTCAAGGACCCATATAAAGTTCGAAATGAAGATGGGCAGAAGACAATAAAATTGCCAAATCAGCATTTGGATGTGTTTACCAAGCAAGAAACTAGCAAGGTACTTATTGTTTAGTGAGTATGTTAATGAATTAGTAATCCAGAGGCCTGGACCCTAGGGTACCTGAGTTTAAATCCAACCAAGACAATTTGAATTAATTAATCAAAAGCTGATAGCATAAAGTGATCATGAAGCTGCAAAATTGTAAATGCTAGAGTGGTTCATTAATGTACTTAGGGAAGGGAAGGAAACCTGTTACCCTTACATTGTCTGGCCAATACATGACTCCAGTCCATGCCAACATGGTTGACTTTTAACTATTCTCTGAAGTGGCTTTTGCAAGTCACTCAATTGTAGCAAATTACTACAGCAATTAAAGAAACAGGCCCACCACCACCATCTCAGGGTAAATAAAATGGGCAGTAAAAGCTGGCCTTGCTTGCAATGCCCACATGCCCACAATCAATAATGAAAAAAAAACATCTAATATCAAACAAACATTCTGTCTGTTCTGGGCTTTGATTTTTGGGAAGTGGACTAAATACCCTGCTAGTTGTGATACTGAACTAATGAACTGTTCAGTGTGGGTACTGAGTCAAAGCACCATCATTGAGTCATACTTTTCTTTTCCTCTTAATCTGCTCCCATCAACTCTTCCAGGTAGTAACGATCCTGACGACTTTCCCAGTGTCTCCCCAAAAATGTGTCCGCAGTGTGTCACTTTTCTACTCTGATCAACTTGATTTTTTTTATTCTTTCATGGAAATTGGGTGTCATTGACAATGCCAACATTTGTTGCCTATCCCTAATTGCCCTTGAACTGAGTGACTTGCTAGGCCATCTAAGAAGACAGTTAAGAGTCAAACACATTGCTTCTCTTCTGTCTTCTCTTCTCTCTTTTGTTAGTTCATCTCTCCAGCATTTCTGGAGGAAAATGTGCAAGATGCCATTTGGCTCCTCCCTATTTGCCTGGGCTCACCTTTCTTGTGCCTGCCCCAGGTGCATGCATTCCAATACCTGCCCAATTGGACAAGGCGATAAATCCTCCCTTACTTGCTCCCAGATATTGAGCATTCCCCAGACAATAGGGAAAGATAAATCTTCCTAACTGTGTATTCCAGTATTTTCTGTTCTTACTTCAGATTACACTTTTTTCTATTTATCTAATCAAGGACTGCACATCACAGACAAGGTGTTTTTTTGTGTACCAACCAGTGATGTTGTTAATTGCTGATTTTTTTTTTCTGCTGCCTGATCTCTGCTTTCTCCCTTTACCTTTTTCCCTTCATGTTGATATGAATTGCTGATCCAAACTCTTCATTCAGATTACATCTACTTTGAGCCCCCAAGTTCTTCAGTGCCTAGACATAGCTACAAGACCTCTGTCACAAACTACCTGATCTCATATTTTCTTATAATTCTGAAAAATGCAAAGCTCAACTTCCTTTCTGGAAAATGTTGCAAATATGCTTTCTTGCACTTTAGTGCTTTCCATTCAGGGAATCACAACAGGATGTTACAACTGGCTTCTACGGCTTGGAGGCAAATAATGCTGTGGCACTGCAAATAGAGCTTGACATAATATCCCTTTACCTTTGACTTTCAAAGTTGATTCTGATGTCCTTTCCTTGATGTCAGGGAAGAAATTTAACAGCTGTTAGAATTTATCCTACTACATCAATTGACGTATTCATGATGCACAAGGATATCTATTTAATTAGAAAAACATTTTTAATGAAGACATTGGTTCTTTAAGATATTAGTACAAGTGATTTGAATGTTCCCTTCAACTTCAGTCAAACTTTATGTAAAGTGCTGCAATCAATTATCAGACATCTATATATGAACCAATCTTGAAGTACTTTTTTGAAGGTGTTTTCAGAGACAGTAATAATGCATTGCCTTTTTTCAGTTTCTTCTAGCTCTTTGGGGGCAGTACTTGTATCTTCCTTCATTTACCTTGGTCCTGAATGGCAAACAGCTTGGAATCATGGGGCTTTCACACTTTATTATGCAGCTTGATGGGTCCAATGGAGTTTAGGAGAATAAGAGGCGACTTAATTGAAACATATTACATCCTAAGGGGTCTTGACAGGATAGAAATGGAAAGGATGTTTCCTCTTGTGGGATAAACTAGAACTTGGGGTCACTGTTTAAAAATAAGGGGTCGCCCATTTAGGACAGAGATGGGGAGAATTTTTTTCTCTCAGTGGGTTGAGAGTCTTTGGAACTCTTCCTCAAAAGGCAGTGGAAGCAGAGCTTTTGAATATTTTTAAGGCAGAGCTAGATGGATTCTTGCAAGGGGGTGAAAAGTTATAGGGGTTGGGCAGGAATGTGGAGTTGAGGTTACAATCATATCAGCCATGATTATATTAATTGGCAGAGCAGGGTCAAGAGACCGAGTGGCCTACTCCTGCTCCTAATTCGTATGTTCTTATGCCCTATATCATGTAGCACAGACCATGTACTATTCAATCTTTCATGGGCACAACTGAAAACCGTGTATTCACTCCTCTATCATGGACTCTACCACAGATCATGTTTATCCACTCTCTCATGGATTTTATTCCCACCTAATTAATCTTCTAAGGAATTGCTCTGCAAAGTTCTACCCTCTTCTCTTAGAGGCAAATTGACCAAACTTCAGAACACCAGAGTAACCTTATGCCTTTTATTATGCATCCTTGCCCAGTTGCCTTCAACAGCTCTGCACAACATTTAATCATCAGTACCCCACTTCAATGTCCATTTTAAGACATGGATCTCCTCCTTGCCTCCAAAATGCCCAACACAGTTTCACCAATCATCTTGAGGTACATTCACAACATCACTAAAGCATGGCAATATAGCAATGATATGACATGAGTCTTTCACTTTGAGCACAGAAGTAAATTGACAAATGCTGTTTTCATAAAGATGGCGCCCCATTTACACTGGAATGTATTGTGCATCAGGTAATGTAATGTTTCAACACAGGGGGGACTTTCTTCTTCTGATTCTGTACCCCTTAGATTCACTGCACTTTGATATCTATGGAAACAAACTAAACACACTTTTGGTTGTATCAATTATAACCTACAGGGAGGATTCCACAATCGAACGTCCTGAGAATATAATTGCACTCCTCCAAGCAGAAGGCACTGGAGATCTCCCTGTTAGACCTTTTCCCCCCAGTTTCCTATCCCACATTGTGAGAGCTACAACCTTCAAGGAGCATTTCCTCATCACAGCCCAGTTCAGGAAGCCAGTGGAAATGGCCTTCAACCTGTTTCCTTTTCTGCTCTATCAAACAGAGGGCAAACGCATTAATATTCAGCATCATCGCTCTGCCCCACAGGAGGCATTTAATAAATAATGAAACTGAAAATAATAACTCCAATCAGATTTTTCAAAGCATGCTTTGGAATCTTGTGTGGCTGCCCATAATCCAGGCTCTAGCCAATCTGTTCTATCATGGCCTGTAGCTCAGAATTATCCCTGTGTTCTCTAGCCTCATCTCAAGATAGATCTGGACTCGGGCATAGGTGATCCATATGAAAACTAGGAGGCATAAAATTAAAGAATCATATAGTAGAACCTCGTGCCCTCCCCACGTGGCAGGTTTTGGTGGCAGGGTGGCATATAATCTGATGGGAAGATGGCAGACAGGGACCTCGCCACCTTCTCGCTTACACCCTGATTAAGTCCATGGCAGGAAGGCCTATGGACTGCCTTCCCACCCTGTTGCCAATTGAGGCCCTTAAGTGGGCAATTATGCCCACTTAAGGGCCTCATCCCACCGCCACTGGTATTACCCCAGCAGCGAGCAGGAGTCCCTCGTTCAAAGGTACTCAGTGTCTGATCAAGGAAAGGGGAGGCCTGCTAACAGCCACAGACTTTGCTGCTGAACCCCACCCCCCCCCGACCCCACAACACCCTTCCTGCCATCACTCACCTGTGCCTGGGTCCCTCCTCAATCAGAAGCTTTGGGTGAATGTCATATGGGCAGCAGCCACCACCTCCTCAGTGGTGCTGCTGAGTGCGGAAGCTGTTGGCCCCTGATTGGGCAGCAGCTCTTGGCGGGCAAGACTTCCAGAAGGCCTGACTCTGGCCTGTCAAGTGCCTGAGTGACACAAGGTGCATTGGGCCTTTCCAAAAAGAGACGACTTGCAGGTCACCTCAATAAGATTCTGTCCATAAAATCTTAATTTATTCTTTCACAGGACAATGGGCATCACTAGTAAGGCTAACATTTGTTGCCCATCACTAAGTAAAGAACTGTGGATTGCTAGGCCATTTCAGAGGGCAGTTAAGAGCCAAACGCATTGCTGTGGGATTGGCGTCACATGTAGGCCACACTGGGTAAAGATGGCAGTTTCCTTCCCTAAAGGGCATTTAATGAACGAAATGGATTTTTATCAACTATACCTTTACAGATGTACACAGATTTGTAAGGATAACACAAGTTACAATAGTTATCTTACACTCTAATGTACACAGTAAGTACCCAGTCCATGTAAATCAATGGCACCCTGTGGTCGGACACACCACACTCTGACCTCAAGTGACAAATACCACCTCAACCAGATGCTATGGATCTCTCCTCAACTCCCCCCAGGTGCTTGTCACACTGTGAGCCAATCAGTCTCACTGAATTCCATCCTTCACACAAGAGTTTCCAATCTCCATTCTCCAAGACCTCGTCTTGAAATTTTCTTCCAAGCCGATGCTTTCTCTCAGGTGCCTTCTGCAAGGGTTCACCTCCAGGGTTTCAAGCTCTCCTTCTGCTGTTCCTCTTCCCTAGATCACCACATGCATTTAAGATGTCTTCCACACACTCTGTCTCTCTGACTCAGTTGTCAACAGCACACCACTGCTTCACATGGTCGCAGCAAAGAGTTATAAACATTCAGTTGTCTCTTTGGACTTTCTTGCCTCTTGCAAGCTTTTCTCGCTTTAACCCTGCTTTCTTCAGCTTTTGGCGTCTTTGAATCTGAAGCTTGGAGCCTTTCTCTCTGCTCCTCACTCTTAACTTCACTTAGCAGGACCTTTGCTAGGTTCCTGGTCTTCTTTTGACTAGAAGGCCTTCTTTGGACTTTCCCCTTTTCCACTCACCTTGACTTTTGAAAATTTTCTTTAGCTTGGGGCTGGCTACCTGTCCCCTTTGCTCCAGTCTCTCCTAGCAGCAACTTTCAAAACCAACTGCACTCAGACAGCTTCCAAAACAACTGCTGCTTCTCTTCTTCTATGTGGGTGTCTGTGGGAGGGACCTGTCGCTCTGGGCACCTGTTGCTAGGCAACAGTCTAATCCTCCAATCCTTGTATGTTTGCCTCTACTTTAGGGGTCATAAAACTCCTCATTAGAAATGCAAGCACCTTTTTAAAGTGAAACTAAAACCTCCATTTGACCATTCTTAACACAGAGATACAGAAATACAAATCAAACTTAAATTTTAAAGCTAAAACTTATTCCTAACACCTGCAAATACCAATATAACTTACTTAAACTATCTCTGTTTCCTAACATGACGAATAATGTGTTAACCAATCCATTATGCATGTTGGTGCCTTTATGATTATATAGCAAATAAGCTCAAGGACTTATTTTATTAGAACATGGCACAAGTCACACACTACACCAATTTGCACATAGAACATTGTTCCTGCATCATGGTTGGCTCAAATCTAACAGCATTGTGAGAGCACCTTCACCACATGGACTGCTGCAGCTCATGACCATCCATCTCCACCGTCTTAAAGAGTTACTAGGGATATGCAATAATTGTCAGCCTGTCAGCAATAGCAACTTCCCAAGAAAGGTTAATGATAAGAAAAATGATACTTATTTGGTGCACCTTCTATATTTTGAAATCTAAAGAGTTTTGCTTTATTTGTTCTTGGCTGCGGGAAACTGGCAATCCTACATTTATTACCTATCCCTAGTTGCCCTTATGGCATTAAATCAAGCAAATATACATGGCAATGCCAAAGGCATTTGATGAAGTCCCTTGTAAGAGATTGTTAGCTAAAGTTGAAGCTCATGGAATTGAAGGCAAATTATTGAATTAGTTAGGAAATTGGCTGAGTGTCAGGAGACAGAGAATAGGGAGAATGGGCACAAACTCTATTTGGCAGGATATGAGTAGTGGTGTCCTGTAAGGTCTGTATTTGTGCCTCAATTATTCATTGTATTTATTAATGACTTAGATGATGGGATTGAAAGCCACAGATCTAAGTTTGCTGATGACACAAAGATTGACATTGTAATTAGTGTAGATGGAGGTATAAAATTACAAAAAGATATTAATAAAGTGAATGGGAAGTGGCAAATATAGGCAAATGTGTGGTTATCCACTTTGGATAAGATAGAACTGAGTACTTTCTAAAAGCTAGAATCAGTTGAGGTCCATAGAAACTTGAGGGGTCAGGTACATAGATCATTAAAATGTTATGAACAATAAAGAAAATAATCAAAATGGCTAATGGAATGGCTACCTTTATATCTAGGTTAATAGAACACAAGAGAATAGAAGTTATGCTACAGCTATACAAAGCCCTGGGAAGACCACACTTGGAGTACTGTCAGCAATTTTGCGCACCGCAGCTTAGGAAAGATACATTAGCCTTGGAGGGAGCGCAGAGTAAATTTTACCAGAAACTCTTGAGTCTTTAATTTTGAGGAAAGGTTCAACAAGCTAGGGTTGTATTCCCTAGAATTTACTAGGTTAAGAAGTGATTTGATCGAAATATTCAAGATATTAAGAGGAACAGATAGGGTAGGTAGAGAGAGAGAAACTATTTCCACTGGTTGGGAGTCTAGGACTAGGTGGCCTAATCTAATAATTACAGTCAGGTGTATCAGGAGTGAAATTAGGAAATGTTATTCAAAGGGTGCTAGAAGTTTGGAGTTTTCTTCAACAAATGACAATTGGTGCTAGATCAGTTATTAATTTCAAAACTGAAATTGATAGAATTTTGTTAACCACAGGCATTAAGAGAGATGGGTGTGCTTTCTCCTTTCGTATAGCTTCAGGAGCAGAAGCTGTCCTTACAGTTTTAATATCAGGTTCCCTAACCAGTCCAATGCCCTGCTGGAAAACATGTGTAATTCCAGGATGTCGCCCTTAAACTTGAGTCGGAAGCAAGATGTTATTATGTGCCCATGGTTTGTCACAGCCAAGTGAGGTTTTGAGGCGCCACTTGTACATCAAGTGACCACATTGGCCATGTCCAGTCTGTATTCTATTAAGGGCTGTCCACATGCTCCGGGGGAGATTGAAGGTCATTAAGATGTTGTTCAGAGACAATGGGCAGGATTTTCCACTCCGGAGACTAAGTGCAGTGGTGGGCGGCAAAAGCGGGGTGCTCCCTCTTGGCCGCAATGGTGGGCTTTAGCGCCAGTTCATCTGCTTTTCAACTCATTATATCTGCATCAGCAGAAAGCATATCGGATCCCGTGGTGGGGCTGGCTACGATTCGTCCGTCCCGCCAGATCATCTTCCCGGGCACCATATTTAAACAGCATCCGCGCACATCATTCATTACCTGCAGCCCAGGTCAGGTGCATGAGAGTGATGGCCCCCAAAGGCAAGAAGTCATGTGCCTCCAAATTCAGTGACAGAGCACTGGGGGCTCTTCTGGACACTGTGGAGGAACGCTGGGACATCCTCTACACCCATGATGGGAGAAGGGGGTTCACCATCTGCGCCATTCCGGCGTGGGAGGAGGTGGCCAGCGCGGTCAGGGCCAACTCTGCGCATGGGAGATCCGCCATCCAGTGCAGAAAATGGATGAATGATCCTCTGCTTCTGACCCCATCAACTGTAGCTCCACGGGCTGAGGAGAGTCCACCTGCCTCATGGCAGGTGACCAAAGCAGGCCAGGGTCCTCCAGGTCTCGGCCCTCCAGAGGATGCCAGCCAAAGTCATCTCAGACAACAGGGCTTTGCAGTAAGCAGGCTAACTTCACCTCACTGTGGTTGTCGGGGTGCAACAAGACTAGGGTTAGGAATATTAAGAAATACTAAGGGCTGCATCTTCCAGTCGGCGTGTGGGGGGGCGGGGCCCTCTCGTCAACGCGTAAAATGATGCATGCGCCCTGACGTCACCTTGCGTCATTTAGATTTTCAGTTCGGCGGGCACGCAGCCGTTGCGCGCCCGTTGAACTGTCAAAGGCCTATTAAGGCCATTAAAAAAGTAATTAAACTGATTAATGGACCTGCCCATCCAACCTTAAGGTTGGCGGGCAGGCAAAGGGCCCAGGCAGCCTTCAGAAAAAATATGAAACCTCATCCACGGGTGGGATGAGGTTTCATTAGGGTATTAAAATTTTTATGAAATGTCTAAATAAAAGAAATTATCATGTGACAGTGGCACATGAGGAGACATGTCAATTTTTTTTCTCATCTTTATTCAATGTTTGAAACCTGAGTCGATCTCCCTCAGGCGGCATTTTGCCTCAGGGAGATATGTGCATTCTTTCGCGAAAGAGTGCACTCCCTGCTCAGGGAATTCCCCCACCGCCTGCACACGGAGCGCACAGCGCTTCCTGGCGCACGTCACGCTGGGCGGACTTTAATTGGCGTCAAAGAAATGCTTCAGAATTAATGTGATCTTCAGTAATGACAGTGTAAATGGAGGCTCATATATTGCCCCAATGCTTCCGCATTTTAGAATGGTGAGTGTGTTTGGTAAATGATGAAACATAGAGGTTCATTGCTCTCCATGCACTGTTGTCAGCCTTGAGTGTGGTCTATCTGTGAGCCCAAACTCTGAGCTTGTATATGCTGATGCCTGCCTGCTGCATTCTTTAATGTCCACGTGGAAATGTGAACAACACCACAATATTGATGCCCACCTCCTTGTTTCTGAGCTGAAAACATCACTGACACATTTCTGTCCTGGCGTTTCCTGCTACATGTTTAAAAGTTTGTGACCTAGGAGCTGTGTGCATTTTCCCCATGTGACTACCATGGTCAGGGAAGGATGCGGCGTAGGGCCTTAAGTTCTGGCTAGTGCCTCCTGGCATAAACCTCTGCGAGCTCCCAGATGCTCATTCCGAATGGTTATGTGGAGCTAACAATGGTATCATTATGGCTGGTATCCATGTGCAGATGTTAGGCTGCAGGGATGAAAATGTGCAGCCGTGAAATGGGCTAAGAGCGAGGATGGATAGCAGCTGGTGTGTGCTCATTATTATGGATGATTTGGGACCTTGTTGGCTACATGCCTTTTCGGGAGCACAAAGGTCAGGGCTGGGCAACAGGGGAATATTGTAGAGTTGAAACGGAGGCATATTCCAGAATGGCACACAGGTTCAGAATATGGTGCTCATGAAGTGTTCAAGGTCAATTGAAAGGTGAACTGAACTGCAGCCTCACATCCTTCACTGAGAGCGATGGATGACTGTGTCCTTAGGATGTATGTGACGATGAGGAATGAGTATGATGAGGAGGCATCCACGCTAGTCTTGCCTGATCAGCTGGCTGAGCCCAAAAACAATTTCACGCTATCACAATCAAACTCACACATGAAGGCAATGTGCACTAAGTGGAGATTGACCTCCTTGGGGTGCCTTACCAGAATGCTGGCATACTGCCACGTGTGCGCTGAGGGCCGCAGTTCTTCTCCTGCCTCTTATAGGCTGCCAGAGCCAGTGGAATGTTGGTGAAATGCTTGAAGAGGCTGCACCATCATCTGAGGTGTGCCCGCGAAACGCCCTGTATAGCTATTGGGCCTGAAGTTCCTCGGAGTGGCAATCAGAATCGGCTTGCCACTCTGCTCCTAATTTCTTACCCAAAATTTTTTTTGATCCTGTCTCGCCTGACCTTCTGACTCAGGCGGTGAGATCTGAGCAGTGCAGCATGTCCCTGGGGCCTAGTGTCAAGGGCAGCTCTGTTGGAGGCCAGGCCCCATTTTTACAGCACTAGCCAAGGTCCAGCCAAGTTTAAAGGTCCTTGACAGGCCAGGGTGAAGGTAAGTGTTTAAGGTAAGTGGGTAGGATTTGGATGGGGGGGAATTGAGGGGGGAAGGTTTGGGGGGGTGTCAGGTCTGGTCGGGCCTCGGGAGGGGGTCGAGTTTGTTAAGGGGACTGGGAGTGACAGTCAGGCATTTTGCAGAGGGGAGGGTGCGGGGGTGAGAGTCAGGCCTGAGAGGGGAAGGAGGAGGGGGTGAGAATCGGACCTGGTCGGTCCCCTTGGGTGTGGAGGGGAGTCCCGTGGGTTGGGGTATTCCTGTCAAGGGATGTAGAGCCTTGGGGGTGGGGGGGGAGTCCCATGGGGGGTTCATCGGTGGGGGATTGGGGGGAGTCCTTTGGAGGGTCAGTGTAGTAATTGTAAGTTAAATCATTTCTAACTGTTTTGGAGATTTTGTGACTGTATAGGCGAATCAGCTTTATGTGTAGAGCAACTTACACTTCTGTGTAGAGCTTCTTTGCCTTGGTCTTGGAACAAGCATGTAGCCTTATCTGGAGTCTGTAAATAAAGTTGACTGTTTCTTACAAGAAACCCGTCCTGCACTCCAAGCTTATTGGCAACGAGGATTAATAGCGCCGATGCAGCACCTCACCTGCTGACTGTGAGTATTCCGATATTTTAAGAGAAGAAAAGAAGTAGAATCATCAGCTATGCCTCTCTTTGGCAGAATCATCCGTCGAGGACTGGACTCAATACATTGAGCGATTAGGGTTCTACTTTGTAGCTAACAAAATAACAGTGGAGGAGAAACAGACGGCAATTCTCCTAAGTGTCTGCGGGAGCAAAACCTATAACCTAATCCATAGCTTGATGGCTCCGAACGTGCCAAATTCCAGATCCTTCACCGAGCTAGTCGACCTTGTGAAGGGACAGTTTCAGAAAGAAAAGGTAGATGTGGAATTATGTCATTTAGAGAAGTTAGGAATAATCCAGCCAGTCCAATTTTAAGAATGGATAGCGCCCATTGTCTCTGTGATGAAATGAGGCCAAACCATTCGCATCTGCGGGGATTGTAAATTAACGGTAAACAAGGCTGTGAAATTAGACAAATACCCAACCCAAAGATTGAAGCTCTGTATGCTAAACTCGCGGGAGGAAGATCCTATATTGAACTGGACATGAGACATGTGTATCAACAGCTCGAGCTGGACAACACATCAAGAAGTTATGTCACCATAAACACGTACAAGGGCCTGTGCCAGTATATATGCCTACCCTTCGGTGCATCTTCTGCCTGTACAATTTTCCAAAGAACAATGGGAAGCTTATTACAAGGACTTCCCCAAGTTATAGTGTACCTGCACAATATCCTGATCACAGGATCAATGGAAGCAGAACATGTGGCAAACCTGGAAGAGATTCTGAAGAGATTTTTAGAGGATGGTGTTTGTTTAATAAAAGAGAAGTGCACTTTCCAAGCAAAGGAAGTTAGGTATCTTGGTCATCGAGTGGATGCCCAAGGGCTACATCCATTAGAGGAGAAAGTTTGGGGCAATCAAGGAAGCCCCCTCTCCTACCAACGGAGCTCAAGTCATTTTTGGGCATGGTAAACTATTACGGTCAATTTTTGTCTAATCTATCTACAGTGTTAGCATCTTTACACATTATTAAAGAAGAACCACAGATGGTCCTGGAACACAGAGCAAGGGAAAGTTTTCACAAGAGCCAAGAAGCTTTTACACCTGCCTTGTCTGCTAGTGCACTATGACCAGTCTAAGGAATTGACACTCATTGTGATGCATCTCCCTAAGGAGTGGGAGCAGTATTGTCACACAAGATGGAGGATGGATCTGAAAGACTGATAGGGTATGTATCCAGAACACTTTCTACAGCTGAGAAAAGTTACTCTCAAATTGAAGAAAAGGGCTTATCTATTGTATTTGGAGTTCCATTAATATTTGCAAGGCACTTCACCATAGTGTCAGATCACAAACCACTATTGGGTTTGTTTAGTGAAGATAAGGCAATCCCACCAATAGTCTCTGCTAGAATTCAAAGATGGGCTTTAATTTTGTCAGCATACGAGTACACTTTTATGCACCATCCGGGTATGCATATAGCAAATTCAGATGCCTCAATCATCTCCCTTTGCCCGATAGTATTACACACATACCAGTACTTCAAGAGGTAGTACTTGCGTTGAATATCTGGACTCCTGACAGTCTTCGCGAGATAGAAAAAGAATTGGACAAATCAGGATCCAATTTTAGCAAGAGTCTTCAAACAAATATTACAAAGATGGTCAAATACACAAGTCCCTGGAGAATTAAAACCGTTCTCTGTACGTTGATCTGAACTGAGTTTTCAAGGTGGCATCTTGTTATGGGGAGCAAGAGTTGTTATCCCTGTGCAAGATATTGGAAGAACTTCATAGTGCGCATCCTGGTATTTCGAAAATGAAGATCATCACATGAAGTTATCTCTGGTGACCAGGTATAGACCATGATATAGACAAAATGGTGAAACACTGTCTCCAGTGCCAGCAACAACAGAAATTCCATGTTCAGCTCCACTGCAACTGTGGGAGTGGCCTGGTTGACCCTGGGTTAGATTACATATAGACTATGTAGGTCCATTTCTAGGTACCATGTTTCTTGTGATTATTGACACACATTCCAAATGGATGGATGTGTTTGAAGTGACATCACCTACTTCGTCTGCAACCATTGAAAAACTGTGCCAGAGGTTCATGAACTGTGTTCATGGCTTTCCTGAAGTTATTGTATCAGACAATGGTACTGCTTTCACTAGCACTGAATTCCAAAGATTCATGAATCTAAATGGGATTAAACATGTCAGAACAGCACAGTATCATCCCTCATCCAATGGGTTAGCAGAAAAAGCAGTACAAACCTTTAAAATAGACAAGAAGAAAATATCAGAGGGAATGTTGGAAACACAAATTTCAAGATTCCTGTTCAGATATCGCACAACTCCTCATGTGACCATTGGTTTAACATCCTCAGAATTGTTGATGAGGCGCCAACTTCGTACAAGATTGAGTCTAGTATTCCCTAATTTAGAGGGGAAAGTGGAGAGCAACCAGGGTAGTCAGAAAGTGAATCATGACATTCACAGTAAAAGTCGAGACTTTACTATGGGAGAGGGTTTTTGTGCAAAATTTTGCAACTGGACTGAGATGGGTCCCTGGTACAATCGTCTCTGAAACAGGACCATTATTTTATCAGATAGAAGTGGAAGACAGGGTTTTTAGGAAACACATGGATCATCTCAAAAGTCAAGAAACCCTCCAACAACCAGTTAATCCACCTGAAATCGAAGTCGAAACTTTGACCCCTGAGGTGCGAGATCGACAAAGAATAGACATACCTAATATCTCTGTTGAAGTAAATAATTCTGAGCTGCCATTGTCTAGGGATGTCCCTGAAGCTGCAGTTCCTGTTCAAGTCGATCCAATGGAAGAACCTCCAGTTATAGAGTTGCATCGCTCTATCTGAATCCAAAAACCTCCTCAAAGATTAAATTTATAATGGCATGAACTGTATATCATTGTATATAATTGGGTTAAGGTGTTTTGGTAAATAAGAGGGTAAAACAAAATTAATGGGGGGGGAATGTAGTAATTGTAAGTTAAACCATTTCTTACTGTTATGGAGATCATGCGACTATAGGCGAATCAGCCCTAAGCACGGAGAAACTTAGGGGCGGAGCTTCTTAGCCTTGGATTTGGAGTCTGTAAATAATGTTTACTGTTTCTTGCAAGAAACCAGTCCTGCACTCCAAGTTTATTATAGACGGTGGTGTGGGGAGGGAGGGAGGGGGGCAGGGGGTTCCCATGGGTTGGGGGGGGTAGTGATCTAGGGGTGGGAGAAGTCCCCTGGGGGGGTTGGGGGTTTGGGGGAGTACCATGGGGGGGGGGGGGAGTAGTTGGGGGGGTGTGGGAGTCCCATGTGTCTGTACAATAGTTACCCAGAAGTTAGAAGTGGTTTTAACCCAGTCAGAACCAATTGTGATTTAAACCGCATTTTCGGAAGGTTTCCAGTGCAGGGCAATTGGTCAGGGCATAGGGCATGTCTGCACTTCTGGGTAATTGCCATGCAAGTCTTACCTGTGAACTTCTGATTGCCACTCCACTCCTACTTTCTTACCCAAAACTTTTTTTGATCCTTTCTCGACAGTGTTTGCTGTAGATAATGAAATGTAGAGGTACATGGAGAAGGGGCATCTTTCATTGACCTCCATGTACTGTCCGTCAATCCCAAAATGATGCTCTAGAGCTCAGAGGTTATGGCCCATTTTCACATTACAGAAAGGCCACATGGTCCCGAGGCTGCCCGACCTTCCTAGGATGAGGACATAGTGACTCTAGAGTGTAACTACTCCTTCAGAGATTGAAGTGCTGTATTGAGATGAGCAGGATAGCAACGAAAGTAGTAAGGTGGACCCAGCATGGAGGGCATTGGTGAAAGAGGATCATCATAGCTAATCGTCGTCATCCTCCTGGAACCTGGTGGCTATTTGCATTTCATGTGAGTGCCTGCCTCATCTGGCCAGTACAATGGCCTCTTCCCCTGCTCCCTCAACTTCCTTTCCCTCATCCCTCTCACTGTCCTCATCATCGGAGGACCAGTGCAACTCCTCCATCTCGGTATCTGGCAAGACATTCCTTCTTTGCAGCACCAGGTTGTGTAGGGCACAGCAAGTCACAATGATGCGTGAGACCCTCTGGGGCCGATTGTGTTTGGTATTTGGATATTTTCAGTTTTTGGATGAGATATACCCTGCTGTATTGAGTATGGTTAGGATGAATAAGTAGTGTCTCGTGGAAACCTAGCTAGTAGTGAGGAGTTGGAGACAAGGTTTGTGTCCCTCAATGGTACGTTACACAGTTTGTGGAGCAAGGGAAAGCAGTCTCCGGCAGTCCAAACTTGGCACTCATACCTGAGCTTCCAGAGACTTGCTGATTCCATTTGGATCAGATATAAAAACAAAAAGCTACTGCGGATGCTGGAAATCCAAAACAAAAACAGAATTACCTGGAAAAACTCAGCAGGTCTGGCAGCATCGGTCTCCTAACTATTGGATCAGATATGTTATTTTCCTGAGGAGCAGCATTTTCTTGGTTGAACTTAGTTGCCACGATAGAATTTGGGTCAGAAGCAAAAACTCTCACAACAGCTGGGCACAAGGTAAGACAGACAACTAGACCTCCCGCACTAAAGGTCGGGTGCAGCCAGCGAGGTTAGCGTTGGCTTGGGTCATGTCGGCTCAGGTCAGGGACTTCGCGCTAAAGGTCAATGAGGTTCAAAAAATTGCAGTTTTTGGATGTGTTCAGGTTTCAGATTCATGGATAAAGGATATTTGACCTTGATATTTGAAGGCTGCAGATTCCTGCAATTGGAATGCTTCTAGCATGTCTCAGCTGTGCCTTCCTCTTCATTTGGAAATTTGGAATTTAGGAGGGTGCCCCTTCAACCGGCCAACAAGTGCAGTGGTCTACTCCTCCCACAAGAACTGAGAGCCTCCTATGCAGGTTTTTTTCACACTTTCTTCTTCAACTGCGCCATAGATTCAGGTTGGAAAATGGTGGTGCTAAGGTTCTACTACCAGGCCAGCTTTGACCCTTCACCTGTGACTGTGGAAATCTCTCCCATCATCCTGGAGGAGCATCATTCTACCTCCAATCACTCTCCTTCCTTCCCCTCTAATCCTTGATCCCATAGTCATAGTCGTGGATATCTCTGTCCTACCCTCTGACATTGACATTCAATGGCATTACCATTGCTGAGTCCCCCACTATCAGCATCCTGAGGTTTACCATTGGATCCAATGCCCTTGTTTGTTGGGGCTAAAGGATCTGGGTTGCACGCTTGTTTCAGGGTGACTGAGTTGGTACCAAGACAGAGAAGATCAGTAGACCGTTCTTAGAAGAAACACATTCTTTATTTACCAAAGGAACTCAGCAGCCACACTTGTGTGCTTACAACACAAAACTCTGTCTTTACTCTTCAGTCCCTAACTCAAGATTACTGACTACAGAGGTAGCCCGCGCGACTCTGCTATTGGGTATCAAGATCATGTGATCTTACATTACAATATTTGCCTTAAAGGTATATTACACATCAGATTACTACCCCTCCCCCTTTACTCAGAAATGCATTTTATAATTTTTTTTCAAAATATTAAAGTGTTCACACAGATAAATAATTTACAAAGTGAGTCTTTCTGGGAATTTCCTTATGCGTGTAGAACGTCTCAGCTCTACAGCTTCTGATGTTTGACCCGGAACACCCCTCACTGTAGTCGTCTGAGCATCTGGTTCTTCAGTAGGTACCTGCAAATCTGTTTCTTTGACTCTTTCAGGTACAGTTGGCCCTTCAGTCACATCTGTACTCAGTTGAGTTCTTTCAACAGGATACGATTCAGTCACGACACACTGGTGGAATTATTTCTGGGTATTTTGTTTCTTCTCTTCTTATATGATCCACATGTCTGATCTTCCACTTTCACATGGTAAGGAAGAATTGCTCTTATTTCACCAAGCAACCATGTTGGTCCTTCTCTAAAATTTTTCACAAATACTTTCCTACGTTAAACGTCATGTCACGACTGTGACAGTCATGTCCAATTTTCTGACTTCCCTGGCTCCTTTCCACCTTCCCCCCCACCGCCAAGTTTGGCATAATTAGGTTCAATCTCGATCGGAGAGGGCGCTTCATCAACAATTCCGCAGATGTGACACGTGTTGTCATATGAGAGCTTCTATAATGGAAAAGAAAGCATGCTAATTTAGTCACTATAGAATCTCTGGAGAATTTCTTCATATCAGACTTGAACGTCTGAACTGCTCTCTTAGCCAGCCCATTTGAAGAAGGGTGCTATGGTGAAGTTCTCACATGAGTAATACCGTTGAGGCTGATAAATTGGTGAAATTCAGCAATTGTGAATACTGTTACATTGTCTAATATGGCCACTTCAGGTAGTCCGCTAATTGCAAAACTTTGTCGTAGCTTGTCTATTGTAGCAGAAGATGTCGGTGACCTTACTTCGTATATGTCCATCCATTTAGAAGGTGCATCAATGATAAGTAGAAACATTGTTCCCATAAAAGGTCCCACATAATTAATGTGTAATCGAACCCATGGCCTACCTTGCCACTCCCAGGGGTGTAACGGAGCTGTTGCAGGTAATTTTTGTACTTGCTGACACTGCACACAACTTCTCACTAAGTTTTATATTTCTCCATCCATCCCAGGCCACCATAGGTAGCTGTGTGCTATTGCCTTCATTCTGGAAATTCTGGGATGTGCATTGTGCAGTTCAGATAACAATGGCTTCCGTCCTTTTGTGCTCTTAGTGTGGCTTTTGAGTCTCACACTGCACCTTCCATTGCCACAGCAATTCCAATGCCTTCTGAAAACCGAAATTTGTTTCAGACAGCAATCTCTTCTGAATTGCATCTTCATTTCTACAGCACACCAAACGATCTCTAAGCATATCATTGATAGATGTACCAAACTCGCAATATTCAGTTAATTGTTTCAGACTCGCCACATAACAAGCAACTGCCTCCCACGCGGCTCTATCCCTTGAGTTAAATTTGAACCATTGCATCATCACCGATGGCTTGGTCTGGTAATCATTCTTTAAGAGGCTCACTAAGTCATCAAAACTTTTTGAATCTGAGGCACTGGGTGCCAACAACTTTTGAATTAATCCATATGTCTTAATCCCACATGTGGATAAGAGGATCGTGTGCTTCTTCCCCTCCCCTGCAATGTCATTCACCTGCAAGAAGAACAACAACATAGTGAGACCAGTCATCTGAGGTTGGATCGAAAGGCTCCACTCTTCCAAATTTTGGCATGCTCTGAGGGGATTACTTCGACAATCAGGAAGGAAATTTTTCTTTACTTACAACTACGGTGCGAGGTATAGCCCGATTTTGGTTCTTCTCATTTCCTTCGTTCTTTCTTGCTTTTTACTTCGTCCTTTCATGCCTTTTCTTGCTTTTTACTCTTGTCACCAACTTGTCGGATCCAGTGCCCTAATTTGTTGGGGCTAAAGGATCTGGGTGGCACGCTTGTTTTGGGGTGACCGAGTTGGTACCAAGCCAGAGAAGATCGGTGTACCTTAGAAAAAACACATTCTGTTTATTTACAAAAGAAATTCAGCAGCTACACTTGTGTGCTTACAACTCAAAACTTGGTCTTTACTCTTCAGACTCTAACTCAAGACTACTAACTACAGAGGTAGCCTCCGCTTCTCTGCTATTGGGTATCAAGATCATGTGATTTTACCTTACAACATTTGTCTTAAAGGTATATTACACATCAGATTACAACATTGCCACTGACCAGAAACTGAACTGGACTAGCCATATAAATACTGTGGCTACAAGAGCAGGTCAGATGCTAGGAATTCTGTGGCGAGTAACTCACCTCCTGACTCCCCAAAACCTGACCACCATCTACAAGGCATAGGTCAGGAGTGTGATGGAATACTCTCCACTTGCCTGAATGAGTGCAGCTCCAACAGCATTAAAGAAGCTTGACACCATCCAGGACAAAGCAGCCTGCTCCATTGGCACCCCATCCACAAACATTCACTCCCTCCGCTACCCCTGCACTATGGCAGCATTGTGCGCTATCTACAAAATGCACTACAGGAATTCACCAGGGCTCCTTAGACAGCTACTTCCAAACCCACGACCACTACCATCTAGAAGCACAAGGGCAGCAGACACATGGGAATGCCACCAACAGCAAGTTCTCCTCCAAGTCACTCACCATCCTGACTTGGAAATATATCGCCTTTCCTTCACTGTCGCTGGGTCAAAATCCTAGAACCCTCTCCCTAACAGCACTGTGAGTGTACCTACACCACATGGACTGCAGTGGTTCAAGAAGGCAGCTCACCACCACCTTCTCAAGGGCAATTAGGGATCGACAATAAATGCTGGCCTAGGCAGCAATGCCCACATCCTATGAATGAATAAAAAAAAGGAACCCTTTGATGTTGCCCCATGTAGACTTGACCCCTGACCATCTTGTGGTATATGGCACTGTCACATACGGAGACTGCCAACTCCATGAGACCATTACCTCTTTCCCATATGCGAATGCCTCCCTGACTGTGATTGTGCCATCTGTGGCTCAGTAGTAGCTCGAAACCCACTGGGCCGATGTGTGTGAGGGACTGACCATGCCCTGTGCACACCATGCTGGACACGATTGACACAGGACTGGCAAGCCCTCCCCCTTCTTGGACCGGGACAAAGACAGTCATTCCAAGCTCAGCCATCTAAATTGTGTGCTTTGCTACAGAACTGTCTTTTCATTCTAGCCCCGACTAGCTTTTGTGCTTGCGCACAAGACTGTCTTTGCATTCTGGCCCAGAGTATGTTTCCCCCTCCTACCCCACCACAGTCATCTGTCTGTGTGCACCCTTCCCCAGCCTTCCCCCCCACCCCAATCAAGCCTTTGCCTTCCAGCCCCTTCCCTTGCCTCTGTCTTGAGTGACACCTCTGCTCAGTCAAGCCTTTGTCCTCCAGCCCCTTCCACTCTCCACCCCCCATTACCGCTGGTCTAGAATGGAGAGCCTTGGCCCTGAACCCCTCTTGAGCTCCCGCTGGCCTTGCCTGCATAGCTTGGCACGGAGTTGGAGCAGCCCTGAGTGCAGTGCAGTGATAGGTAGGCAAACATGCTTCAAACTCACAAGTGAAGTGCAGGTCGCCGGGTGCACGTCATTTGTATCCAAGCGTGAATCACTCTTAATTAGACGTCGGCATGGGCTCTGATCAGGAGTGGGTGCATGATTCTGGTGAGCTAGCTTCATAATGAGCATTTGTGATATTTAAATCCATGCAAATGCAGTTTCCGACATGGCGCAGCAGGACACAAGCCGCCATTAAAGTTGGGAGCATATAATTGCGTCGTGCTTTTACACCAGCAGAAAACAGACTCCTGGCCTTCCTCCACATGGCCGCCATGATGCCTGCCAATGGTTGGAATGGAAAACCGTGCCTGCCATGTTTATTTGGGAGGTTGTATTCTGCCGATGCTGTCTTCCAGGTTTCTTCATGGCTATGGAGTTGGAAATGTTTGACTTGTGTCCAGAGGAGGCCTTGTAGAGTTGGGGGATCTTGTCGGACTCCATGGATGGGGAAGTCCAAGTTGCTGCTGGTGCGAGTTATTTCTCTGCATTTTGCTGTGTCCTTTCCAATGGTGGGAGAGGCAATATTTGAGAGGACTGGTAACCACTGAACTGGAGTTGATCTCAGAGTTCCAGAGATTATCCTCATTACTGAGTGAGGTTGTGTATCAATGAATTTGGTGTGGGAACTTGAGGCCCAAATGGGTGTTATCACCCAAATATTGTTGAGAAGACCAGAGCTACAGCAGAAGCACAAAGGATAGAGATTTTTGACCCCAGCTTGTGCCAGCGAGCTTGCGGATGATGTTCATTTGTGTCTTGGTCTTTTCAGCAGTCTTTTAGTGTTAGCGATGGTAAATTAGGGACCGGTCAAGGGTCACTCTAAGATAGGTGGGAGTCAGGTCATACCGCACTTTTTCTCTACAGAATATGACATTTAGAGTGTTGTGTGCCTTGGGATTATCAAGGTGGAATGCAGAGCCGATGGACTTGGCTGGGTTTGGTTGCAGCCTCCACTTGTAGAAATATTCAGCCACTTTTGACAGGTCAGGGTTTGGTGTGGTTTCCATATCCTGCAAAGATTTTGGCTGAGTTTAAGGAAATATCGTCGGAGTAAATAAATTTTCGTGATGATGTGGTGGGAATGTCACTTCTGTAGATGTTAAAATGTGCCGGTGCCAGGACACTGTCCTGTGGGAGACTGTTTTTGAGTGTCCTTGGAGTACTGACTTCATCTCATAGGTAGGCCTTCATCCTTCTATTGCTCAGAAATGTTCACAGCAGCCGGAGTAGTTTGGTATATGGCAGCAGTGACAGTTTGAGCATCAGTCCATGTTTCCATACAGTAACATAGCCTGAGGAAAGATCTATGAAAGCAGCTCGTCCTGAGCATGCATTGAAAACCAGTCCCAATGTTTATGGTGATAGCAGGGACTTGTTCACAATCTGGGGCCGAAAGCAAGCCTGCTCTTGCAGGGAGGGATGAGTTGCCAATAGGACTAGTTCTTAAACGAATGAGCCACTCCAGGGCTATGGGTCAATGGCAGGTCTGTGGAATTAGGTCACAGAATAGTGGAACTTGTGCGATGGGCAAAATGCCCAACTCGTGTTCCTCTCTTCTGACGTTTCTAATTTCCTTAGGGGTTTGCCTGCTCTACTTATGCACATTAGAGAGGTTTCTGCCAAACATGTGCCAAATCAATAGTGGTGTTGTGGTAGAAAGCTTGCACAAATTTTCAGTGACAGTTTGTGCTGGAGTTACATGTGGTCAAATCGAGCAGGAATGACAGGCTCCCTTCCCTACAGGACATCTGTTGCTTACTTTCTGACATTCCAACAGCTTTCATGGTCCTTTATTGTTTTCTGGTGCCAACCGCAAATTATCAGGTTGCCAGTCTTGTATCATAACCACTACATTGCCATACCTGTACTCAGCAGTGAAGGTCAGCAGTCTATTTTTTTTTAACCTTAAGGGCGAGGGGCTTCTTATCGCCATTTTTAATTGAAAATGAGTGTCATTTGGAAGTTAGTTACTTTACAATACAATTTAAAATTCTTTTCCCTGGCCACAGGAGATCTACCACTGGGAAAACATTTTAATTAATTTTCTTTTTCTTTAATTTGTTTACTAGCAAAATGTGAATTCAAATGGAGTCTCAGAAACCACAGCAGAATTCCATTTAGGAAAGCTGCCAGCAAGTATAGGACTGTGCACATTCCTTCCAAACCTGCCCCTCCCCCCCCACCACTTGATGCTGCATTTTTTTAAGGGCCTGGATAATGTTGATAGCTCCCTTCGTTCCTCCCTGTCCCCGATGTGTAGCTCCTTGTTTTCTCTGTGCGGCCACCCCTCCCCAGCCCTCCCCTCCGACCGCAATACACTGTGGGTCAGAACCCCAGACCTCGGGAGATTTCCCACATACAGGGCTGAATTAATGACAATGGTGGTGACCCCAAGAGTGAGCCAGAAAACTGATGGCAACTCCACCAAGGCTGCTTCTGGAAGCCCTGATGGAATTCCGTGCTCATCAGTCAAGTAACTGCCTGGCGTCGGGACCTCTATCCAGTTACGCGTGAAGATCCCGCCGCCAAGATCTGCCAGCCAATCGGAGGGCCATCACCCCTTAACTCCCACCAGTGCCACTGGGAGCAGTGGTCACTGCTGGTACTGCAGCTGTCTAGGACCAACAAGATGGATCAGGCCCTGGAACTCAGATAACTAGGTTGGGCTTGCCAGGACCAGTCAGGCAGTTCCCAGCTAGGGGCGGATCATCGTTGGGGAGGTATTGATACTTAGCCAGGGGCGGCCCTTGCCACTGGGGAGGCCCCCCATGGACCAAAGGGTGACTGATCAGGAGGGTACCACTGCCAAGCCTGCCTTGAGACCACCTGCTTTTACTGGGCAGCCTCTCCACAATTGTGTAGGGTCCTCTTGCTGCTGCTAGGGTACCAGCGGCAGTGATATGAGGTCCTTTTCGCCACTTATGGGCCTCAACTGGCCTCTGGCTGGGAAGGCCATCTTGACTTTCCTCATTTCCTCACTATGGCCCTCCCCCTCTCACAGCCCACTCCCATGGGCTGCATTAAATTCCACTTACAGTGTGCAGTGGTACTAAGTTACTTCCAATAGGAACAACAGAATGTAAGAATACTTTCACCACATGGACTGCAGCAATTCAGGAAGCTGATTCATCATCACCTTCTCAGGGCCCCAAGGGAGGGGTAATAAATGCCATCCTTGCCACATGCCAAGAATAAACTTTTAAAAAAGAACTTATTGTCAGGGGGAATCTACTTTGCCCTATTTTTTTCTGTTGGTGGGAGCAAGGTAAGAAATTCTCAGAGTGTAATGGGCTCCTCCTTGTCTCAGAAACAAAAAAGTATTCTCTTTAGTGTAACCCCACCCTCTGCTGGCTGCTGTGAGAAAATGAAACATATAAGAGGTCTGAATTTGTAACAAGTCACACTCACAGTGGAATTTGCATTCATGATGGTTCAATAGCAGCAACTGATGTGTTGTGCAGCTGATATAGCTTTAGTAAATGAGTGTTCCACTAATCATGGACACAAAGTGCAGTAGCAGCAGAAAACTGCGATCCATATGTTAAGAACATTGTGAAGATAGAAAGTATAACTAATGTAAAGTTTTATGGATTGAGTTAGTTTGAGAAACTTGACAAAACTTCTCCTTTGCAAGTCGATGGTTTAGTGTCCATGACCACCGTGGTACATTGTATGTGGTAAGGGAGAGGTAGAGCTTCGTATGACAGGTGTGTAAACTAGAATACGGGCGTGGAGGTTAGCACTTCTCATTTCCAGCTCACATGACTCATTTTAATTAGAATCATAGAGTAATACAGCACTGAAGGAAGCCATTGGACCCATCATGCTTGTTTTACCCATTTGGTAATGCTATCCAATTCATCCCACTCTCCAGCATTTTCCCCATATCCTTGAAATTTCTTCCCTTCAAGGATTTATCCGATTTCCAGTTGAAAGTTTCTATTGCATTTGTTTCCATCTTCCTTTCAGGCAGTACATTTAAAATTAAAACAGCTCACTGTGGAACAAAATGTTTCCTCACATTGCCTCTAGCTGGCTCAACTGCTAGTAGCCTTAAATCACAGAATCACAGTGCAGCAGAGGCACCGACACGTGAGAAACACCTGACCTACCAACCTAGTCCCATTTACCAGCACTTGGCCCATAGCCTTGAATGTTATGACATGCCAAGTGCTCATCCAGGTACTTTTTAAAGGATGTGAGGCAACCCACCTCCACCTCCCTCCCAGGCAATGCATTCCAGACCATCACCACCCCCTGGGTAAAAAAGTGTTTCCTCACATCCCCCCTAAACCTCCTGCCCCTCACCTTGAACTTATGTCCCCTTGTGACTGACCCTTTAACTAAGGGGAACAGCTGCTCCCTATCCACCCTGTTCATGCCCCTCATAATCTTGTACATCTCGGTCAGGTCGCTCCTCAGTCTTCTCTGCTTCAACGAAAACAACCCAAGTTTATCCAACCTCTCTTCATAACTTAAATGTTTCATCCCAGGCAACATCCTGGTGAATCTCCTCTGCACCTCCTCCAGTGCAATCACATCCTTCCTATAATGTGGCAACCAGAACTGCACACAGTACTCCAGCTGTGGCCTCACCAAGGTTCTATACAACTCCAACATGATCTCCCTACTTTTGTAATCTATGCCTCGATTGATGAAGGCAAGTGTCCCATATGCCTTTTTCACCACCTCACTAACATACCCCTCTGCCTTCAGAGATCTATGGACACACACGCCAAGGTCCCTTTGTTCCTCAGAACTTCCTAGTGTCATGCCGTTCATTGAATACTTCCTTGTCAAATTACTCCTTCCAAAGTGTATCACCTCACACTTTTCAGGGTTAACTTCCATCTGCCATTTATCTACTCATTTGACCATCCCGTCTATATCATCCTGTAGCCCAAGACACTCAACCTCACTGTTAACCACCCAGCCAATCTTTGTGTCATCTGCAAACTTTCTAATCCTACCACCCACATAGTCATCTATGTCGTTTATATCAATGACAAATAATAGGGGACCCGGCACAGATCCCTGTGGTATGTCACTGGACACTGGCTTCCAGTCACTAAAGCTTCCTTCTGTCAACACACTCTATCTCCTACAACTAAGCCAATTTTGAATCCATCTTATCTAATTACCCTGTGTCCCATGTGCATTTGCCTTCTTTATAAGTCTCCCATGTGGGACCTTGTCAAAGGCTTTGCTGAAATCCATATAAACTACATCAACTGCACTACCCTCATCTATACACCTGGTCACCTCCTCAAAAAATTCAATCAAATTTGTTAGGCATGACCTCCCTCTGACAAAGCCATGCTGACTATTCCTGATCAAACCTTGCCTCTCCAAGTGAAGATAGATTATCTCCTTCAGAATTTTCTCCAATAGTTTCCCTTCCACTGATGTGAGACTCACTGGCCTATAGTTCACTGGCTTATCTCTACACCCCTTTGTAAATAGCAGAACCACATTAGCTGTTCTCCAGTCCTCTGGCACCTCCCCCATGGCCAGAGAGGAATTAAAAATTTGGGTGAGAGCCCCTGCGATCTCCTCCATTGCCTCGCTCAGCAATCTGGGACACAAATCATCCGGACCTGGAGATTTGTCCACTTTTAAGCCTGCCAACACCTCTAATACCTTGTCACTCCCTATATCAACTTGCTTATGAACCTCGCAGTCTCTCTCCCCAAGTTTGAGACCTTCATCCTCATTCTCTTGGGTGAAGACGGATGTGAAGTATTTGTTCAGCACTCTAACGATGTCCTCTGGCTCCACCCATAGATTGCCCCCTTGGTCCCTTATGGGCCCTACTCTTTCCCTGGTTATCCTGTTCCCATTGATATACTTATAGAATACCTTGGGATTTTCCCTACTTTTACCAGCCAGAGCTTTCTCATATCCCCTCTTTGCTCTCCTAATTATTTTCTTAAGCTCCACCCTGCACTTTCTGTACTCCACTCAAATCAAATCAAATCTCCTCATAACAATCTCTGCTCCATGAGGAACAGACCCAGCTTCTCCAGTCTCTCTACAAAAACTGTATGTCCATCATGCCTAATCCATTCTAGTAAATCCCTTTTTCAGCTTCCTTATATCCTTGACATTCTTCTGAAAGTGTGGTGCCCAAAATTTAACACAATACTCCAGCTGAAGCCTAACCATTGTTTCAAAAATGTTTAGCAGAGATTGTTATGAGATTTGATTTAAGGTTATTAGCAATTGAGCCAACTAGAGGTGATGTGAGGAAACATTTTATTGTGCAGTGAGCTGTTATAATTATAAATGTACTGCCTGAAAGGATGATGGAAGCAAATCCAATAGTGACTTTCAACTGGAAATTGGATAAATCCTTGAAGGGAAGAAATTTCAGGGATATGGGGAAAGAGCTGGAGAGTGGGATGAATTGAATAACAGTACCAAACAGATAACACAGGCATGACTGTGTTGCTATTGGGATGGCCTTTGATCTGGAAGCAGTAACCGTTTCATGTTTAAAGACAGCAAATCTTCTTAGTGTTTGTCTCAGTGAGAAGCCTTTATTGAACTGAACTTAAGGTGGCAGCCTCCAGAGACCTGCCTCATGATAGAGGTCACATGACTACAGGAAGCCAGATAGGACATGTAGAACTAATTGCATTTCAAACCCAAACATCCTCCTTTTCATACCGAGCAAAGATATAAACATTCCCCTTTTCCTAGCGAACAAAAGATATATTTACATGCATGATCATGATTAACTGTGAGTTACCCAAGTTACCCTCTGTGCACCCACTGACCTCATGCATTAACAACTGTTTGTTCTACTAGATAGCCTCTGCTGGGTTGATGACTTCCAGGTCATGTTAATAGCTCCTCATGTCTTTTCATGGCTACACATTGATTCTTCAAGGAGCCTTTCAGGGTCGCAACTTCTTTACGTGCCTTTACTGCCTGCCATTTTGCTTGGCTGTACATCTGATGGAGTTTTTTCAACTCCAACTTTGTTTTACCAAATGTGGAATTGAGGGTTGTTATTTCCTCCTGGTACCTTTGTGTAGTATCTAATTTTGTTCAGATCTTACACAGCTTCATTCATTGAAGACTTCAGTTTATCGTGTTTTTTCAACAGTATATACTCAGCTTGAATCTTACGTGTCAAATCTTCCAGTTCAGCTCTGATGTGAACATTTTCCTGTAGAACTGCTTCATATATCTTTGGCTTGTGCATTTTGTGGTACTAATGCTGTCAGCAACCATCTTGTGGTTTACTTGAATATTGTCTCCCTTTCTCTCTCTCTGGGGTTTTCTGTTTCCCTTGCTCTAAAGTTGTTTGTTTTCCTCTCTTTGGAGTTTTCTGTCACCCTTTCTCTGTGGTCTTTTGTTGCCTTTTGTCTATTCAGGGTTACCAGTCTAAATTTTAGACTTGCTTCAGCTGAGGTGACTGACCATTGCTTTGGGCTCTCTAGATCTCTAGATCTTCCTTCTTGCCATTGCATTGGGCTCTCAGGCTAATTTGTCCTCTCGGTATGAGTATCAGGCCATCATATAGCCTCAACCTTACTTTCAAGGGCTTCATTTTTGGATCACCATGTTGGGCTACTTTGTACAGATCTGTGAAGGTCATTTTGTTGCAAGAGACGTACCATAGTCTATCTGACACTTCTTGTTCACTTGATACTCTCCTTCTGTGGTCATCATTGTAACAGTCACAAACAATTTGTTACCTCTCGACTTGACGGAACCAACTTGTTGTATCGTGTATAGTTCTTCATCAGACTTTTCTGCTGATGTCTCTCCAGTGGCCGTATGTTTAGGCTTGTTTTGCTTCTTTCTAGCCCAACATTTGTGTGCAAAATTATTCTTTTTCTTGCGGTTAAAATACTGCTTTCCCCATGCTGGACAATTCCTTTCCTTTGTATGACGTCGTCCGCAGTATTTGCATCCTGCCCTTTCTCTGGGATTGCTCTGCCATTTTCGCCTGTAATAACTCTCAGCATAATGTATTTCCTGGCCTGCTCTGCCATACATATGCTTTAGTTGACGTTCTACAACTTCTGTATTTTTCACAGGTCTATTGCTTCTTGAGTGTAAGTTTCTCCTCTTTCAATAGACTTGTTCTCACTGAGGGGTCTCATATGACTAAGACTAATCTATCTTTAATCAGATCATCTTTTAGCTGTTTGAATTCACGTGATCCTGCAAGCTGTGTTACAGGAGTTAGATGCTGAACAATGGTTTCCTTTTCACCTTGAGCTCTAATGTTGAACGCCTAGCATTCAAAAGTCAGTCAGGGTTCAAAGTGTTTGTTCAAGGCTTTCGAAATCCCTGCCATCTGTTTTCTTAGAGTGGTATACACTTTGTAGCAGTCCCTCCCAGGCAGTGTTAGAATTGTGGCTACTCTTATCACTTTCAGCTTGTTAATTAACTCTGCAGCTAGCTCGTAGTTTTGCCATTGCAAGCGGAAAAACTGTCAATTCTGCCATATATCCCCTTTCATTTTGACAGGGGCTGGGAGGGGAAAGTTTACAGCAGCCATGTTACTCATTCAGTATTTTACTTGTAGCCTTCAGTTTGAGTTCACTTTTCCTTGTCCTTTTTCAGCAGCTTTTAGCACATTTGATGATTCTGCGTGTCTTTCTGAGTTGTGGCTTCTCTGTAGCAGGTCCAGGGTTTAAAACTCTATTTTATCTCCACTTCCTGACACCACGTTTCGTGTTGAAAGACATCAGAGCTTCTCAGTGTCAGTCTCAGTGAGAGGTCTTTATTGAACTGAACTTAAGGTGGCAGCCTCCAGAGACCTGCCTCATGGTAGAGGTCACATGACTATGGAAAGCCAGATTGGACATATAGAAATGATTGCATTTCAAACCCAAACAGTAACAGTAAGGAAAAATTGTAATTACTTTAAACCGTGTGGGGAATCTGTAATTGTTTTTAACAATGCTGAAAAGGACTTTTAACAGTTTGCATCACTTGTAAAGGGATCAATTATAATTTTTGGATAAAGAAATACTGGTCCATGTACCTGGCAACTCTTGTTGATCTGGAAGCAGTTCCAACAGGAAGGAAGCTAAAATACAGAGGCCATGTGGCAGACACAAGTACAGAGGAAAGGGAAGACTTGGTGAGAGGACGCATTCAGCAAGCCAAGTTGGAGAGCTGGATTCCTGAGCAGTCGGAAATCACTTTGAGGATGACTCCTGCTGTATCTTTAACTCCTAAACAATTGAATGCCCAGAATTGGCCATACTTTGTGAAGGTAAAAGTGGTTCTGGTAGATCCATGCTACCATGACTGATGGCAGCTGAGAGTTGAGAAGATTCCAGAAAAATGTATGCCATTATGTAGAAGATTGCATGGGTGGAACCTGGTTTATGTGGCCATTGCTGCCTGAAGAGAATCGGCTAAGTCCTTGAAGGAAAGAGGTTGGAATTGTTTCCTACGAAGACCTAAGATTGGAAGAACATTGTGGCTGAAATTGTTGGCCATACAGGCAGAGTGGACCACCTAGAAACTCTATGAGATAGTCTTTGTGGTATCTCCTGTTCCAAGTATAATTTATAGTTCATACCAACCATGGTTTGCCTGTTAATTTATATTTAATTTACCTTGATCCTGATTGATGTTAAAGTAAGGGATACAAAAAGTGAAATCTTGTTCTGTAAATTTCTTCATTTGGGGGTCATTTGGTTCATTTGGTTTACGGATACCCACAGAGATCGTAACACTATTATATTCTATGCTTCTATTAATAAAGCCAAGGATCCCTTATACTTATTTAACAGTCTTCTCAACTTGTGCTGCCACCTTCAAAGATTTGTATACATATAGTGGTAGGCTTCTCTGTCCCTGTACCCCTTTAAAATTCTACTATTTAGTTTATATTGTTCCCTTCTATTCTGCCTACTGAAACTTATCACTTCACACTTATTTGTGTTAACTTTCAACTGCCTTCTGTCTGTCCAGTTTACCAGTCTGTATGTTCTCATGAGGTTTGTTACTAACTATTCCCTTCTGGAGACTAAGGGCGGATACATCCCAGATTTGCACAAAGTGCAGTAACAGGTGGGAAAAAGGACGTTTTACCCGCCGGCAGTAATGGCGGCTTTTCATGCCGCCTTATTAATTATGCATTCATGGGTAACACGCTGGCTCGCTGGCGGGCAGGCTTGGATTTGCCCACCACACCTTAACCTCAGCACTTCCTCGCTCCAAGCGCCATATTTAAAGCACACCAGAGCCCATGTCTACTTCATGTCTTCAGACCAGGACTGCTCCAGCAACAGATGGCCCCAGAAGCAAAGGAGACGGCAGCCCCCAAATTTAGTAACACCTCTCTGGGCCACCAGCTGGACACTGTGGAAGGCCGCTGCAATGTCCTCTACACCTGCTCTGGCTGCAGGAGGTCTACCAGAGTCTCTAATCTGGCAGGAGTCAGTGCCACCGGAGCACAGAGGAGGTCAGCCATCCAGTGCAGGAAGAGGATGAATTCTCTCATTTGTTCCGCCAGGGTAAGTCAACCACCTCATCACTCTCAATGCACACTCCAAACCCATCACACATCCACAGGGATCTCACACTCTCTCCATCTTCATGCAGGAGAAGCTGGTTCACAACAGCAGCGAGAGGTCCTATGTTGGGGGTGGAGTGGCCCACTTTAGGCTCCTCACTCACTTTGAGGAGCATGCCATTGCCCTGACTGGTGAGGACGTGGACCCTGCCTGCGGTGACGGTGAGGTCAGCAGCGGCGAACACCCACATGAGGCTCCTGCACCCCATCATCCCTCAATGCAACTGTGAGCACACTCTCTCCTGCTTTTGACTCTGCTGCCATGCACTAATTATCTCCACTTTGATTCACAGGGAGCTCTGCCAAGCAAATGACACCCTCAGCCGGCAAGTCCCTCAGCTCCATCAGGTCCTCACCTCCAGCCAAGAGAACACCTCCTCCATTGAAGAGCTGGAAATAAGCAGCCTGGAAGACCTGACACAGAGCTTACCCACACCCTGCACCAGCAAAGACACACACCTAGATGAGACCTAGATGGGACCTAGATCTAGCGAAGGCTCAGGTTCACAACCTGGTGGTTGCAGACACGTGTCGCAGCAGGAAGAGGCAGGTTCAGTCGAGCTCCCCAGCACTCGAAGGAATGCTGGGGAAGAGGCATCCGTGAGGTCTGAGTCAGATGAGGAGTCTCTGGATTTGGCCTTCCAGCTCATCCTGGAGAGTCAGCAGAAGATGGGGGAACAGCACGCAGAGCTGTTGGAAGCCCCCAACAGAATGGCATGCCAAAGTCATCAGAAGCAACAGGGCCAACCATTGCACTGGCTGTCTCCACCCTTCCTGGGGATGTCAGGGCAGCGCCTAGAAGAAGTGGTAGGCCTAGAAAAGTTAAGAATTTCTGATTTTACAAGTGGTTGTACAGGTGAACACATTTTGTCACTTTATAATCTGAAAATATATTCACTTATGTGAAATAGAGTCCTTCAGCTTCATTTCCAGGCTTTGCGAGTCCTCCCCCTCCATTCCACCCACCCCCACCTCTCCCCCACCTCTCCCCCACTTGCAGCTCAACTCCATACAGCTGGAACACGAGTGATCCTGGAGAGAGGAATGTGTGTGTGGGTCAAGGCCTTTTGGAGCCTCCTGCAAGCATTCTTCCACCCACAGGGAGCCTTCCTCCATCACACTCATCTCAAAGTCCTGGCTATTTTCAATGCTACCTGCTGGGGTTCCCTTTCAATTGTCCATGTGAGCTGACCTGCATCTCCGCCCACCCACTGACTGCACTCCCATGCAGTACCTGTGCCCGTCCAACAGGAGGCCCCACTCAGTTTCAATTTGGAAAACATGGTCGTAGTCAAGTTTATCATTAGCTCTCCATTCTTTCTCCTTGTTCAGTCATCCATGTCTTTTCCCCCAGCACTGTTGATCCCCCTGGCATCACCTTACACCTCCCCACAACCAACCAACCAGAACCCTTTCATTTCCAGGATGTCCAGGTGTACGTGCACGTTCCCTGAGAATCCCACCTCCATCCAGTGACCTCCCCGGCCTTCTCCTTCCCACGTCGAGGTCCGTGTCTGCCTCTGTGTTCCCACCAACCACACTTACCGTCTCTTTCATTGCTACCATCGCACCCTCACCCTCCCATCCTTTCGGCTCACTCTTCTCACTCTCATTCTCTCCATTCCCTCGCCTATCACGCCCATCCTCTTTTCACTCCCCAGGAGGCAGTCATTGACTCCACAGACCCCTCCCTTTCTCGTTTATCTGGACATCCCCCCCCTTTATTCCCTCCTCTACCCTTACTCCCTCCTCCAACCTTACTCCTTTCCCCCCTCCAAATTTCTTCCTCCCCCCGGACTCCTTCCTCCTCCAAACTCCTTTTCCCCTCCAAACTCCTTCCTCACTCTGAACTCCTTCCCTAACATCTCCCTCCTCCCCCTTGCCGCATTCTCCCCATTAAACCCTCCTCCCCCATGCTCCCTCCTCCCCCCTCCCTACCTCCCCTGCGACATCTTCATGCCCCCCCAACCTTACCCACCCGACAACTTCGTACTGCCCTCCTAACCTCACCGCCCCACCCCACCCCCCCATCTCCATGCACCTGTACACCTTCCTCTCCAGTCAAACCTGGACCTTTCCCTCTCACCCCCACCATACACACCCCGCCCCCCTCTGGTACACCTTCCTCTCCCACTCACAGCTGAACCTTCCTCTCACCACCTCCACCCCCCCCCCCCCACCCACCCCACCCCCGGCCCAACCTGGCTGATTATCTATAGCAGCCCATGGCCAAGATCGTGGAGTTTCAAAGCAGAGAGCAGACCAGAGCCACCAACGCAGACCTCCCACCTTCCGAGAGCTGCTTTACAGCGGAGCCATGTGCATGAGAACCCACCCAGCATGTGGTGCACGTGTTCCTCCAGGGTCCGGTAGCTGTAGAGTTCCAGCATCTTCAGCTTCTCGAATGTCCGCAATCTGAGCAAGGCCCTGACGGTAAGTCCCGACTTCTGCATATCGCAGTTGTCCAGATGTGTTCTGGGCCGCTGTGTTTTCCCACTGGTGTAACGGTAAATCTGGCATGATTCCGGTCAAGCCTTACAAAGCAGGTTCAGCTGGCCCCCAGCAGGATTGGCATTCTGCCATGGTGGACACCATCAGCTGATTCCACTGTGCTTTCATGCCAGCTGTGAAGCTGATTTTTGGCCTTCTTGCTATGTTGTCTCCCCTGCCTGCCATGATGCCCAATACCAATGGGACCAGAAAATTCCGGCCTAACAGCGGTGGTTGGCGGGAACATCCCTGTGATACCCACTGGGCGGCGGGTCGTATTTTTCTGCCCAATTTCCCGCTTCTTAACTCTCTGATTATGCATCAGCAAGGATCTCATTGAATCTCATGGCGAGGTGGGCAGGAATTCACCCATCCCCATTGCTAACTCATGGGGTTGAATGTCCTGGAGCCATATTTAAATGCCGCTCGCGCAGACATTCTCTCAATGCAGGCCAGATGTGGTGTAAACATCTGCTCCACCACAGCACCCAAACACACAAAACCCTCAGCTTCACACTTCAGCAAGACCTTCCTGGGATTCTCCTCCAGGTTGTCCAGGGAAGGCAGGAGGTTCTCTTTGTGAGGGATGGGAACAGAAGGTCCCCTCACCTGACCATGCCAGTCTGGGAGGTCGCCAGTGAGGTCAGAGCCCGTGATGAACCAAAAAGGACCACCCTGCAGTGCAGAAAAAGAATGAATGATCTGGTGCACTCTGCCAGGGGAAGTGAAACTTCTGCTCACTCCAAACTCAGACTCTCATAAGGGCATCAGGCAGTCTAAGGGTTTGTGTCCACAGGGATGTCACACAGTACCAGCAGAAGGGGCATCAGCACAGCATATCTACCAGCCACTTCAAGCTCAACACCTCCTTTAAGATCCTACACAAATGGTGTTTTAATCCCTTACTGGGGAGGGTTCTGCAGAAACAACAGGCATGCATGCTTCTGAAATGCTCTTTCATCCATGGTGTTCAATCCATCTGTCTTTAAGCAGGATAAGATCTCCCACAACAGACGGGAGAGAGCGAAGACCAGAGATGGCACCCCTGAGCATGCAGGGCAGGGCAGGGCTTGCTGGCGAGCACACAGATCGTTCCTGCACAGAAGGCAAGATTGACCACCCCCAACAGGCCAGTGAGGGTCCATCCAGTATACATTGACAACATGGGGGACAATGACTGTGAGTGATCTTTTAAGGAGAGCCTGCCTCGTGAATCACTAAGTATCTCTTCTCACTATTCCAGCTACCATCAAGAAAAGGTGGAGGAAGACCATCAGCAAGCACCACAGCCCCAGCCCCCAGAGCACCTCAGATGAACCATCCAATGAAGACTGTCACTGCATTCAACTGCACCCTCCACCAACGCAGGTGCATGCACCTCAGTGGGTCCTAGTTCTAGAGTAGGCTTGGGGTCACAATCTGGTGGTCACCTCACCAACACGTGTCCACACTGGTGGGAGCAGTGGTAGCCAAGGTCTCTGACACTCGGAGGACTGCTGGAGACCAGACCACTGCTGAGTCTAAGTCCGATGATGAGCTTCTGCAATCGGCCTGGAGAGAAATGTTGGAGATGCAAAGACAGGCAGGGGAACATCAGGCAGAGTTGTCAGAGGCTGTCACAGACCAGAGTGAAGGATGGAGGAATCCGTCCAAGTTCTGTCTGATGTTGTGACTCTGACATGCGAGCGAATCAAAGTCACCATTGGAAAGGTGGCGGCCTCCTTGCAGACCCAGGCCCAGCAGTTTCTGCCAGATCAGCGCTCAGACTTGAACACCATCGCTCTAGCCATGGGTGCATTCCAGCAGTGGCTAGGTGAGAGGGGAATGGGGCACCTCAACCTCCCTCCAGATGCCCCTTCTCCTCAAGGAGTCAGGAAGGGTCACTTGGGCACCCAAAGTGAGGAGAAGTGACAGCTTGATACCCTGGGAGCATCCAAGGGTGTCCTGTTGCTCCAAATCCCCTCTGTCTGTGACCCCATCAGCTCCAGCAGGTCAGGCAGAGGAGGGTGCACCTGTCCCAGAGCAGAAGATCCTTAGCAGACTGGGGCCCGTCAGGCCCCAGGCCACCAGAGGACGCCTGCCAGAGACAACAGGGTATAGCAGAGAGCAGGCTGACTCCACCCCTGCTGCAGATTTTGGGGCTGCATCCATCCAGAAGTAACGGTAGAGTTATAAAGTTTAAAGATGTTTTTGAATGCACACTGGTGGCACGGGTGTTCATTCACTGTATATTATCTGCACTTCCATAAATATAATTCGCATTTATCCCTCTCAAAGTCTCAGGTATTGAGCGGCTGATCGATGTGATGCAATGTCTCACATCCATTCAAGGGTACAAAATGAACCCCTCCCACACCCCAGAGTTATCTCCCATCTTGTCCCTCAGTTCCATTAAGCCTTAGTCAATCTCATCAGAGTGAATCGCCTTCAGTTCCACATCTGCAACATGAACTAAGGCACTTCCTATATGAGGATGATGGCTGCATAATACACATGTATTCTTGGCATCTCAGGCAGGCATTATTTGACTTCATGAGAATTGTTCATCAAGTTTAGTGATTATCCTGATGCTGTTGCACTGAAGTCTATGGTTTGTGAGTGTTATAAGTATTTGTTGTGACCAACGTTAGTCTTTTCTCCCAAGTGCACTTTGCAATGGTGTTTATTTTAACTGCGAGTTTTTGGGAAAAGTAATAGTTATTGTCAAGCAACACAGCCTTTCATGCCTCCCTACAGTGTGTTTTTGTCTCTGTGTTTAAGGCTGGATATTATTCCTTTCTTAGTTCCCACTCTTCCCATGCATGACAGTGAACAATAGTTCTACTCGATGATATTTGAAATGTCTGCTAGAGGGGAATGAATGTGTGATGTCAGAGGTGTGTGCTCAGTCATGAACGGCTGCCTAGCGGTGCTTTACGGAGTCCCTCTGTAAAGTGACAGAACACGAGTCAATATGGAATTCATTGCATGGTTGTGCACTCATTGACTTAGGGTACATAGAAAGGATTGGCCTTTGTGAGATGGACAATGTTGAGGGCTGCAATGCTATGAATGCAATGCTTCAGCACATCTTCTGAGTGCTCAGCACTTATGAAGGGAAAAAGTTATCATTGACCGCTGTTTCAAAACTGACTGAGTCACGTCTCTCCCAAATGCCAAGGTAATGCAGGATGTTGACTTGGCAAGCTTCCTATGGATGCTGGGTAATGAATGCTTGACAATAATCAAAGGATGGTCCTGCTGAACCATTCTCTGTGAGGGCAATGCTTACATAACTCACAGCTTTTGATGCAAGCTGTTGAGTAACAGATCACTGCGTCCTGATGTCCAAATGCATCTTGGGGCTCAGTATCAAGGTATGGCCTCTGCAATCTTCATGCATGAGAGTTGGCATTTGGAGAGATGGTGCTGTTGGGATGTAGCTGCTTCTTGAGTGCTAATTATTGACAAATGTTTTTCCTGTTAGAGGCGCCTTGCTACACTGCTGTCATACTAGCATGAGTGTATCCACGGGGCAGAATTTTGCCCTTGATGTGCAGGTGGGCCCGACCAACTCGGCGGTGGGTGGGCAGCCGATCGCCACCGCCGAAACGGGCCCTGCCGCCATTTTAAGTGGGCGGGCCAATTAAGGCCCACCCAGTGGGCCACCCGACGGGAAGCGCTATGCGCTTCCTGTGCGGGCAGGGGGGGGGAATTCCCCAACAGCCAGAGTGTGCTCTTTCATACATGTGCGCGAAAGAGCGCACATCTCCCTGAGGCAAAGTGCTGCCTCAGGGAGATCGCTGAAACTCTGTGAAACTCTAAAAATAGAAAAATTAAAAAACCATTAACACGAGATAGGACATGTTAGTGAAGAACACAAACACTTTATTAAAAGTTTTTAAAGCCGATATCAAACCTCATCCCGCCACTGGACGAGGTTTGTAAAAAAATCACTTACCCGCCTGCCCGTTGGGCCCGTGCGCCGACCCGAAGTTCGCACGGGCCCCTCAAAATCCTGGTCGATTGGAGAGTTAATGGCCTTAACAAGGCCTTTAATTAATGGTGGGCGCACTTCCCGCTGCATAGCGCGCCCACCGACCAAAACATCGCGATGCTGCGCGCTGACGTCGGGACGCTCGTGCGACATTTTAAGCGCTGGCGTGCGGACTCCATCACACGCACGCCAGCCAGAAGATTCTGCCCCATGTGTGCAATGGTGTCTCAGCCTCTTGAAGGATGCCATGGCCACTGACTTGTTGCTGCCATGGGTGAAAGGACTGTATCACATGTAGTTGCTTAAGGAAGGGTGCTAGCGGAGTGCTTATCATATTCCACAGCAGCCACGTGTTCCCGAGGCAGCTACACCTTCCAAGGATGACTCCATTGTTAGGGTTGAAGGTGACTTACGCTTCCTCCGTGATCATTGTGAGATTTCATGATATGTTGAAGATGCACTGTAGGTTTTGTTGTGTCCCCTGTATCGAAGCATGAAAGGACTGAGATCGTGAAAACTTATCTTCACCTTATTCCTCTTGAAATCTTGTAGCTCTGAGATTGTCACGGGCACATCTGCTGCATAGTGCCCGTGCAATGGCATCCTCATGTGGCTCGTTGGGATCCTCGCCCTCACCAGATTCCCCTTCAACGTCCTCCTCATCTGAGGAGATGTCTAGCTCCTCCATGTCCCCCTGTGGCAACACATCCCCCTTTGCAGCACTAGGTTGTGCAGGGTGCAACAAACAACAATGATCTAGCGCTGGAGTCGGAGCCGCACCCACCATTAATTAAGAGGCCAGTTAAGGCCCTTGACAACCCATTTGATGGCGATTTAATGTTGCCCGTGCGATTTTCCGCTCATCGCACAGACAAAACAGGCAGGCAGTGGGGCCACAATTTGCAAAACCTCATCCATGGAGGGGATAAAAAGGGTCAGCAGCATTGCCAGTGTCAGTAGTGAGGAGTTTTGGAGATAGTTTGCTACTGGTTGCTTATTGGTACTTGGCAGCTTCATCTCTGATTGGAGCTTCACTCTTAGCATTTCCACGTGTCATTTCAGGACTCATTGGTGTCTCCAAGGACCCTTGAGGATTCGGACCATGTGGACCCTTCCAGGTATCAGACAGCCTTCTGTTACCCTGGGAATGGGGAGTGTAGTCTCTGGAGGCACCTCCTCTGAGGAGGAAGAGAGGGGCAAAAACGTGTCCCAATGGACACGGGGATCATGATTGACCTCTGTCCATTCCATGTAATGCAGCAGATGTTCATGCGCCTGCTCATTTAAATGATTTCAACATCCAGCCAGCACTAACCATGCTGCTGAGTGGCTGGGCATTTCAGAAAATCATGGGCTGAATTTTCCTAGCCCCACAAAGGCGACTTGGAGGTGGGGGCAAGGAAAATGCGTTCAACTCGCATCAGGCCTGCTTCATGAAATGTTCCTGCCCTCCGTTTGCTTTTCCCAGAGCAGCGGCGGGTGGCCAATTACGGCATTTAATGGGGCAATCTGTCCTTATTCTGGAAATGGATTGCAATTTTTCCAATGGCACATGGGACCCCCTCTGTGTCAGGAGCCCAGAAATTGAGTTGAGATAACATCACAGTGGTAGAAAGATAGTTCATAATAGCTTCGGTGATTTTTGTGCCAGTGTGAAGCCTGTATACTTGGGGGCATTCATTTCTTTTCATCATGTGTGATACAGGTCTGCACCCCTCAGCCTTCTAGAGGGTAGAACATGTGCTCCTAATGGAGGCTGACAGAGGTGGGTGCACATCGTTATGACCACAACTGATGTTATTTGATGAGCAAACCAGATTCTAGGGGGATCCCTGTCTTACTGGTCATAACCTATCTTTTGTATTTTGAAAACGAGGAGGAAAAGCTACTGATCCCAGAAGCTTAGAACTCCAGTGACACGTTTAGGTTTTTAAAACGCTAAAAGATTTGTTAACAGGGAGAAAAAAAAACTTAAGCACATAAGATTAAAGTTACACAGTTGAAACAGTCTTACAGAACATTCTGCAAAAAACCCACTTAGTCAGAACGTAAGCTACTTGCCAATAACTCCCTTATAGATTTTTAACTATAAAAATTCAGTAATATTTACCCCAAGGTAAAGCTTTAGTAAAGGTATACCACACGACTCCTCAAACGCTTCCACTCTGCTGTGGAAATCCAAGAGAGTTCAGAAAACAAACTGCTTTCTGGAACAAATTTTCTGGTTTGTCTGAATGGCTGTCTCAGATTTCACACCCTCTCTCAGCACAGATCTGGTCTCAGGACATCTCCCTCATATATAACCACCACAACTCAGCTCAACATCTTTCCTTAAATATCCTTCTCCCCTTTCATCTCAGATTCCATTGTCCTCTTTGAATTCAATATGTTTCCAAAATATAAAAACCTTTCATGTTTTCCTATTGCCTCCACTTTTGGATCAAATAAAATTTAATCATCTTCCCTTCTTTACTTAAGAAACATTTGTATGTTGTAAAAGTCCCTTAAACTCCCCTTTGAAATTTAACAACTGAAAAGCCAAGGCCCTACCAATCTCCTAACGCAAATTTTTAAAACCCTCCCTAGTTACCTGTAATTCCAACTTCACCATAGCCTCTCATTACAAATACATGCATCTAGCACCTTTACCCTTTCATCTCTCAGCTCTCACAGGCAAGCTGTCTCTATTAACCTTCCCCCAGTTTAATCATGGACACACACACACACAGGCCAGGATTTTTCCTATGGCGGGCGGGCTGGATGGGAACAGGTGGGGGCGGGCGCGGAGCCAATTGCTGCCCATGAACAGCTCCACGCTGCCATTTTATGCGGGCGGGTCAATTAAGGCCCACCCAGTGTCATGCACGACCAGTAGTGCCCAGCACTACCTGTGCGGGCTGCGGAAGGAGGGGGAGTCAGGGCCTGCGCTCTTTCGCGTATGCGCACGAAAGAACGCAACAATCCCACTGAGGCACGGAGCTGCCTCAGGGGGATTGAATGTGTAATAAAATCATGATAGGATCGAATTAAAAATTTATTCAAACATGTCCACTCATGTGACTGTGACACATGAGTTGGGACATGTTTGTAAAGGTGGGAAAATGTATTTATTTATTTTATAAAAGCTCCTGTGGGTGAGGTTTCCTGGAAAACGCGAAGGCTGCTTGGGCTTTTCGTCTGGCCTTCAACCTTAAGGTTGGATGGGCAGCGTTCTTAAGGACTTTAATTAATTTCTTAACGGCCTTAATAGGCCCTTAACATTTCGGCGGGTGCGCAGCTGCCCCCAGCACGTGCCCACCGAATGAAATATCGCGATGGCATGTGATGACGTTGGGAAGAATGTCCAACATTAACGCGTGACATTTTACGCGTCGGTATGTCGGGCCTGCCCCTGCAGGCCAACTGGAAGATTCTGCCCACTGATACATACCCTTTTTAACAGAAACCACCATATTTCCAAAATGTTTTAAAAAAGTAACATCCACCTTCACAACATTCAGACCAGGCAATGATTTGAAGGCGATGTACTGATGGTGAGGTAGGTGCCTCATTCCTGGGCAAAATGATTGAAAATGAAATTGCCTCTAACTGCCCTGGCATGTCTCTCCATGGCTCTTGCATTTTGGAACGGTGCAGCAATATCCTTGTCCTCTTCCTTATATTCCTCCCTGTCGTCATCGTCACCTGAAGAGAGCAACTCCTCCATGTACTCGCATGACAATTACTCTCCCCTTTGTAATGCGAGATTGTGTAACGGACAGAGACCATGACAATCCTGGGCACCTTCCTTGGTCCGTATTCTGATGCTCTGCTGGTCAAGATAGCAGAAGCCCTTTGTCAGCAAGCCTGGCCTATGATCGCCCTGGTTGATCTGTGTGCTGCATTGTAACGTGCCTCTGCAAGACTGTGGGGATGACATACTAATGTCATGAGCCATGTCCTGCTGGAATAGCTCTTGTCACCCAGGATCCTGAACTTGGGCAGGGGCCTCAAAAAGCTTTGGCAGCTGGGAGTTGCATAAAATGTATGAGTCATGACAGCTCCCTGTAAAACAATGGCACACACATGCATAATTTTATTTTCAGTGGTCATAGACTAGTTGAACGTTAAGGGAGTGAAACCCCTGCCAATTGACTGTTCCCAATTAGTTCTAATGGTCACGTGAGTGCAGTCAATTGCACCATGTACCTGTGGGAAGCACGCGGTGGCCCCGAACCCAACTGCTCTTGTGGCGTGGCTATGAATAGATGCTGAGAATCAAATTAATTTGTTGGCCATTCTGAACAGGGCATTGGTAACCACCAGATGGTGGAATGTGAATGCAATAAAAACTGGAATTAAAAGTCTGATGATGACCACGAAACCATTGTTGATGGTCGTAAAAACTCATCTGGTTCACTATTGTCCTTGAGGAAAGTAAATCTGCTGTCCTTACCTGGTGTGGCCTACATGTGACTCCAGACCCACAGCAATATGATTGACTCTTAAATGCCCTCTGAACAAGGGCAATTAGGGATGGGCAATAAATGCTGATCAAGCCAGTGACACCCACATCCCATGAATGAATAAAAAAGAATCTTATAGTTTAATATTCAGGCTAAGTATGAGGCTAATTGGCAAACTATAGTCAGACACATAGCACTCCAAAGTAAATGACAGATGTGACCAAAGCAGATTCCATGGATTTCTCACGCAGATGTTTTTCATATTGTGACAAGGGTTTCCAATCTCCTTATTTGAAGAACTTGCATTGGAATTCACTTCAAATATCACTCGCACTCGGATGGCTTCAAAAAGGATCCAGCTCCAGGGTTTCAATCTCACCTTCCAAGCACGATTTCAGATATTTGGCCATGTCAAGCAGAACACCATTGCTCCAAAGGACCCGCAGTAAGCAGTCATCAAGCTTTGGCAGCCTCCTCAGATTGCCAGGGCTTCTCTCAAGCCTGCTTCACTTCAAGTCTGCTCCTTACAGCTCTCTCTTTAACTCAGAGCCTATTGCTCTACTCCTTTCTTTCAACTTGGCTTCTGGGACCCCTTTCTGATCTCTGTCTTTGTCCCTGCCTGGGACTTTATCCTGGGACCACCCTCTGCCTCCTCCCTGTGTCTGCTCTTTGGGATACCTTCCTCAGTAATGGTGCTCTATTCCAGGTCACCTGACCTGCCTTTCTTGTTCTTCCTTGCCCCTACACAGGTGCGTAGGGCCAGTTTTCAGCTTGAAGAATGTAAAAGGCGTGAACTGCGCATGTGCGGCTATTACCTGGCCAGCGCATGCGCAGGAGGCCCGAGGCCTGCTGGGAACTGGAGTTTTGACGTCCACAGTAAGTATTCGAGTTTATAACACATGAACTCCATGGAATGAGCTGCTGTCCTAGAAATTTAGAGCCGCAGTTGCCTTAAGAGCATTGGGTTCCTTCCAAAGCTGTAGTGCTGCAGGTCTTGTTTTAGGACCATGCACAGGTCAGTGACTGCCTCCGGGGAAAGACTTAGCTGTCTCTGTCATTGCCTCTCAGGTATCTGGGGGTAGTTGGTGTGTGTTCTGAACATGTGCTGATGCACCAATGCTCTTCAGTGATGAAGACTGCCCTGGTTGCCACCCTCCTGATCTCCCACCCCTTCAACTGGTGCTAGCTGATGGCCTTGTGGCCTTGTTGTTTTGTGACCAAGGCTCTTTTCTGGTGAATTCTCTCCTCCACTGCACGAGGATGCAAAGACATTGGGTATATGAGACACACAGGGAATTCACAAAGTGAACTGTGTGAAGAAAGCAGGCAAAGATAAGAGCACCTCTGTTTATATTGCCTTCATTCCTAAAGCAGCTGCACTTGACCAATGGGAATACATGACCTTTCCATGGGCCACACCCAGGACTCCTCTCATCCCACAGTTGCCTCCTCCCAAAAGAACCTGCAAGCTCAAGCTTTCTTAGCAGCCATGTTTATAGATGCACAGACTGCGACACTGCAGCTGCAGGCCATCCACCGCCACCCTCCCTCTATCACCCTCAAGCTTCCACCCTTGACCCACCCAACATCACCCTGTTCCTTCCCGCAATCATCCAGGAGCCTCCAAACATCAAGCTTCATCCAGAGCCAATGACCCTTGAGCTTCCATCTCTCACCCTCAACTCTCCCTCCTCTCACCCTTAACCTTCCTGGCATCATCCAAGAGACTCTCTCCATCATCCTTGACATGCCCTTGGTATCCCTTGACCCCCCCACTACCCCGTCATATTACGTTCTTCTCTTCGACTTAAATGTACCAATCATGTTACAAGAAATAATAAAATAATAATGTTGGTTCTTTATTTGAAGATAAGACTGTATACAGATAGAGTTAACTGGGAGACAATGGATAGTACATCTGACCTTGGCTGCTGCTGCTTGTAGACTGAATAGAAATCATGGGGCCACTGCATCACACCCTGTCGAGGTGGTAAAGATTGATGGCAGTTTATGATATGCTCCTTTCAAGGTATGTGTACCTCATATCACAACACCTCAGAAACACTTGACCTGTCCTCCCTCCAGCTGGAGCTGCCCTGCTTCAAGCTTGACATCCCTTCTCTGACTGTTGAGTTTTCATGTGTGGTACAGCTGCCTTCCTTGGACACACAGGCCCAGAACTCACAAACAGTGGATCACACGCTATAGGCCGGAACCTGGATCCCTTTGGACACCTCCTTTCCCCCTGCCAGCTGTACTGCTGTTTGAGGACCTGACCATCACCACCCTCTCCCCTCCCATCATCCTTGCAGCGACTGAACTGTTCAGCTTCTTCTACTCGACTCCCCTGTGCCACTGAGTTAGGCATAGACAAAACCTGACCTCAGATCCAAAGATTGAACAAGCTTGTCTGTTTTAAGCGATCGGGAAACAGGAGGCACAAATATCCCATCTGCCCCGACTTAATCTTGAAGGTAGGACTTAATTTGGTGAAGTTCCCGTATAATGGGCAGAATTTTGCCCTTGATGGACAGGCAGGCCTGACCGACTCAGCCGCAGGTGGGCAGCCGATTGCCACCTCCGAAATGGGCCACGCCGCCATTTTGCGCGGGCGGGCCAATTAAGGCCTGCCCAGCGGGTTAGCGACTCCCGTGTACAACGAGAAAATCGTTGCAGTGGCGGGTGTGTTCAGACCGCCGGTTCCGTGGGGAATATGCAGTCTGTATAAAGAGTGGCCAGGCAGCCTCACTGAGGCAGTGCACCATGGCCACTGACAGAGAGCGACATGCTGGTTTGAGGGCAGAGGAGGAGGAGGAGGGGGGGGTGGGGAGGGGGGCAGGCTGCAGGGTAGGCCAATGGGGGGCCACTGTGCCCCTTGGTTCTCTGATGCCTGCCTTGCTTCTCTCCAAGAGGTGTCCAGCCGTTGGGATATTTCATATCCAGAGGATGGGAGGAGGAGGGTCCCCCACATCGCCAGGCAGGCGTGGCAGGAGGTGGGTGACGCTGTAAGCGCCCATGGTGATGTGCGGCGCACAGGAACGCAGTGCCGCATGCGCTTCAATGATTTGTTGCGCTCTGGAAGGGTGAGTACCATGTCGGCCTTGGCCATTTAACCCAGCAGGTAGCCTTAGCCTTTGAGCACCCCCCACCCCACGTCTTAGTGTTCTTACTGCATTGGGCATTTGGCACACGCTGGGTGGGCAAACAGGTAGTGACCATGCTTACATCAGCCTTAGTGGTTTATGAGAAGATGGGTTCTCCCCTCAGCATATGTTGGTGTTTGTCGCATTTGAGTAGTCTGGGGGCAACCTGCAGGGGAGGCAGCTAGTCACATACTCAGAACTCCAACACATGTCTTATTGATGGTGATGAGATGGTGGAAAGGGAGCCTCAAGGTGTCGTGGCCAAGAGCCATCTGCTGACCTCGGCGCCGTACCTAGTTGCGCCTCCTTGCCATGGGCGCTAAGACCCGTGTGTTATTGAAAGTGATGGACGCCGAATGTGTCCAAGGTGGCCATTGGGGAAGGAGTACTATCTTCTGGAGACTGATCACCTGTACTGTGGACAGGAGCTGCTGGAGGCCTCAGATAGGCCACTGTGGTTGGGGTGCGGCATGTGCGTGCAGAGTACATGAGTGATCAGCCCCAATAAATCCTCTTCTCTGTTCTGCAGGCAAAAACTGAACACAATCTCAGGGAGTGCCAGAGGACTGGTGTTGGCACGCCATGTTCCAGCACCTCACCACCTACGAGGAGCAGGCCATGGAGCTGGGGAGGAGGCAGGCGGCCAGGGCGGCAAGTGGCGGCGAGGCTGGGGTCCAGTGGCCAGGTATTTGAGGTCCACAGTCCCATCCACTCTGCCCACCATCCAAACCACTGATGGTTACTGCAATCGTTAATGCTGAAACACTGCTCATTCACAGACTGAGACACTCAGACGTGTGGATCATACACAAAGGTCCCTCATCCCCTTGAGGATGCGCGTCTCCAGCACCTTCCAAAGTCGCCTTATCCCATTTGTGACCACTATCCCCATGGCCTAACATGTCATGGCATCGCTGCTGCACAGCCAAAGACGTTTTGCATCTTAGGAGGGTTGGCATCACCTTTTCAGCCAGTGTGTCCCACATTACTTTGTCCAAAAGGTCCTTAGCACCTCACCTGTCAACCTCATGGCACTCAACTTAAATAAATGCCACCGCGTTACTCATCCCTGCGCCAAGGGGAAATGTTGCCTTCTGTCCACCCGGTCTATCAGAGAGACACGATCTGGGGGGTACTGGAGTGCGCCCCCTGAGCGGTCCAGGGAACGGAAGCGCATCTTGAGAAGACCAATGGCTCTCTCCACCACAGCCCTTGTGGAGGCATGGCTCCTATTGTAGCGCTGCTCAGCTTCTGTTCTTGGATAGCGGAGAGGCGTCATGAGCCACCTTCTGAGGGGATAGCCCTTGTCACCCAGCAGCCAACCATCCAGCCGAGCTGAAGCACTGAAGAGCCTGACACCTGGGAGCGTCTGAGGATGTAGGCGTCGTGGGAGCTGCCTGGGTACCTTGCACAGACTTGCAGAATCTGCATCCTGTGATCAAACACTATCTGCACGTTCATGGAGTGGAATCCCTTCCTGTTGACGAAGGCACCGGGCTCACCTGCTGGCGCCTTGATGGCCATGTGTGTGCAGTCTATTGCACCCTGGACACGGGGGAAGCCAGCAATGGCCGCGAAGCCTCTGGCTCGCTGTGCCTGACTTGCCTGGTCGCAGTGGTAGTGGATGAAGGTCAATGCCCATCTGAACAGAGCGTCTGTAACCTGCTTGAGACAAGTGTGGACAGCTGATTGGGACACACCGCAAAGATCACCCACCGAGCCCTGGAAGGAGCCAGAGGCATAGAAGTGGAGGGCATATGTGAACTTCAGAGTCGCTGGCATGGGGTGTCCACCCACACAGTTAGGGGAGATCTCAGGGCCAATCATCTGACAGATATAGTTGACTGTCTCCCTTGAGAGACCGAGCCTCCTTCGGCACTGCACTTCAGTCATATTGAGGTAGCTGCTTCGCTGCCTGTATACCCTGGCAGCAGGATAGTGGCGTCTTCTGCAGCCCCTTTCATCTTGGACAACCTCTTGGCCCTGCGCCCCTTGTGCCTGCGCCTGGCATCCCAAAGGTGGTTCCCCTGGAGGCTGATTGTCTTGTCCTGGCCTCCTCCTTATTCTATCCCTCCCTTCCTCCTCAGAGGAGCTGCCTCCAGTGGAGAGGTCAAAACCCATACCCAGGCTAAATGGAGGTCTTCGGAAAGCTGCAGGCCCGATAAAGATTACTGTCTGCAGACTGGTGAGCTGAAGCTTCAAAGTACACAGAAAGCTCTTGGAAATCGATCTGAACTGCTAACAATCACACAGGCAAGTTTAGAACACTTTCTACATTAAATACTTCATGAAAAACATGAACAACCCCTCTGAGCCCACATGTCCTGCCAATGCATGAGTTTTGATAAAAAATCACCTACCCACCTGCCCGTTAGGCCAGTGCGCCGAGCCGAAGTTCACACGGGCCCCTCAAAATCCTCGTCGATTGGCAACTTAAGGGCCTTAGCGAGGCCTTTAATTAATGGCGGCTGCGCATTGCGCTGCAAAGCGCGCCCGCTGACCTAAATATCGCGACATTTTAACCGCTGACGTGCGGGTTCCCCCACCCGCTCGTCAGCCAGAAAATTCTGCCCAATGAATATTTATGGGAAGCAAATGCATGGTAAATAGGTTCCTGCCACTGGGTGGTGTGATGGCCGTTCTGCCATTGACATGCTGCCAACTGAATTTCTCAGCCTGATGCCTGGAAACTGGGATTTCAGCTCCTGCCTAATCTGCCTCATTACCTGCTCCTACATGCCCTGTTAAATTCCACTCTTTGAGTGTAGAATCTAGGCTGATGCTCAAGTGTAGAACTGAAGGAATGCTCCACTTTTGGAGGTGTGCCTTTTGGATGAGATGCTAAATTGACAAAGGAAATGTGGTGTGAATGCAAGCTAAGCAAAGTGATAATCTGTCACAGATGCACAGTAAATCCCCGCAGCAGAAAATAATTATGGGATCCTTTCCTGCACAGTGAAACACACAACGCTTGGAAAGCAGTGTGCCTATGAAGCAGTTACTTTATCAGTAAATCATTTTAACAAAATACTGGCAGTACTTTTGGAGTGAGTTCTTTTAGTAAAAAAAGGTCAAAAGATAGCATTTTGACTAACTTAAACAATGAAACATATGCAGCTGGTATAAGCTTCACCCTACTAACCAGTTATCCCCCATGTGCGACTGCAACATCAGTTGGATTAAACTAATCCTTGGTGTGTAGCTGTGTAATTGTTGGCCAAACTGCACAGATGTGGTTTGTAAATGGTCATCAATCTAGGCTGCCTAATGTTTGAAATAAAAAATCAGAGAGTTAGAGGAATGTGAAACAGACTTGTGAGTTCATGGCCACCGACAGTTGGTCTCTGAATATGTCAGACTTTATTACGTGGATTTGTGGGTTCTTTATAGTGATTTGGGAAACTGCATTCCACAATTCCATCTATTTTTTCATGCATGGGGGAATCCTTGTCTTTTCACAAGGGATAGGGAGAGTTATCTTATGAGGAAAGGTTGGACAGCCTGGGCCTGTATCCATTGGAATTTAGAAGATTGAGAGATTGAAACATAAAAGATCCTGAGGGGACTTGAGGGGTGGCTGCTGAAAGGGCGTTTCCCCTTGTGGGAAAGACTCGAACTAGGGGACGCAGTTTAAAACTAAGGGGTCTCCCATTTAAGACTGAGATGAGAAGAAACTTTTTTCTTTCAGATGGTTGTGATTGTTTGGAACTCTCTTCTCCGGAGAGTGGTGGAGGCAGAGTCATTGAATATTTTAAAGACAGAGTTAAATTCTTGACTCACAAGGGAGTCAAAGGTTATTGTGGGTAGGTGGAATGTGGAGTTGAAATCACAGTCAGATCAGCCATTATCTTATTGAATGGTGGAGCAGGCTCAAGGGGCTGAATGGCCTTCTCCTGGTCCTAATTCATATGTTTGTTTGTCACCTGTTGCCTTGTCTTGTCACTGGCTTATAGGAACTAAGTTCTACTTACATTATATAGGATTACTACCAGTGTTCCGAGTATTGTGCTCCATGATTCCAACTGTTTTTCATGAGGGGAAAAGAGCCCTTAACAAGCATGAAATGTATATAGCCTAAAATTGGTATGTAACCCTCTAGCTGATTATACAGAGCTCTATGCTGGTCTTGTATGTTTACAAGGTTGGACCATTCTTAACTGCTTCACAAATCAATGACAATGAACAAACAAAAGAAATGGCATTATACCTTTCTTGACGTCAAGTCACTTCATAGTCAATAAAGTACGTTTGAAGTATTAATGTAGGAAAATACAGCAGTTAACTGGCACACAGCAAGGTCCCCAAAGACAACATTGAGATAAATGTTTAGTGATGTTGGTTATGGGACAATTGTTGGCCAGGACACTTGGAGAACATCTCAGCTGTTCTTTTGAACTGCAATGTGGAGAGTGGCCAGTTAAGTGGAATGAAGGATTAAATTATTTGGATGGGTTGCCTTGTATTTCTTTGAGTTTGGAACATTGAGGGGCGGTCACATGTTTTAAATGATAAAGGAATCAGATAGGGAAGATACAGAGAAAGTATTTCTTCTCTTTGCAGAATGCAGAACAAAAGGACACAATCTTAAAATCAGACATTATTGGGCGAAATCAACTTCTCTGCACAGATCAGTGGAAATCTTAAATTTGGGACTGAACTTTCCCAGCCTTTTGGAAACAGCTGGGAGATGGAAGGGTTGGCAATATGGCGGGGAAAGGCATCAGGAGGGAAACCTTACATAATCCAGCCACCATGCCATATTGCCAGTAGCAGGAACCGCATTGACGTGGCCACCCACCAGGCAGCCAATTGAGGCAATAGATTGCCCAATTAAGGACCACCATTCACCCCCACTGGCATTTTACCAGCAGCAGGACCTGAACAACATTCAAGCTTGGGCTGATAAGTGAGAAGTAACATTTGTGCCACATAAGTACCAGGCAATGACCATTCCCAACAAGAGAGAATCTAACCATTGCCCCTTGACATTCATTAGCATTACTTGTGCCTGTCCACAATCTACAAGGCACAAGTCAGGAGTGCGATGGAATACTCTCCACTTGCCTGGATGAGCTGCACTCATCTCCAACAACACTCAAGAAGCTTGACACCATCCAGAACAAAGCAGCCTGCTTGATTGGCACCCTCTCCACCACCTTAAACATTCCCTCCCTCAATGAAGCACAGTGGCAGGAGTGTGTACCATGTACAAGACGCACTGCAGCAACTCAGCAAGACTCCTTCAACAGCCCCTTCCAAACCCACGACTGCTACCATCTAGAAGGACAAGGGCAGCAGATACATGGGAACACCACCACCTGGAAGTTCCCCTCCAAGCCACTCACCATCCTGACTTGGAAATATATTGCCATTCCTTTACTGCCTCTGACTCAAAATCCTGGAACTCCTCCCTAACAGCACTGTGGGTGTACATACACCACATGGACTGCAGCAATTCAAGAAGGTGGCTCACCACCACCTTCTCAAGGGCAATTAGGAATGGGCAATAAATGCTGGCCTAGCCAGCAATCCCCATATCCCATGAAGGAAAAATAAAAATCAGGAGGGGCTGCGATTGTGTGGGGAGACGACCAGGTAAATCATGGCAGCCCATGGGGTGGGTCCTCTTTTATAGGTGCTCCGTGGCCCATGGAGGGGCCGGTTCCCCCTGGTGGCAATGACAGCGTATTCAGGATAACCACCCTCCAAATTTCCGGGGCCTGCTTGCCTGGCCCCAGCTTCATTAAAAAAAAACTAATCTGTCTCCGAGAGGACCTCAGCATTGATGTGCCCTCTCTTTCAAGGTGAAAAGTATACAGAATGTGTATTTGTGGATCAGGGTAAACAAGAGAAGAAAGTTCATAGGAGCAATTACCACTGTGATAGAAACAAGAAAAGGATCAAAAGAGTGAGATGATGGGCGGCATTTTCTTAAGGCGGTAGAGGCAGGAATGGAGGCTGGCATGCCCGGCAAATCACATTGCCAAGAGGCTTGACTGTTTCCTGATGCGGTTCTGATGTGCTGCAATTTTTGAAACCGAACTGGGAAGCAGGAAGTTATAAGCACTTTGAAGGGCAGTTTGCATTTTTGAGAGGAGAAATGGGAAACACAGAGGTTGTCCTGCCCTTGCACGAGGAGGAGGTGGCATTGCAGCAGGGAGCCAGTTGAGGATATGAGTGTTAGTCATAAGGGGGGAAGGCTCAGGGATCACCTCATCCATTGGCACACAGTGGCCAACATGATTAGATTTTGAGTGCTGGGGCTGTTGGGGGGAGGGGGAGTGAGACTGTGGTGGTCAGTGGGACATAGCAGGGGTGTAGGAGGTGTAGAGGCCATGATAATCCAGCTGGAGGCAAGCAAGATCATTCCTGCAAATTGGGATAGCTAATCCAAACTGAGGATGAGCAGTGATGAGGAGCAGCCTCAGCAGCGATACAAACACTTAGCCATGAGGGATGCAGAGGCGAGGATGAGGGGCTTGAGGGATAACAAAGGCGATACCTAACAGGGAGTACTGATGAAGAATAAGCTTCTTAGGAAGGTGAAAGCATTGGTGCTGCAGGAGGCTGCACCTATCTAGAGCAATTGGTTTCTGACCGTCATTGAGTGTCACCTCAGGCCTAATAGGTCATAAGACCACGCTCTGCCAGTAGTCGTAAAAGTCATATCGGTTCAGAAATCCCTCTCATCTGGGTTGGCCCAAGGATTGGCTGCTGATCTGGGTGGCACTTCGCAAGCAGCTCCTCATTATTGCATAAGGCAGTTCACGGATTCTCATCCCCTGGCAGTCACAGGTGCCGCAGCTCTTCACGGCAGTCCAGAGTCTCCATGGTTGGCTGTTATGGGGCAAAGGATATCCTCTGAAGAGCTGGCTACAGACACTGATGTGAGAACATGCAATGGACACAAAGAGGCACTCCAGATGAAGCCATCTCATCACCAGAACTACCATCGAGTGAGTCTTCTGAAGTTCTAAATCCAGTGCCTTGAACATTTGGTAGGCAACCTCGAGTACCCTTCCTCAAGGGCCTCTCACATCTATAACATGGCCCTCCAGAGCAGAGTGGACTTGAAGAGGGGAAGTGATGGATCAGCACATTTCCTCAGAGGAGGAAAAGGCAAGGCCTTCCACAGGACTGGGTCAGAGGTCGTGGCATTGAGCAGGATGCCAGTGAAATTCAGGAACATTCCTCCTGAGGATATTTCATCCTGGAAAGCAGGATAGTACATCCACCATACAGCTTTTCTCATATCCCACTAAACTAGCAACCACAATTGTGGCTGCCAGTTTGCCTCCTCCACACATCCTCCACCCCCTCTAATCGGACAGCAACCTGTTTTCATTTATTCTTTCATGGGATGTGGGCATTGCTGACAAAGCCAGCATTTGTTGCTCACCCTTATTGGCCTTGAGCTGAGTGGCTTGCTAGGCCACTTCAGAGGGCAGTTAAGAGTCAACCACATTGCTGTGACTCTGGAATTGCATGTAGGCCAGACCAGGTAAGGATGGCAGATTTCATTCCCTAAAGGACATTAGTGAACCAGATGGGTTTTTACAACAAATGATAATAGTTTCATAGTTATCATTACTGAGACTAGCTTTCAATTTTCCAGTTTTAGTTAATTGAACTTAAATTCCACTAACTGCCATGGTGAGATTTGAACCTGTGTCCCTAGAGCATTCGCTGGGACCTCAGGATTATTAGGGCAGTGACATTAACCACTACACCACCATCTCCCCAACTGCTCACCCTAGTGACTAATTGGCCTGCTCGTTAAAAATCCTGTCAGCTGTCAGGCGGTGAAGTGATGTGTGTCAGGACCCGGAAATGCTCTTGACATCGGTGTCCAGATCCTGGAACATAAATTCAGACTAGAGAACAGAGAGAGAGAGAGTAATTTATCGGGGACACATTTTATTTGTCTGCAGATCTCTAATGATTGAAAAGGAGCAGTGGGATGAAGATAGTAGAGGAATGTAATGAAAGGAAATGAGTGTCGAAGCGGCTAAATTGGTAGCAATATCTTTATGGAACAATATATCAGGGTAGGCAGTTGTGGACAATCTAAATAGATTTGACATTTTTTAAATGCATTTTTGGGCAGACATGAAATATTGCACCAAGGTAGGGTTAATCTCTAAAATGAGCTGGACCTTTGGGGCCTGATGGCCTTTTTGTGTTTAATGTGTCGGCCGTGACTCTGTTGATAACACTCTCACACCTGAGTCAGAATGTTGTGGGTCCAGTGGTTGGGCACAAAAATCAAGGATGACACTTCAGTGCAGTACTGTACTGTGGTTGGACTGCACTGTCGCAAGTACTATCTTTTGGATGAGACATTAAAATGAGCCCAATATTCCCTCTCAAATGAATGTAAAAGATCCCATGGTACTTTTTCGAAGAAGAGCAGGTAAGTTACCCATGGTGACCTGGCTAGTAACTATCCTTTAAACAATATCTCAAAAGCAGATTATCTGATCATTATTACGTTGCTGTTTGTGGGAGCTTGCTGTGTGCAATTTGGCTGCTACATTTCCTACATTTTAGCAGTGACTACACTTCAAATGTACTTTGGGAGATCCTGTGGAATTGAGAGACGCTATATAAATGTAAGTTGTCTTTTTTCCTATTCCAAACAAGATTTCAGTTCTTACTGGGGTTAAATTTCCCTTAAACTGAAAGAACTGCACTTCATCTGGCACAGATTAACCTCTCTGGTGACCCCCAGAGACAAGCATTGTTGTGTAGATATTTGTGCTGTAACTCAATGTGAACGATTCTTGGCTGCTCCTGCCCTACGCCCACCTCAGTCACAAATGGAACACACTCCCATCAAAGGCACTGGTGGATTTCCTGTTCATTAAGTACTCTACATCAATAGTATTGTATAATCATGGCAGTATTGTATTCAATAACAGGCACACAAATACAGGAAGAGAAAGCAAGTTAGTCCCTGTAGGTGCATAAACATGCATTTGTGGTGTGCACTCAAGTCTGGGACTAGGCGATGTGGTAGGTTAAAGCATATTTGAGCTTCCCTGATCTCTTTGTGAACATATGCATTGTGTGACATTGCAGACTGCCAAAATCACTCCTAATTGAAGTGCTTTGCTGAGTTAACTCCTCAACAACCTCGTTAGCTGTTAGGGTGTTAGAATTGACATCAGCAGTTCAGAGATAGTGAGATAAAGAATCGGCTGGAGTTATGTCAAATGATTTCTGCCGGAAATTAGCCTGTAAAATGAAATGAAGACCTCCTATGGTGAAATAGCTGCCAATATTTATAATTTAGGTCCTGACTCATCTGTGGGTCAGCTTAATTTGGTAAGACTTCTGATGTCAGAAGGTTATGCTGCAAGCCAAACTCCAACCTATGGAGGGTAATTTCTTGACTTTACTCTCTGGGCAGAGAGCCTTGTCAGATATGAAAGAATAACTTGTCCATTCAGTAGGGTTGCCAATCCTCCAGGATAGGCCTGGAGCCTTCAGAAATTGAAGATCAATCTTCAGGACACTGTTATGTGCAGCCCTGGAAAATAATTATAGGGACATTAAAAAATAGCTTTAAAAAAATCTTTGAACATTTCTGTTTACTAGATATAGAAATGTTGAAAATGAGGGGGGGAAGAAAGGCTGTTTGGCTGACAGTGAAACATCATCCAATTGGGTAATGAGTTGTTTTGCTTTCCAATTGGCATAGGAAGGCAGTGTGTCACAGGGATGGATGTGTTGGCTGACTAATGGCTGGAGTATGGGGGCAATTCATGTGATGAAACCTCCAGCATTACATTTAATCACAGTTGTCAACTCTACCATTCAGCATACTTGGTTTCTGACTATTTGTAATAATGAAATGTTGAGCACCAGTTGTGCCCGAATGTCTGGTGTGTGGTGCATGAGACTTCTGGAAAGGGTATGGAGTAGAAAAAAAATCCCTGTATTCTATGCAACACTCCAGTCCAGCACTGAGGGGTTAATTACAATCAGAAAAATGTAAATATGGAGAAACTGTTTCTAGAGCAGAAGAATTAGCAACTGAAGGACACAAGTTTAAGTAATTGGCAAATAAAAGAGAGAAAAAAAAATACTTAGTGATTTGGCATGCACAGCCTGAAAGGATGGTGAAGGCAGATTCAATAGTAACTTTCAAATACCTGAAATAAATACCTGAAAAAGAAAAAAATTGCCAGACTCTGGGAGAAAAAGTAGGGGAGTGAAACTAATTGGACATTCTTTCAAAGAGCCAGTACAGGCACAATAGGCCAAACTTCTCACTTCTGTGCTCTGTCATTTTATGATTCTACAGAGTCGAAGATGCCATTCTCAGATTGAGAATTTAAACCAAGACCATATCTATATATACAGATGGGGCAATAAAGGTTGTACAATACTATGCGAAGAGGACCATGGGCAGAATTTTGACCTCGGTGGGCGGGCTTGGTGGGGGGGGTGGGCGGTGATGGTCGGGAAGACAACTGCCGCCTGCAAAAGAGGCCAGAAGCCAATTAAGGCCCAGCGAGCGTGCAACGCCAGCGGCAGCGCTCATCGCTGCCTGTGCGGTGGGGCAGGGGGGTGTAGGAGGGTGAGCACAAACTTGGCGTATGCTGCCTCAGGGAGATGAAGAGTTTTCAAAAATAAAATAAAGATCTGAAAAATGTTATAATGTGACTCTATCACATAAGTAGGGGCATATGAAAAATGAAATTTAAAACATTTTATTTTTATTTGATATTGGAAACCTCATCCCGCCCATAAGATTGGATGGGCAGCGAAAAATTTAAGTTAATTGATACTTTAATGGGCTTAATAGCCGATGCCCGCGCGTGCCCACTGTCCGAAATATCGTGAGACTGCGTGTTGATGGTGGGACGCTTGCCCGATGTCAACGCCCATCATTTCACGCTCAAACGGGTTGGGCGCGCGCCCACCCGTCAAGGTGAGAATTCTACCCCAAGCTGTTCTTTCTGTACCTCGGGCAAAATTCCTCCTTCAACCAACATCATCAAAGACAGATCATCTGGTCAGCCAATAAATTGTAGTATAATGAGGTTCCCAATGTCCAATGGTGGGAAACACGGCCCGCAATCGGCAGGCTGAGCGGACAATCGCAAACTGGTTTCACACCATCATGAAACCAATTGTGCTGTATTGTATGCCTACGCCACTGAACATACCTGACACTGGCAGACACGGAAAATCTCAGCTGTTGACTGCTGAAGTACCAGAGGGTGAGGCCCAGAGGCTGAAGATGCCATTGCCAATGATGGAATGGTGAATGCGATATGCCATGTGCTGGAGAAGTACAGCGTGCATGGAGGGACATGACGCTGGAGAAAATCACTAGTGGGCAACCCCATAGAATGATTTGAAGTGCAGAATTAAGATCTTGAAGTCAATTCTCCAGCAAACAGGGAGACAGATAAGTGTTGCAAGGATAAAGAAAGAACTTCCATTTATGACCTTTCGCAGCCTCAGGCTATCCCAAAATATTTGAAACGTTGTAATTCACAGAAATGTGGCAACCAATTTTCAGACAGCAAGCTCCCACAAACAGCATTGAGGTAATGTGCAGATGGGGCAGAATTTTTCCCTCACGGGCAGGCGCGGCGGGCGGGCCCGGGAGCGGTTGCAAAGCCAACCGCCGCCCTCAATCAGGCCTCGATATCGATTTCACGCTGACTGGCAAGTAACGGCTAGCCAACGTGAAACGCACGCTGCAGCACTCAGCGCTGCCGGGGTGGGGAGGGAGGAGTGCGAGAGCGGAAGTTCGCGCATGCACAGGGCTGCCTCAGGGAGCTGCAGATTTTTAACAATAAAAGAAAGATATTAAAAATAATGAAAACATGTCCCCTCATGTGACTCTGTCACATGAGCAGGGACATTTTAAAAATGTGTTAAAAGTTTTCAATTTTCTTTTAAATCACTGGTCGAAACCTCACCCCTCCTGTGGATGAGCTTTAGCTAAAAATACGATGGCTGCTGGGCCTTTTTGCCCGCCCGCCAACCGAACGTTTGGACGGGCAGTGAAAAATTCAAGTCAATTAATTGATTAAGAGCCTTAATAGCACATTTAATTGCCGTGCGAAATATCGCGAGAGTGCGCGATGACGTTGGGACGCTCGCCCGATGTCATTGAGCATTATTTTACTCTCGTTCGGGTCAGGCATGCGCCCGCCCAATGGGAGAAAAATTCAGCTCATAATCTGTTTTAGTATTGTTGGTTGACGGATAAATATTGGCCAGGATGGTCACATTGATGCACTTGAGCCTGCGTGCTCTGACAATCCCTTGACGGATGCCGTCAGGAACCCCTTGCTCCTTGTAGAGCCATCCATGGTAACAAGGTTGAGGGAAAGTGCCAGACAGACTGGTCCAAAAAGACCTCAATGGCAGAATAGGTGAAGGAAGACTGCGTCTCACCAGCTGTGAAGGTAGAGAAGGCTACAGCGGCAAGATGGCCTCGATCGTAGTGGCTCGACACGTCACTGAAATTTGACCACCATGATAGTGCCCCAAGATCCCCAAAGTCATATGCATGCATCTACCAGGGTGCATTTTGCCAGTCATGTTGTGATGGAGAATTGGTGATGGGGACAGCGCTGTGAACCTATGAGTCCCTAGTCAAGAATCTGCATCTGTATGCAACAGATGCAGGAAGGTCATGGGACACCTGTGTTGGGGCAGAAATATCTTTGGGCAGCAGCATCTGTGACTGAGCAACCCTCTTCAGGATACCCTCTGCTCACCCCAAATGGGGAGGGAGGCTAGAAAAGGTGCCCTAAAAATTGGTCGCCCCTCTTTCTCCTGGCTGAGGAACTGCACCCTGCAGGAATATCATCTTTGTGGCCAAAGAAAGGAAACTTTAAATTTTACAGCTTGGATGGTTAGAACACTCATGGATAAACCCAAAAGTGACTGTCCGGAACTGTGATCATATCACGTGAGCTATTAAGATTCCAAACTGACATCTCTGCCATCAATGAAACCTGCCTTCCTGGAAAGGGGCAGCTGAAGGAACAAGCAGGGACATACACCTTCTACTAGAAAAGAAAGGCTGACAGTGATCCTCATGTCCACAGAACTGGTTTTTCCATCCAGAATAGGATCTTGGATGCACTTTCAGAACTTATGAATTGTGTAATTGAAAATCTCATGACATTTCACATGCAGCTCAGCTGTAACCAATATGACACCATCATCAGTGCTTATGCCTGACCCTTGACTCGGATGAAGTTACTACGGAAAATTTCTATTCTGACCTTGATGAAGTCCTCACTGCCATCACAAAAGAAGTCTGGGGGACTTTAATGCCAGGGTTGACTGTGACTGGAACAGGATCATTGGAGAAAATGGGGTGGGAAAATCCAGTGCAATTGGTGTTCTCCTGCTGACAAAGTGTGCTCAGCAAGGCATCATAATAAACACCCTCTTCTGCCAGATGGAGAAATACAAAACCAAATGGAGGCATCCTAGATCAAAGCACTGGCACCTCCTGCATATGTACTTGTTTAGGTCAAAGATCTAATTGATGTCTGCATCACTGTATCCATGCATTGTACTGATGCCTGCTGAACAGATCATACACTTATTTGATCAGTGAGCAACCACCTAGGACCAAGAAAAAGGACTCCCCTCCATCCCTGGCTTCAGGAGTGTGACAATTGTAACTATCTTCAAGGAGGGAGATAAATAATGCTGTGGAAACTACCGAGGTATTTCCCCCTTGTTCATAGCAGAGAAAATCCTGACATGCATTGTTCTGAATTGCCGACTTCCTGTGGCTAAGGAAATCCTCCCAGAGACAGTGCGTGGCTATAAACCTCCCAGAGGAACATCTGACACGGCCTTTGTTGCTGGACAAATCCAAGAGAAATGCTGAGAACAACACCAGGAACTCTTTATTACATTCATCAACCTACCAAAGCATTTGACTCATTGAATCACGAGGCTCTGTGGATTGTGTTCCAAAGATTTGGCTGTCCAAGAAACTTCATTACAATCCTGCAATTAGTTCAAGATGATATGCCTGCACATGTCTTGAGTGGAAGATCTGAAATATTCCATCTGAATCCAGACCGGGGTCAAGCAAGGCTGTGTGATGGCCCCCATACTATTTAAAATCTACCTGACAGCGGCTATTTGTCTCATTAAAGATCAATTGCACTCTGGTGTGAGCAATATGCCTACATAGACAGCTCTTTAACTTCAGTTGCCTCTGTGCTAAAACTAAATTGACCACCACAGACATACATGGCCTACAGTGTGACAATGTTTGCAGTATCATTGCCCACTCTGCACCAGATTTGCAAGCCACTCTTGGTCTCTTCAATTCTGCATACAAAAAACTCAACCTGGCCTTTAATATTGCCAAAACATTATCAACACACACCTGGTCAGTCAAATATTCCACCTCCTATATATGTTGAAGGAGAGACTCTGGAATATGCTGTGCACTTCACATACCTTGCCCATACATTACCTTCACATACATACTGCAGTCACTTCTCGCAGAAGGCCACCACTAACAAGGAGGTCCAACACTGGATCAGCTGTGCCAGCTCAGCCATCTACAAACTATGACAGTGAGTGTTTAACAGCAAAGACCTCCACAAGTCAACAAAGGTCCCAGTGTACAGAACAATTTTTGTCACCACACTCCAGTACTGCAATGAGACCTGGACTGTGTATCAGTGACACATGAGAGCACTAGAGAAATTCCATCAGCAAGTGTCCTTGAAGCCAGCTCCACAAGCATTCAGGCAAAACTCCTGCAAAATCAACTACTATGGACTGGACACTGTGTCTGGATGGCCAAAAAATGCTTCCCCCAGCAGGTCCTGTTTTCTCAATTCTCAAATGGCCAGTGTTCCGGGCTGGACAACGAAAACACTTCAAAGACAATCTGAAGCTTTCCTTGAAGCATGCAGCATTGACATTCATGACTGGAAGGAGCTTGCTACCAATCATTCAAAATGGAGACAACCTTTCCATCAAACTGCCTCGTGCTTTGAGTTACAGTTTGTCTTAATGTTAAGGCGCAGCAGCTGCAGAAAAGGAACGAAAATGAGCAAATTCAGCACTCTGGATCCCACTACCTTGTGAGACATCCTGCCCCATGTGGCCAATGACCTGTGGGTTGAGAATCAGCCTACTCAGTCACGTGAAGGCAAATGGCTGGAATTCGCGACTTGGAATTGACATTATCCTTGAATCGAAGGAGAGCTGATGACAATTAGCCAGGTCACTGAGAGAAACTCCCTACTCTTCATGGAATAATGCCATGGGATCCTTTACACTTGTGCACCTGAAAGATATAGCTCTCCAACAATGCAGCATCCTTCAGTAATGCACTGAGGTGGCAGCTTAGGTTTGCGCACAAATCTCCAGATTGGGCCTTGAGCAACCTCCCCCCCAACCCAACAACGACACACACACACACACACCTAACCTCCCGCCCAAGCTTCGAACTCAAAGGCAAGACCATTACTGCTGAACCAAGGCTGACGTCTATATTGCACAATACTCTGGAGTGGCATTGCATAGTCCACCCAATTCCACATGTTAAAACTGTTCGTTTCAATCAGATCCCCTCTCATTCTTCTAAATTCTAGTGAATACAGGCCCAGTCGAACCAATCTCTCCTCATACGACAATCCTGTCGTTGCCAGCATCAGCCTAGTGAACCTTCGCTGCACTCCCTCTATGGCAAGTATATCCTTTCTTAGGTAGGGAGACCAAAACTGCAGCAATGCTCCAGGTGTGGTCTCACCAAGGTCCTGTATAACTGCAGTAAGACATCCTTACTTCTGAACTCAAGTCCCCTTGCAATGAAGGCCAACATACCATTTGCCTTCCTAATTGCTCGCCTGCCTATTTACTTTCATTGACTAGTTTACAAGGACACCATGATCCCTTTGTACATTTCTCAATATATCACCATTTAAATAATACTCTGCCTTTCTCTTCTTCACACCGAAGCATATAACTTCATATTTATCCACATTATACTGCATCTGCCATGTGTTTGCCCACACACACAACTTATCTAAATCGCCCTGAAGTCTCCTTGCATCCTCCTCACAACTAAGTAACCCTGCCCAATTTTGTGTCGTCAGCAAACTTGGAAATATTGCATTTGGTCCCCTCATCCAAGTCATTTATATATATCATGAGTAGCTGCGGCCCAAGTATTGATCCTTGCGGTACACCACTAGTTACCGCCTGCCATCCGGAAAAAGACCCATTTATTCCCACTCTGTTTCCATTCTGTCAAACAATTCTCAATCCATGCCAGTATATTACCCCCAGTCGCATGTGCTTTAATTTTGCCCACTAGCCTCTTATGTGGGAACTTATCAAAAGCCTTCTTGAAATCCAAATACACCACATCCACTGGTTCTTCCTTATCTATTCTACTAGTTACACCCTCAAAAAATTCCAGTAGATTAGTTAAGCATGATTTCCCTTCCATAAACCCATGCTGGCTTTGTCTAATCCCGTTAATGCTTTCCAAGTGTTCTGTTACCATGTCTTTTATAATAGGTTCTAGCATTTTCCCCACTATTGATGTTAGGCTAACTGGTCTGTAATTCTCTGTTTTTTCTTTCCCTCCTTTTTTAAATAGTGGGGTTACATTAATACATATTCTGCTTTCTGCCAGCCAGCCAATCCTCTATCCAGGGTAATATGTTACCCCCTACACCATGAGGTTTTATTTTCCGCAATAACCTTTGATGTGTCACCTTATCAAATGCCTTCTGGAAATCCAAGTACAGTACATCCACCGGTTTCCCTTTATCCACAACATATGTTACTCCTTCAAAAAACTCCAATAAATTGGTTAAACATGATTTCCCTTTCATAAAACCATTCTGAGTATTTCTGACTACCTTGCGTTTTTCTAAGTGCCCAGCTATAACCGCCTTAATGATGATTCTAACACCCTCCCCAAGATAGATGTTAAGCTAAAAGCAAAAAATTGCGGATGCTGGAAATCTTGTAGATGTTAAGCTAATTGACCTTTAGTTTCCTGTTTTCTGCCTCCCTCCCTTCTTGAATAGAGGTAGAGGGATTATATCTGCTACTTTCAAGTCTGATGGAACCTTTCCAAAATCTAGCAAATTTGGAAAATTAACACCAACGCATCTAATAACCCATTAGTCACCTCTTTTAAGACTCTAGGATGAAGTCCATCAGGACCCAGAGACCTGTCAGCCTGCAGCTCCATCAGTTTGCTCAGTACCGCTCCCCTAGTGATTGTAATTTCACCAAATTCCTCTCTCCCTTCCTCCTTCTGATTTACAGCTATTACTGGAATGTATTTTTGTATCCTCTAGAGTGAAGACAGAAGCAAAATATTTGTCCATTTTATCTGCCATTTCCTTATTATCTACTATTAACTCTCCATTGTCACTCTCAAGAGGACCAACACTCACTTTATTTTTTCCCTTTTTAAATAGCTGTAGAAACTTTTGCTATCTGTTTTAACATTTCTAGCTAGCTTCCTCTAATACTCTAATTTCTTTCTCCTGATTAACCTAATAGTCACTCTCTGCTGTTCTTTATATTCTGACCAATCATCTGACCTGCCACTCATCTTTGTGCAGTTATATGCTTTTTCCTTAAGTTTTATGCTTTCCTTAACTTTTTTGGTTAACCATGGATGGTGGGTCTTCCCCTGAGAATTTTTCTTTACGGTAGGAATCTACTTATTCTGAGTATTCTGAAATATCCCCTTAAATGTCTGCCACTGCTTCTCTATTGATCTATCGTCATGCCTAGTATCCCAGTTCACTTCAGCTAGCTCAGCTTTCATGCCCACATAGTTGCCTTTATTTAAGGTTAAAATATTAGTCTTAGACCCACTCTTCTCCCTTTCAAACTGGATGTAAAATTCAATCATATTGTGGTCGCTGCTACCTAGGGGTGCCTTTACTCTGATGTCATCAATTAACCCTGTCACATTAAACAATATCAAGTCTAATATAACCTGCTTTGTGGTTAGTTCAGGATTGCACTGCGCTAAGAAACTCCTCATCCAGGCTACTACTGTCAATCTGATTTTTCCAGTTTATAAGTAGATTAAAATCACTCATGATTATTGCCACCCCTTAATCACATTCACCCAAGATTTCATCTTGTACACTTTGTCCTACATTATGGTTACTGTCAGGGGTTCTGTAAACCACTTCCACTATTGACTTCTTTCCCCAACTATTCCGCATCTCCACCCAAACAGATTCTATATCTTGATCTCCTGAACCAAGGTCATCTCTAACTATTACCTTGACTAACAAATGCTGCCCCTCCACCTTTACCTAGCTTACTGTTCTTCTTTAATGTCATATACCCCTATTCAGGACCCAATCCTTGTCATCTTGCAACCGCACCTCTGTAATTGCTATCAGATCATATTTATTTACTTGAATGTGTGCTAGGAATTAATTTACTTTGTTATAATTGTGATGCACAACCAGATACAGAGCCATTAGTTTTGTCTTTTTGTTATCTTTGTAACATCTAATCTTGATTGCTGGTGTATCTGGTTTTTTTCTCTCTGTCCCTTCCTGCCATTCTCTGACCCTCGTTTCCCATGTTACTATTTGGTCTCCTGCCTTGACTTTAGCCCTTGATTTGCTACCTCTACCCAAACTTGATCCCTTATCCCCCCTTGTTTAGTTTAAAGCCCTCTCTACTTCCCTTGTTATGTGGCTCACTAGAACACTGGCCTCAGCATGGTTCAGGTGTAGACTGTCCCAATGGTACAATCCCCACTTTCCCCAGTACTGATGCCAGTGCCCCATGAACTAGAACCCACTTCTCCCACACCAGTCTTTGAGCCATGAATTAATTTCCCTAATCTTATTTGCCCTATGCCAATTTGCGTGCAGCTCAGGGAATAACCCAGAGATTATTACCTTTGAGGTTCTGCTTCTTAATTTGGTGCCTAGCTCTTCATATTGATCACGTAGAATCTCTTTCGTTGTCCTGCCGATGTCTTTGGTACCTATATGTATCACGGCAAGTGGATTCGCCCCCTCCCATTGTAAGTTCCTCACCAGCCCTGAGCAAATCTCCTGAACCCTGGCACCAGGCAGGCAACACAGCCATCTGGACTCTTGCTCTTTGCTGCAGAGAACAGTGTCAATCCCCCTTATTATACTATCTCCTACGACTGCATTCCTGTTTGCTTCCTTCACTTGAATGGCTTCCTGTGCTGTGGTGCCATGACCAGCTTGCTCATCCACCTTGCAGACCTTGCTTTTGCCCACACGGATTGTAAGCACCTCAAACCTGTTTGACAACTGCAAGATCTGAGGCTCCTCCACTCCTGTCTGCTCGATCCTTGTATCTGCCTCGCTCACAGTCACATCCTCCTGTCCCTCACCGCTGACCAAAACAGACAACCCTATTTTTTTCTAATGGGATGTGGGTATCACTGGCTAGGGCCAACATTTATTGCCCATCCCTAATTTTGCTTCTTCACAGGGCATTTTAAGAGTCAACTACATTGCTGAGGGTCTGGAGTCACATGTAGACCAGCAGATTTACTTCCCTAAAGGGATGTTAGTGAGCCAGATGGGTTTTTACAACAATCTGCAATGGTTTTGTGGTTATCATCAGACTGTTAAAGCCATATTTTTATTGGATTTAAATTTCTCTATTGGCTGTGGTGGGATTCGAACCTGGGTCCCTAGAGCATTACTGTGGGTCTCTGGAATACTATTCCAGTGACAATACCACTATGCCACTGCCGCCCCCAAATTCTAAGTGGTGTGACTGTCTCCTGGAACAAAGTGTCCAGTTTCACTGAAGAAAAGGTTGAAGAGGAACATGAATTAATGGAGAGGTATCGATGATATAAGCCATTTCAATGAGTTAGATCATGAGCACAGTACTAAAGGAGACAGGTCTAAAATTAGCAAACCAAACCAAAGATTATAGTAGAGGATACACTCATAGTCTTGCTAGAATGGAGGGTGCGATGTATTATTGGCCCTATAGTGATGGAGCACTATGTCCAACCTATCCAAAGAGGCTCCATGCCAAGACCAGAAGCTTGCCAAATTTAATCTGACAAAAGTTTATTTTCCCTCTGCAGAATAGTGGTTTTTGAGAAAGACTCCTACCTAGGCTCCACAATCACCAGCAATCTATCATTTGATGCTGAAACCAACACACACATCACCAAAGCTGCAGCTGTTATGTCCAAACTGAGTAAGAGAATGTGGAACAACAACCTGACTGAGAACACCAAACTGTGCGTCTACCAAGCCTGCATTCTCAGTGCACTCCACTACAGTGGTGAGACATGGACAATGTATTCTAAGCAAGAGAAAAGGCTGAACAATTTCCACTTTCGCTGTCTCAGACATACCCTCAGCATCTTTTGGAAGAACATACATACGAACATATGAATTAGGAGCAGGAGTAGGCCACTTGGCCCCTCGAGCCTGTTCTGCCACTCAATAAGATCATGATTGATCTGATTGTTACTTCAACTCCACATTCTCGCCTACCCCCTAAAACTTTTCACCCTCTTGCTTATCAAGAATCTATTTACTTCTGCCTTAAAAATATTAGAAGACTCTGGGCAGAATCACCTCAGATTTGCATAAGTGCAATAGCGGGCAGGAAAAAAGTGGTTTTACCTGCCGGCCACAATGGTGGGTTTTTACACCATATTGTCCCATTCCCGCCTCATTAAGTATGCAGCCACAGTATGGCCGGTAGGCTCCGATTTGCCCACCACACCTTTACCTCACCGCTTCCTCATGCAAGGCATCATATCTCAATTGCAGCTGCACGCAGACTTCTCAATGCTTGCAGCCCAGGATTTCTCTGGTGAAGGCATAGCCCCAAAAGCCAAGAAGAGTGCAGCCCCCAATTCAATTATGCATCCCTTGGATGCCTTCTGGATGCCATAAAGGTCCGCTGTGAAGTCCTTTATGCCCGCTCTGGCTGCAGGAGGCTCATCAGTCTCACCACTCTGGCTTGGGAGGCGGTGGTAGAGGTGGTCAGTGCGAATGCTACACACAAGAGGTCGGTCATCCAGTGCAGAAAACGGATGAATGATCTCATCCGTGCAGCCAGGGTAAGGCAACCATTTTATCACTCTAAACTCACACATTTACAAGGCCATCACACATATACTGGCATCTCACTCACTGCCAGCTCAAGGGACATCAATTCTAACTCTCTCACACAGACCCACATATCTCCATCTGGCCTCATCTCATCTGGAGACTGCCTCCTCAGCCCTCACCATCTTGAGGCCACTTGCGCAGATCAACCTATGCCCCCACACACACCCTGGGATACCCCACTTCCCCATACATCCCTCACCCTGCAGCCTCTTCCCTTGCCTGAAGCCACTTCCCCCGCCTTCCCCAAGCAAGTCCTAACCCTGCAGCCATTGAAAAGCCACTCCCGCCTTACAGCTTTCCTGGTAGGTAGAGACCTGCTGTGAGTCCTCATAAAAGTGATGTTGTGCTGCCTGTGAAGCCTGGTGCTGATGATCGCAAGTGCTGCTCGAAGCAAGGTAGGCAAACAAACCTCAAAGTCCCGAGCAAAGTGCAGCCCACCAGGTGCACGTTGCTTATGTACAGTTGTGAAACATGTCAGTGTGCAATCACGCCGATGTGCCTGGATGATCCAGCAAGCAGGGCTTATAATCAAATGCTAAAGCATTGAAATTAAGTTCTCGATATGCGGCGGTGGGAAACAAAGCCCAACATTAGTGGGTTGAACAGACGATCGCAAACTGGTTTCACGTCGGTGTGAGACCAATTTTTGGCCTTCTTGCCATATTGTACACTCCCCACTTGTCATGACACCTGATGCCAATGGGGCTGGAAAATTCTGGCTTCTGCTTCCACCACGTTCTGAGGAGCAGAGTTCCAAAGACTCATGGCCCTCTGAGAGAAAAAAAATTCTCCTCATCTCTGTCTGAAACGGGCGACCCCTTATTGTTAAGCAATGACCCTCAGTTCTAGGTTCTTCCACAAGAGGAAACATCCTCTCCACATCTCCACATTACCTTGTCAAGATCCCTCAGGATCTTATATGTTTCAATAAAGTCACCTCTTACTCTTCTAAATTTCAGCAGATACAAGCCGAGTCTGTCGAACCTTTCCTCATAAGACAACCCGCCCATTCCAGGTATTAGACCAGTAAACTGTCTTGTACTGCTTCTAATGTATTTACACCCTCCCTTAAATAAGGAGACCAATATTGTACACAGTACCCAAGATGTGCACCAATGCCCTATATAACTGACATGGTCAGCAACTCAGAGGTCTTGGTGCATGCTAATTCTAAAATCATAGACCCATTGCTAAGGTGATGTCTGTACTGGCTCAGCCACCTTCATCAGATAGATGATGGTCATATACCCAAAGGCCTTCTGTACGGTCAACTGGCCACTGGGTCACAACCTCTTGGGCGTCCATAACTTTGCTACAAGGATACCTGCATGCGAAATATGAAGATGCCAGACATTGGCACAGGCAACTGGGAGACAGTCACTGATGACTGCAACCTCTGGAAGCTGATTGTTTAGAACATTGGAAGAGGCAAGCAGAAACTAAAAGCTCAGCTGACTGAGAAGATAGCCCAAATAAAACAGGGGCCAGTGAATCATGCACCTTCTCAGCCCACTCTCTTCCTCTGCAGCAAATGCAGTAGAGGCTGCCATGCCAGAGTGGGGCTCCTGAGCCACACCAAGTAATGCCTAACACAGAATTGGCCACCACAGTGCAACACATCGTCTCATCAGATTGAAGGCTGCCACCCAGTGAAAGGAATTGACATGCCTATAATTGACACATTTTAAAAGAGCTACGTAGTCCTGTGCCATTGGGTGCGCTGCATGCGTGACATAAGAATTTGGCAGCATTAGGAAGAGTAGGAACAGGAGTAGACTGTCCAGTCTCTCAGGCCTTCTCCATCTTTCAATTGGGCCATGGCTTGTCTCTGGAAGACAATAGGCTAGCACTGTGTAATCGAAGAATGAGGATAGAAAACTATTCTGGGGTTTTGCTTGATTATCTTCAGAGATCAAGGGCAGGATTTCCCCTCTGAACAGTGCCCTCGTGATCATGGTCCAAACATGGGCAAAAGAGCTGTACTCCAGAGATGAGGTGTGAGTGACTGCCCTTGACATAAAGGTAGCATTTGACCGACTGTGACATCAAGGAGCCCTAGCAAAACTGACGTCAGTGTGGGATCAGGGGGAGAGCTCTCCACTAGTTGGAGTCATGCCTAGCACAAAGAAAGATGGTTGTGGTTGTGGGATGTCAATCATCCCAGTCGCAAGACATCGCTGCAGGAGTTCCTCAGAGTAATGTCCTAGTCCCAACCATCTTCAGCTACTTCATCAATGACCTTCCCTCCATCACAAGGTCGGAAGTGGCAATATTCGCTGATGATTGCACAACGTTCAGCACCATTCATGACTCCTCAGATACTGAAGCAGCCCATATGCAGCAAGACCTGGAAAACATTCATGTTTGAGTTGATAAATGGCATGTAGCATTTGTGCCACACAAGTGCCAGGCAATGACCATCTCCAAACAAGAGAGAATCTAATCATCTCCCCTTGACATTCAATGGCATTACCATTGCTAAATCCTCCACTATCAATATCCTGGGGGTTACCATTGACCAAAAACTGAACAGAACCAACCATATGAATACTCTGGCTACAAGAGCAGGTCAGAGGCTAGGAATTCCATGCAGAGTACCTCATCTCCTGACTCCCCAAAGCTTGTCGACCATCTATAAGGCTCAAGTCAGGAGTATGATCGAATGCTCTCCACTGGATGAGTCCAGCTCCAATAGCACTCATGAAACTTGACACCATCCAGACCAAAGCAGCTCGCTTGAATGGCACCCCATCTGCCACTTAAACATTCCCTCCCTCCACCACCAATGCCCAGTGGCAGCAATGTGCACCATCTACAAGATGCAAGCAGCAACTTGCCAAGGGTCCTTCAACAACACCTCCAAACCTGCAACATCTACCACGTTGAAGGACAATGTCAATAGATGCATGGGAACATCACCACCTGCAAGTTCCCCTCCAAGCCACAAACCATTCTGACTTGGAACTCTATCGCCATTCCTTCACTATCATTAAAATCCTGGAGCTCCCTTCCTAACAGCCTACACCATATGGCCTGCAGCAGTTCAAGAAGGCAGCTCACCACCACCTTCTCAATACCAATTAGGGATGGACAATAATAGATGGCCTAGTCAGCGATGCCCACATCTATGTACGGATAAATAAAAGTGAGGGTCAGAATCCTGCACAGTGTGGGGAACAGTCATCAGCTGTAATTTTCCTTGAATTGGACAATTTGTGGCCAAAGGGTGGGCTTGACGTTCATTTAGGGATCAAGGTGAGGCTCTCAAACAAGGTGGCCAAAGGAGGCCTTCCAGCACTGAAGAAGCAGCTGGCTACCTTTTCAATTAAGTGAGGGAGAGGGCACCCCAAAATGGAGGTGCCCTTTCTCCAACTTTTTGAATTTAATTTAGAAAATTGCCTCAGCCAGCAGCTGGGCCACTAATGTGTAGGGGGATCCCCTCCACAGGATGGCCTCTGGCTGCACCTGAAGCCAGGCAGGCGGGGAGGGCCTCTAGGCCTGCCTGGAGCTCTGGCCCCCTGGTGGCCTCCTCCAGGAAGCTGCATTGTTTCCCAATGCCTTTGGGTCCTGGAGGTCAACTGGCAAATTTTCTTGTAGGCAGGTTGTCAAGCCACCACCACCACCCACCCATCTTTTCCCACCCACCACCCTGCCAGGAAAATAGCCCAGGGAAGGAACTGGGCTGGGGACTAGCACACCGGCTGTAGCAAGAATTTCTGTGCCTGCCCATCCTGCCTCCTCATTCCCAGTGGGGCCTGAAAATTGAGCCTTAGGAGTATTATGAGGAGAGTTCATGATGATGGATTGTGTAAAAGCTGCGAGTGGATTTGATAGTCGGAATGGCTTTACTCAGTCCAGTTTATCTTCTGTATGAAAGAAAGAGTGAGTGATTGAGAAGAAAAAATTGCTTGAACATAAACAAGGTATGTGGTAAGGAGTGACATTGTGCTGTAGTTATGTCATTGTACATATGACAATAAATTACTTTCATAAGGTGATTTTAATAAAATGAAATGCCCCAAATTACCTCACAAAGGTGATAATCAGATGCTGAGGAGTGGGCCAGGTTCAGAGATGGTGCTCAAATGCAAATTCATTGGTAGGTTCTGTGCAGACGTTTGAAAAAGTGAAGAGAAATAGCAAGACGGAAGGAGTTGGGGAGATTGTAGCAGAGCGTGGGACCAAAACGGTTAAACGTTCCACAGATTAAAAATGAAGTAGACAGAAGGGTGAACCAAAGGAAACTAGAGATTGAAGCGTGGAGAGCATCTGTACCAACATTAGGTTGGATGAAGTTGAAGAGATTGGGAGGAATGAGGTCATGGAGGGATCTGTAGGTGAGGACAGGATTATGAAACCGAGGGTAGGTGATATAGGGAGCTAATGACAGTTGGCAAGCAGAGGAGTAACAGAGGAAAGAAACTTAGTGCAGGCCAGTGTGAGTTGCTTTCACATAAATATAGAATCACAGAATTGTTACAGCACAGAAGGAGGCGATTCAGCCCGTCGTTTCTGTGCTGGCTCTCCGAAGGAGCAATTCACCTAGGGCCGCTCCCTTGCCTTCTCCCTTTAACCCTGCACATTCTTCCTTTTCAGATACTAATCCAATTCCCTCTTGAACGCCAGAATTGAGCCTCCTCCGCCCCAGATCTTAACCACTTGCTGTGTGAAAAAGTTTCTCCTCATATCTCCATTGCTTCTTTTGCCAATTACCTTTGGATTGTGCTAGCAAAGAACTAGCACAGGCATGAATGGTCACATTGGATGAGTTCAGCTAAGAAGGCATTGGGGAATAGTCTTTGTGCCCATGGCCAAAGTACAAGGAGGAGATGAGGAGGTGGCTGAAGCAACCAAGAGGATGGTCTCAATCTTTGAGATATAGGAATTCATAAGGGCTTGTATTGGTATTTTGTGTTAATACAGGTGAAGGGGTCAAAGGAGAAGATTTGTTATGAAGAAAATCCTGGGGTTGTCCTTACCCTCTCAAATAATTCTGGAGTAGCGGAGGATTTGCATGAAGAAAGGGAGATGTAACATTACATTAGTTGATCCGGCCAGGTGGTGGAGAATAAGGCCAGTCATAAACTGGAGAGTTCCAGTCCACTCTTTAATCTTACGGACAATGTGGTTGGGAGGCGGTGAGGAACATGAAGAAGACAAAAGAACATTGAACGCAGACTCAAGGCAGCTGTTGAGCAAGCTGGCTGCTGTAGATTTATCAAGCAGGTGGAGGGTTTTAGAAAGGGAGCTTTCTTCCAGGGATATAATTGTAAAGGAAAGGCGGAAGTGACAAGAGAATATTTTGTCAAAGGGTTTGTTTGGAGAGCGATCACAGAAAATTCCATTGTCTGCCACGTAATGAAAGCTTTAAACGGATCCCATATGAATTTATTAAACAGTCGTTTATGATTTGGAACAGCTTGATTTCATGTGATTAGAGATTACTATATAATAACATCTATCAAGGTGATCAGTTTACTAATGATTGACAGGTGGAAATCTTCCTTGTAAAATTCAAGTTAAAATAACTGAATACATGGAGCACTGTAGCTTTAAGTTGAAACGTAACCTGCACAAAGATGTAGTTCATAGATAAATGAAATGTGCAATGAATTTAAATACACAAAATTCTATGTAATCTTAAATCCCAGAAGTATAGTCACTTCTTTCATTACATTATCCATACTCCTCTCTCCTAAATAGTTTACAGCTGTTATATATTTCTCTCTTCAGAACAATCTTATGGTCACTTATTTAGGCCACCTGGGTTGCCATGACATCTTTCTCCCCTGCTGAGAATTATGGCTAAAAGATGTTAGCAAGGACACTGAGTTCCTGTGTAAATCGCACCATGCGTTGTTGAAGTATTGAGGCTGTTGCCATGGGGATGGGGAGAGTTCTCGATTCCTTTGTTTTACTTTCCAATTTTCTTCCCTTTTCGTTCCTCCTCCCCTGTAGCTGGCCTGCTACTGGGTTTAGGTCCCAGACAAACAATAGTTTGCTCAAATAGCCATTGATCTTGTGTCAGTGAGCACCATCAAGCTATTCAATCCTGGGAGACATCACTATGGTGATTCATCCTATCTTCACCCAATCACTAGAGGCTTCCTGGATGGGAATCAGAGAGTGGAGCCCTGTCTCATTTTTCAATCGCTAGCCCAAAGTGCTCAGGGCAGATTTTTCTTCAGTTTGCATCAAAAGCTAATAAATACTCAGGTGGGGGTGTGGGGGTGGGGACGACGTAAAAGAACAGCTAGAAATTGTTCTGAGAACAAACTGTATGCATTAATAATATTAAGAAGCATCACCATCCAAAGTCTGGATTCTTAGGTTCCACCAGGGGAAGGAACAGAGGCGAGCGGGTGAAGTTACCAGCTATGCCAGCTGGCGTACTGGTTTCCCGTCACCATTCTCGCTGTTGGCATGTTTCATCAGGTCAGGGTGGGCATGGGGAGGCCGGCCTTGGAAACCCGCCCTATCCACTAATGAGTATAATTAAGGTTGCTAAAGAGCTCATTGAGTCAGCTGAGCCTTTGGCATCCTGTTACATTGCAATATAGCAGTCCATTTCCTAGTAAATGAAAAACATACATTCAAGGACTTTTAAAATGTTCCCATTAGTGTCCAAAAGCACCAGCTTGATTTTTAGAGCCTCCTTGAAGGCCCACAAGTGTGCACACTCCTTATGGTGATTAACTTATCCTGGGGGCGCATAGCCAGTTTCATGGTCAAGGCTGGCATTGACCACAATGTTTCCTTAAACTAATGCAAAAGATTGCAGAAACTCAATTTGCACCGAACATAATTTATGCTTAAAATTTTGCAATTTTTTGAATGGATTATACCAATTTTGGGTGAATTGCACCAAAAAAAAAATCACAATTGAGAGGAAACTCTACTCCACAGTCTTTGCAAAATTAGCATAAGAAAACTTTACAGACATGTGGCTGATCTGGCATAAGTGAGGAACATAAGGGAAATTGCTAGTTGACCCATTAAGCCGTTCCTCACGCAGTGATGTGCAACCTACACTGTTAAGTATTCTATCCAACCATTTGATTTCAGTAGGAAAAGCCCTGCATAATATTCCTGAGCCCCAAAGGTTATCAGAAGTACTCATTAAATCTCACATGTTGACTATTCAGGCCATAATTTGTGAGACATCGGACTGCTTGTGTTGCTACCGCTCCCACATTGCTCAGGAGTCTCCCAGAATGTCCAATTGGTCTCCTAAGCACTGCTGGTTGTGACCCAGAAGAAATGGTTCCTTTATGCAGGCATCATGGATGCGCAGTGCCTGGCTCACAGTTCCATGCCTCAATTTTAAAATTCTCATCCTTTTCTCAAATCCCTCCATGGCCTCTCCCCTCCCTATCTTGTGAACTCCTTCAACCCTACAACCCTCTGAGATATTTGCACCCATCTAACTCTGGCCTCTTGTGCATCCTTGATTTTAATTGCTCCACAAACAGCCTTCAGCTGTCTGGGCCCTAAGCTCTGGAATTCCCTCCCAAGACCTTTCGCCGCTCCACTTCTCTTTTAGGGTGACCATGCTGGAGGCCATTAGGCACGACTGCAACACAAGGGGATGATATCAGCATGTAGGCAGATGATGTCATCATGCACAGAGGTGATGTCATCGCATACGAAGATCCATCGTGGTACAAGATGGAAAAGGCCCAACTGCAAGGTGACGAGGGGGAGACAGTGGGAGAAAATATGAAAACCCCTAACATCTGTTTTCTTTGTTCCAGTTGGTTTGAGGCTGCTGCAGACTGGGAAAGGAATGAACACAGGTCTCTGCTGGTGATTTACTGCAGGAAGTGTACTAAGGCACAAAATACCAGACAAAAAGCAAGCCAGTAGTGAACAATGGCCAAGGTAGGTAAAACCCCAGACTGTCCAGTATAAAACTGGACCACAGGCCACCCTACTCTCTTCCCTCTTTGAACAAACTTTTGGCCATTCTGCCCTACTTATGTCCCTCAGTGTCAAATTTTGATTTATAACATTCCAATGAAGTGCCTTGGGACATTTAATTAAGTTAAATGGCTATATAATTACAAGTTGCTATTGTGGTTATTGTTGTTAGCTGTCAGGGCTTGCAACCAATCTATATTGTATGGCCCCTGCAGGAAATGCTGATGACGATACGTTGCTGACAGTAGATGCTGCAGAGTGCAAGCTATTCAAGGATTAAGTTAGTATGGTTGAGTTTTGATATATAAATTAGTTAATGTGCAAGACTGCAATGTAAAAGATATAAACTGAGTATTGCACTAAGACAAAGCAGGAAAGCAATGACCTGATTAAGTGACTCTTATTAACGGACACAATGAAAACTAACTCTCTGGAGGAACGCCAGAAAATTTAGCCATAAAGGAGTCTTTCTGGAAAAATTTAATTTGAGTTCAGGTGAGAGCACTGTAAGTTCATAAATCAGGGTTTAAATTCAAATCCATTATTGTGCTACATGTCAAAGCAAGAATTAAATGTTATTAAATACAAGAATTCCTGTTCCAAATAAATTCAGTTAGCATGTTATTGAGGTACTTCAGACTCAAAAGTGCTATCAACTAAGCCACAGCTGACACCTAAGCCTACTTTAATTGTGTAGCAGACATCACATGAGTTACACATGGCCATATCTTCCCTGCCTATATAATCTAATCTCACAAGTTCAGGTGGTGCCAATAAACCAAGTGAACTTCGCTCTCAAGGTTTATGAGCTGCTCTCTCTCTCTCTCTCTCTCTCTCTCAGCCTCTGGCTTCTAATGCTGTGTAATTACAACCAAGGAGTTATTGTCCTCAGTAAAAAAGAAATCCTGGTTGTTCCCATGTGAGTTACTACCTTTTGTCACTCTGAGGCTTCCGTTGGTCTGTGATATAATGACAGTAACAAATTCCTTTTTGCTTTACTTTTCATTGGCTTGCTTGTTCCCTGCGAGGTTCATTCATTCATGAGATGGCTAGGCCAGCATTTATTGCCCATCCCTAATTGCCCTTGAGAAACGAGTGGCTTGCCAGGCCATTTCAGGGGGCATTTAAGAGTCACCCACATTGCTGTGGGTCTGGAGTCACACATGGGCCAGACCAGGTAAGGACAGCAGATTTCCTTCCCTAATGGACGTTAGTGAACCAGATGGCTTTTTACAACAATCAACAATGTTTTCATGGTCATCACTAGACTTTTAATTCCAGATTTTTAAAAATGAATTCAAATTTCACCATCTGCCATGATGGGATTTACACTCACAGCATTACCTTGGGTCTCTGGATTACTCATCCATTGACAATGCCACTATGCTACCGTGTAGGAGGTAAGGTTGGCTAATTTATAACTCAGTTCCTGTCAAGTTTAGGCCTTGCTAAGGTTAAGGTGCTAAGGCTGTGATCCTGCATTCATTTTAAATCCCTTACTCAGCTATTTTAACAGTCATTAATTTGTTTATTTTAAGTTTCCATTGAATTCATTATATTTAAGCAGCTGAATTTCGAGGGCCATGTTTTTAATCTAATTTCAAGTTGTACTGCCAGAGGGAGCAGCAGGTCTGTTCAAATAAAAGATTTTTTAAAGTTAAAAAGTAGAACAGAAAGAATAACTTGTATCCCTTATTTGAACATAAGCTTGGGCTGTCTCCATTACAATTACATAGGGATCCCAGTTTCAACTGGCAAGCCGACACAAATTGTTGTACTTTATAATGATATAATACCTTGGGCTTATTTACTGTACAAGACAAAAGATATCAATCGCTCATAAGGGATTGAGTAAGCACACTGTGGGTTCATGTATTAAGACTAAGCACATGTGAACAGTTATAAATAGGTATAGAGCTTGAAGACATCAGAGCTGTGTGTGTGTGCTCTGCTCAAAGCAAAAGTGAAACTAAGACTGGATCACATGACACATCTCCCTTCTAGTGATACCATGCTGATATCCCTTAAAGACATATTATAACACCCCCCACCCCGACTTTGTTTTTAAATATACATTCCCCCTTCCTAAGAAGCATGGCTATTTACAATACATGTTCATGTTTATTTACCATTACATAAGTGTATAGAACTGATGATTCTATGAGTCTCTAAAACATAAAGGTAACCTGCTGGTACTCCCAGATCTTGTGATGATAACCTTGTCTGGAGGTTTCTTTAATTGCTCACAGTGATCTGTGGAATCATCATTGGAATTGCCCTGGTTGCATTTGGGATCTTGTCCCAGATGCAATAGGACTTTACGGTAATTAAGGAGCTGGAATGGATCTGATTTGTCTTCAGCTTCACCGTTGCATCTTTGTGTGTAATGACTTCATAGGACCTTGATTCTGAGCAAACCCTTTGTCACCTTGGCTGGTTGCCGCATACCTTCTGTGATCCTGGGTGTGAACTTATTGCCCCAACAGTAAACTTGGCGATTCTGTATCTGCATTTTCATTTTGTGTGTTGGTCATCTTCTCTTGTAATTTTAAAAGTTGATCTGTAGTTTCTGAGAGAGTAGGATGGATAAGGGTAAGTAAATTGATACGCACTGATCTGTCAAACATGAGCTCTGCCAGTGATAGAATAGTTGCACTTAAAGGTGTCACTCTCAGATGTAACGTTGCAATGTGTTGATCTTGCTTGGTCTGTGTACATTTGAGATTTAGAGATTTCACAGTGCAAATCATTCATTCAGCTAGGACCTAGCTGAATGAATCTGTTAGATCTAGGGTAATAAGAAGAGGAAGTAGTGTGTTTGATAATCCACTTCACACACACATCCTGAAATTGCTTACCAATATATTGTGGACTATTAACTGTAATGATCTCTCTAGGCACACCAAATAAACTGAAAATAGCACTTAGAGTGCACGTGATAGTTGTGCTTGATGTATTGTGCAATTGTCGAATAATGGGGTACTTAGGTGGTCAACGATGATGATAAAGTCACTGCTATGGACATGAAAGAGGTCAGATGTGACTTTGTACCAAGGATGGGTAGGAACTTCATCCGGAATCTATGGTGCTTTGTGCTGACTTGGCAAGTGCTCTTGACATGCCTCACACTTCTTGACATTGTCATTGTTCATACCCGGCCAATAGACTGTCTCTCTTATGAATCTCCCTGTCCTATCTATGCCCATGTGAGTGATGGAATTACTGAGGGATATCAGGCCACAAAGATTCCAGCATGGTGACCTGCTTGCCTTTAAAAGTGGCTCCCCGAGAGGTGCCTAGCTTGTCCCAATAAGGCCAAAATGGTCTCGTGTTCATGGACATGCTGAATAGAATCAGGCCATCCTTCGATGATGGTTTTCCCTAGTTTCTGTAGTACAGAATCATTCGCTGTTTCTTCTTGTAATTACTGGCATTTGCCTTGCAGAAAATGTACCCAGTTCAATTTGGAGAACATCTTCAAGTTAGATGTCAATGAAGTCAACTTGTAGAGATCTAAGGATAAATCTTCTGTTTTTGCTGGGCTAGACAATCTGCTAATTATATCCAATGTGACCGTCAAGTTACCCATCTTGTACCTAATCTCGCAGTCATAACCTTGAATCTTTATCAAGAGATGTTGCAATCTTGGCGGTGCACTGGTCAATGGTTTTCGCCCAATCATCTCCAGTGGTTTGTGGTCAGTCTCTACCACAAATATTTTGCCAAATAGATAGGTATTCCAATCACTGAAGCTAATGTTTCCCTTCGATGTTGGAATAGTTGGATTGCATTACAGACAGAGATTTTGAAGGAAATGCACTCGGTTTGCCTCTCTGTAGTATGTGTGCTCCCAGGCCTTCCTGTGAAGTGCCAATCTCCAGGGTAATTGTCTCCATTGGATTGTAAAATTGCAATGTCGATGCTCCTGATAAAGACTGTTTCAGAGCTTCAAAGAGGTATGGGTGGTCTTCGTGCCACAGGAAAGACATATCCTTTCTCAACAATTCCCTTAGCGATGAAGATTTTTGAGTGAAATTGGGAATGCATGGAGTCAAGAAATTAAAGGGACCTAGACATCTTCAAAGATCATTCTTAACTTGAGAAGTTGGCATGGCCCTAATATCCTCTATTTTACTTGGATCGGGACATATGCCAGCACTGGAATAAATAGAACAGAAGAAACTGATCTTCTGCATGTTGATGTCACATTTCAGACTGTAGAACACTAATCCTTCATTACATGCTGTTTGCATCAATAAATGCGGATTATGGTCATTTTCTTGCTTTGTTCTTCCCACAACAGCTATATCATCTGCGATACAGATGCATCCTGGTACATTGCATGTAATGCAGTCCATGTGAGCTTGAAAAAGACCCTGGCTAACCCGATAGCATCTATGTTTTCCATAAGTTTCATGGTGTGAAACATGTGTTCACTGCTCTTTGCCTTGTTGTGCACATCATTGTCATTTTGTGGCTTGTCAGTCACCTCATGTATATGTTTCTGATGAGATACTGGATGATCATTCTTCTTGCTTGAAGATACCCATTGTGTATGTTCTGTTTGGATCAGTGCACAGCTTTTTCTAGCTGTGTGCACTGTTGCTGCCAATGGTCTTTTCTGCCACATGCTTTGCAGAATTTATGAAAGGCTTGGCATTTCCTTGGTGCATGCAGAAGTCTATACCTTCCACATGTCTTGCTAGGTTTGGGTGTTCTACCGAGTGTGTCAACAACTGGGGTTGTGCTTAGGACCTGTCAGCTTTGTTGACCTGCAAGGATTGCTTCATACTTATATCCATCCTTGAGTAGCTCTTTGAAGCTATATATTTTGGGCTTGTCTAGATGACCTTTCTGGAATGCTTCCAGGGGAGTGGATGTGATCATCCACTCAACAATTCTGTCTGCTAGTTCTGCATTTGAAAAATCACAGTATGTCCCCTTTTCTCTGCATCTGTAGGATTCTGTAAGCTGTTGTCGAAATGACATGGACTCTGGTCGATTAATACAGAAGTTTAACATGGTTCTGAACCTGTCTTCCAATGTAGTCAATATCTTTTGAGGATCCTTTAGCTTTTCTTCAGTTAATCTTGACATGTTCAGCATGTGTAGCCCTTTATTCCCAATTGCTAGGTGAATTTTTATGGCTTGCTTGTCTGGTTCAGACACACCTGAATCAAGAAACAACAATTCTGTATGCTGTTTAAACATTTTGAATTCAGATAGTAGGTCAGCTACATTCCAATTCAACTGGGGAATTTTGTGGACATTCTAACATCTCTTTGGCCTTACTTTTTCTGTAGTACCTGGGATGAGTGTCATTGTAGCCACTTTTGTGTGCTTTTCCGAAGCTCCACCCATGAAGACGAGTTGTGGAGGGAACACACCATGAAGTAATGGGTCTATGCTTTTTTATTCAATTTATTGTTCAGCAACTCCTGAAGCCGCCTGTTATAATCGCAATCTTCCCTAGCCTGATTTTTAAGATGGTTTTCTTTGGGTTTTTTTCTGTTCGACCTTCCCTCGTTCCCTATCGATCCAGCCCGCACCCTGGTCACTCGCCTCTCCCAACTGAGCTAACCCGGTGCTAGTCCTCTCAATGCACTGTCCCACTCATAGAACTGACAGGCTACGAACTGCAATCTCACTATGAAGAATCCTTTTGCTTACCAGCCGTTTACTTGAGCACTTGCTCAGTGTTGTGTCTCCAAAGCTTTTCTTCACAGTTAGCGCACCACATTTTCAACACTCTCTGATGCTGTGACTTCATTGTAGTCTGACCAAAATATTGAGGGTCACCTCATGCTATGTAGCACAATCTAAGGCTGTTTGTCTTGACGTACCTGTACTTAATCTTGCTGCCACCTGACTGGCCATCGCTGATCACCATGTCGTGTTATTATAATGATAAGCCTTGGGCTTATTTACTATACAAGACACAAGGTGCCAATCGCTCATAAGGGTTTGGAGAAACACGGTGTGTGTTCATTTATTAAGACTAGGTACATAAGAACAGTTATACATAGGAAAAAGCTTGAAGACATCAGAGCTGTGTGTGAGTGTGCTCTGCTCAAAGCAAAAGTGAAATGAAGACTGGATCACATGACACATTTCTCTTCTAGTGATGTCATGCTGATATCCCTTAAAGGCATTTACAACACAAGCCAATTCCTGGCCCATTATGATTCTACGAGGTGATGAAAGCATTGATGAGGGGTTTCCAAAGATGGTGGAGGTGATATCGTGTTGGCACATGATGTTTCAACGGTGGGAAGTGAGTGGTCATAGCAATGGAGTGGACGGGGCTTAATGCTCAGCTCAGGGTTGAACAGGGCTCGAAGGTTGTGAGTTCAGTCTGATTGATCAATCGGATGGAAACGGGACCAGAAAGATTTCTGGCAGGGGTCTAACAGGATAGCTTCAGTCTCTTCATTATGGTGCTGTAGAAATCCCTGCTGTCAGACAGATTGTCAGGTTGTACAGCAAATTAGTGAGGGGTGCTGGTGGGGAAATAGAGCAGAGTCATTAGATCCACATGGAAGTAGACCCAATAATTTGTCAAGGGATGGCACATCCCTAAATTCCTTTCCTCTCCAAAAAGGTACTGGTCTGTCTCTTGAATCTTCTTATACTGAACAATTCAACAGTTTGCCCTAATAACTCATTCCACAACACTATTTCCATTCAAGCTGAAAATTTCACACCCGACATCACTTCTTGTTCCTAACTGCCCACTTTTTATTCTCCTCCGCTATCTTTTGTTTTCTTTCTGTATGAGATGGGTAAAGGGGGCAGGACCTGCTGGGGAAGGCAGTTTGCATTTGGTGATATTCAGCAAACTGATCTCATCCCATCTGTTCTAGGAAAAATCTGATCACTCCAGGATTAATTATAACCTCACTGCATTCCACTTTAATAGTGTAATGCTAACTTAATGCTCCAATCTGACCTGCTCCATTCCATTCACTATAAAGAACACCTTAAATGGATTGAATTCCACATTAAATTCCACACCTCACTTTCTTGACAAAATTCTTGGGGAGGAGGACAGATGAAAAAAAAACTCCTTTTTTGACTGGATGGTGACCAAGACAATTTCCCCCTTCAGTGAAGATGTGAATCTTGAGTGAATTAACGTTGTGGCTGGTTCTGAGAGATCCATATAACTTGTGCTTAATGACTTCAAACACATGAGGGCAGTAGAGTTGCTCAGATTTGTGTCCCAGAGTCAACAGATCAGACAAGTCTGAAAAACAGAATTGCATTCAGTATAGCACCTCATCATCTCCACCTTCAAACCTCTCAAAGCATTTTGCACACAATGAAATATGTATTACGCAGGCAAACTTTGAGGGAAAGCAGTTTGGTTGGGGGCAGATTTGATGGCAATAGAAGAACAACCGCACAAGAGCAAAACTATGACTTAAAAGTCACTCTGGGCGCAGAGATCACATTTGCAATTACCCTGGACCCATTCAAAGTGATACAGGTAGTAAATTTTGTGCTGCCTGCTCAATTGAATAATTGTGGTGTGCCACCCAGCGCTGAATGAACTGCTGAGTAGCTACACCTCAGTGGGGGTGGCGGGGAGGGATGTGGCGGTGGCTGGTGATTTTCGATGTCGTGTGAGGCTAGCACGACTTAAAGCTAGCCTGCAATACTTAAGGCCAGACTGCACTTAAAGATGAGATGCATTCTGGATGCAGCAGGAGCTGAGAAGATGCTTGGAGAAGAGCTCAAGACCTGGAAGAAGGAACAGACGATGCAGCAGGGCCCCAGGGTTTTCAGATGCCCTGGTGCAGGAGGTCAACAGGAGGAGACAGGTAGGCTCTCTTCCCCGCAGGTGGCCAGGAGACCCTAAAGTGCTGAAGTGGCAGTGAGGACACGTGCTGTGTCTGTCAATGTCACCAGTGTGGAGTTGAGGACCTGGATGCAGTGCCACAAAAAGTTTAATAGCCTCATACTGGAGGCCATGGTCAATGAATGCATCCTCACATGCCATACCCTACAACTGCACCACTAGTCTTACACAGAGTTCCATTCACCACACTGCCAAATTGTCAAACAATTAACTTCACATTCATATGCTTCTCCTCACACTCAGATACTTAGCCCTGCTGCAAGCCTCATGCCCATATTTCACAGCTTGCGCACACTGTCAACTATTCAACTGTGACAGGCATATCACCCAAACCTCATTGACTCACTTCCCTCTCTTTTGCAGGCCAACATGTCCCATAATAGTTGTCAGCAGCAGGTAACCAGTGGCAGGGCAGGCACGGCTGCATATGTTCACCCCCATGGAGGAGACGGTGCTGGAAATAATTGGAGCAGCCGTCAATCAGGCCATGGCCAGCGGTGACCCTGAAGGCATCGTGGATGATCACCTTCCCAAAACCCACTTCACACTCATCCCACAATCTGTACCCCTTTCTTTCCCTCCCTTCTTTCACCCCAACATTGGTCTTCTGCATGTATGTTTTCAGATGCCCAGGAACTGCCACCTGGTGCCTGAGGCTGATGGCCCAGAAGTAGAACACTGAGGAGGTAGAAACCACTTGATCTGCCACGCACAGCCACCAGCTGGCACTTTACATATTTTGCAGGGTAGCATAGAGGTGAGATCTGCACATGGTTAAGTCACTAGGGGAGAGTGGACTCCAGCCACACTGGGAAAAAGATAGTATAGGCTCCAGCATCCTGGAAGGCAAGTTCACATATGGCTTCTACTGCAGAAGACTCAGATGAGGGCTTCAGTGGGGCTGCATATAGGAAATGGCTGATGGGCATGCGTTCAGAAATGCTTGGTGCGTTGGCAGATCTGCCAGAGAGCCTGTTGTCAGCGTTGAGGAACATGGAGGATTCCAACTCCAACCTGGCACAAGGTTTTGTGCAGAGCTTGAAGCCTGCCCTTTCCAGCATGGACATGGTCAATATTTGCAGACCTGACAGGGATGAGACCTGAGACCAATGTCTCAGATTCCATTGATAGAGGATTGGTTAGCTAACAGGAAACAGACAGCAGGAATAAATGGGTAATTTTCAGATTGGTAAGATGTAACGAGTGGAGTGCCATAGGGATCAGTGCTGGGACCAGAACCATTTACAATCTACATTAATGATTTGGATGATGGGACCAAATGTATGGTTGCCAAATTTGCTGATGACACAAAGAAAGTAAGTTGTGAAGAGGATGTAAGGAGTCTGCAAAGGGATATGGATAGTTTAAGTAAGGCAAAAATTTGGAAGGTGGAATATAATGTGGGAAAATGTGAACTCATCCACTTCAGCAGGAAGAATAAAAAAGCAGCATATTATTGAAATGGAGAGAGATTGCAGAGCTCTGAGGTACAGAGGGATCTGTGTGTCCTGGTATGTGAATCACAAAAGTTAGTATACAGGTACAGCAATTGATTAGGAAGGCAAAATGAATGTTGTCGTTTATTGCAAGGGGGATGTAATATAAAAGCAGGGATGATTTACTAGAGTTGTATAGGGCACTGGTGAGACCACATCTAGAGCACTGTGTACAGTTTTGGGTCTCCTTATTCAAGAAAGGACATGATTGCATTCAAAGCAGTTCAGAGTAGGTTCACTCAACTGATTCCTGGAATGAGGGGGTTATTCTATGAGGTAAGGCTGGACAGGTTGGGCCTGTATCCGTTGGAGTTTAGAAGATTGAGAGGTGATCTTGTTGAAACATATAAGATCCTGACTCGACACGGTAGATGCTGAAAGGATGTTTCTCCTTGTGGGGCAGATTGGAACTAGGGGGCACGGTTTTAAAACTAAGGGGTTTCCTGTTTAAGATGGAGATGAGATGAGGAGAATTTTTTTCTCTCAGAAGATTGAGTCTTTGGAATTCTCTTTCCTAGAGTGTGGGGCCATTGAACACTTTTAATGCAGAGTTAGATGGATTCTTGATTGACAAGGGAGTCAAAGGGGATAGGGGGTAGGAAGAAAAGTGGAGTAGAGGCCACAATCAGATCATCCATGATCTTATTGAATGGCAGAGCAGTCTTAAGGGGCTGAATGGCCTACTCCTGATCCTAATTAGTACGTTTGTATGTTCATATTAGCACAGCAATGTCTCAGTCCTGCAGAGGAAGCTCAAACTTAGGTCATGAAATCTCTGCTTGTTGCCAGGCAAGCCCAGATTGGTGCCATGCAGACTCAGACTGCTGCCGTTGTGCCTTTGGGTACCAGTGATCAGAGATGCTTTCGGGCTCTGGTGGCAATCCAACCATTTGTGCTCCAATAGATGTCTCGGATTGCTGAGGGGCTGCCTTGTGGTCCCTGCTGTCCACTCTGAGGATGACAACATTCACCACTCTGCCTGTGGCCCTGTCAGGCAGCCAGCCTAGACTGCTGCCATCCATGCCAGGGTGATGCAGCCTAAGAGGCCCAGAGCTGCTTGGGGTCATCCTGAAAGGTTACCTGCAGGCTCCACTACTGAAAGCCAGCAGGCTTCTACCATCCATGCTCCAGCCACTTAGGTAGCTCTGCATAGGAGCACTGGGACAGGCAAGACAGGCAATAAGGGGATGCACAAGAGTGAATAGTTGAGTATAGAATTGAATAAGGGAACTGTTGTTGAGTGAAGATGGAATGGAATGGTTATTTTGTGGTGGCCAAAAGGATATTGTGATGGTCCATCCCAGAGGGATGATAATTAGGTGAGGAATTGTTGAACCACGGGGATCCAGGATCCTCCTGCTATTTCTCCTTGTCCTCTTCTTCCTCCTCATGAGGTGGTTGCTGAACCTGTGGTGACAAGGGCTACACCCTCATGGTGGTCAGGCTGTGGAGGATGTAACAGACCACAGCCGATCAAGATACCCGCTTCGATGAATATTGTGAGGCTGCTTCAGCACCCTGATGGTGTGTTCAATGGCATTACTCTGGCCAGCATGGCTTTCATCGCATGAGTACTGCCCATGTGTGGTGAGTTATGGAGGTGTGTCACCAGCCAGGTGTAGAGCATGAAGCCCTTATCTATGCCTATTGACGTAGTGACTGAAAGATTGCTGGAACAACTTGTGCGGGATGAATGAATCATCAATGTTGCCAGGCTTTCACCAGCATGATGCGCTAGGCGAGGTGGTATACCAACTGCACATTGAGTGAATGGTACCCTTTGTGGCCTCTGTACATGTCACCATTGAGATGCAGCACCTGTGTGTGCAGTTGATGGCTCTCTGTACCATGGGGAAAGCCACTATTTTGGAAAAGCCATGTGTTGCCTTTTCCCCCTGCCCTTTTTGTTCATAGAATAGGAAACACTGACTCCACAATGAAATGAAGGTTCCCTCCTCCAAGAAATCAGGTTGCGTGCTGCCTCTGGATTCAGGTTGCATTTGCACTTTAATTATTGCCTCACTGCTAAATAATTACACCTTGCTTTGATAGTCATGTAGTGTAAATAGGGTTATACTTTAGAATAGTGTGTACAATTAAAGAGGGAGATGTGAACAATGTAAGTTATCCAGTGACTATTACAGCCTTCAGAATTAGCCATGTTCTGCAGGTCTTTGAATTTATACTATTCATATTTATACTATCCTGCATGAAGGCAATGGAACAAAGATGTTTTCATTTTTGCTTTGAGTAACCTAAAACAGGAAGTGATGGAGAGGAGACTGTGGGGAATTAGTGAGATTACTGGAATTCTACAAACCACATTCTCTGACCGTTAGAATTATTTGCTCTGCTTTTCCCATGATTGCTTATGCCCAGGAGAGCCACACCTTCTTCGTCACTTAAGTCAGTGTCAAAAATGACACTATGCTCCTCTCTCCGAGCTGTTAACTGCTGTAACAGTGAAAATTACATTAAAATATATCCACAATGCATTGTCTATTCAAATTTTCTCCCTTCCTGTCTGCTCCTCCCCTCCTCTTCTTCCCCATAATCCTGAAGCTATTGACTCATTCTGGGGTCTGGCCTCACTTACCTTGGCTGTCCCTTTGCTATCTCTCCTCTGAATACACATCACCTCGTCACTCTGTAGGAGGCAACAACAAAAAGTTATATTTGCATAGTGCCTTTAATATAAAAAAACCATCCCAAGGAGCCCAAGTGGTGTAATCAGGCAAAAATGAATAGCTAAAGAAGGAGATATTAAGGAAGAATGATTGAAAGCTTACACAAAGAGGTGGATTTTTAGGATGACCATAAAGGGAGAGAGAGAGGTGAAGAGGTGGGGCAGTATAGAGAAGACATTCTAGAGCATGCGGCATAGCTGGTTGAAGGCATGGCCTCCCATTGTGTGGCATGGAGAGGGGAGGAGTCAGAAGAGGTCAGAGTTGGAGGTACAGAAGTATGCTTGGCTGTAAAGCTGCTGGGGGTTACAGAGTTATAAAAACAAAAAACTACTGCGGATGCTGGAAATTTAAAACAAAAACAGAATTACCTGGAAAAACTCAGCAGGTCCGGCAGCATCGGTGGAGAAGAAAAGAGTCGACGTTTCGGGTCCACATGACCCTTCAACAGCACAAGGCAGAAGAGACAGACGGAAATCCTGTCGGAGAACAGAGCAATACTTCTTCAAGGAAGGCATTTCTTGAAGAGAAATGGCAGTCAATTAAACACAGAGGTAAAAACAAAAAACTACTGCGGATGCTGGAAATCCAAAACAAAAACAGAATTACCTGGAAAAACTCAGCAGGTCTGGCAGCATCGGTGGAGAAGAAAAGAGTTGACGTTTCGGGTCCACACGACCCTTCAACAGTAGTTTTTTGTTTTTATCTCTGTGTTTAATTGACTGCCACTTCTCTTCAAGAAATGCCTTCCTTGAAGAAGTATTGCTCTGTTCTCCGACAGGATTTCCGCCTGTCTCTTCTGCCTTGTGCTGTTGAAGGGTCATGTGGATCCGAAACGTCGACTCTTTTCTTCTCCACCGATGCTGCCGGACCTGCTGAGTTTTTCCAGGTAATTCTGTTTTTGTTACAGAGTTATGTTGGACAAGACCATGACAGGGAATTTATGAATGAAGATGAAAAATTTAAATTGGCTGCATTGAGGAACTGGGAGCCAATGTAGGTCAGCAAGTAAGGGTTGATAAGTGAACCTGGAGCAGGATAGAATATGGGCAGCATAGGTTTAGAAGAACTGAAGTTTACAGAGGGTGGACATTGGCAAGCTGGTCACGCAAGAAATAGAGCAGGAGGAGATCGCAGCAATAGGGTAGGTCTAGGCTTTGAAGGGATTTAAAAGTAAAACCACAAAGTAATTGGTGAATCGTGGCAATAGCAATTAGCTCTTTCTATTTGGTTTGTATTCCCATGAGTTTAGAAAGTTGAGAAGTAATCAAATTGAGTCGTTTAAAATGATTCTTTAAAATTTGATCGGATAGATACTAAGAAACTATTGTTTCTGGAAATCCAGAACAAGAAGGGATAACTTTAAAATTAAAGTTAAACCATTCAGGAGTGAAATCAAGAAGCAGCTTTCCACAAAAGTAATTTGGAAATGGCTATGAACGCTGGGTTAGTGACAGGTTTCAAATCGTTGGGTCAGGTTTTGTTGGATAAAGGCATTGAGGGAAACAGATCAAAGGCAAGTAAAAAGATTTGAGTTCCAAATAATCTGTGATCTAATGCAATTGTGAAACAGGTGTGTGAGGCTAAGTAGTCTATAAACTGTCAGATTTGGTTCAGCGATAGCATCCTTGTCTCTGGGTCAGTATGTTGTGGATTCACCTCCGACACCAGAGACCTGAGTATGTATTTTAAGATAACCAGTGCAGTACCAAAGGAGTGTTGCACTGTCAGATGTGCCGTCTTTCTGATGGTTTTAACTAAGGGCCTCGTCTACCCTCTCTGCTGGACATATACGATTCCATGGCAGTATTTGAAGAAGAGCAGGGGAATCCTCCTGGTATTCTGACCAATATTTACCCTTCAACTAATGTCATCAAAACAGATTATCTGGTCATTATCTCATTGTTATTTGTGAGATCTCGGTTTGCGGAAATTGGCTGCCACATTATCCATTACAACAGTGGCAATTCTTTTAAAGAATTTCACTAGCTGTGAAGCACAGTAGAACATTGTAAGATTGTGATAGACCCTAAGGAAATACAAATCCTTTCTTTCTTTATTCACGTTTCTATGTTTTCTACATCCTATAATGCCCCTAAAGTCCAGGCGCTATATTACGTTGTGGTATTGATTGAGTTACACCAGGGCACCAAGCCACTCTGCACATGCAAGCTTGTTCTGAATCAATTGTTTTGTAGCCTGGATTTGGAGCTTCATTTAATCTCTTGCCATTAAATCTCTGTTTGGCTTTACCTCCACTGTATCTCTGCAATCTCCTTGATTTCCCACCACTGACATCTCACAACTTGAAGAGCATGAAGAAAACATTATAATTGCCGTTAAGCGTATGACATCCTGGATAAGCAAGGGCAATTACACCGTGTTACAGTATTGTACTAATGAGCACTCATAAATCTGGGAGATACAAGCCATAAATAATTAAGATGCAACATATTTATAACGATTCCTTGGCTCCTGCATGTAGAGTAATCAAGTTTCTTGACCTATTGAAGTCCATCAGTAATGATAGTGAGGTGTGAACATTTGTTCTTGGCAGGAAATCACTGGCTGGACTCCAATTTTTGTAAACTTTTTTTTATTCATTCTTGGGATCACTGGCAAGGTCAGCATTTAATGCCTAATCACAGTTGTCCTTAATAAGGTGTGCCTCCTTCTTGCACTGTTGTAGTCCATGTGATGAACGTACCCCCCATAATGTGATAAAGGAGGGAGTTCCAGGGTATCGATGCAGTAACAATGAAGGAACAGTGATATATGTCCAATTCAGGATGTTGTGTGACTTGGGGGGCAATTTGGTGATGATGTTGTTCCGAAGCAGCTACAGCTCTTGTCCTTCTTCTATTGTGCTACCTATTAGCCTAACTATGACCAATGAGGGGCTTTACCACATTTAGGATCTATGGTATCAGCTGGAATGAAACAATTACCTCAAACTCCAAGGTTTTCTTCTTGCAATGTACCAATTCTTTTTCAATTTTCTCTCTCTCTTCCTCTGTCTAGGGGATACTGACTCAATTGGGGTACAGTTTCAAAGATTGCAAATGTCCTCCAATGTCTTGACCCAAAAGTAGGAAGGTAGAGAAATAGTGAAGGGTTACAGTAGAGATTTGAGGGTGCAAAATACTAAATAGGAGATAAGTCAGAAGAGGCAGGACTGGGTGATAGGAAGAGGAAGAGACAGGAGTAAAGTGGCCAGGAGGGGTAAAGAAGAGAGGATAATAAAGAGAGATAAAAGTAATAGGATTGGATCTGGAGCGGCAGCCAAAATGCTCTCGCAAATGACAACAGAGGACATTCCGGTTACGTAGGCATGAGAAGGTTAGGATAGATATGCCCTGGTTATAAATGGAGAATAGGAAGAAGAGAAAGGCCTATAAGTTAGGGGCCTTGCGGTGGAATGATGTTAACTTTAGATAACTTGCAGGAGCAACAAACAAGATTCAGAGATGGGTGTGGAAGGCAATAGAGTCCAGAAGGTTTGAGGACATAATATCAGTGGGCACACTGTTATAGGTCTTCTTGTGGAAAATGAAGAATCAAGGAGGTGTATAGAATCAACCATGTGCCGGTATAGTTTGATACAGAGGTCCAGCAGAGACGAGTAGTGAACTGCAGTGGATCCAGGATACCAGCAGAGGAATGGGTGGAATCAGAAACAATGGGAAACAGGGGGGAAGTGGCCACACAAAGGTCAGTGCACTGCAGCAGTGCAGCAGGATCGAAACCAGCAGGAGCAGGTCAGAGTCAAGTGAAAAAATTCTGACAGAGGAAAATGATGCAGCGGGCCATCTATTAGAATAGAGGTGACCCAGCAGAGAATTTATTTTTTATTCATTCTTTCACAGGATGTGGGCATCGCTGACTAGGCTACTGTTTATTGCCTATCTCTAATTGCCCTCGAGAAAGGGATAGTGAGCCGTCTTCTTGAACGGCCCCAGTCCATGTGGTGTGGAATACATAAAAGACAATGGAGGTTTGGAGACAGCAGAGTAAAAGAATTTGGCCCCAGAGAAAGTGGATTTCCATCCAGAGCCTACACAGCAGCAAAATAAAGCTGAGAAACCAGCAGCAACACCTGAGGCCATGCAAATTTAGAGGAGAATTAAGAATAATACCCACTTGGATTCAGAAAAAACTTTGATCCAGCCATTAAGGCCAATGTATACAGGACTCACTCAGAAGAAGTTGAACTTGAACTTTCCTGCAAGATCAAAGGGACTTTTTCTGTCCAGCATGGTTGATGTGTCTCAGTTCCTATCTAGCATTTCTCTCCACCCCAGCATTCATACAACAAATGGGGAAGCATTGGTGATGGATAACAATTGAAAATAGGACTGGGTTGATATTTCTAAAAGAAAGGTCAAGGGTCATATAACAGGAATGTAGGATATTTTTCAAATTTAATGCAGCCCCACCCTGTCCTATGTACAGTCCTATGTTTTCATGTGTCTATATTCCAGCTTCCAGTACAGACAAGGAGGGAGGGAGTCAATTTTCAACTTGACACTGAGAGTAAGATTAGCATTGCAAATTGGCTGCCTTTAACAGAAACCGCTTGATTTTCATTTTCATTTTCATTAAGGCGAAGAAAAGAAAAAAAATGATATCAATTTGAACTGTGTGTGTCCAAATCCAAATTAAACAGATTCCATCTGGGCGAGTTCCCTTGATGTCACACTTCTTTCCTGGATCATCGCCCATTTCTTCAACAGATGGCCTCCAAATCAGGCCAAGGTCTCACATTTTCATGTAAAATGAACTTATCCACACAGCTGGTGGTGCACTGGAGTTTCCCCACAGCTCTGCTGAATGTTTTATCATTGTTGGAAAGTTCATGTTAGCCAGCTCACACTCTCTTTGATAAAAGAAAAATATAGTAGCTGGGAAAGCACGACAGCAATGTTTTGGAAGAGAAAAAAGTGACGCTAGCTCCCTTTGATAGCATATTTGGTAAATATAGCACCAATGTGGCACTGAGCTAATCTGACTGGGAAGGCCCCAAGTTTGGTTTCCTCATCTGTGCCGTCAGCTGATCTCAGCTGGGGTGGCATGAGATTATTGGGCCCAAGTGGAGACAGGAAACTGAGACTGGAATTTAATCCAGCCTGTCATGGCAGGAAACATGGTGGCCGGGCCCACTGAATCGCAAGAGAGGCCACATGTCATCTGCTGGCAGCAGGAAAACCTCCCGCAATTCAGTTGTAGGTGGGAAAGGGCCGATGAAAGAAACTTACCAGCTCAGGGTAGGATGTCAATTAGTTTCATTAATGATCCACTTGACACCGATTATCCCGAAGCCCACTGGAATTTAGTGCTGGCTCAGGGAATGAATGGGAGCTGTATGGCTTCCCCGTGCCTCAAGGTCACCTTGTTGCCAGCACTCTACCGGAGGGGGAGAGGTGGCGGGTGGTGAAGCAGGAGGAATCAATTTTTCTCAGGCACCCTGTGCCCAGTTGAGGGACACAACATCAGGAAGGGGGGTAGGAGTCACTGAATGTCACCTCCAGTCCTTGTCTCCGATCACCCTACTGCTCCTCCCATAACCACCTCCTTGCAACCCCCATCCCACCCTTGCTCACCAGGGATCCAGTGACGATCCATGATGTAGTCCTTGGAACATTACCAGCAGTAGCAAATGCTCCCAGTGGCCCTGCCGGCAATGGAGGACTGCCAGCCTCTGATTGGCTGGTAGCTCTCGGCGGGCAGGATTTCTGCTGCCAGGGTCCTAAACCCCAGGGATGGGCAGCACCAGCCAGTTAAATGCCTGAGGGGCACTTAATTTGGAGAGGCCTTCTCCCACTGAAGTGACGTGGGGTTACCACTGATTCTTCAACCGATAGGCGAGACCACCATCGTCCACATTAAATCCACCCTGAAAGGTCAAATGATGGAATCGACACACCAACCATAGATGTGATTGCCGAAGGAATGTCGTTGAGGAGGGACAGCCTGCATTCCATGTAGAACATTCTGCCTATAGGACAATGTTGTAGCATGTCTAGGAAAGCACAGAGAACTTGGAAGTATAGCGGACCAGTATATTTGCTACCAGTGCTAGCCCAGTGGTGCATGTTAGCTAAAGGTGTCCTTGCAGCAGATGGTACAACGGAACATCAGGCTGCCTTCTGACCCAGAACCTGCATAGCAAGTGCTACAAGGTATTATTGGGTAGATCATTGAACACTATACCAATGTAAGCACTTGGAAACTCAACAGACATCTAAATTAAGTAATTGGAAGCTACTTCGAATCTTACTAACTGCAGACTGCTACTGTGCCAGTACAAAATGGATTTGTAGGTTAGATAGAGATGCTATCAAAGTAAGTTTGCTGAGTTACCACTGTGCATAGTGTAGACTATGCCTATTGCAGGCACAATGTACTAGGATGGAGACAGTAATCATTGAGTCTAGCAGCATGGTGTACACCAATCAAGTGTCCTTTATTTTAATGGCCTTCCATGTAGACATAACCAACCAGATTCTCATCCCTATGAGAATGGACCAGTAGGGCACCGAAAATCAAAGTGGGCCACTTGTCAACTCACTCCCGTCTGTGCCTTGCCAGCTTTGACAGATCATTAACCCATTGCAAATCAATGCCTATGTTGTACAATTCTGGGCTTCCATTGGTTGGATTACATGAAGTATAAGCCCCAATTGTTGGAACTCCCCATAGAATGGGAGACAGTGGTGTAGTGGTAATGTCACTGGCCCAAGCCAATGTTCTAGGGACACAGGTTCAAATCTTAACTCTGGTGGAATTTGAATTCAATTAATAATTTTTAAAAATATGGAATTAAAAGCTGGTCTCAGTAATGGTGACCATGACTCTATCATCAATTGTCATAAAAACCCATCTGGTTCACTAATGTCCCTTTAGGGGAGGAAATCTGCTGTCCTTACCTGGTCTGTCCCACATGTGACTCCACACTCACAGCAATGTGGTTGACTCTGAAATAGCCGAGGTAGCCACTTATTCAAGGGCAAATGGGGATGGGCAACAAATGCTGGCCTTGCTAGTGATGCCCACATCCCATAAAAAGAATAAATAAAACAAAGAGGCCTAACCAGAGGGCCTTAAAGGGTTGCTCTGAAAATTGAAAAGCTAAGAGTTTTGCATAAATTTTGTGTGATTAGGGGGAGCAAGAAAGGAGCAGAGTTATTGAACAGCTAAACAGAGGCAAGCAGTATTTTACACAGTTGATCAGCAAAGTATAAAGCTGTCAGCTTCATCCACAGACAATCAGCTGCCATCCTGTATACTTAGCAGCTGAATATTAGTGAGGGGCCTAAATCAGGAAAAATTGAAAAAAACAATTAATAAGACATTATTTTTAAAAGTAGAGTCTGAGAGGAGAAGATGACCAGTTAATTGAATAGTTACCCGATCAGCCTGTCAGCAATATTCATGGAAATATGACTTCAGTGAAACCAAACATTTCAGGCACTGATTAAGTCGATCACTACAATCAGATTCCACTCCACTGGGAACTCTTAACATTAGAACTTGTGAAGAGTGGCTTCACCTGTTTTTGTAGAAGTAAACCACATGGGCCATACAGGTGTGTGGCTGGAGAGAAAATTGTGGGAATATGTTGAAGAAGATGCATATAATTGAGCATTATTTAAATTGCTCCAACTGACAAGTCAAGTTGGAGCATCAGGGCCATTAGTGGCTGTAGCTACTGCACTCATTACACCGACATTTCATTTCAAGTCAGCACTTCTGACACTCAGAAACACAATCATCAAAGCTGGCAGATGTAAACAACAGACACACACAGAAATATGCCTGAAGCTTTAATCTCCTCACTCACTGGTGCTGTTTTGCATACAGCTGGGTGTCTGTTTCGATATATATATTACAATGTCGTTCCACACAATGGGCGGTCCCTACCAAAACGGTGGAGACATGCAACTGATTACAGCGAAAAACCCATTATATCAGAAGAACCTTGTAGGCTGCAAGGCAGCAGACTCTCTGGAAATATCCCACATCCAGTCAATATTTTTTCAGGCCGGAATCTTCTGTTCTGGCGCCCAAGTTCGGTGGCGGGCACGGATGTGGCGGGGGGTGGTGGGGGGGATGCGAGACGGCTGACCACGCGTGATCTTGTGCTTTTTGGCTCATTAAACATGCATCTGCGAGGAGCTCGCCAAGTCTCAAGGTGGGAGCGGGCAGGAAGCCGCCATTATTTCAAGGGTTCAAAAGTCCGGGCGCCATATTTAAAGGGCACCTGGACAGCTACTCACTGCAGGCCAGGAGCATCAGCCTGGCTGTTGTTCAAGATTCTGCCAAGCCCAGAATATTGTGGAGAAGACAACATGTGCCCCACGGTTGAGCGAAGCCTCCCTAGAGATTCACTTCCAGGCCATCCAGGAAAGGCAGGAGGTGCTGTTTCCATGGGATGGCAGCAGGAGGTTCTCCCGTCTGACCAGGGTGGCCTAGACAGAGCTTGCAGCACAGGTTAGCACCTGTGTGCACCAGCCAAAGAACCTGCCAATAGTGCAGCAAGAGGATGAATGATCTACTGCTCTTTATCGGAGGAAATGGCACCATCTACTCACTGCAAACTGACACTCATAAGGGCATCAGGTGTTGTGAATGTGTAAGTGCACAGGGATGTCACACAGGAGTTTGGGTTACAGCACTCACCAGCAGATGGGACATGTGCATTGATGTATGCCAGGCACTTCATGCTCTCAATCTTGAGAGTTGCAGGACATCCTGTTTGTTAATCACTTACTGGGAAGGGCTCAGCTGCCTCAGTTTTTGTGACTGGAAGGCTGTTCCAGTGGGGCTCCGCAGGGCTCAGTACTAGGCACCTTGCTTTTTGTTTTATATATTAATGATTTGGATGTAAATGGAGGGAGAATGATCAAGAAGTTTGCAGAAGACTCAAAAATTGGTTCCGCGGTTGATAGCGAGGAGGACCGTTGAAGACTGCAGGAAGATATCAATGGACTGGTCAGGTGGGCAGAAAAGTGGTAAATGGAATTCAACCCTGAAAAGTGTGAGGTGATGCATTTGGGGAAGTCAAACAAGGCAAAGGGTTACACAATAACTAGGACGGTACTGAGAAGTGTAGAGGAAATGAGAAACCTTGAATGAATGTCCATAGATTTCTGAAGGTAACAGGACAGGTTAATAAGGTGGTTAAGAAGGCATATGGAATCTGTTCCTTTATTAGCCAAGGCATAAAAGCAGGGAGGTTATGCTGGAATTATTATAAAACATTAGTTAGGCCATAACTTGAGTACCGTGTGCAGTTCTGGTCACCTCATTACAGTAAAGATGTAATTGCATTAGAGAGGGCACAGAGCAGATTTATGAGAATGTTGCCTGGACCGGAAAATTGCAGCTATGAGGAAAGATTGGATAGGCTGGGTTGTTCTCCTTGGAACAGAGGATTGTGGGGGTCTGGAACTCACTGCCTGAATGGGTAGTACAGGCAGAAACCCTCAACTCATTTGAAAGGTGTCTGGATATTTACCTCAAGTGCCATAACCTGCAGGGCTGCGGACCAAATGGAAAGTGAGATTAGGCTCAGTGGCTCTTTCTGTGCCGCAAACTTTTGATGATTCTATCATGGCATTCACCTGCACCCTCCAGCAGCGCAGATACGGTCTCCGTAGGTCCATCTTCTAGACTAGGCTCAGGGTCACAATCTGGTGAGCACATCACTGACACGGGTCCACAGCTGGCAGAGGAAGTGACAGCCAAAGTCTCTGACACTCGGATGACCGCATGAGACCAGGCCCCTGCTCAGCGTCACGCATCTGAGGAGCCTCTGGACTGGGCTTTAAGAGACCTGATAGAGATGCAGAGACAGGCAGGGGTACATCAGGCAGAGAAGCCAGATGCCATGAGCAGACAGGACTGAAGGCTGGAGGAGTCCACCCTTGTTTTGTCTGATGTCTTGACTCCAGCATGCAAGCACTTGGCTGCCTCCATGGAAAGGGTGGCAGCCACCTTGGAGACCCAAGTCCAGCAAAACATACAGTGGCTGCTGGATATGTGCTTGGACCTGCACTCTATCACTCTAGCCATGGGTGCAGTGCAGCAGTGGCTAGGTGAGAGAAATGGGGCACTTCGACCTCCCTCCAGGTGCCCCTTCTCTTCAAGGAGTCAGGGAGGTGCCATCAGGCACCCACAGGGAGGAGGAGTGCCAGCCAGACACCCCAGGGGCTTCATCCCAGGACAGTCCAAGTGTGCCCTGCTGCTCCACCTCCATGACCCCATCGCCTTCAGCCGATCAGGCCGAGGAGGGTGCACCCGCACCTGAGCAGGAGACGCATAGCAGGTCCAGGTCCTCTAGGCCTTGGACCACCCGCCAAAGTCCTCACAGTCAACAGGGCCTAGTAGTCAGCCGGCTGCCTCTACCTCAGCTGTAGAGTCGTGGCTGCACCCAGAAATAGTGGTAGGCAACAGAACATTAAGAAGTATTGAAGGCACACAGGTGGCATGGGTGTACAATCATTGAATATAGTTTTGACGCTTGTAAATATATGTTCACTTGCACTGTTTGGAGGTTTCCTGGATTCCATCTTGTTGCTAGTTGCTTCAGTGGTCATGGGCATTTAAGGGTTTGAAATTTGGTCCCCTATCAGAATCTGATAATGAACTCCTATAGATTCACTTCTCTCACATTGTCAACATAATGATTACTCAATAATCCCACATGTGCATGATTAAGCACTGGCCATCATTTGTGAGCGTGCAGGCTGGGCATTACTTGCAACTTACCATGTTCTGGCCTCTGAAAATGTGTTCAGCGAGGTCATTGCATCTTTGGTTGCTGATGACCTGATGTAAGATGTGGGTGGATGCCACGGGTACTCGACGGGAGTTAAATCTGCTATGTAAGTGTCAAGGAACATCATGGATGCGATTTCAGGGTTGTGAGAGTGAAGCTCTACACTGTCTTTTTAACAGTAGAAAACCGAAGGCTGCCCTTCATGTCAGGAGAAAACTGTGGTCCAATCATGAATTCCCTTCCTCGTTGATTTGCCATTTTGAGCTAATATGGAGGTGATGCTGCAAGTAAGGAGGCATCGGGCAAATTAGCCTTGACTGCAAGAGGGATTTGTCTGTAGGATTTAATAGGTGTGTGTGCAGTTGACTGAAGCTTATGTCAGACCTCACGTAGATTTGTTTAATCTGCTGGGTGGCAGCAGAACTCGCATAAAGGGTTTGCAACTAAAGTGCACTGGACCTCATTGAAGTATCAGGGTATTAGTCCATGAGGTGAGAGAGAGTAGTGTGCTGGACCATGCCAAGGACTGTGAGTCTATCCATATGAAACATCAGCAGCTCTAGCACAGCTCTGCAGGGTCTATGGAAGAAGGAGGTTTATCTTGGCTGGGATGAGCAAAATGACGGATCTCAGTGTTGCACTAATACTAAGGCCATCTAGGACTGAGACTTGATTGGAAGGTCCGGAGAGCTTGCTACCCAGTAACCCATAGTGCAGGTGAGGCACTCTCAGTGAGTGGACTCCAAAGTAACCTCAAAACTTTTCAGTATGATGAAGATGTCAAGGGATAGGGGTTTACTATGTGCGAATGGAGACTGGGGGCCAGGAACACGATCTTCCCTGATCAATCTGCACGGAGGAGTGATCTTGAGGAGCCAAATGGTTTCTTGTGCTGCTCCTCCCTGTGGACTCATCTATCTAGTTCTGCCTGAAAGAGATCTCTGCAAGGTCTGCCCAGCAGCAAATGTGAAGGTGACATAAGTGCATCCCTGCCGAAGTTAGATTTGATATTGCTTCCAAGTTGCCTTGCAAGTGGACTTTTAAGGCAAGGTGCCCAAGGTGGCGCGAGGACAGAATGGTGTGCATGTTCTAATGTGCGTATTTAGCACCGGGGTTCTGTATATTAGCACAATTTGGTACATGCAAAACATCAAATCACAATTAGGGCAGACATTATGTGGTGCAATTTAATTCGGATATCATAAATCAAGGTACATTAGAGAAAAGTATAATGTCTGTAACCAAAAAGGAGCTGGAGTTGCTTCAGACAGCAGAAGATAGAAAACCAAAAGCTAAAGCAAATGTCTCAGCAGCTTACTCTGCATGGGATCTGTTATCTATTGGATTGTCATGGGCCTGTCTGCTGCATCATACCCCTGCAATGGCCTCTGCATGTGGCTCAGCGACATCCTGGTCCATGTCAGCATCAACCTCAATACCATCCTCATCACGGGAGGAGATATCTCGGTCCTCCATGCCTTCCTCAGCTAAGACATCCCCCCTTTGAGGTGCAAGATTGTGCAGGGTGCAACAGACAACGATGATCTGGGAAACTCTCTTTGGTGAGTATTGAAGAATCCCAGCTGAGCAGTGCAAACATCTTCAGGAGACCTATTGTCTGCTCAATTATGGACCTGGTGGAGGCTTGTGAGGCATTGTAGCTCCCCTCAGCAACACTTTGTAGATGGCGAACTGGCATCATCAGCCAGGTCTTCTGTGGGGTATCCCTTGACCACAAGTAGCCAGCCCTGCAATCACCAAGGTGCTTCAAAAAGGTACTTGTGGCTCCTGGGAGTGGGTCAGAATGTAGGCATCATGAAAACTCCATGGAACCAAACACAAACATGCAGGATTTGCCTTCTGTGATCACATATCAGCTGCACATTCAAAGAGTGGGAACCTTTCCTATTGATGAATGTGACTGGCTGTTGCTAGGCAGCTCTCAAGGCCACATTGTGCAGTCAATATCCCCTCGCACTCAGGGGAAACCTGAGATTTCTGCAAAACCCAATGGTCTGGCAGCCTGGATTTTAGGATACAATTGGAATTTGACAATTTGGCACACTCTCCTGAACAGGGCATCTGTCACCTCCCGGATCCACTTGTTTGTCGCTTACTGGGAGATGCCGCTCAGGTCCCCAGTGGAGCCCTGGAAGGAACCACTGGCAAAGAAGTTTAAAATAGCAGTGACCTTCAATATCACCAGCATGGGATTTCCTCCAAGTCCTTGCAGCCGCAGGTCATCATGGAGAAGCTGGCAGATGTGTGCAACCACATTCCAGTTATGACAGTTCAGTTTCTTATGAGAGGAGCCCGTTATGTTTCTAGTACCCACCACACATGCATCTGTCACCTGCACTCTAACCTTCATCTGAGACCCCCGCCTCACCGCAGCCAGGGGAAGCGAGCTGGCTGGTAGCAGTCCAGCTCCAGTTCATCACTTTCATGCTTCATGAGGATGCACAGATTTGGCACTCCTCCACCCGTTCCGCAGCACTCCGCAGCATTATGACTGCTCTTCTCCAGGCAGGGAAAAATCGCCTCATTATTGCTCCGTCTCCCTGAAGGCCCTTTCCTGGTTTCCACCCGCCCTCCCACCTGGGCATTAGGCAGGCTGTATCACTGTGGCACATCTCACCCTGCAATGCACTGAGGCCAATCATGCTGACATCCCAGCCTTGGCAGGGCAGGCTTCAGTGCCAGCTGGCATACACACTCTTAGACCCCTGAACGTTCTGAGCAACGGGCACCCGACTAAAGTTCTCAGCACAGGTCCATGCCATTTCTGCACTTACCCTTGCTGATCGCAACAGATCATTGAACTTTTTGCAGCACTGAAGCCACGTGCAGCGCACTACATTGTGCCCACTGACCTGGGTGGTGACCTCTGTCCAGGCCTTCTTGGTCACGTTTAGGTGGCCTTCTCTTGCCATCCCTGAGCATTAGGATATGCCGCCTGGCACTGACCTCCTCAACCAGCACTCCCAGGCACTCATCTAAGAAACAGGGGGGGCGCTGGTGGCAGAGTGCCCACCTGACTTGCCCTCCTGCCTTCCATGACCACCATGGTGAGGCCATGATTGCACATCTGGACACTTCTTAGATTACTTCCAAACATCTCCCTCAGCCTCTCCCACGCCACCTAGCAGCCTTCAGGGAGCTGCTGCTTCTGTTTTTTGAACACCCCACCGGATTCCCATTGGACCTGGCGCCCAAGCGTTCCCACCTCCTTACATGAAAACACATCTGGCAGTCGTGTTTCACGCTGGGCAGGCCTTAATTGGCCACCCAGCGCAAGATCGCGACCGGGAGTGGGGTTTACGTCTGCTTCCGCCCCCGCTGACTTCAGGCACACCCCGAGGGTAGAATTCAGGCCCATGTCTTTCTGACAGGACCTAACATACAAAAAGAGATCATCAAGTTCATTATCAATGTTCCCTAATTGATGGTCTCGCCAAATACCTGCTCAGCTCATACATCATCCTAGCTTACAATTTGCCCTTGGGATACAGGTGAAAATACTTCCAGTGTTCTTACTCCTGATCATTATTTCCTGTCTACAGTCCCATGTGAAAAATGGTTAATTAAGCTATTGACAGACTGCTGAGTTTTTCCAGCATTGTCTGTTTTTGTTTCAAATTTCCAGCATCTGTAGTATTTTGCTTTTATAAGAAATGACATTCTGCATGAAGAAAATCATTCTATTAATTAGAATCCAATAAAATTAAATTATTTACCAACAATATTTTAAAATGTTAATCTTATTAAATCAAAGGCCTGCTTTCTACGGTGTGCTGGCTAAGTATGCAGACAGGCAAATAACAAATGCACAGAAGAAAGAGGAAGACGAGTGACCACATGCTGCCATTAATATGCTAGGGAATCATTCTCACTGATGTGAGTTTGACACTGATCATTGGAATATCCAATGGATTACAGGAAGTGCCTTCTCTGCCATATGTATGAACTTTAAGTGCATTCACCTTCACTGGGAGAACACAAGTCAGTCCCGGAAGCACAATATGAGTGTGCTCCCTCCATTCAGTAAGAGTGCATCCTCAGCGTACTGGGACCAGCCCATGTTCCCACCAACCATTGAGAGTACTCCCTCAGTCCTTTAAGTGTGCTCTCACCTGGAGGAAAGTGCTTCCTCAGCCAAATGGGACTACTCTGCGGGTCATTGATAACTTCTCCAAGTGCAACAGAGCACTCAGCCAAGCACCCAGCAGGCTGAAGGAATAACATGAGATTCCTGAAAGAGCGTGATATTACGAAGAGATATTCACAATGAGCTGAGGAAGCTCCACTAACACAGTGAATGCTTTATTATACACCTCAAACCAAGGAGGAAATTAAAAATACAGGCAGAAAATGTTGAAAGTACTCAACAGGTCTGGCTGCATCTGTGGAGGAGAGAACCAGAGGGTGGAATCGTCCCAGATTTGCACTAAGTGCGGTAGCGGGTGGGTGAAACAAGGTTTTATGCGCCGGCCGCAATGGCGGCTTTTCACGCCGTATCGTCCCAAACTTGCCGCATTCATTATGCATTCTCGGGAAACAAGCCGTTTCCATGGTGGGCGGGCTCTTATTTGGCTGCCACACCATCACCGCACCGTTTCATCACACCGGCGCCAGATTTAAAGTCCAGTCACGCGGACACATCTCAGTGCTTCCTGTTCAGGACTGTTGCATGGAAGACATGGCCCTGAAAAAAGTCTGCAGCCCCCAGGTTTAATGACATGTCATTGGAATGCCTTTTGGATGCGGTGAAGGCCCGTCGTGATGTCCCTTACCCCCACTCTGGCTGCAGGATGGACAACGACATGACCAATCAGTCTTGGGAGGTGGTGGCAGCGGTGGTCAGCGCCAATGCTCTGCAAAAGAGGACAGCCACCCAGTGCCACTACAGGATGAATGGTCTCACCCGTTCCGCCAAGGTAATTCACTCTTCTCATCACTCTCAACTCACACACTCACAAACCCATCAGACATCCACAGGGATCTCACACCTCAAGGGACAACACCACGAACTCTCACACACACCCTCACACCTCCATCAGGCTCATATCTTCTCGAGCTTGCGTCCTCATCCCATCCATGGCTCCGCTCACTACACAATCATTCCACGCAGTGCCATGTGTCCTGCTCACACTCTCCCCATCTGTTTTCATGCAGGAGAATCCTGCTCATATCAGCAGGGAGTGATCCCAGACTGGGGGTGGATTGGCCCACATTAGGCCCCTCACTCAACTTGAGGACCGTACCATCGCACTGACTGGTGAGGATGTGGGCCGTGCCTGCGGTGACGGTGATGTCGGTAGTGAACACCCTCGAAAGGAAGCTGCAGCACTTCATCCCTCTCTCAATGTAAATGTGAGTGCTCTCTCTCCTGGTTTTCACTCTGCTGCTATGGACTATTTATCTCTACTTTGGTTCACTGGGAGCTCTGCCAAGCGACCGACACCCTCAGCCAGCCAGTCCCTCAGCTCCATCCACATCCTCACCTCCACCCAACAGGACACCTCCTCCATTGAAGAGCAGCCTGAAAGACCCATCACAGCACTTAACCACACCCTGCACCAGCGCAGGGAGACACACCTCAGTGGAACCTAGATCTAGAGCAGGCTCGGGTTCACAATCTAGTGGTCACCTTATGATCACTTGTCCGCAGCAGCAGGAGGCAAGTTTCTGTGAGCTCCCCGGCACTCGGAGGACTGCTGGGGAAGAGGCATCTGTGAGGTCCGAGTCAGATGACGAGCCTCTAGATTTGGCCTTTCAACTCATCCTGGAGAGTCTGCGGAAGGTGTGGAAACATCACGCAGAGCTGTTGGAAGCCATCAACAGAGTGGCACATGAGTCGGAGGAGAGCGTCCATTTGCTCTCTGATGAAATGGTGCCCACTTGTGTGTGTATGGAGGTCTCCATGGGAAGGATGGCAGTCGCCATGGAGACCCTGGTCCAGCAGAACATGGAGATGCATGCAGACCTGCACTCCATCGTGGGAACCATAGATGAGTTCCTGCAGTGGCAATACGAGAGGGAAACAGAGCACCTCGACATCCATCCTGGTGCTCCTTCATCTCAAGGAGTCAGGCCAGGGCCCTCGGGCACCGAAGAGAGGAGGAGCAGCAACTGGACACCCCTGTGTCATCCACTCAGGAATCTCAGAGGCTGTCCTCTCCCTCCGAGTCCACTTTGCCTGTGACCCCCCTCAACCTCATCCTCTGTCACTGCAGAAGGAGCAGCTGGCCAACGAGTGATTCTGGAGGGAGAAGTATGTGTGTGTGGCAGAACCTCTCAGAGCCTTGTGCAAGCACTGTCCCACGCACATGGATCCTTCCTATATCACACTCTTCTCAATGTCCTGAGCATTTTCAATGCTGCCTGCTGGGGTTTGCTTTCAGTTGTCCATCTGAGCTGCCCTGCATCTCCGCCCACCCAATGGTTACACTTCCATGAGGACCTGATCTCCCCCACCATGACTCTCGTTTCACTTTTGATTTGGACAGCATGGTCTGGATTTGTTTTTTTATCAGCTCCCCCGTCTTTTCCCCTCCCCCAGTCACCCATTTTATTTCCCCCATCACAGTTAACCCCCACTGGCACCACATTCCAGCTCCCCTCCGTGACCTACCATCCACAACCCTTTTCATTCGAGGAATGTGCATGTTCCCTTCCTGCCCGAAAATTCCACCCTCATCCGCATTCACCTCCCTGACCTCCTCCTTCCCACCCCCAGGGTCTGTGTCTGCCTCTGAGTCCCCACCAACCACTCTCGCCATCCCTTCTACAGCTACTGTTGAACACTTGCCCTCCCACCCTACCACCTCCGTGAAAGGAAGAGGTGTCGGGGGGTGGGGGGTGAGGTTGGAAGGGAAGAATGTAGATGGTGGACAGGCTTTGGAGAGTCAGGGGGTGAGCTGCTCGTCGCAGGATTCCTAGCCCCTGACCTGCTCTTGTAGCCACAGCATTTATATGGCTAGTCCAGTTCAGTTTCGGGTCAATGGCAATCCCCAGGATGTTGATAGTGGGGGATTCAGTGATGGTAATGCCATTGAACGTCAAGAGGCAATGGTTAGATTCTCCCTTGTTGGAGATGGTCATTGCCTGACAATGTGTGGCATGAGTATTACTTGCCACTTGTCAGGTCAAGCCTGGATATTGCCCAGGTCTTGCTGCATTTGGACATGGATTGCTTCAGTACCTGAGGAGTTGCGAATGGTGTTGAACATCATGCAATCATCAGCGAACATCCCCACTTCTGACCTTATGATGGACGGAAGGAAGCTGAAGATGGTTGGGCCGAGGACACTACCCTGAGGAACTCCTGCAGTGATGCCCTGGAGCTGAAATGATTGACATCCAACAACCACAACCATCTTTCTTTGTGCTAGGTATAACTCCAATCAGTGGAGAGTTTTCCCCCTGATTCCCATTGACTCTAGTTTTGCTAGGGCTCCTTGATGCCACACTCTGTCAAATGCTGCCTTGATGTCAAGGGCAGTCACTCTCACCTCACCTCGGGAGTTCAGCTTTTTTGTCCATATTTGAACCAAGACTGTAATAAGGTCAGGAGTTGAGTGGCCCTGGCAGAACCCAAACTGGGCGTCAGTGAGCAGGTTATTGCTAAGCGAGTTCCACTTGATAGCACTGTTGGTGTCCCCTTCCATTACTTCTCTGATGATGGGGAGTAGACTGATGGGTGGTTTGATTTGTCCTGGTTTCTGTGTACAGGACATACCTGGGCAATTTTCCACATAGCTGGGTAGATGCCAGTGTTGTAGCTGTACTGGAACAACTTGGCTAGAGGCGCGGCAAGTTCTGGAGCACCAGTCTTCAGTACTATTACCGGAATATTGTCAAGGCTCATTGCCTTTGCAGTATCCAGTGCTTTCAGCTGTTTCTTGGTATCACGTGGAGTGAATCGAATTGGCTGGAGACTGGTATCTGTGATGCTGGGGACCTCCGGAGGCGGCCGAGTTGGATCATCCACTCGGCACTTCTGGCTGAAGATTGCAGCAAACGCTTCAGTTTTATTTTTTGCACTGATGTGCTGGGCTCCCCCATCAATGAGGATGGGGATATTTGTGGAGCCTTTTCCTTCAGCGAGTTGTTTAGTTGTCCACCACCATTCACAACTGGATGTGGTAGGACTGCAGAGCTTAGATCTGATCCGTTGGTTGTCGAATCGCTTAGCTCTGTCCGCCACCTGCTGCTTATGCTGTTGGGCACACAAGTAGTCCTGTGTTATAGCTTCATCAGGCTGACACCTCATTTTTAGGTATGCCTGGTGGTGCTCCTGGCATGCCCTCCTGCACTCTTCATTGAACCAAAGTTGATACCCTGGCTTGATGGTAATGGTATGCCGGAGCATGAGGTTACAGATTGTGTTCGAGTACAAATCTGCTGCTGCTGATGGCCTACAGCGCCTCATGGATGCCCAGTCTTGAGTTGCTAGATCTGTTTGAAATCTATCCCATTTAGCATGGTGGTAGTGCCACACAACACGATGGAGGTTATCCTCAATGTGAAGGCAGGACTTCGACTCCACAAGGACAGGCGGTCCGCACATGTGGTCACTCCTACCGATACTGTCATGGACAGATGCATTGGCAGTTGGCAGGTTGGTGAGGATGAGGTGAGGTATGTTTTTCCCTCATGTTGGCTCTCTCACCACCTGCCGCAGACCCAGCCTGGCAATTAAGTCCTTTAGGACTCGGCCATGTCGGTTAGTAGTGGTGCTACCGAGCCACACTTGGTGATGGACATTGAATTCCCCCACCCAGAGAACATTCTGTGGCCTTGCCACCCTTAGTGCTTCCTCCAATTGATGCTCAACATAGAGGAGCACTGATTCATCAGCTGAGGGAGTGAGGTCCGTGGTCATCAGCAGGCGGTTTCCTTGCCCATGTTTGACTTGATGCCATGAGACTTCATGGGTCTGGAGTCAGTGTTGAGAACTCCCAGGGAAACTCCCTCCCGACTCTATACCACTGTGTCTCCACCTCTGCTGGGTCTGTCCTGTTGGTAGGACAGGATATACCCAGGGATGGTAATGGTGGTGCCTGGGACATGATCTGTAAGGTATGATTCCGTGAGGATGACTGTGTCAAGCTGTTGCTTGACTAGTCTGTGAGACGGCTCTCCCAATTTTGGCACTTCTCCCCAGATGTTAGTAAGGAAGGCTTTGTAGGGTCTACTGGGCTGAGTTTGCCGTTGTCGTTTCCGGTGCCTGGGTCGATGCTGGGTGGTCCATCTGGTTTCATTCCTTTTTAGAGACTTTGTAACGGTTTGATACAACTGAGTGGCTTACTAGGCTATTTCAGAGGGCACGCAAGAGTCAACCACATTGCTGTGGGTCTGGAGTCACATGTAGGCCAGACCAGGTAAGGATAGCAGATTTCCTTCCCTAAAGGACATTAGTGAACTAGATGGGTTTTTATGATGATTGACAATGGCTTTATGGTCATCATTAGACTTTTAATTCCAGATTTTTATTGAATTGAAATTCCACCATCTGCCATGGTAGGATTCGAACCCAGGTCCCCAGAGCATTACCCTTGGTCTCTGGATTACTAGTCGAGCGACTAATAATTTCCAGCATTTTCTGTGTTTATTTCAGATTTCCAGTATCAGCAGTATTTGCTTTTATGAAGGAGATTAAAAGTCAATTACTTCATTTAAGTAACTAAATAGAAGGGATATGCTGTATGTAATAGAAGAAAGCACTAGAAGGAATGAATTAACCCTTCCCAAAATAGGCATTTACCATTGTCTATCCTCAGTGATTTCAACTTAATCTCATTATGCTTTCTCCTCTGAGTTCACTGACCTTCTATCCTTCTGTAATCTTTCCTTCTACATTCATACTCACAGCCATCTCCTTCCTATCTCAAGGTTCCAGGTTCAAGTCTCACTCGAGGGTTTGAGCAGAAAAATGAGGCTGGCACTCCAGTGCAGTACTGAAGGAGCACTGCACTATCGGAGGTGCCGTCTTTTGGATGGCCCATCTGCCTGTTTGGGTGGATGTAAGAGATTCTATGGCACTCCTTCGAAGAGGAGCAGGGCAGTTATCCCCGGCAGTCTGGCCAATAACTTTCCCTCAATCAACATCACAAAAAACAGATTATCTGGTCGTTATGACATTGCTGTTTTGGGCACATGTTTTGTGTAAATTGGCTACTGCATTTTCTACATTACAACAGTGACCACACTTCAAAAGTATTTCATTGGATGTGAAGCACTTTCAGACATCCAGTGGTCATGACAAGAGCTACATAAATGCAAGTCTTTTTTTTTCTTTCTCCTTGATCCTGCCATCTCACCTGGCTTTGGTACTCCCATCATGTCAATCACATGTAAAGCCATCTTTGATAACTTCCTTGTAACTGTGTCTCCACTCACATCGCCCTATCCCCTCCAATCCTATTTCCTTCTGTGTCCGTCCTTGGAAAAAACTCTCTCCCAGTTCACTTGCAACTGCATTTTCAAAATCCCAACTGTTGGTCCTCCATCCAACGGAACACTCCTGCAGTTTTCATTCTGCTCAACCGCACTCTCACCTCCAACTTTAATGGTCTAGTCCCCATTACTTTCTTTCCCTGTGGCCATTCCCTTTTCTTTGCTCAATAAGTCCAAAGAACGCAGACTTGAATGTGTATGGGGGATAATTGGTTTAACTATTCATTTGCCAGATCTGGCTGGACCACATAAAGCATTATCGAGTCCTGCTCGTCACTGCCAGAACTGTTCACTATTTCAGTATAATCCTGGAATGCAAAGGTGACTCTGCTTTCTTTTCTCCATTGCAAAGCATCTTCTTAACCCTCTTGCCTCTGTCTCCTTCACTCTCACCTCCAACAACAAGTGCGAGGAGCTAACTGGGCTTCTTTGTCACTAAGATTGCAACTATCCACTCAGCTGCCTCTGCCAATTTCTCCCATTCCCCCAGTCCACTGGATCAAATTTCATCTAAGGCTCCCTCTGCCCTGGCCCTGAACTTGTATCTTTCTCTAGTTTCTCTCCTCCCTCATGCCCTCTCCAAGTTTATCTTGTCCTCATGAGACCCTCTTCATGCTCCTTTGATCCTATTCCCACTAAACTGCTGATCAGCTTCCCTTCCATGCCCTCACTTTAGCTGATATTGTTAATGGTCCTTCCTCGTCAGATGCTGTTCCTCATCCCTTTCAATTTTTCATGCTCACCCCCTCCTCAATAGAACAGCCCATGACCCCCTCTGTCTTACAAACTGCCGCCCAACCTACAACCTGCCTTCCCTCTCCAAAGTCCTTACGTCAAATTTTTGAGGCTTGAAGTTCTGACTTTTAAAGTGCCGGACACGTTTTCAGAAGTTCATCAGCTGAAGGTAGACAATACATTTGGGGACCCAGCCATGGTTACCCCAGGGCATCAGGGCAGCTCCATAAGAGGGCAGCAGGGCAAAGGGGGACTGAGCATTTGATAGGGAGGTGCCATTGGTGCAGCACAGGTGGTGGGGAGAGTAGGGCATTCAGTACCCAAGCTTAAAACAAGGTAGCACCCCCCCCCCAGGCATTGCCAGGGAAGAAGAGCTGGTGCAACATTGTCAAAGACAAGTGGGCAGCCACCTTCCGGGAAGGAAGGCTTCAGTTAGTAATGGGAGCATGACCGTCAGATTTTGGGCCCCATGATGATGAGGGGAAATGCCCAGGAGGACATGGGAGAGGAAAGAAGGACAGGAAGGTAATGGAGGCCAAACCCTCAACACAGAATTGGCTATCAAAGATGGAGCTACTTGAAGATGAACAAGAACCAATGCTGTAGGACACAACAACTCTCCTGGCAGATAATCACAGACAACTGTGCCCATTGTTACCGAAGATCTCACACCTCAGAACATTAGACACCATGCCATGCCAGTGGCTGTTAAAGTCACTGTGGCCCTGAACTTCTTCACTTCTGGCTCCTTCCAAGGATCAGCTGCAGAATTTTTGGCATCTCAAAAATGGCTGCACCCCACTGCATGTCTGTAGTAATCTGATGTGTAATATACCTTTAAGACAAGTGTTGTAATGCAAGATCACATGATCTTAATTCCCAACAGCAGAGTAGCTCAAACTACCTTTGTGAGAGAGCCTTGAGTTAGACGCTGAAGAAGTGAAGACAGAGTTTTGAGTTGTGAGCACACAAGGGTGGCTGCAGAGTTTAGCTTCTGCCGAAGGGCCATGAAGGCTCGAAACGTTAACTGATTTCTTCTCCGCCGATGCTGCCAGACTTGCTGAGTTTTTCCAGGTAATTCTGTTTTTGTTTTGGATTTCCAGCATTCGCAGTAGCTTTTAGCTTTTTGTTTTGATCTACTGATGTTCTCTGTCTCTGCAACAACTCGGTCACCCCAAAAAAAAGAGTGCAACCCGGATCCTTTAGACCCAACAAACCAAGGGCACTGGATCCAACAAACTGGCGATGAGAGTAAATGCATGAGAAAGCATGGAAAAAACAAGATAAAAAGCGAAGAAGAACGAAAGAAATGAGCAGAACTGAAATCGGGCCGTACCTCGCACGGTAGTTGTAAGTAAAAGAAAATTTTCTTCTTAATCGTCAAAGTAATCCCCTCAAAGCATGCCACAATTTGGAAGAGTGGAGTCTTTCGATCCAACCTTGGATGATTGGTCTCTATGCGAAATTTGCCCTCCAGGCGAATGACATTGCGGGTGAGGAGAAGAGGCACATGATCCTTCTGTCCACGTGTGGAAATTAGACATACGGACTAATTCCAAATCTGTTGGTGCCGAGTGCGCCAGACTCTAAAAGTTTTGATGACTTAGTGAACCTCGTAAAGAATCATTACCAGACCAAGCTGTTGGTGACGATGCAATGGTTTAAATTTAACGCTGTGGGGGAGGCAGTTGCTTGCTATGTGGCAAGTCTGAAACAATTAACTGCATATTGCAAGTTTGGTACATCTAGCAATGATATGCTTAGAGATCGTTTGGTGTGCGGTATAAACGAAAATGTGATTCAGAAGAGATTACTGGCTGAAACAAATTTAGATTTCCAGAAGGCATTGGCAATGGAATTAGAATTAGAGAAGGCATCCCGGAAGTTTGTCACCAAAAATACACATAAGGGATTGTACCTATACACCCATTTACTTTTTGGCGTATCTTCTGCTTGCGCCATATTCCAAAAAAACCATGGAAAGTTTACTGCAGGGACTGCCCCACGTTGTAGTTTATTTGGATGACGTTCTTGTGACTGGATTCACTGAAAAGGAACATCTGATGAACTTGGAAGACTTCTGCAATGCTTTTCGCAGGTTGGAGTGAGATTGAAAAAGGAAAAGTGCACATTCCAGGCAAAAGAGGTAACTTACCTAGGCCACAAGGTAGATTCACAAGGCCTACGTCCAGTTGAAGAAAAAGTGAAAACCATTAAAGAAGCCACAGAGCCAAAGAATACGCCTGAACTGAGATCATTCTTTGGGATGATCAATTACTATGGACGCTTCCTGCCTAATTTGTCGACAGAACTGGCACCACTGTATTACTTGCTCAAGATAAACAAGAGGTGGCCATGGCAAACACCACAAGAAGAAACTTTCACAAAAGTGAAACAGTTGTTACAATCATCTACACTTCTAGTATATTTTGACCCAAAAAGAAAGTTGATATTAACATGCGACGCATCACCCTATGGAGTGGGAGCAGTGCTTTCCCATCAAATGGATGATGGATCAGAACGACCTATAGGATATGTGTCGAGAACACTCAGTACTGTAGAGAAAAAGTACTCTCAAATTGGAACAGAAGTCCTGGCAATCATTTTTGGTGTTAAGAAGTTTCATCAACATGTACAGGGTGGTCATTTTAGCATCATAACGGACCACAAGCCATTACTAGGATTATTTGAAGACAATGCCACACCCCTGATAACCTCAGCAAGAGTACAAAGATGGGCATTGATCTTGGCAGCATATGAGTATACTTTTATTCATAGACCCGGAAGTCAAATTGCAAATGCAGATGCATTCAGTCATTTACCTTTACAAGTAAAAGATGAGGATATTCCAATTCCTCAGGAATTCATTTTATTATTAAACTTCCTGGACTCATCACCGAAATGTGCAAGACAAATTAAAGATTGGACAAATCAAGACCCAGTCTTACCCAAAGTGCGAGATCAAGGTCTTCATGGTTGGTCACAAAAACAAGAATCTGATTAAATGAAACTGTATTTCCAGAGAAGATACGAGTTAACCAGCCAAAAAGGTATTTTATTGTGGGGAGTCTGAGTGGTTGCTCCTCCAAAGGGATGAAAGCCGTTGTTATCTGAACTTCACAGTGCACATCCCCGAATTTCCAAAATGAAGGCAATAGCACATAGCTATGTGTGGTGGCCGGGAATGGATGGAGAAATAGAAAACTTAGTGAGATGTTATATGCAGTGTCAACAAGCATAAAAGTTACCTGCAACAGCCCCGTTACACCCCTGGGAGTGGCTAGGAAGGCCATGCTTACAAGTACACATCGACTACATGGGACCTTATATGGGAACAATGTTCCTACTTATCATAGACACTCATTCAAAATGGATGGACATATACGGTGAGGTCACCCACAACTTCTGCTACAATAGGCAAACTATGACAAAGTTTTGCAATTAATGGGCTACCTGAAGTGCTGGTATCAGACAATGGAACAGTATTCACAAGTGCTGAATTTAACCGATTTACAAGCCTCAACGGTATTGTTCATGTGAAAACATCTCCATATCACCCTTCTTCAAATGGACTCGCCAAAACAGCAATTCAGACATTCAAATCTGGTATGAAGAAATTGTTTGGAGATTCTATAGCGACTAAATTAGCACAATTTCTTTTCCATTATAGAACCACCCCTCATACGACAGCAGGTGTCACACCTGTGGAATTATTGATGAAGTGCCGTCTCTGATCGAGACTAAGCCTAATCATGCCAAACTTGGGGGGATGGTAAAAAGGCAGGAAAGTCAGAAAATTGGACATGATTGTCACAGTCGGCACAGAACATTTAATGTAGGAGAGAAAGTATTCGTGAAAAATTTTAGAGAAGGACCAACATGGTTGTTCGGTGAAATAAGTGCAGTAACTGGACCTCTTTCCTACCCTGTGAAAGTTGAAGATCGAGTAATAAGGAGACATGTGGATCACATAAGAAGAGGAGAAACAAAATACCCAGAAATTATTAACAAGTGATCGAGATTGAATCAACATCTGCTGAAAGAATTCAACCGAGTGCAAATGTATTTGAAGGGCCAACTGTACCTGAAAGAGTCGAAGAAACAGATTTACAGGTATCTACTGAAGAACCAGATGCTCAGACGACTCTAGTAAAGGAGGTTCCAAATCAAACTTCAGAAGATATAGAGCTGAGATGTTCCACGCATATAAGGAAACCACCAGAGAGACTGATTTGTAAATAATTGATCTGTGTAAATAACTTGATATATTGAAAAAATTGTAAAATGTATTTTTCAGTAAAGGGGAAGGGGTGTAGTAATCTGATTTGTAATATACCTTTAAGACAAGTGTTGTAATGTAAGATCACTTGATCTTAATACTCAATAGCAGAGTAGCGTGGGCTACCTCTGTGAGAGAGTCTTGAGTTAGACACTGAGGAGTGGAGACAGAGTTTTGAGTTGTGAGCACACAAGCGTAGCTGCTGAGTTTCATTTGTAAATAAACAGCAAGTGTTTATTCTAACAATGATCTATTGATGTTCTCTACGTCTGTACCAACCTGGTCACCCCAAAACAAGCGTGCAACCCGGATCCTTTAGTCCCAACAAACCAAAGGCACTGGATCCAACAATCTCGCTGGTCACTGATGCCTTATTTGCTAGAACTTGACAGCACATTCATTTAAAGACAAACATGGTCTCCTTAGGACAGAGGACATTGGGTTTCACCTCCATTGCTAGGTTCTCCCAGGTGCAGGGCATCTTCATTGCACCCATGTGGCCAACAAGGCACCCAGCAACCAGCCAGTGAGAGTCATCAACAGGAAGGGCTTCCTCTCCCTCAAAGGCCAACCTTGCGATGACAGCAAGAGCTCCCTCCATGTGTGTGTCACTATCCTAACAGTTTCCTTGACTCCCTAATCCTCTAGCAGTCAATGTTGCCTTAGATCTTCACTCCAACCCCCTAAGTGCACGGGTAGATCCTAAGGGACAAGGGAAATCCCTTGAAGATATGGTTACTGACTGAGAGAGATGCACAGAGGTGATATAACCAATTCCACCTGCTCAGCAGAAGAACCATTGAGCAGGCCTTCAGGCTTTTGAAGGTGAGATTCCAGTGCCTGGATGTGTTGAATGGCACGCTCCAATACATGCAAAGTTTTTCAAATGTATTATTTGATGGGATGTGGCTGTTGCTGACAAGGCCAGCATTTGTTGCCCATCCCTAATCGCCCTTGAATGGAGTGGCTTGCTAGGCCATTTCAGAGGGCAGTTAGAGTCAACCATATTGCTGTGGGTCTGTATGCCAGACTGAGTAAGGATGGCAAATTTCCTTTATAAAGGATATTAGTGAACAAGATGGATTTTTACAACAATCAATGACAGTTTCATGGTCACAATCCCTGATACTAGCTTTCAATTCAGGTTTTATTAATTGGATGTTGGGATTTGAACCCGTGTCCCTAACGCACTAGCATGGCCGTCTGGATCACTAGCCCAGTGACATTACCACTATACCACCATTTCCCCTCAAGGCTCTGGGTCACTGTGGTGGTCTGCTCCAGAGCAATGTGGAACTGAAGGACTTTGAGGACCCGGAAAGGGACAGCATATCAGGGGAAGAGCAGGAGGTGAGAGAGGAGGGGAAGAGGAGGCAGAGAGAGACTTTTAGGCATTGAGCCTGCTGCACAATGAGGTAGCCTCATCCTGCCACTCTTTAGAAAGAGGAGCTCCCACCTCTCCCTCATGGACTTGAACATTAGATTCAGGTCGTCATCAGTGAAGCGAGGGTCTGCCCTGCCCTTGGTACCAGGCCTCCAGTTTGCTTCCCTTTGGTGAAGTGGAAGGCTCTGGCACAAACGGTAGACCTGTCCCTCAGGACAACCAGCAACTTCAGTGATAGTTGCCATGCAGAGTCTAAATGAGTCCCACACTTCATCTGACCCACCTCCATTCCTGCCCCCACTGGCTCTAAGTAGCCAGGAAGCCTGTCTCCATATCAATTAAGGGCTCACACCCCCTGAAAATCTGAACTTCAATCAGTTTCCCACCGGAGGTGGGTTTCATCGTAAATAAAATTCTTACAACTGAGAAAGAGAGAGTGACTCATCAAATCATTTTTAGATGGATTTGAACCCAAGTTACATGCTGACCTACCACTCAATGGCTGAAAATACTTTATCTGGACACGTTCATTCAGTGTATAAAAAGTGATTCAATGTGTACAATAGTTGTGCTTTGTTAGAAATTCTAGGGGTTTTTTTGGCTTTCCGTTATTTTCTTCCCTCCTGGGTGAAAGGTGGAAAATGAATCCTCGAAGGAAAAATGGTTAGATGCAGTTGACATTCAATGCCCTGGAGATCTAGGCAAGTACAAAAGATCCTACCTTGTCACTGTTGCCCATATCCCAGGAACAAGTAATTTAATAAATAACTTTAAAAAGGGATGCAATGAGAAATGCTTGTTCATTCATTAAAATCTGCTTCAACCAGAGACCACAATGAGCAGGTCTGATGGGTCGCATGCCTTTTTAAATCATTTTTTATGTTATTAATATACTTTCTCTTTCAGCGTTGGCTCCTCCCCCGAAGTATAACACAGACATCTTTGTTTTGAAAACAGCTTTTCACACTTGACTTTCACTAGCAGAGGAAGAGAATCCATTTACTTATCCACTACCCAGTATAATTGCCAGTTTAAGGGATTATGTTTCCGCGGAGATTGAGAAAGGGCCAATTAACACGTGAACTGGCACGACACCAGCAGAATTATGAAGGCATTGTCTCCCACAGTTCATTGCTGCCGCCTGCAGAAAGCACCTCCAACCAGCCAAACTTTCTACCTCAGCACAGAAAAGTACAAAGCTTACCATATTTCCTATACATGTATATGAAGAAAAAAACTTGCAATGGATAAAACAAGCATCTGAATTGTAAACACAGTCCAACCAGGAAATCAAACACAGGGAGCCAGCTCGTACAAAGCTAATCTAAATGGGTACTGTTGTGCAAGGCTGGCACGGGGAGAGACAGCTGTTGCCGGACAACGCAGTTGGCTCCAAAACAGAAAAAAAGGAGTGGAATAAATCAAAACGACTTCCAGGCTTGTATTATTTGTCATCAAAAGAAAATAGTAGCCATCTGGAAACAATAAAAAAATACAAGGAGGTCCATTGTCAATTCACTAGTGATTGAAGAGACAAGTCACTTATTCATCCGCGCAGGACAGATTTTAAATGTTTTAAAAGTCCAGCTACCGATGCCTACCCTCTTACATGTCCCAGCTTCTGAACGCGTTAACCCTTTAAAGGAGAAGCCTGCACCGTATTTCTTACTTAGAATTTCTTGAGAGTAAGTTTTGCCCTTGGTTTTCTGGATGGCGTCATCATTTTTTTGGAATAAGTTCATTGTTTCTCCTCACCTCTGCACCCTCTTCCCCCCCACTCAGTCCCCTCACCCAATTTGCCTAAGATCAGCTGGTTAAAGAATACACTTCCAGTGTGGCACTATACAGATTATACAGATCCTAGGTTTGATCCAGGGACAGACCTCTCTCAGATCAACTTTAGGCTCACCAACATTGGTTTCCAATCCTCAGGGATAATTATTGAATTAAACAGCACAAAACGAGGCCATTGTACCTGTGCTAGCTCTCTGATAGAGCAATCCAATGAGTCACAATTTCCTGGAATTCTGCCATAGCGCTGCACATTTTTCCTTTTCAACTATATATCCATTGCCTCCTGAAAGTTGCTATTGGATCTGCTCCTTCCACCCTTTTAGGCAATGAATTCCAGATTATAACAGTTCACTGTGTAAGAAGGCTTCTCATCTCCCTCACCCCCCTTTCCACCTACCCACCCCCGCCTCCCCCCACCCCTCCCAACACCCCCACCCACCTACTTCCCTGTTTAATTGCCATTTGTGTCCCCTGGTTACCAACTCTCCAGACCGTGGAAACAGTTCCTTCTTATTTATCCCCCAACAAAGTGCTTTTAACATAGTAAGATGTTCCAAGGCACATCATAGGTGTTATCAAACAAAATTTGACACTGAGCTACATAAGGGGATATTAGGGCAGGTGACTAAAACTTTGGTCAAAGAGGAATGTTTTAAGGGACGTCTTAAACAAGTAAAAGAGAGATAAGGAGAAAGAGAGATTTAGGGAGACAATTCCAGAACTGGGTTTGGCAATTTGAGGCACAGCCACCAATGGGGGAACAATTAAACTCGGAGTTGCACAAGAGGCCAGACTCGGAGGAGTGCAGATATGTGAGAGAGTTATAGAGCAGAAGGAGGTTACAGAAATGAGGATTTGAAAACAGGAATGAGCATTTTAAAATTGGGAACCAATGTAGGTCAGCAAACACAAGGGTGATGGGTGACAGGACTTGTCACAAGTCAGGATGCAGGCAGCAGTGTTTTGGATGAGCGTAAGTTTAACACAACTTTGCATAAGAAATAGAATGGGGGAAAAGCATCTTGGCTTCTTCCTCCTATAAATTAATCCCAGATGGGAAGTGTACATGTGTGGATATGATCAAGAGTGTATCCAGGTACACTCAGTGCACAAAAATACATGCCCTTTATTATCCCTGGGGCAGCGAATTCACTCTTCAACAGTTGATTTGCAGCCCTAGGGGAATAACTACCCTGTGTTGCAGCTTGTACCTGAAACTGCAGTTTCATTCTGTGCCATAAGTGGAAAATCAAATGAGCATCTATTATCTGAACCATTCATGTGTGATCTTGTAACGTATCTAGACCTCCACTACTTTTATGCACTGTATAAGAGCTCTGGCAATGAATTCCCAGCGGTGGTGTCATCATATTCTCTTGGTTCAGTTGGTAACAGCCTCTGAGTTAAGATGATAGGTTTGAACCCCACTCTGGGACCTGAGCACTTAATCTTAGGTGACACTCCATGTAGAACTGAGGGAGTGTCATAATGTCAGATGTGCCACCCTTCAAATGTGACAATAAATTAAGGTCTGTTCAGTTGTACAAAGAGTGACGAATTTGTTCTCCTGACTAGGATTCTTCCCTCAAATATTGCCATCAAACAATGGATCATCCATTCCATTTCTATTGAAAAGATCTTGCTGGATAGAAAATGGCTGCTTAATTTTCTTATTTAATAAAATTGTATAATGTTCATTTTTCTTTTTTGGTGAAATGTAACTTGCCCACAATCTTCCCAGTACATTTACTATCCTTTATAATGCAAATAATAGCAGTAAGAGCTTGCAGTTTTATAACACCTGTAACATAGGAAACATGTCTCAAGAAGCTTCAGAGAGGCAAAAGTGGACAAAAATAGACACCGACACAAAGAAGAAGATATTAGGATAGCTCACCAAAATCTCAGTCAAAGTGATGGATTTCAAAGAGCGTTTTAAAGGAGGAGAGGGAGATGGAGAAACAGAAGGATTCAGGAATGGTGTTACAGTGTGTAGCGTCTAGACAGCTGAGGGCACAGCCACCAATGAAGGTTTTATGCTCCTTCTGTCCGTCGCTTTGCTCAGCGAACATGGTTGCACGTCTGTCTACTGGTGGGTGAGTTGGTAAACAACGTACTGCAGATGGAGAGACCAACGTAAGATGGAGCACATGCTGTTTATTAACTTAAGTAACGAAGCACGAACACATGCGTGCTTCTTAAACCAGACCTATTCTAAACTACTGATTAACATTTTAGCCCGCGCTACACAGCAATTGGGTGATGCAATCACCGTGGTCAATCTGCTCACATTCTCTTAAAGGTGTATTGCACCCCAGATTACCACATCCCTTCCCCTTTACTCGAAAGTGCAATTTACAATCTTTAAAATATGTCAACTATTTACGTAAATAAACTATTCACAAATTCAGTCTCTCTGCAGGCTTCTTCAAATGTGTCGAACATCGTAGTTCTACAATCTTGGATGGTTTATCTGAGGCCTCTCAGGAGTCATCTGTCCACTAGTCTCCCCAGTAGGAACCTGTAAATTTGTTTCTTCGACCCTCACAGACTGAACGGATCCTACAGATACTTCCAAACCACGGGGAGTTCCTTCCACAAGTGGTGTAGACTCCAAAAGGAATGCTTGGCACATCATTTCTTGTAGATGTTTCCCTTTTCCTGATATGATCTATGTGTTTCCTAATCATCTGACCTTTGACCGATATGTGATGGGAAAGGGGTCCTGTCACTGCACTAACTTCACTTGATAGCCATTTGGGCCCATCTCCAAAGCTCTTTGCAAAAACTGACTTCAACAGTAAACTTTCTTTCACGACTGTGGTAATCGTGTCCATTTATCTGGGTCTCCTGACTTCTCTCTAGCCTCCCCACTAAATTCAGCCTTATGAGACTTAAACATGTCCTGAGATGTCTCTTCATCAATAACTCTGCGGGGACAATACCAGTGGTCGTGTGTGGCATAGTCCTATAGCTGAATAGGAAACTTGATAACCTAGTCGCAATAGGGTCTCCATCCAGTTTTTTCATTCCGGACTTGAAGGTCCGGACTGCCCTCTCGGCCAAACCATTGGATGCAGGGTGGTATGACGAGGTCTTATGTCATTGAGACTTATAAACCTTTGGAATTCCCCGTTGGTGAATGCTGTTCCATTAGACACTATTATCTCTGATAACCCGTGTATCGCAAAACTCTGACACAATCTGTCTATGGTGGCAGCAGATGTGGGTGATCTCACCACGTATACATCCATCCACTTCGAGTGAGCTCCTATAATCAAGAGGAACATAGTGCCCAAAAAAGGCACTATGTAGTCAATGTGGAGGTGGACCTTGCCTCCCTGGCCATTCCCAGGGATGCAATGGAGCTGAAGGGGGAATTTTCTGTACCTGTTGGCACTGTATGCAGCTCTTGACTAAGTTTTCGATTTCTGTGTCTATCCGTGGCCGCCATTTTGATTCAAGAGATGCCGGGGTGAGCGCTATGCAATTCAGTTCATAATGGTTGTCTTCCTCTCAGAGGCACAATGACTCTCGGTCTCCACAGCAAGATGCCATCTTGGCTGGTGAGCTCGTATCTCCTGTTAAAATAGGGCTTCATTTTGTCAGCCTTTGGCCTGTTGGACCATCCCCGTAAGACTTGTTCCCTTACATGAGACAAAACTGGATCACGATCTATCCATTCTCTTATTTGTTTGGCACGTACTGCTGATGAGGAATTGGGACAGTCACATTGCTGTCTTTTAGAGGTAATCAGCTCAGCGTGTAGGCATCTTCAATCTGGCTTCCCAGCTGGTGGATAAAAGGATATTTGTAAGCTGCTAGAATCAGTGCCCACCTTTGGATGCATGCTGAGGCAATTGGAGGTATTGCTTTATCTTCACTGATCAAGCCTAGTAGTGGCTTGTGGTGACCATGGAGTTATTAGTGGAACTTCTTAATGTCACAAACAATGGATAAATCTTCTTTCTCTATTTGTGAGTATCTTCGTTCTGCAATACTGAGTGTTCTTGAGACGTAACGGATGGGCCATTCGGAACTATCCACCATCCGATGGGAAAGTACTGCACCTACTCTGTAAGGGGATGCATTGCAGGTCAAAATTAATACTTTCTTTGGGTCAAAATGTACCAACAGGGCCGATGAATGTAGCAACCGCTTTACTGTCATAAAAGCCTGTTTCAGAAACCGAAGCAAAATGTATTCCACTATGTTATTATCTTCAAGGGAATATATTAAAGTGGAGGTCGGATCATGTCTCAGCAAATAAGCTGGAGGGAGATGCATCAAATTGTTATCCCATTAGGGTTTAGAAATGAGATTCTGAGGATTGCTCATGAAATTCTAATGGGGGGACATTTAGAGATTAGGAAAACACAGGAGAAGAAACAGAAGGTTTTTTTTGGCCAGGATTGCAAAGGGATGTAGTAATATTCTGTAGAACATGTCATAAATGTCAAGTAACAGGAAAATCACAAGCAGTGATTAAGTCGGTGCCTTTAGTCCCAATACCAGCATTTGAAGAATCTTTTACAAGGGTCATGATTGATTTTGTAGGACCCCTCCCTAAGACTAAAAGTAGAAATCAGTATTTATTGACAATAATGGATGTGTCTACCAGGTTTCCTGAAGCGATACCTTTAAGAAATATTACAACTAAGAAGATTGTGGAGGAGTTAATTAAATTTTTCACAAGATATTTTACCTAAGGAAATACAATCAGATCAGGGGTTAAATTTCATGTCACAGCTGTTTAAGGAAGTAATGAACAGTTTGGCGATAAAACAGTTTAAGTCAACAGCTTATCATCCGGAGTGACAAGGAGCTTTGGAAAGATGGCATCAAACATTAAAAATCATGATAAAAGCATACCGTCATGATTGTGCACAGGATTGGGATACAGGAATTCCATTTTTGCTATTTGCCATTAGAGACGCTCCTAATGCATCAACTGGTTTTAGCTGTTTTGAGCTAGTTTATGGTCATGAGGTGAGGGGACCACTGAAATTGATTCATGAGAAATTGGTGGGTCAAAATTCAGAAACCACTCTCCTGGATTATGTATCAAATGTCAGGGAAAGATTGAACAGAGCATGTGAGTTGGCTAAGGAACATTTAAAGATCTCACAGCAAGTGATGAAAGTGCAAGTAGATAAGAAAGCTAAAACTTACAGTTTTGTTTCAGGAGAGAAAATACTAGTTTTGTGACCAGTACTAGGTGATTCATTAAATGCAAGACTTAGTGGGCCTTACAGGATTGAAAATAAATTGAATAAAGTAAATTATTTATTAAATACTCCAGATAGAAGAAAGAAGCAGAGGATGTGTCATGTAAATATGCTTTAAAAGTACTTTGACAGGGAAGAGGAACAAAAAGAGGTATTAGTGATGGTGGATGATGAGGAAGAGGTAGAAGTGCAGGACTCTGAAATTGATTTTCCTCTATTCAAATTGGATAATGAGGGGGTGCTTGAAAATTTAAATGCAATATTGAGTCACCTTCCAAGCAAGTGCCAAAGTGATTTGGAAAACTATTGCAGCCACACAAGCCTATTTTTGGAAATAAGTTGGGAAAACACATTTAGCTTTACATGATGTGTGTCTAGAAATATCGTCTTCAATAAGGCAACAACCTCATAGATTAAATCCGGCAAAGTTATCACAAGTGCAAAAAGAAATTAATTTCATGCTTCAAAATGATATAATTGAGTCTAGTTGCAGTAACTGGAGCTCGCTTATTGTACTGGTACCGAAACCCGATGGAACGCAAAGACTGTGAATGGACTACCAAAAGGTGAATGCGGTGACAAAAGTGGATTCATATCCCATACCACGGTTGGAGGATTACATTGAGAAAGTGGGACAATTGACATTTAACACAAAGATTGACTTGCTAAAAGGATATTAGTAGGTGCCATTTTTAAAAATTTATTCAATGGATGTGGGCTTCGCTGGCCTGGTCAGCATTTATTGCCCATCTCTAGTTGCCCTTGAGAAGGTGGTGGTGAGCTGCCTTCTTGAACCGCTGCCATCCATGTGGTATAGGTACACCCATAGTGCTGTTAGGAAGGAAGTTCCCGGATTTTGACCCAGCGACAGTGAAGGAACAGCGATATATTTCCAAGTCAGGATGGCCAGTGACTTGGAGAGGAAATTCCAGGTGATGGTGTTCCCATCTATCTGCTGCCCTTGTGCTTCTAGGTGGTAGTGGTCGTGGGTTTGGAAGGTGCTGTCTTAGGAGCCTTTGTGAATTCCTGCAGTGCATCTTGTAGATGGTACACACTGCTGCTACTGTGCGTCAGTGGTGGAGGGAGTGAATGTTTGTGGATTGTCGGAAAGAGCAAAGGAGATATCAGCTTTTGTAATGCCAAGTGGACTATATCAGTTTAAAGTCATGCCGTTTGGTATGAAGAATCACCTGCAACATTTCAAAGACTGACAAACAAAACAATTGCAGGTCTAAGCAATTGTGAGGTTTATATTGATGATCTAATAGTTTTCAGTCAGACATGGAGGAGCATTTACAGTATCTGGAAGAATTATTTACACAACTCCAAGAAGCTAATTTGCTAAATGTGAATCTGCAAAAGCGCAAGTTATGTATCTAGGCCATACCATTGGGCACGGTAAGGTGACTCCGAGAGATGAGAAAGTCAAGGCTATCATGGATTTCCCAATCCCTAAAACAAAATGAGAAGTTTTGAGATTTCTGGCATGAGTGGGTTTTACCAGAAATTTGTACCAAATTTTAGCCAAGTGGCTGCTCCATTGACTGAACTAATAAAAAGGAACAAGAAGTTTCAATAGACAGTGGAGTGTCAGAGGTCATTTGATAGTTTGAAAACTGTATTAACTACGACACCAGTTTTGGCAGTACCCAATTATGCCAAGCAATTCAAGTTGGCCGTTGACACAAGCGATATAGGCATTGGGGCTATACTGTTACAAGAAGGTGACACTGGAATTGAAAAACCAATAGGGTATTTTTCACAGAAGCTGAATGTAAAGCAGAGAAGATATTCAACGATCGAAAAAGAGACTGAGTTTGGTGTTAGCATTGTAGCATTTTGAAATTTATGTTGCAATTCATCAACAATTCATCAGAAACAATTGTTTATACAGACTAAAATCCTTTGAAGTTTTTGGACAAATTTCGAGACAAAAGTGCAAGGCTTTTCAGATGGAGTCTATTATTACAGACATTTAATCTATGTATTATACATATTGCTGGAAGAGAAAATCTGTTTGCAGATGCATTATCAAGAGTTTGAAGCTTAAAGGAAATTGGGACATTTAAAAAAAACCTGATACCGAACTGGTGTGATTTCTGTTGATACCAAGGACTTGTGTACATATTTATGTTAATGCATGCACCTGGCAATGTAATAGTGTAATAAGTATAGGAGATAGGGTGAGATGGGTTATTAAAATGAAGCCGTATCTTAGAATTATGACGGTTCATTTTCTGATAAGGAGGGAAATGTCATGAAGCCATTAATGTATATAATATTTTGGAAAATATTTTTTCTTTTAAAATAGAAGTTTAGTCTGTGGGTGTGTCTTAATTGGATTAAAGCCAGCTAGTCTGGGTGCTTTGATGGGTACTAGTTTTGATATGTAAGAGAGAAAGCGTGTATTTGTCTTTTTTGAATAGAGCATTCAAGTAGTAGGGTGAAAACTGATGTCTTCCTAGCAGCTACCAAGCAATATGTTTATATTACTAATAAAGTTGGTACAATGAAAGGGGTTTTATTGTTAGAGAGGTTGTTGATACAATGAAGATTAACATTCAATGGGGCTGGTAGGTATAACTTCAGTAGTTTTCGGATGTGCAGAGCAGAGGCAATGTGAGATCAAAAGGCAGCTGGAAGCCTCCAACTGGCTCCACAGGAACCAAGTGAAAAAACCTCATTTTGAATTCGTAAGGTGAAAATGCTTTGCCTGGTGTTTGGTTAAGTCTATGGGCTGCTGTTGCCTTAATGGAGATTAGTTTGGGAATTTGTTAAAAGTTATGATAGTAGCAATTTGTAGCCATGTGTATATGTATTTTAACCTGTGCAAATTAATTAAATGTTTCACTTAGCTTAATGTAATACCTCGAGAACTAATGGCCTGATTCCTGAATTTAGAGTCACTTCTCAAACATAACACTTAAAATTATAGGTTATGACAGTTGTTTAAAGTTTCCCTCTGGAATTTTTAAATATCTCCGCTTTACCAACTGCATCAGTCATAATAATAGTCACAAAATCCCTAGAGGCCTTTTCTAGTTCAACTTGCTGGTAAGCATGGCTCATGTCGAGTTACGTATATACGGTTCCCCCTGCCAGCTTGGAGTATAATTCATCAGTTTCAGTGTAGGATGCCTGTCTAGTCTGGCCACTTTGTTAATGGTCAACTTGTAGTCCCCGCATATTCGCACGCTCTGGCCAGGCTTTAGTGCTGGAATTATGGGTGCTGCCCATTCAGAAGATTATACGGTTGTAAGAGTCCCAACCTTTCCAGCCTGTCTAATTCGACATCAACTTTTTCTCGCAATGCATAGGCCTCATCTTCATGAATCTGGGGGTTGCCCCAGGATCCAATGTGGATTTTAGCTTGCAGCCCCCGAATCTTTCCAAGCTCCACCCTGAAAACGGAGGCATATTTCTGTAATAATTCTTGCAGATCTTTCATTCTAAGTTGAAAAATCTCAGGCCTCTCCAACTTTATTTCCTTAAGCCAATTCTGACCAAGTAGCCTTGGACTCTCCCCTCCTGTCACTATTAGAGGTAAATTAACAGACTGATTTCCATACAGTACTGGAACCTTGCATATACCTCTTACTCGTCTTTCTTCCCCAGTATACGTCTTTAATTTAGCATCTGGATTTCCAGATTTAATGAATGGTCTCCTCCATTCAGATATTCAGGGTGAGTTGGTACACAATATACTGCAGACACAGAGACCAACGTAAAATGAAACACATGCTGTTTATTAACGGAAGTAAAGGAGAACTAACACATGTGTGCATCTCCAACCAGACCCTGGTCTAAACTACTCATTAACATAGTAGCCCGCACTACACAGCAATTGGGCAATGCAATCACGTGGTCAATTTGCTCACATTTCCTTAAAGGTGTATTGCACCTCAGATTACCACAGAAGGGAAACAAGGGAGTGAGGAATGCACAAGAGGCCAGAATCAGAGGGACGTAGAGTTCTGGGGTTGGGAATATAGTTGTCTGTGGGTAGTGGTGTTATCGCATTGCAGGAGGTTACAGAGGTAGGGAGGTAGCAAAGCCACAAAGGGATTTCAACATGGGGAGGAAAATTTTAAATTGGAGGGGTTAGGATGATAAGTGAGTGGCAAATGATATGAGGTGGGTAGCAGGTTTTTGCTGAATTTAAGTTTACATAGTACAGAGAATGTGAGGCCATTGAAGAGCATCAAAATAGTCTGGCCTGGAGATGACAAAGATATGAATGAAAGCTTCATCATATATAGAGTGTGTTATGTATTCCTGGGTTCAAATCTACCATCTCTCTGATTCCATCTATATTTTAATTGCTGAACTGTTGAATTAACAACAGGGATCACTGCTTGAGCCACATCTATACACAATATATATCAATGATTTGGATGAGGGAACCAAATGTAATATTTCCAAGTTTGCCAACGACACAAAACTAGGCGGGAGTGTGAGTGATGAGAAGGATGTTAAGAGGCTTCAAGGCGATTTAGACAAGTTGAGTGAGTGGGAAAATACATGGCAGTTGCAGTATAATGTGGACAAGTGTGGAGTTATCTACTCCTGTTAGGAAAACAGAATGGCAGAGTATTATTTAAATGGTGATAGATTGGGAAATGTTGATGTACAAAGGGACCTGGGTGTTCTTGTACGCCAGTCACTGAAAGCAAGCATGTGAACTGGATCTGGAGTCTGAAGCAAAGTTCAAGGGCAAGAATATGCTCCATTATGTTAAGATAAAGTATGTGTCTAACAGGTTATGTGACGTGTCTTGTGTGTGGGTGTAAAGAGTTAGCATGCTTTCTGCTTTTGTGTGCTAATTTGCTTCGCATTTCTGGCTAGCAGCAATGTGAAAAAGAGAGCCAAATATGTAAGCCTCTCCCTGTCAACACACAGCCTCTTCATCAGCAAGTCTTCATCCCTCATCCCAGCAAGTGTCCCTCATGACCCCAGGCTAAAGATTCAGAGGCACTTAGAGGAGGTTTGGCCCCTAGACATGCAGCGTGCAGGCCCACACGTGGACACACCCTGGCACTCATAAACCAAACTCCTAGCTATGGACGAATAGCTCCACTGCATTGTGGATACCTCGGGAGAGTTGAAGGTAAGGGAGTAAACCCTGACCAAAAGTCTGAGGCAGAGGCCAAAGACTGACTGATGTCTAAATATTTTATCTTTCTGGCAACTCCTGCAATCAAGCCAGAGCCAAACGTAGTACTTAACATTCCTTTGGACTCAGCCAGGGATGTGGAGAGGGAGACCCTGACATTTGGCCAGTCCAGGGCCTCTATAAATTTTGCCTAGGCTTGCACCCTGGAGAGGACATTCCAGTTTCCCTGCAAAGCATTATGCAGGGAACATGGCAGACAACAGTTACAAATAATAAGCCCGACTCATTTTGCCTAGAAAACAGGTGCTACGGGCTGTTCCCAATGATCAGAGGCACCATTGTGTCCCACTAGTCAGCAACTGCCCACCCAAGTCAGGGAGCCCTTGCCTCATAAAGTGCTGACAGAGTCCATTGCACCCAGTAAAAGAAACAAAAAGAAAGAAGATGCCAACTCTTCAATTGGCAAGCTGGAATGTCAGGACCATGGGCAGAATTTTGCCCTCGTCAGCGGGCGTGGCAGACGGGCCTGGGAGCATTCGCGAAGCCTACTGCTCCGACATGGATTTCACGCTGGCTAGCCAATTAACGGTCAGCCAGCGTGAAACGCGCGCTGAGAAGCTCAGCGCTGCCGGGGAGGGGGGCGGCGGGAGGAGCGCAAGAGCAGAAGTGTGCGCATGTGCAGGGGTGCGCGCAGTAAAAGCTCCCTGAGGCACAGAGCTGCCTCAGGGAGCTGAAGATTTTTAACAATAAAAATAAAGATATTAAAAATAATGAAAATATGTCCCCTCGTGGCTCTGTCACATGAGCAGGGACGTGTTAAATATGAGTATTAAAGTATTTAATTTTTTAAAATCGCTGTTTGAAACCTCATCCGGCCCGTGGATGAGGTTTCACCAAAAATGCAAAGGCCGCTTTGCCTTTTCACCTGTCCACCAACTGAATGGTTCGACGGGCAGCAAAAAATTAGAGTTAATTATTTCTTTAAAGGCCTTAATAGGCCGCTTAATTGTTGGCGGGCACGTTGCCAACTCCCGCGCGTGCCCGCCGACTGAAATATTGCGCAAGCGCGCGATGGGACGTTGGGACACTCGCCCGACGTCATCATGCATCATTTTACACTCGTTCGGGTCGGGCGCACACCCGCCCGACGAGAGTAAAATTCTGCCTCATGTGTGCAGAATTGACAGACAATTTGTAGCTGGTCAATAATGCGCACAAGAAACTGCGATCAACATATATACGTACATACAAATTAGGAGCAGGAGTAAGCCTGCTCTGTCATTCAATAAGGTCATGGCTGATCTGATTTTAACCTCATATTCCTGTCTATTCCCTATAAACTTTCACCCACTTGCTTATCAAGAATCTATCTACCTTCGCCTTAAAGATATTCAAGGACTCTGCCTCAACCACCTTTTGAGGAAGAGAATGCCAAAGTCTCTCAACCCGCTGAGAGAAAAAAATTTCCCTCATCTCTGTCCTAACAGACAACCCTTTATTTTGAAGCAGTGACCCCAAGTTCTAGGTTCTCCCACAAGAGGAAACATCCCTTCCACATTCATCCTGTCAAGTCCCCTCAGGAACAAATCAAGATGTTTCAATCAAGTCACCTCGTACTCTTCCATACTCCAGCAGATGCAAGCCTAGCTTGTCCAGCCTTTCCTCATAAGATAACTCACGCATTATAGATATTAACCTTCTCTGAACTGCTTCTAATGCATTTACATCTCCTTAAATAAGGAGGTCAATACCGTACACAGCACTCCAGATGTGGTCTCATCAATGCCCTGTATAACTGAAGCATAACCTCCCTACTCTTGTATTCAATTCCCCACACAATAAACGATAACATTTTATTAGCTTTGCTAATTACTTGCTGGACCTGAATACTAACCTTTTGCGATTCATGCACTAGGACACCCAGATCCCTCTGCATCTCAGAGCTCTGCAATCTCTCACCATTTAGATAATATACCTCTTTTTAATTCGTCATGCCAAAATAACCTCACATTTTACTACATTATACTCCATTTTCCAGATCTTTGCCCACTCACCTAACTGATGTATATCCATTAATAACCTCCTTACATCCTCTTCATAACTTACTTTCCTATCTACCTTTGTGTTATCAGCAAATTTAGCAATGATACCATCGGTCCCTTCATCCAAATCATTTATATAAATTGTAAAGAGTTGAGGCCCCAGCCTTGTGGCACACCACTTGTCTCAACCTGCCAATCAGAAAATGAGCCATGGAACTTGATAGGCTGAAAATTAGCATAGCTTCCCTACAAGAGACCAGGCTCGCTGAGAGTGGATCACTGACAGAAAAACATAACACATTAATCTGGCAGGGGACGAGATCAGAGGAAATGCTTGAGAAAGATGTAGGCTTCACTGTAAAGAACTCACTACTCTGAATGCTAGAAACCCCCCCACAAATGGTCCAGAATGTGTTCTTTTCATCCACCTCTCAACACAAGCAGGGCCAGTTAACCCAATGAGCGTCTATGCTCCAACGCTGTCCTCCACTACAGAGGCAAAAGGCCAGTTCTATGAAGAGCTTGACACTGCTATCAGAAGAATCCCTAGTCAGGACATCTTTACCTATTGGAACTTTCAGCACAAGAGTGGACTGGACCATGAAAAATGGCCCTCTTACCTTGGATATCATAGCTTAGGAAAGATAAATGAGAATGGACAGAGACTCTTGGAGCTTTGTTGGTACCATGAGCCTTGTGTAGCTGATACCTTCTTTCAGAACAAACCATGTCACAAGAGTCTGGAGACATCCAAGATTGGGCACTGGCACCAACTGGATCTGATCATCACCAAAAGTGACTCTCTGAACAGAATTCTTAACACACAGAGCAACCAGTGTTCTGGCTTTAATACAGATCACTCCATGATTTGCACTAGGGTAAGGATTGAAGTCTCTTGAAGTTTTTTCATTCAAAACAGAAATACCATCTCGTACCAACATCAGCCGTACTGCCTAGCCAGATAAAAACCAACAGTTCCTTGACTTGGTTAAACAGGCACACTCCAATGTTTCCACACACGGTGCAGAAGCAAAGGGGAACATACTTTGAGAAACCATCTACAATTTTGCTCTCTCAACATATGCAAAGCAAGAGCAGAAAAATACCGACTGGTTCGAGGCTAACAGCACTGACGATGGATCCTGTCATTGAAGGCAAAGGGTCCAGTCTCATTAATTACAAGATGGCTCCAAGCAAGAAAACTCTGACTGCACTAACAGCTGGTCGCAATAAAGTCCAACTGACTGCAAGGCAATGTGCCAATGACTATTGGTTACAGCTTTGTCAGAATATCCAGATGTCCTTTGACACAGGGAATGTCGGGCACATGTATAAAGAGATCGAAAAGGCAACAGGCCCATCAGCAAAGAAAGCTACTCCATTGAAAACAAGGACAGGAAGGTCATCAACAAATGCAATAAACAGTTAGAGAGATGGGTGAACACTACCTTGAGTTTTACTCTAGGCAGGATACTGTCACCAGGGAAGCTCTAGACAATATAGAAAGCCTGTCTGAAATGGCAAAGCTGGATATCAAACCCACAGTGGAGGAGCTTAGCAAAGCTATTGACTCACTTGTCATGGGCAAAGCTCCAGGTGCTGATGCTATACTGCCTGCATTCACTGAGTGTAGGAAACCGGCACTCTTGCAGCATCTGCACAAACTTCTCTGGGTGGAATTTACGCTGGCGGGAGCTTAAGGCTCACTGCATTTTACAGCTCCGCTCCCGTCGCAACCAGGCCGTAAAATTCTGCCCTCTGTCTCAGTTGGAGGGAGAGGGCAATGGCCCTGGATATGTGTGATGCAAAGATTGTGAGTCTGAACAAGAACAAGGGTGACTGCAGCAACTACTGGTCCTGGCTGAATGCATCTATCCTGAACCCCAGTGTGGTTTCAGAACTGGAAAATCTACAATTGACAAGATCTTCTCAGTTCAGCAGCTGCAGGAGTAATGCCGTGAACAAATGAGACCACAAGAGATTCCCTTCATCAATTGCGCCAAGGGATTTGATCATGTGAACAGAGGTGATCTATTTAAGCTGCTGGAAAAAATTGCCTGCTGAAGCTGCTCATTGGGATCTCCTCTTTCTATGACAACAGGATGGGTAATGTCAGCTACAACAGGGCAACATCACAATGCAACATCAGAATCCTTTGAGATCCACGGTGGGGTCAAACAGAATTGTGTTCTGGCACCGACACTCTTTTGCATATTCTTCTCTTTGCTGCTGTCATATGCCTTCAGGCCATCTACAGAGGGTATTTACTTACATACCAGAACTGATGGAAAGCTGTTCAGTTTTGCTCGCCTGAGATCCAAGACAAAGGAACACCAAGTCCTCATCAGAGAGTTGCTCTATGCTGGCGATGCCACACTAGCGTTCTATACTGCAGAACACTTTCAGCAGCAATAGACAGACTCTTCCATCCCTCTAAAGAGTTTGGTTTTACCATCAGCATCAGGAAGACAAAAGTCATGGCCCAAGATATTGCCAGACCACCATCTATCAGCATTGGCAATGAGACGTGAAGGGTTCTCAAAATTCCTACATTTTTCATATCATCAACAAGGATATGACTTTTGGACTTTTAAACTGCTGAGTTAAGTGTAAAACCCTGCAGACAGGAGGCTAGGACCATGAAGGCCTGGAACTGGACATGCCTGGGCTTGTTGAGTGCAGAGTGGTTTTTTTTGCCTGAAACCAGACAACGAGAGGAGACAGAATACGCATTCTTCTCTTTAAAACAATCAAACCAGAGAAAGACTTCATGTTGCACAAAACTAAAGCCCATCAAAATCTTGCATAAATAATCACTACTAACTACTAAGGCAGGAAGGCACAGTCAATGCAATTATACAAACCCATCAATACTCCACACATACAATGGCTTTCAGTTCAAGACTAGTTACGGGGGCAGGAAGACAATGATAAACATCATGCGAGCCCATTAAAAACAACGAGACAACAATCACCCGGGGAAGCCCACCAAAATCAAACAAAGAACTAACCTTGATTTGGATTGAGATAAGAAATTTTTAAAAAACCGTATAACTGGGCCAGCGATCTGAAGAGAGCAGGTTTGAAAAGCAGTTTTGGGCGGACACAGAAGTGAGCAGTTTTGAAAGCTGACACAGGGCAGTGAGCAGTTGAAGCTGAGTTTAAGCGGAGAGAGAAACCAGCTAGCAGGAGGGTGGGCAGTTTTGAAACGGTTTAAACAGAGTTTAAGCAAGAAGATCTGGAAGTTTGCAGGCCCGCAGGCAACATCACGGCAAGGGGCACGGGGTGGCAGGCTCAACCGAAGACAACAAGGCTGCAACCGCAGCCCTCCACGAAGATTGACCACCCACAACCACGCCCTCCACTCAACTGAAGAACCTTCGCAGATTCCACAGACCAGGACCACGTGGGGACAGCAGGCCCCAGAGGACACAAAGAGCATACCCCAAAACTGCAACCGGCTTACCTGGCTGGATTTCGAACTGTCAAGGAACCCTGGTTGGTGAGCATGATCCCTAACCTCTCCTAGTTCAATTTAGTTAGGTTTTGTGGGTGGGACAAGGGTAAGGGTATTAGTGGCGTGATTTTCTCTCGTTATGCCGTGTGTTCCCCATTCTTAACTAAGTGTACTTTGTAGGTCTGTATAATCTCAGTGTAATCCTAATGTTATAAGTTCATCTGACTTCAATAAACACAGTTTTTCTTGCACCAAAACCAGTTGTCTGCTGCACTTTGTCACAACCCTCAAATAAGTCCAAGGTCTAGAACCCAGGGAGTGGGAGCGATTCGAACCGCTCAGAAGTCAGAGGTGAAGCTGACTCACGCCACCACCCCCTACAGATGCTGGAGGTTAATAGCTTCACATATTTAGCCTCTGAAATTATTAGCAATCTGTCACTTGATGTTGAAATCAAGATACGCATTGCAAAAGCTGCAACTGTTAGTCCAAGCTGAGAGTGTGGAACAACAGCAACCTGACTGAGAACACCAAACTGTGAGCCCTCCAAGGCTGCACCCTCAGTGTACTCCTGTACAGTGGTGAGACCTAGACATAATATACTAGGCAGGAGAAAAAGCTGAACAGTTTCCACCTTCGCTGTCTCAGACACATCCTCAGTGTTTCTTGGCAGGACAAGGTCACCAACTCAGAGGCCCTGGAACATGCTAATTCCATCAGCATACACGCATTGCTAAGCCAACGACATCTGCACTGGCTCATTCACTTTCATCAAATGGAAGACAGCCATATACCCAAAGACCTTCTGTGCGGCAAACTGACCACTGGGTCATGGCCTCCTGCACGTCCATACCTCCTTCACAAGGACACCTGCAAGTGAAACATGAAGATGGCGGACATTGACACTGACAACTGGGAGACTGCCACTGATGGCTCTGTCCTCTGGAGGCTGACTGTTTAGAAGGGCATTGGAAAAGGTGAGCAGAAATGAAAAACTCAGCTGGCTGAGAAGAGGGCCAGAGAAAAAAAGGCCAGTGAATTGTGCACCTTCTCAACCCATTCTCTTCCTCTGCAGCAAATGCAACAGAGACTGCCATGCCAGAGTGGAGCCCTTGAGCCACACCAGGTGATGCTCAACACAGAGTTGACTAACACGGCACAAAAAATCACCTTACGAGATGGAAAGCTGCCACTAATGAGCTAAGATTGAATGATGTTCAGAAAGAGGAATAAAATTTGAAGCTTGCTAGTCCAAAGATTCTGGATGAGGGCTGTGGTCCATCTAGTCTTGAACTGTAGAAAATTTTAGTTCACCCACGAACTTGATGCCATTAAAACTGGAAGATTGTGATTGACATGGGAGCTAAGAGTGGTAGTGGAGAGGTAAAACTGGCATCAACAGCTCAGCATAGTATGACCAGATGCAAATCCGTTCCAACTCTACCATCTACAGTTTGCCCAAATGCAGACTATCACTCTCTACTGGTCTTGTGTGATCTTCATTCTCCAATAGTAGCTATCCCAGTACATCTGAAAAAATAGTCGATATTATTAATTTAAAAAGTGATTTGGACAAAGGCAAATTAGGACCTGGCTTGAAGTTACCCAAGTCATCTCATACAGTTCCTACACAGCAGACAGGGAAAAGGAGTTTTAACCCCTTTGACAACAACTGGATTTAGGACCTGGTTCCAAGTTCAAATGACAACTTTAATGTCCCATTGCTCTACCTTGTTCTTCCATAAGTCAGTTTGACTATGTTGTTGACATTGTTTGCTCTGAGTTGAAGAATTGCGGGTTTGGTTCCACAACAGTGATACAGCTCGTAACATAGATTGACAGTCCTGCCCAACACTAAAGGGCATGTGGCATTGTTGGAGGTGCAGTCCCTTATATGCGATGTCTAAACTAAGTTCCTGTCTGTCTGTTCTAGTGGCTTGATAGGAGTTAAGGATCCCAAAAATAGGGTAAAATTTCTGGGCTGCTGTTTCTTATGCCACTTTTAGTTCACAAGATGGAGCTATTACATCTAAACTGCTGCAGGAAGCTCTCTGCCACTGGGAGTACTTTTGTTCTGGGTCTGTTGTAGACCAATTGATAAAGAGTAATTGCTGTGATTAATCAACAGCTCCATTATCAGTGTATCATGCTAGTTCAAGGATGGTAGAAGGCAAACGAGGTGAGCCTTGGTCTTTTTAAATGTAGGAATTCCTATATTCCTAGGAAATGTATCTCTCCAACATGGCCTAAAAATTTAATTCCTGAAAACTGGCATACAGGGAGCAGGGCTTGCACTGAATACACTATTCATCTGGGTGCAGGGACTATGTGAAATGTATGAGGTCAGCACAATATATTGAGTCAGGAGTGCAGCTAATGCTAGTGCATTGAGGGATAGGAATATGGCTTGACTGACATCACTTAAAGGCCAACCAGCTCTTCTTACAGGTGAGGTCCACCCTGGTTGCAGGCAGCAGGGAAAAGACAGGAAAACATTTGCAATTGGCTGCAAGCAGTCCAGCGAGTGAAGCATTGGAGGTCCCAGTGCAGGAGCTGGTCAGTAAGAGGAATATCCTGTTGTCCTCAGGGAGTCAGGGAAAGTCTCTGGCTAACACCTCCATCTCCAGTGAGAAGAAGTTGCTGAGGTTTCTTCTCCTCCTACTCATGTTGTACGCTCACTACTATTGTAATCTTCACCTCACATTTTCCATGCTACATATGAACTATTTGACAATGACTCCACTTTCTCAAAATACCTCACACTCTCTTTTATGTTAAAGTCACATGAGCATACAGTAGATTAGGAGGTTATTTAGTCCCGTGCCAGCTCCTTGAGCTATCCAACTGGTCCCACTTCATTCTTTAGCCAAGCATTTTTTTCTTTTTCAAGTATATATCCAACTCTATTTTGAAAGTTACTATTGAAGCAGCTTTCACCACACATCAGGCAATATGTCTGAGATCCTAACAACTTGCTGCATAAAAATAATTCTCCTTATCTCCCTTCCGGTCCTTTTTGTGATTATCTTAAATCTGTACCCTTATCAACCATCTTGCTAGTGAAGAGAGTTTCTTCTTATTTACCCTATCAAACCCTTCATAATACCCAAAACACCAAAAGTAGCAACACAATTTAACAAGGCCATAAAAAAAGCCAACATAGCGCTAGATTCATTTCTAGAGAGATAGAATTGAAATGCAGAGAAGTTGCTAAACTCATATAATAGCGCCATGATAAAAGTAAAATACTGCTGATGCTGGAAATCTGAAATAAAAACAGAAAATGCTGGAAAAACTCAGCAGGTCTGACAGCATCTGTGGAGAGAGAAACAGAGTTACTGCTTTGAGTCCATATGACCCTTCTTCAGTGCTACAGATGCTGTCAACTCTGTTTCTCTCTCCACAGATGCTGTCAGACCTACTGAGTTTTTACAGCATTTTCTGTTTTTATTTATTATAATATAGTGCCATATTGAGTACAATGCACAGTTCTTCTCTCCATATTAAAAACGATATAGGGGCACTGGAGAAGTTGTGAAAGAGATTTAGAAGAATGATGCCAGAACTGATAGGTTATACCTATCAGGAAAAATTGAACAGGCTGGGGTTCTTTTCTCTAGAAAATTAAGGAGGTTTTTAAGATTATGAAATTGTTTGATAGGGTATTTCAGTCTTCCCTAGACTCAGGGGCGGTGCCAGAGGACTGGGGAATTGCAAACATTACGCCCTTGTTCAAAAAAAAGATTGTAAGGATAAGCCCAGCAATTACAGACCAGTCAGTTCAACTTCAGTGGTGGGCAAGATCCTAGAAACAATTATTCGGGATAGAATTAGTAGTCACATGGAAAAATATGGGTTGATAAGGAAGGGCCAGCATGGATTTCTAAAGGGGAAATCATGTTTAACTAACTTGCTGGAGATTTTGAAGAAGTAACAGAAAAGGTCGATGAGGGTAGTGCTGTTGATATGGTGTACATGGACTTTCAAAAGGCATTTGGCACAGTGCCACTCAACCGACATGTGAGATAAGTTATTGCTCATGGAATAAAAGGGACGGTAGCAACATGGATACAAAATTGGCTGAAAAATAGGAAGCAGCGAATAATGGTCAATGGATATTTTTTGGGCTGGAGGAAGGCTTGTAGTGGAGTTCTCCAGGGGTTGGTATTGAGACCCTTTTCCTGATATATATTAATGGTCTAGATCTTGGTGTTTCAAAGTTTGCAGATGATACGAAGCTTGGGAGTATTGTGAACTGCGAGGAAGATGTTGTGGAACTTCAAGTAAACATAGATAAGTTGGTGGAGTGGGCAGATAGGTGGCAGATGAAGTTCCACGCAGGAAGATGAGGTGAGGTGATGCATTTTGGTAGGGAGAACATGGACAGACAATATAAAATAAGGGGTGAAATTTTGAAGGGGATGCAGGAGCAGAAAGACTTGGGTGTATATGTGCATAGGTCATTGAAGGTGGCAGGACAGGTGGAGAGAGCAGTTAATAAAGTATATAGTATCCTGGGCTTTATTAATAGGGGCATAGAGTACAAGAGCAGGAAGGTTATGCTGAATTTGTATAAGACATTTGTTAGACCTCAGCTGGAATATTGTGTACAGTTCTGGGCACCACATTATAGGAAAGATGTGAAAACCTTGGAGAGAGTGCAGAAGAGGTTTACAAGAATGATTCCAAGTATGAGAAACTTCAGCTGTGAGGATAGATTGGAGAGGTTGGGACTGTTCTCCTTGGAGAGAAAAAGGCTGAGAGGAGATTTGATAGAAATGTTCAAAATCATCAGCGGGCTGGACAGAATAGATAGGGAGAAGCTGTTCCTAATCGTAGAAGGATCAAGAACGAGAGGACACAGATTTAAAGTGATTTGCAAAAGCAGCAAGTGTAATGTGAGAAAAACTTTTTCACACAATGAGTGGTTCGTGTCTGGAATGCGCTGCCAGGACATGTGGTGGGGGCAGTTCAATCGAGGCATTCAAGAGGACATTAGATGATTATTTGAATAGCAACAATGTGCAAGGGTATGGGGAAAAGGCAAGGGCAATGACACTAGGTCATAATGCTCATTTGGAGAGCTGGTGCAGACATCATGGGCCGAATGGCCTCCTTCTGTGTCGGTAAGATTCTGTGATTCATGTTTCTGCCCAAACCAAGTACCATAAATATAAGATAATAGCTAATAAGTCCAATACAGAATTCAGCAAGAACTTCTTTACCCAGGGAATGGTTAGAATGTGGTACTCACTGCCTCAAGGAGCAGTTGAGGTGAATGGCATAGATATGGAGGAAACTAGATAAATGAGGAAGAAAGGAATGAAACGTAATAGTGATGAAGAGGGGTGAGATGAACATGGACACCAGCATGGATCAGTTGGGTCAAATGGCTTTTCTCTGTGTTGTGCATTCTATATAATTCTATATAGGTTTTAAACACTATCATGAAATCTCTCTCAACCTTCTCTGCTGCAAGAACAACCCTAGCTTCTCTACTCTCTCCATATAACTGAAGTCACTCATCCATTCTAATAAATCTCCTTTCCACCCTTTCTGTGGCTGTGAAATATTTCCTAAAGAATTGGAAACAACACCCAAGCTGAGATCTAAGCAGTAATTTATAAGACTTTAACCTACCTTTCTTGTTTTTGTACTTAAAAGGCAGAATCGTCCCAGATTTGCATTAAGTGCAGTAGCGGGCGGGTAAAACAATGCCGTATTAATTATGCATTCCCAGAAAACACACCATTTCCATGGTGGGTGGGCCCTCTTTCGACTGTTCGCCATTACGTCACCACTTCATCACGCCGGGCTCCATATTTAAAGTGCAGCCAAGTGCACACCTCTGCACATACCCTTACACATTGCTCCCAGACCACGACTGCTGCAAAGAAGACATGACCCCGAAAGGCAAGAATACTGCAGCCCCTCGAGCACCTTTGGATGCTGTAGAGGCCCGCTGTGATGCCCTCTAGACCCGCTCTGGCCACAGGAGACACAGCAACAATACCTCTACGGCTTGTTAAGCGATGGCAGTGGTGATCAGTGCCAATGCTGCACAGAAGAATTTGGCCATCCAATGCAGATAGAGAATGAGTGATCTCATCCATCACACCAGGGTAAGGTAACCACCTCATCACTCTGAACTCACACACTCAAGCTCATCACACATTCACTGGCATCTCACTCACTGACAGCTCAAGGGACATCAGCACTCACTCTTTGACACATACCCTCACATCTCCGTCTGGCCACATCTCCTCTGGAGACTGCCTCCTCAGCCCTCACCATCTCGAGGCCACTTGCACAGATCAACTTGTACCCCTAAACTCACCCTGGGTTACTCCCTTCCTCAGTATAGCCCTCACCTTGCAGCCTCTCCCCTTGCCTGAAGCCACTTCTCCCCCTTCCCCAAGCAAGCCCTAGCCCTGCAGCCGTGCAAAGCCACCCCACCTTATGACTAGTCTAGTAGATAGAGACCTGCCCGTGAGCCCCGGTAAAAGTGCTGTGGTGCTGTCTGCAAAGGCTGGCATTGATGACTGTGAGTGCTGCCCGAAGCAAGATAGGCAAACAAGCCTCGAAGTCCCGAGCGAAGTGCAGCTCACCAGGTGCATGTCGCTTATGTACAGTTGAGTAACACGTCAGCGTGCAGTCAGGCTGACGTGGGCGGATGATCCAGCATGGGGGGATGATTCCGGCAGGCTGGCCTTATGATGACATGTAGATGTATTGCAACGAAGTTCCCGACATCTGATGGTGAAAAACGTGGCCTGCCATCAACAAGCTGAGTGGACAGTCACTAACGAGTTTCATGATGTCATGAAACCGATTTTTGGCCTTCTCTCCATATTGTCCGCTCACGCCGCCAAGCATGCCCGACACCAGCAGGCATGGACGATTCTGCTTTTATATGACTTTATAAAATCAAAGATCCCCTGTACATTCTTTTTACCTTTCTTGCCAACTTCAAAGATTTGGGTATACGAATCCCCAAGTCTCTATGTTCTTGCAATCTCTTTAAAATTGTTATGAATTAGTTTATATTATATCTGCTTCCTTTTCAAATATTAAAATATTACTTTACACTTCTCCACATTAAATTTCATCTGCCATGTATCTGACCGTCCCACCAGTCTGTTTATGTCCTCCTGAAGTCTGTTACTATCCTCCTCATTATTTACTACAATACTGAGATTTGTGTCATCTGTAAACTTTTGACATTATGGCCCAAATTTTCTGGCCCTGTTGGCACTGGGCATCATGGCGGGTGGGGGGAGACAATATAGCGAGAAAGCCAAAAATCAGTTTCATGCCATTGTGAAACCAGTTCGTAATCGTCCGCTCTACCCATCAATGGCAGGCTGCGTTTCCCGCCACCACATTTCAGGAACCTAATGTCAATACTTTAGCATCTCATTATAAGCCCTGCTCACCAGGAACCATCCCCCTCCACACTGGATCATCCAGGCACATTGACGTGATTGCACGCTGACGTATTTCACAACTGTACATAAGCAACGTGCACCTGGTGAGCTGCACTTCGCTCAGGACTTTGATGTTTGTTTGCCTATCTGCCTTTGGCAGCACTCACGATAATCAGTGCCAGGTTTCACAGGCAGCACCACATCACTTTTGGGAAGGGTTCATTCAACAGCTGCAGGGTTGAGGCTTGCTTGGGGAAGAGGGAGATGTGGCCTCAGGCAAGTGAAGAGGCTGCAGGGTGAGAACTATACTGGGTGTTTGTGTGCGGGCATGTGTTGGTCTGTGCAAGTGGCCTCAAGATGATGAGGGCTGAGGAGGCAGTCTCCAGAGGAGATGACGCTAGATGGAGATGTGAGGGTGTGTGTGAAAGAGTGAGTGGTGATGTCCCTTGAGCTGGCAGTCAGTGAGATGCCAGTGAACGTGTGATGGCCTTGGGAGTGTGTGGGTTTAGAGTGATGAGATGGTTGACTTACCCTGGCATCACGGATGAGATCATTCATCCACTTTCTGCACTGGCTGACCGACCTCTTGTGTATAGCATTGGCACTGACCAACTCTGCCATTGTCTCCCAAGCCAGAGTGGTGAGACTGATGAGCCTCCTGCGGCCAGAGCAGGGGTAGAGAACATCATGATGGGCCCATACGGTGTCCAGAAGGTGTCCCAGGAATGTGTCACTGAATCAGGGAGCTGCATTCTCGTCCTGGGCTGCAAGCATTGAGAAGTGTGCACCTGGCTGCTGTTTAAATATGGCGCCCTGCGTGAGGAAACAGCAAGGTAACAAAAGTGGTGGGCAAAGCGGAGGCTGCCCGCCAGTGAGACAGCGTGTTTCCTGTGACTGCATAATTAATGAGGCGGGAATGGGATGATACGGCACGAAAACCCGCCATTGCTGCCAGCGAGTAAATCGACTTTCTTCCCGTCCGCTACCGCATTTAGTGAAAATCTAGGACAATTCCGCCCTGTGCTTTCATTTCCAAGTCTAGTTCATTAATATATATCAAAAAGAGCAGTGGCCTCGATACCAGCCACTGGGGAACACATCTGTATACTTCCCTCCAGTCTGTAAAGCAATCCTTCATCACTGCTCTCTGCTTTCTGTCTCCCAACCAATTTCATATCTATGTAGTCACTGCCCCTTTAATTCCATGGGCTTCATTTTTTTTTTTTGCAGAATAACATCTCTCAACATGCAGCAGGTCCACCTGCCCGATGTATCCCCATGGAAGAAGATTTGCTGGCCATCACGGGCAAGTGCAGAGTCATGGCTGTGGTGAGTGGCAATGCCAGAAGAGATGTTGCAAAGTGCTTCTTCATCCTTTAATTTGCTTCTTACTTTGAACAAATTCTGCATGACAAATTACAGCTGCTTTCAGCTGTCCCTCAGCTCACTCTAGATCACACTTCACACTAAATATTAATCACTGTCCCTTTTATTTCAGTACTGAAAATATGTCCCTGTGCCCACTTAGGAAGAAGAGCCCAGCCTCCCTGAAAATGCAACTTCATTCAATTTGAACCAAGCAAGCAGCAGCTGTTAGACTGGCATCTCACCTATTTTAGAGGGTAATTTAAAATGGGCAGGGCAGAGGGGTAGTCTTCACTTGATGAATCATTCAGCACCTGTGCAAGGACTAGGACAGGGGCACAGGTCACCACATTAGACCAACTCCCTGAAGGCACTTACCAGAGGATTTACATACTAACTACAAAGGCAGAGGCTAGTGAAGGAGGCTGATAGGCATCCACAAGGAAATGCTAACTGTATTGCGTAGACTGCCATTGAGTTTGAAGGCAATAACTCAGACACAGAGAAATCTATCTCCAAGTTGTGTTGAAAGTACAGTGCCAATTTCTTTTTAACTTGATTTCTTCTGTTCAATCCTATCCCATCTTCATCGCCAGTTTGTTGTAGGGTGGCTGAGTTGTGCTATTAATGATACAGTTGATCTGCAGGCACTTCTTGGATGGAAACATTAAGTTTATTTACAATATACTCAGCAGCAACTATACGTGTGCTTTCAACTCCAACTCTATCTCTACACTGACTGCTGCAGTCGCCCAGGCTACTCTCCTATTGATTACTACAGATTATGTGATTTCCCTTAACAAGTATTACTCTTAAAGGTACATTGCATATTAAATAAAACCATAATTACTACAAATGGTCAAACCAAAATGTAATTTTCGGGTTAGTTGAACATAGCGGGAATCCCAGTTCTCCCACAGAACGAGCACCTGTACGCTATCTGTCATATTGGGTTCAGAGGTGTACTGTAATATGGGTCCAGCATGATTAAAATACTAGGCCCATCAGTTTTGAAAAATATTCTATTTTTGTAATAGAAAGGTCACAAAACAGAAGTTTAAATTTTGCTTATGCAATATGATGTTCTCTGTTTATTGCTTCCAGTTTCTGACAGAGATTAGAAGGGGACAGCGGTCAAAGAGCAATGACTAACACTGCATATGTACACTCCTCTAAAATGGAGCGAGTAGCTTCTAAGCAAATTACATTAAGAACATTCAGCTGCTTTATCTCTGCCCTATTCACTGCAGTTTCAAGTACTAAGTTTAGCTCAATTATTAACAGGTGAACATATACAAATATGAGCTGTACCTTAAGCCAATGGACTGCAACATATTGCAGTTAAAAAGGCATTACATTCACTGTGAATCTGTTTAGTAGCATTTAGGCACACAAGATTTAAAATGAACAAGCCTCAAGTAAGCCAACTCCAGCATGATGCCACCACCAAACACATCTTCCCTTCACCCCCCCGGCGGCATTCCGTAGGGATCGTTCCCTCCGGGACACCCTGGTCCACTCCTCCATCACCCCCTACTCCTCAACCCCCACCTATGGCACCTCCCCATGCCCACGCAGAAGATGCAACACCTGCCCCTTCACTTCCTCTCTCCTCACCGTCCAAGGGCCCAAACACTCCTTTCAAGTGAAGCAGCATTTCACTTGCATTTCCCCTAACTTAGTCTACTGCATTCGTTGCTCCCAATGCGGTCTCTTCTACATTGGAGAGACCAAACGCAAACTGGGCGACCGCTTTGCAGAACACCTGCAGTCTGTCCTCAAGAAAGACCCAAACCTCCCTGTCGCTTGCCATTTTAACACTCCAACCTGCTCTCTTGCCCACATGTCTGTCCTTGGCTTGCTGCATTGTTCCAGTGAAGCCCAACGCAAACTGGAGGAACAGCACCTCATCTTCCGACTAGGCACTTTACAGCCTTCCGGGCTGAATATTGAATTCAACAATTTTAGATCTTAAACTCCCTCCCCCCATCCCCACCCCCGTTTCTTCCCCCTCCCTTTTGTTTTTTTCAATAATTTATATAGATTTTTCTTTTCCCACCTATTTCCATTATTTTAAAATCTACAACTAATACCTTGTCAATCTTTCCACCCCACCCCCACTAGAGCTGTACCTTGAGTGTCCTGCCATCCATTCTTAATTAGCACTTTTCTTAGATAATATCACCACCTTCAACACCTCTTTGATCCTTTTGTCTGTGACATCTTTTGATTATCTGCTCCTATCACTGCTTGCTTGTCCTTACAACCACCCCACCCTCAACTTCTCTCCCCCCGCCCCCCACCTTAAACCAGCTTATATTTCACCCCTCTCCTAACTATACTTCAGTTCTGTTGAAGGGTCGTGTGGACCTGAAACGTCGACTCTTTTCTTCTCCACTGATGCTGCCAGACCTGCTGAGTTTTTCCAGGTAATTCTGTTTTTGTTTTGGATTTCCAGCATCCGCAGTAGTTTTTTGTTTTTAAGCCTCAAGTAAAACTGAAGATGAGAAGCAACCTCACTCACCACAGAGTAGTCCCCATATGAAACAGATTCCAAGCAGAAGAAGTAGAGTCTGAGACAATTGCCCCTTTCAACAAGGATTTGGATGACTATCTGGCTGAGAATAGCATTTGTGATTTTAGGGATTAGTGTAAATGGAGATTGTTAAATAAATCCATTGGACATTGTGGAGCAGGAAGGGATGTTGACTGTAAGCTAGGGCTGAGCAGTGCAGTCATGAGGATGGATCAATATTCTGGAGTTATATTTGACTGGTACGCTTGAAAATAAAATAACATTCAAAAAAGTCTAAAATTCAACGATATCACAAAACATTTCCTCTGGTGCAGATAATGGATCCAATGCTGTTAATATTCCTGTTCTTGGCACAGACTTTTTACATCATGCTCCTTGGTTAACTGTGGTAAATTGTGCCTATTGGCATTACATTTTTCTTTTCTGTACTCCTCTCATCAAGTTCTCATTCATGGAAACAAATTATAACCCTTCAGCGATGGATACATTTATCAGATTCAAAGTCAGTTCAACTTTCTATGCTATTATTTGCTCTAATGCAGTAGTTTAGGAGACCTGCACTATTTTAGATACTATCCTTTGGAACAGATGTTAATTCAAGGCCTTGTCCACCAGATCAAAGAAGAGATCATGCTACAGTGGACCTGTTATCTCCTGGTGCCCTAGCCAACATTCTTCCCTCAACAAACAGCAATGCTTCTCATTGTTGTTTGTGGGACCTTGCTGTGTACAAAATGGCTGCCATGCTTTTCTATATACCAGTTGTGGCTGCATTTCAAAAATTTCATTGCAAGTGAATGCTCATGGATATTCTGATAAGATGCTATATCAATGCAAATGTTCTTTATATATATAACAATAAAGAGGCATGGACTGGGTTTAAATGCAAGACCTTGGTGCCTGTTAAACCATGCTCTAATATGAGCATCCTCCTCCTGAGAAGGGTGATAAGTAGAGAAAATGGAAAGGGTGTGGTGTCCTTTATCATTGACAATCTATATCTTTTCCACTGTGAAGGAGATTTTTAATTGATGGTGAGACATAATTCTACTTTTTTTTATTGAGTATCATCATCAAGGACCCAAAAAGCGACCAAACCAGGGAACAAGAGATTAACAGGTTTGACCTCAAACTTGATCAAGTAACTGGGTTTTGGGCAGCTTATTAAAGAGAGAGAGAGGCTCAAGAGAGGAAAGGTTTAGGGAGGCAATTCCTAAGTGCAGGACTCAAGTGTCTGAATGGTCTGCCACTATAATGGGGCAAGGAGATAGAATTACCTATAAGAGACCAAAGCCAGATGAATGGGATGTTCAAGAAAAGGAGCTGGATGAGGTTGCAAAGATAGGGCAGGATGTAAAGGCAAGAATTTTAAATTTGAGACTTAAGCGATGTGGGACCAGGGTAAATCAGTGAAGTCACTAGTGTGCAGGATTCTAGTGCGGGGCAAGATATGTGCAGCAGCATTTCGGACAAGCTGGAATGTATGGAATAGGAAATGGAAGAACAACAACAAGAGCATTAGTTTGGTCAACTGTGGAGGTGAGAAAGCATGTGTCAAGTTTTCAGTGATGGAGGAGTTAGAACCTTGATACATGCTTTAGGCATGGTCAAGTAGATCCAGAGGCAGACAATGCTGCAGCAGAGCAAGTATGGAGAGAACATGGGGGTTAAATTTCAGCTTGTCGTCCAGCCAAGTTGCAATTGTCAGGTTCCGTCTAAGACAAAGGTTGGAGAGGTAGTTGGAATCCATGTCGATGGAATGGACTTTATGATGGAACTGAAGGCGATGGTTTCAAGTTTCCCAATCTCGAGATGGAGAAAGTTAAGGTTTATCCAAGACTGGAGGTTGAACAAGAAATCTGAAAGCACTGAAACAGTCCAGGGTCAAGAGTGAAGAGCTATAATTGAGTGTCATCGGCGTGACTGTGGAAGCTAACTCCATATATTCAGATGATATCACAAAGGGCAGTATTTCGATGATCCACACTACCCAGGAATGAGTTATTCATTGGAATTCAATCAAGAGGCTCAGTATCAACAGCTAATGGTATACAATACAGGAAGATCCCAGATTCAGTTCTTGATCTAGCATCTCAACTAGAGCAATCTTGGGTACAAAATAATTGAACGTAATGAGAAAAGGTACCTGCATTCATACTCCTTGATGCCATCTAGTGGCATCTGATGGAAAGCATATATGTGTATGTATCGAATGGGGCAGGATCAAGCCTGGTTATGATGCCTTCTGTAGCTGAACATGCAGACTGACACGTGAAAATTTGCTTATGAACTGTGACAGGGTAAGCTGGTATCCATAGAAATGGCCCACTTGGTTCAATGAGGAAAGGAGAGGAGATAATTGAGGGCAATATTGACATGAATAAATCTTGAATCTATCTGTTTCTGTCTTATCAAGCACTATCCTGTAGTTGAAGTTCTTCTGAAACCAGCTAATCATGCTCATTTTATTATGGAGGTTAAAGTGCTAAGCCCTACATTGCAGGACATTAACAGCCTTAAAAAGAATGAAGATGAGATCAATCACAAAGTAGTAGTTAATTGACGACAATTTGGGTTTAAGAGACTGTAATATTGTAGGAGAAAGGAAATGTGGACGGCGGTAAGACGTCACAAAATGTAAAGAGCCTGGGAAAGAACTTGAGTTATAATAGGAAATGATGGGACGTATCAATGCAAGTTGTTGTTGTTGATTTTAACACACCAAAGAAGGGACAACGCTGAGTCACATTAAAAAGTGAAAGGCTGCTTCTAACTTTCCAGAGGAATGAAAAAACACATTTCCTTTTAAAGCACAGCAACAGACCTTTCACACCAACCAGCCCATGTTGGTGTTTATCCTACACAACAGCCCTGATCCCATCATTGTAAGGAACATATCTTTTATTTTCTGTTGGACTGTGGATTGGGATTGCAATGGCTGCAGTTTGAGAGACATATCCACTGGAACAGGATGAGAGATATATACAATGTTGCAGATGGAACAGAGTGTGCCATGAAAGACAGGATGGTGCCAGAAAGGAGTCCTGCACCAAGGGAGCTGCCTGACAACAGCATTTTAATTAGCTCCTGATCAGGTGACCAGAGTTTGTGTGGTAGCAGTGCAGCAAAAAGAGCTTCTGGCCTGCAAAGAGAGAACATCTAAAATCTCTTTACAAAAATATCACAACACTCTTCAACAAAGAACAGGGAAGCCTTCAACTCGCCCACCCAATATTTATCCCTCAACTAGCACCAGCTAGCTCTGCCAGCAAAATTTCATTGTCTTCAGAAAGTGCCTCACAGTTGTTTCATTATAGCAATTGGCTTTTCGCAGCTGCCAGGTATGTTGCTGTCACAGTAGGGGTCAGGAACGTCATCTTTTCTCATTTTTTTCACCCACTGCCTCCAGATTTGCCTCCAAGGGTCTGGCAAAATTACTGCCCCTGCAGGCACCCACCCCCCCAGCCTTTTTTTCTCTCTCCACAAATGCTGCCTGAAGTGATGAGTAATTCCAGCATTTTCTGTTTTTATTTCATCAACTTATTCATTCATTGACTACTAAGCAGTCCTTGTTGTGGGCAAGTTGGCTGCCACAGTTGTCTACACAGCAGTAATGACTGCACTTTACATGTACTGTAACTCAATGATTGTAAATGCTTTGGTGCATTTTGAGGGCAATTGAAGGCACTATACAGATGCAAGTTCTTTCCTTTTATGCAATGGGAGAGGTGAACATTGAACAGCAAGTAATGGGCAAAAGATGTTGAGGTTTTTTGATAACCAAAAGTGATATAGTGAAGTGATTTGGAATATTGTTCCAGGAGGCGCAAGTGCATAATATTATGGAAGGATTGAAGGGAAGGGGCCATGGGGGAGCAGTAATCTGGAACAGGATTTTATGGATTGAGCAGAAATTGGAGGTGACAGCTCCTCCCCAGGGCTTTAGTAATTATGGTTTTATTTAGTGTGTAATGTACCTTTAAGAATAATACTTGCTAGGCAAGATCACATGATCTGTAGTAACCAAAATGAGAGTAGCACAGGCTACCTCAGGTGGCAGTGTAGAGGTAAAGTTGGACTTGAAAGCATACATGTAGTTGCTGCTGAGTATATTGTAAATAAACTTGAAGTCTCCACCCAAGAAGTGTCTGCAGACCAACTCTATCATTAATAGCACAACTTGGTCACCCTACAACAAACTGGTGATGAGGATGGGATTGGATTGAACAGAAGAAATCAAGTTTTTAAAAGTCGGCACTGTACCTCGCCCAGTGATTGTAAGTAGCGAGCTCCATTAGAATTGAAGAAGTTACCCTCTCTCAAAATGCCACAATTTGGGAGAATGAATCCTTCAAAACCTGCCACAGACACTTGGTCTCAATACATAGAATGCCTCACCTTTTTTCAAGTGAACAGGATTACGGGAGAAGAGAAGAGGTGAGCGATCCTCTTGAATACTTGTGGGGGCGAAAACCTACAGTCTGATTCGAGGTTTAATGGCACCCAGTGCCCTGGATTCGAAAAATTCTGATGAATTGGTGGGCCTTGTGAAGGGTCACTTTCAACCCAAGCCCTCAGTCATGATGCAGAGGTTCAGGTTTAGTCTGTGAAACAGAGCCCCAAGTGAGACAATTGCATGTTACATGGCAAATTTGAAGCAGCTAATGAACATTGACTATTAAGGGGTCCTTGAGTTCAGTACAACTCTGAACGACATGCTCAGAGATCATTTAGTAGGTGGTGTGAAAGAGGACTCTATTCAGAAAAGATTATTGTCCAAAGTGAATCTGGATTTCGAGGAGGTGCTGGAGATAGCGCTGGCCATGGAAAGCACAGTAAGAGATTCAAAAGCAATACAGGGTGTGCAAAATGGCGCCGTCCTCCACATCAGGCGGGAAACCTCAGCTGAAAGAGGCGTGAGAAAGCAAGACTCCACCGAGAAGCATGAAACAGCCGAAGGATAAAGAAAAATAACTTAGCAGTGAAATCAAAGAATAAATTGAATAGAGATGGAAACGATCAGTCTTTTCGTAATAGGCAGTTTAAAAAAATCAAATGCCACTATTGTCATAGAAATGGACACAAGATGAGGCAATGCAAGGAAAGATTCAGGCAGGCTTGTAAACAAAAGAAGCCCAATGAAATCTACTTTATAGAAGAGCCTTAAACAACAAATTCAGATGTTTACTCATTATTTAATCTGTAAGTTGGAAAGACAGAACCAATCCTTGTCACAGTGAAAGTAAATGGCAAACCTGTTAGAATGGAAGTGGACACAGGAGCTTCCATTACAGTAATTGGGGGAACATACCTTCAGATATTTGAATAATGGTGAATGTCAATTAAGTTTAGAAGAAACAGATGCCAAGCTAAAAACATATACGGGGGAAGACATTCAAGTGAAAGGCGTAAGCAGAGTAACTGTCCACTATGGAAGCCAATCGGCAAAGCTACCAGTGTTAGTATTGCGAGGCAGAGGAGGCCTGTACTCTTTGGAGTTTAGAAGAATGAGAGGTGACCTTATTGAAACATATAAGATTCTTAGGGGGCTTGACAAGGTAAATGCTGAGAGGTTGTTTCCTTTTGTGGGGGAGTCTAAGACCAGAGGGCATAATCTCAGAGTAAGGGGGCACCCATTTAAGACAGAGATGAGGAGGAATTTCTTCTCTCAGAGTGTAGTGAATCTGTGGAACTTTACCGCAGAGGGCTGTAGAGGCTGGGTTGTTTAGTATAATCAAGGCTGAGATGGACAGATTTTTAATCAGTAAGGAAATCAAAGATTACGGGGAAAAGGCAGGAAAGTGGAGTTGAGGCTTACCAGATCAGCCGTGATCTCATTGAATGGTGGAGCAGACTTGATGGGCCGAATGGTCTACTCCTGCTCTTGCGCCATATGGTCTTCAAGGGCGAAATTGCCGAAGGGAAATCAACCTTGCTTGGCCACTGAAAGTCCAAAAGGAAGCTGGAAGCGTCCTTGTTTTGAAAAAGGAATGTGCAATGATTCAACAACCTGAAGAAAGACAGGCTGTCCTAAGCCAAGCACTGGAAGGAAATCAGAAGAAACTCGAAGAGACCCTACTAGATGACAGAGTTTGAGATGAGGTGAGCAACCTTCGAAGGGAAAAAGAAAACCTGTTAAAAGATCTTCACACACTACAAGATTCCCTCAGGTTAGAGTTTGTACTTCTGGAAAATTGTGAAGCGAAACAGAAAGAATTCAGCACCTGTTTGAATAAACTGCAGAATGAGTTAGCAGAGAAGACACAACAATGTTCAATTTTCCAGAAGGCAGCACACAAATATAAATAAGAGATGGAAGAGCTGAGAAATGAAGCCAAAGAGGCTTTGGAAGCAAAAGCCGCAGAATTTCCCAAGAAGCAGACAGACAATGACATTTTGGGAGACTCAACCACTGAGCTCAGGCAAGTTGAGCTTACATCTGAGAGAATTCTGGCCAATAGTGAAGTCAAAAAGAAGGCCGAGATTAAAGTCTGCGCCAGAAAGAAAAGTGCACGCTCCAAGTGAGGGAAGTAATCTATTCGGGTCTCCGGGTAGATTCATAGGGCCTCCACCCAGTTAAGGGGAAAGTGAGAGCCATAAGAGAGGCACCTGTGCCAAAGAATGCCTCAGAGCTCAGATCATTCCTAGGAATGATCAACTATTATGGGCAGTTCTTACCCAATTTGTCTACAGTGCTGGCTTCATTTCATTCTCTACTCAAAAAGAACCAATGTTGGTCTTGGGAGGCACCCCAGAAAGAAGCTTTCATAAAGGTGAAACAATTGTTCAACTCACCCAATTATTAATACTTTATGACCAGACAAAAGAATTTGTGCTGACATGTGATGCATCTCCCTATGGAGTGGGAGCAGTGCTCTCTCATTAGATGGATGATGGCACGGAAGGGACAATAGGCTACATATCAAGAATGCTCACCACACCAGAAAAGGGATACTCGCGGATAGAAAAAGGAGGCCTGTCCATCATCTTTGGTGTCAAGAAATTTCACCAGTATGTACACGGCCGCTATTTTACAATCATTTCAGACCACAAACTATTGCTAGGATTGTTTAGTGAGGACAAGGCTACACCACCCATAGCCTCAGCAAGAATATGATGGGCTTTAATTCTGGCACCTTACAAATGCACTTTCGTACATATGCCTGGCAATCAAATCGCAAACACCAATGCCCTTCGTCGTTTGCCTTTACAAGAAAATGATGAGCGTGTCCCAGTTCCACAGGAACTTGTTTTATTGTTAAATTACCGTTAGATTCCTTGTCAGTATGTGCTCGACAGATCAGAGACTGGACAGGGCCCCAGTCCTATTTAAGGTACGAGAACAAGTGCTACACAGGAGCCCTTTTCTGACACAATGAAACCGTACTTCAACAGAAGACATGAAATAACCAACCAAGGTGGCATCTTATTGCAGGGAGCACAAGTGATAGTTCCTCCAAAGGGAAGGGAACCACTTTTAATTGAACTACACAGTGCACATTCAGGAATTTCCCGAATGAAGACCATAGCATGAAGCTGTCTATGGTGGCCTGGGATGGATGGCGAAATAGAGAGTTATAAAGCACTGTGTGCAATGTCAGCAACTGCAAAAGTTGCTAGTGACAGCTCTATTACACCCATGGGAGTGGCCAGGTAGACCCTGGGTGCAGTTACACATTGACTGTGTTGGACTTTTCCTGGGAACAATGTTTCTGCTCATTGTCGATGCCCATTCAAAATGGCTGGGTGTATATGAGGTGAAGTCACCAACGTCGGCTGTTGCAATTGAGAAACTACGTCAGGATTTTGTCATTCATGGACTACCAGAAGTAGTCATTTCTGATAATGGCAGAGCATTTACGAGTGCTAAGTTTCAATGGTTTATCAGCCTCAACGGTATCACTCGTGAAAACTGCACCGTACCACCCTTCCTCAAATGGACTGGCCGAAAGGGCAGTTCAAATGTTCAAGGCAGGCATGAAAAAGCTAACTGGCGATTCCTTGGCAACCAAGCTAGCACATTTTCTTTTTCATTACAGCACTACCCCTCATATAGCAACAGGTGTCACACCTGCGGAGTTATTGTTGAAACACCATCTTAGGATGAGATTGAGCTTAATAATGCTGAATTTAGAGGGGTAGGTGGAAAGAAGTCTAGGAAGCAAGAAATCTAGACACAACTGGCATAGTCACGAGAGGAAATTTACTGTAGGAGAGCCGGTATACATGAAGAACTTTGGAGAAGTACCAAAGCGGTTACTGGGTGAAATAAGTACAGTGACGGGACCTCTATCTTACCACATGGAGGTGGAAGGATGGATCATCTGTAACCATGTGGACCAATTAAGGAAGAGAGAGACAAATCACCAAGGTTTGGTTCCACCAGTGATCATGACTGGGTCTGAATTTCCTGTTGCGGATACTCAACCCAGTACAGACATGTCTGATGTTCCTGTAAGAGTTGAGGATACAGAACTGCAAGTGCCCACCGAAGCACCTGATGTTCAGGCAACTCCAGAAAAGGAGGTTCCTGACAAAGAATCTGAAGTTGTGGAGCTGCAACATACCAGGAAACCGCCTAAAAGACTGAACTTGTAAATTCCCTACCCAGTTTAAATAATATGTTGTCTTGAAAAATATGTATTTGTAAATATAATATGTATAGCCGAGTTAAAGAGTGAGGAATGTAGTAATTATACTTTTATTTAGTGTGTAATGTACCTTTAAGAATAATACTTGTTAGGCAAGATCACATGACTTGTAGTAACCAATAGGAGAGTAGCGTGAGCTACCTCAGGAGTCATTGTACAGATAGAGTTGGAGTTGAAAGCACACGTGTAGTTGCTGCTGAAAGTATATTGTAAATAAACTTAATGTTTCCACGCAAGAAGTGTCTGTAGATCATAAAAACAAAAAAAATAAAAACAAAAAACTGCGGATGCTGGAAATCCAAAACAAAAACAGAAATGCTGCCAGACCTGCTAAGTTTTTCCAGGTATTTCTGTTTTTGTGTCTGTAGATCAACTCTATCATTAATAGCTCAAATCGGCTACCCTACAATAGGGCAGAAGGCCTATCCCAAGCCAATTTATGCTCCTCAGTACACTTTCTAATGGTCATTTTTATTAATTATTATTTTTTTAAGATTATTATTTATTGCTTTGACATTGATGTTGTTCATGTTTTCTTACCTTAACTTTGTTTTAAAATTCATGTTTAATGTTGGGCCAAACCGGATCTCAGGCAGCTGCTGCTGGGTTCCTTGCTGAAGGGGAATGAGAGGCTCACAAATGTAATGTAATGACGTAATAGAATAGATGTGCTAGTTCTTGCGGACATGAGTCCTGGAAAGACGCATTCTCGTGCGACCATTTCATGCCACTAGTTAAGCCAGCCCAAGTATGAGAATTCAGCCTATTGCCCTCCGACTCATCGAGGCATCCGAGATGACTATTCATCATTTAGGCCCAAGCACGGTATCTTCACCCATGCAAAAGCCCACCAAACTGATCAAAAAGGCAGGAAACTGTACAGCAGCCATCTTGAAGTGCTTACGCTGCGGTGCAAAGAGACAACACAAACGACAAAACTGCCCAGCAGAGTGCTTCTAATGTGGGAGGCCAGGGCACTTCAGTGGTCCTGTTCATTCAAAACTTCTAATAAGCAAAGAAAACAACAGATTAACTGTAGCTTACAGCTCACCCAGAACATAGACCACAAACAAGCAAATACCATCTCAGTCTCTTGGGAGCAGTTCAAGACCATTACCAAGACTTCTGGTCTGTCAATTTAGAAATCAATGGGTTTAAAATCCACTTTAAGCTCGATACCGGTGCTGGGGTATCCATACTGGCTGATCATTTAGCATTGCTCAACACAGTTCTTGTCCAGCCATCAAATATTAAAGTCCAACGTTCAGGGAGAACTAATCTGCAAGTCAAAGGTCATATCACAGCCACTTTATGCCACAAGGGGCGACAGATCTCAGAGACCGTCTACATTCTGTGTAATCATAGCATCTCTTTACTCAGCAGGAATGTGTGTTTACAACTGGGCACCCTGCAAAAAGTAGAAGCGATTCTTCCGCCGGACGACAGGACTGAATTCCACCAGGAATTCCCACAACTCTTCCATGGGCTGGGTAAGATAAAAAACAAATACTACATTTCACTGCTCCCACATGCCATGCCAGTGTGTCTATTCATCCCCAGGGGGGTACTACATCCTGTACTGCCGAAAGTCAAATAGGAACTTGACCGCATGCTGCAGAGAGATGTCATTTCACCGGTCACACAACCAACCTGGTGGTGTTCCGGGCTGGTGAGAATTCCCAAAACAAACGGTCAATGTCAGCTGTGTGTGGACCTCACACAATTAATCAAGGCAGTCCAGAGCAAAGTGCACCCAATGGTGTCTTTGGGTGACAGCCTGGCAAAGCTGGCTAACAGCATCCTCTTAACTAGACTTGGTGCTAATAGTGGGTTTTGGCAAATGCCTCTCTACCAGGAGTCCAGGTGGCTAACAACCTTTATCACACCATTTTCTGTTTTAACCGCTTTCCTTTTGGCATCTCATGAGCCCCAGATATTCCAGTGCACCATGTCCATGATCTTAGAAGGTAAACGAGGAGTTTTTTGCCACATGGATGACATCCTAATCCATGGGCCCAGAAGAGAAAAGCATAACCATAGGGTTTGGGAGGTTCTTAAGGCCCTCCAAGAGGCAGGTCTCACTTTAAATACAAGTGTGAATTTGTCAAGATCACCATCAAATTCCTGAGCCATATCATCCAAAGATAGGGGATCATGGTGGACCCTCAGGAAACAAAGGCTATTATCGACTTTCCCCAACCAAAGTGTACCACAGATGTCCAGCAGTTCCTGGGGATGGTCCCAAACTTTATTTATCCCAAACCTGGCCACCATCATAGAACCCCTAAGGGACCTCCTAAAGAAAAGCCAGCGATAGTTCTGGGACACTGAACAATGCAATGCCTTTTAATGTATTAAAGACAGGCTAGTGTTATAACACAGCAGTTGGTAACAGCTGAGTTGTTTAAATCCCTGAGGGAAACTTGAACAACTGTCATAACCTATATTTTGAATTGGTATGTTTGAGATGCAGCTGTGAATTCAGGAATAAGACCACCAAGCCTCAAATTGTTTTTTATATAAACTAAATTAAACATTTATTAATTTAACAACAAATTAAACACATACATGTGTCTACAAATTACTACCATATGTTTAAATAAATTCCTAAATTAATCACTCCCAAGTAAATCTTCACGAAGGCAACAATAACCCATAGACTTTAAACAGACACCAGGCAAAGCACATTTGACCGTAGAAATTCAAAATGAGGTTCCTTGCAACTTGTTTCCTTTGTAGACATAGTTGTAGGCTTACAGGTTGGTTAGATCTTAAATGCCTTTGACTCACACACAAACTCCTTTCTGTTTATACCTAGATTCCCCTTTGTAAATTTTCTATTGTATTACTAGTTTTTTAAATTTTACCACTCCTAACAATAAACTCTTTCATTCCGCCAATTTTATTAGTAATATAAACACATTGCTTAGTGTCTCCCAGCAAGGTGCAAGATTTTACCCATTCTTTTGAATGATTTATTCTACAAATGCAAATTTTACTTTGCCTTTTAACTTCCTTATGTTTGTCTAATTAACATCTCAAAACTACTATACATCAAAGCACCCAGACTAGCTGGCTTTGATCCAATTAAGCCATACATAGTCACACACATAGACACAGACCCTACTACAATTCCAATTTGAAAATAATTTCCAATAACATTATAGACATTAATATCTCTTCATGACACTAGTCTCTTCAGATGTGCTAGAACATTACGATTCAACATTGCCTACAGTGGAGGCTGCCAAAGCTTCCTCAACTGGCCTTGACACTGTACTTATCCAACTCCAGAAGAAAGGCAACAGGAAGCCTGTATACTTTGCCTCCAGAGCGTTAACAAAAAGAGAATGACGCTACCCCACCATCGAGAAGAAGCACTGGCTGTCACATGGGCCGCTGAGAGGTTCTCGGATTACCTGATGGGCTTACCCTTCCACATAGAGACCAACCACAAACCCCTCATTACCCTCTTGAATTCCATCGAGATCATTAAAATGCCCTTACGCATTCAACAGTTTCGCCTTCACTAGATGCATTATCAATACATGGCTATCCACATTCCAGGAAAGACACAATCCACAGCTGATGCTCTCTCCAGAGCCACAGTAGACCAAGCTATATCCTTGGATTTCACACTTGTTTCAGAAGTGGAAGCATTCTCTTTGAGTGCAATTAACTTATTGCCCATCTTCACCACAAACATCCAAGACGTCTGAAGAGCACAAAAAGAGGGTATGGATTGTGCTAAAGTACAAGAACTCTGCCAGAAAGGTTGGTCTAAATGTAGTTCTGCAGACCAGTTCCTCCCTAAATGCCATAAGCAATGCAGACACTTAACTACAGTGGATGGCCACTTGGTTTTTTGATCACCGCCTGGTCATTCCTAAGTCCATGCAAGAGGAGATCCTCCACAGGCTCCATGGAGGCCACCTAGGGATTGAAAAATGGAGAGCGTGCATGCTGCAATGTGTGTAGTGGCCAAGCATCACACAGGCTGTTCAAGACTTCGTTGTCTCCTGCTACACCTGCCAAATTAACAACCAGGCACCCATTAGCAACCAGACATCTTGGTGCCATCCAGCTTCCCACACCGACAGGCAGAAATTGGAGCTCGAATTCTTTGATCATCAAGGCAAGGCAGACCTTGTTGCCATAGATTACTACTCTAGGTGGCTAGAAGTAGTCAGACTCCACGCTACAACAGCTGAGTCTGTGATCAGGGTGCTATAGATCATCATCATCTATCCACATGGGTTTCCTGATTAAATCATCTCTGATGACAGTCTACAATTTGCTGATGGTCACTTCAGGAAATTCCCTACCGACAATGTGATCACCCATGTCACCAGCTCCTCTCTTCGTCCACAAGCTAACAGAGCAGCTGAATGTGCAGTCAGGACTAGCAAGACCCTAATGTCTAAGAATCCTGACTGGCATTCAGCCCTAAGCTAAAAGCAAAATACTGCAGATGCTGGAAAAATGAAATAAAAACAGAAAATGCTGGAAAATCTCAGCAGGTCTGACAGCATCTGCGGAGAGAGAAACAGAGTTAACGTTTCGAGTCTGCATGGCGCTTCTTCAGCCCCGTTGGATTATCGGGCCTCATCTCTAGCTAATGGATTCTCTCCAGCTGAATTGCTCATGGTCCAATGCATGAAAACGCACGTTAGGAACCTCCAACCTAACGTTACCATGCTGACCACAAGAGGGTGAAAAATAGGGAGATGGACCTCCACAACAGTGGTACAACTCCAGTCAAGACCCTACCACCCTTAATTCCAAGCCAGAGAGTTTGGATTTGTGATTGTAAGTCAGAAGTGTAAATAAACCAGTTTGGAATAACTACCTGTTAGAGTCAGGCTACAGTCCCTCTACATGACCTAGCATGTGCATGAAACAACAAGAAGTCTCATTGCTTTTTGGAGGGCTGGCAATAGAGATTATTTTTGCTCCAGTAGAAACAGGAAGTGTTGGAAATGCTCAGCACACCTGTGCAGGAAGAAACAGAGGCCAGTGACCCTTCATCAGTAGTAGTGCAGATCGTGGACCTGAAGCATTGACTCGGTTTCTCTCTCCAAGGATGCTGCCTGGCCTGCTGAGTACTTCTAACATTTTCTCTTTATTATTCAGATTTCCAACATCTTCAATACTTTGCTGTCCTATTATGTGCTCCATGTTGGGCATTTGTAAGCGTGGTTAGTTTCACTTTAAAATGAGAAAATATTTACCACTCAGCGCAAAGTGTAATTTTTCTGCTAACAAAGCCCACTCGTGTGGATAAAAATAGCACATTATTGCAGGTGAATTGGTTGGTGCTAATTTACTAGAAAGTTTGCCATTTTTAAACTTGGAAGCGAAACCAAGGGTTGGTGATTAGGGGCGGGGCCCACTCGCCAACACATAAAATGATGCGCGGTGGCGTTGAGCTTGTGTCCCGACGTCACCGTGCGTCATTTAGATTGTCAATTCGGCAGGTGCGCAGCCACGTCGGCTGCATGCCTGCCGAATGGTCAAAGGCCTATTAAGGCCATTAAGGAAGTAATTAAAGTTGTTAAGAATGCTGCCTGTCTAACCTTAAGGTCGGCGGGTAGGCGAAGAGCCCAGGCGGCCTTCGCATTTTTCATGAAATCTCATCCACTGGCGGGGTGAGGTTTCATGAAGGGTTTATTAATTAAATTAAAAATTTTGAAAAAATGAATGGACATGTCCCAGCTCATGTGACAGTTTCACATGAGGGGAAATGTTCTTAAAATTTTTTTTTCCTTTATTAAATTTTTCAGAACTTAAACTAATCTCTCTGAGGCAGCTCCGTGCCTCAGGGAGATTTCTGCGCCCTTTCACAGGGAACCCCTCCCCGCCCTCACAGGAGCACTTCCGGGTGGGCCTTAATTGGCCCGCCCACATAAAATGGCGGCGCGACCCCGATCGCGGGCACCAATTGGGTTCGCGCCCACCCCTGCACCACCCTCCCCCGCCCGCCCGAAATTTCTGCCCCAACAGTCATGTGCCAATAGAATATGTCACTGTTAGTTCAAGATATTCCCATTTGTACATAGAATTGTTGTTTGTGGTGCTTGAGGTTCACGTATTTTGGATGTTGCTGTCTGGATATTGCATAGGACCAGGTTCAAAGAAGCAAAGCTGGTTGCATAATATGAATGACTAATTTGTGTGTAACTGACAAAGCTGTGGGTATAAAGTCTATCATACTGAAACGTGAGCTTTCGATTAGCATTATAAAGAGAGGCATAGAGTACAAGTACAAGAAGTTTTGCTAAACCTACATGAAACAGTTCGACCCTACTGTGACTATGGTTCCCAATTTTGGGCACCCGAAGGATGTGAGGGAGAGGGTTAAAGCAGGGGTTTGGGATAAGGGGTCCAGAAACAGGAGAAGCACCAGAGCCCATGGTTTCTCACCCTGGCCCTGCAGCCAAGGTACCAGCCAAGGTACCAGCACACCATGGGTACCAGCAGACACTAGCACAAGACAGAAGAGAAAATGGGGGAGATATTAGTAGAAAAAAAGGGAATCTTAACCAAAACTTCCCCAAAACTTAGAATTCAACACTAATTGTCAGTGATTTCTCAAATGCAAGAGGACAGGCAGCTTTAAGCGGGAACTGGCTGCTTCAGTAGTCAGCTTATCGAGTACTACAGCTATAAATAGCTGCAGGGCTGCCTGCTCCAAGTCAACGAAGCTGTGTATTTTTAGACTGCACCTGCAGACAAAGCAGTATCTGTAAATGCAATCCGGCTCATCTCCAGCCATGAAATCAATAGCCCACAGTGCCATTCCCAGCAATTGCTGGACTAGAATATCTTAGTGGCCACAGATTAAGCGATTAAATTATTGTAGACTCAGCTTGGAGAGAAATCTCGGATTCTTTTTTTACGTTATTTGAATGGAAGGCAGACACTGGCTCCTTGGGATGATGAGAGTAACTCAAATGTCAGTGAGAGTGCCTCTCGATAAATTATTTTTCCATCTGAAAGCATTGACTGTATTGCTTTTTTAAAAATTTTGAATGGTACACTCTACTTAATGGGTAGCTTTTCAAACAGAATGATCACCCAAAGGGATACGTTTTCTCAGACAAATGATCGGAAAAAAAACAAGGCTGCTGCTACTGTTTTGATGGTTGTAATTTTGCACATCAATAAAGATTGAAACTTCTGTTCAGGATGTGATCATCCAAACAGTTAACATGCTCATAACAAACTCTGCTACACTATTAATGGAGTAGAAATCACTATCATTAAATAGTGAGATGAGGAACTGTGTCAAACACTCATACAGAAACACATGACAGTAGTTTCGACCCTTTATAGCCAGATAGCGAGACAGAAAAGTAGTATTTTAGAGAAGTATAAGTTTTATAGGTTAGTGTTCACAGAAGGGAGTTTTGGCCAATGGAAGTGCAATTTAAAACAATGTGCCTCATTTGCCACTGAGACACTTCCATCCATTCATTTTTCATATTAATGGTCAGACATGGCTTTCCACAGACGGATCTCTGAAAAATGCTCCCGTCACGCTAAGCTCTGTGCAAAGAATTTAAAATTTAAAAATCTATCCTGTATAGTTCCATCATGGCTCTCAGAACAGTTCCAAAGTGCTGCACATCTAATTAATCATATAGAAGCACAGTCACTGTCGACAGCCAATTTGAGCCCTCCAATGTTCCCATGGACAGTAATGAGATGAATGACCAATACGTCGAATTTTACTGGTTGAATATGAGGGTTCCAAAACTCCTCAGTAGTTACACTGGAATTGTGCCCAATGGTGGCCCCTTGAGCGTTCACCTCCCCTCCACTTCCAACCCCCACCTGGAGCTTGCACACGTGGACCACATTAGGCCACCAACACTTATTGAGTTTAAAAGGGGGAATTTTCACTTCAATTGGGTCACTTCAAAATTCATCCTCAATGATACTTGGGATAAGCAAGCACAAGAATTACTCAGCACTTATTTGCCCAAATACTCAGGTGCCCACCTACCTGAGTAGAGGGATTGTCCAGATCCACTCTTTGGGCCCGTCAATGAGGATGGGACAGGAACTGGGAAATTCAATATCTGTTTTTTAACTTAAATTCTCCAGGTGTCCAAGTGTTTGTAGATAATAGGGCTAAAAATTTACATTACTGAGGCCAGTAGATCTTTGGAGTTAAATAAAAGAAAATTTTTTCATTTATATAGTGGCTTTCAATTCCTCAGGGTGTTCCAAAGTATTTTACAGTCATTGAACAACTTTTGAAGTGTAGTCTTTGTTGTAGTTTAGGGAACACAGCAGCATTCTCCAGCTGTAGATTCAATTCTGAGGATAAGACTGGGGCACATTGTTGCTCCATAATGAGACCTTTACTCTGCACTGAACCATGCTGTACCTGGCATGAGAGTGGAGGCTGCTGGCCATTTATTTCCTTGCTGTTTGTGTGACATTGCCGTGCATAAATTGACAGCCATATTTCCGACATTGCAACAGTAACTGCACTGCAAAAATACGCCATTGAATTAAGAAGATTTAGGACATCCGGAGGTCATGAAAAGCACAAGTTCTTCTTTCTTCGTTATATAGAGCAGCGGTTTCCAAACTACAGTGCACATATTCCTGCAGGTATATGAGTCATCTCTGGAGGCACACAGGAGAAATTGTCCAATGGTGGATTCTCTTGTACATCCCACACTGTCACGCACTCACTTTGCTTCCTCAGCTTGCTGTCTTTCTCACAAACTTCCTCCCCCCACTCTCACGTGTGCTCTCTTCATGTAATCTCACTCACACACTCTTCTCTCTTCCTTTACAGTGCATGATTTCTCAGTAAAAGTAAATCTCATCTGTAATCTCATGAGGGGGTTCTGAAGTCTCGCCATTTTCCAAAAACATGGGCAAGATTGAAGTGGCCTCATCTTTCTGACCTCTGCTGAACACCATTCAAATTTAGCCTATCTATCCCTTTGCTTGGGCTGTTGAACAGCTTGGCTATTTTATTCAGATCATGGTTTCAGCTGCTCTTGGGATGAATTTTGAAGTAACCCAATTGAAGTGGAAGTTCCCTCTTTTAAACTCAGTAAGTGTTGGCTGCCTAATGTGGTCCACGTGTTCAATTCCAGACACTCAGAACTAATGAGTTATTACTCAACCTGTGTCCAATAGCAGGTCCTGAAAGGGACGGGGGAAATGTTGGGTCCAGATTTTCATGGAGTTGAAACTACTCCAGAGCCATTTAAAAATGGCAGGTGGGATCCAATTCCAGAATTCCCACCCCCATTCCTGTGCCCCCAATTATTGCTGACGCAGGATGGGGCACAGGTCGCAAGCCCAAACCCTGCACTCCCAACCTGGCTGACTCCATTGCAGGGGAAAGCATCTCCTCACTCCTGTAATTTTTTTTCAGTCAGGTCAGCTTCTTCATGACTCATGGTTCATGAATCTCTGAGGAGTTGTGAACCATAGTCTGGATTCAGGGATCTTTTGAAAGGTATGTTTAAAAGGTCTTACCCATACCCCCATGCCCCCTCTATGTCCCCCATGCCCCCTTCATGCCAACTCATGACAACTCATGCCCCCTACTCACCCCCATGCCTCTTATAGGCCCCATGTCAACACATGGCCCTTCCATGCCCATTCATCCAGTAGACACTATATATAGAGCCAATGAACTCCAGAGTAACAATGGCAAGAGTGCAATTGTTAAAAAAAAAACATTCACCATCTTCTTTTGAAAAAAACTGCTGTTCCTACAACACTATAAAAGTATCAATCAATAAGACAATTAAAGAATCAATAACACAGGCTTCAAACACTTCACACCTCTTAATCTTGTCCAAATAAACATTGAGACATTGACAAACGAGATCACAGAAAAAATAAATTATAACTACATAATGATGTCAATCAAGCAAAGTAAATACTCCCACTCATATAACCCTTTTATGAGTCTGGGCTGTCAGCCCACTTTGCTTGATTGACATGATGGACAAAGTACTGAAATGTGTTTTGCCAGTACCAACGCGCTTGATGAAATTGCTGGCGAGATAACTATTGGTTCAACATGCGAATTGCAGCTTGTGAAGCAAAAGTTGACACTAGATTCAAAACAGATTGCATAGCAAAGAGATATAATTATGGCAAAAATACATTGACCTAGGATTTATTTGGATGAGCTGTTGAATACCCCAGAGTTGTGAAGTCATGAAAACCTCACGCCATAGCAGAGAAACTAAGCACTAAGCTTGGAGTAAAGTTCCCAAAATTAATTCAGTTAGCGCCATTATCAAACAACACAGCATCACACCGAACTAATGACACGGCCAATGATGTCCTAACTCAATTAGTGAACTGAGCCATTAACAGACCAGACTTTGCTTTGCAGGTGAACAAATCCACAGATGTGGCAGACTTAGCTCACCTTCTGGTGTATGTGAGGTATATATATAAAGGGGCAATGCAGGAAGACATTTTGTTTTGCCAAATGATACCTACCAGAACAACAGTTGAGGAGATTTTCTGGTTGCTTGACAGCCTCATAAATCAACATGAGATCGCCTGCTCAGAATCTATTGGCATCTTCACTGATGCAGCAAAGTTAATGACTGATAGGAACAGGGGGAGAGTGACACATGTCAAAACATTCATTCCCAATGTGATGTGGGTACATTGTAGTCGACATAGTGAAGTACTTGTGCCCAAAAGCATGCCTACCAACTCGAAAGAAGTCCTAGATAATGCTGAAAATATAGTTGATAGTTATAAAAACTTGACCCTTGAATTACAGAATATTTTTTGCTATATGTAATGAGATGGGAAGCTAGCATGTCAATATATTGCATGATACAAAGGCTTGATGGCTGTCAAATGGCAAGGTCAGTAATGGCAAGTATTACTGTTAGTTCATTGTTGGATATATGTCTACATTTCTTTGAACTTCATCCTGAGGCCAAGTTAGTTTTTACAGACCACCTATTCTGAATCTCCGACTGTTGACAGGTCTCATGGTTGAGCTTCTTGTCAGATGATTGTGATTGTTGGCCCCAGGACATCACTGTAGGAGTTAGTGTCCTCGGCCCAACTATCTTCAGCTGCTTCATCAATGACCTTCCCTCTAACATAAGGTGGGGATCACCACCACCTGCACGTTCCCTTCCAAACCCACACCATCCTGTCTTGGTACAATAAAGCTGCTCCTTTACTGTGTTTAAGGAACCAGATGGGTTTTTACAAAAATCTACACTGGCTTCATTGTCACTATTACTGAGACTAGCTTTTAATTCCAGGTTTTATTAGTTGAATTTAAATTCCACCAGCTGCTATGATGGATTTGAAATCATGTCCCAGAGCATTAACCTGAGCCCCTGGATTACTAGTCCAGTGACATTACCACTACACCACCATTTCCCCGGTGTACTTACCATGAGGTCTTGGATGTAAATAGTGTAAATAAACAGTTATAAGAGTCACTCAGAGTAAGAGAAACCTCACTGAGACAGAAAGACAATACCAGTAAAGTACAACAAGTACAAGAAGCCAAACCAATTACTTTTCCTCAATGGGAAGCACAAGCAGCTGGGCCCATAATACCAATGCCAGAAGGCAATAAAAGAACTTATGGTGGACTAAAGAATGTGTTCCAAAAAAGCAGTCGGCTGTGTTTTGGGTCCAAATGCAAACAAATTTGCCCAAAATGTTAGCCAGGGCTGTCAAGGTTATGGTACCATTTGTTATAACGTACCTACATGAAAAAAGGATTTTCATCTAATCTATGAATCAGATGTCACCTATCATGGCAATCATTATGTGCCTGTGCTCAAACAAATGATTTTCTCCATCACAGTAATGGCGAGTAGTACTGTTAGCCAAGTGTTGGATATCACAGAATCACAGAATCACACAGTGCAGAAGAGGCCCTTTGGCCTATTGAGTCTGCAACGACACATGTGAAACACCTGTCCTACCTACCTAATCCCATTTACCAGCACTTGGCCCATAGCCTTGAATGTTATGACTTACCAAGTGCTCATCCAGGTACTTTTTAAAGGATGTGAGGCAACCCGCCTCCACCATCCTCCCGGGCAGTGCATTCCAGACTGTCACCACCCTCTGGGTAAAAAAGTTTTTCCTCACATCACCCCTAAACCTCCTGCCCCTCACCTTGAACTTGTGTCCCCTTGTGACTGACCCTTCAACTAACAGGAACAGCTGCTCCCTATCCACCCTGTCCATGCCCCTTCTAATCTTGTATATCTCGATCAGGTCGCCCCTCAGTCTTCTCTGCTCCAACAAAAACCACCCAAGTCTATCCAACCTCTCTTCATAATTTAAATGTTTCATCCCAAGCAACATCCTGGTGAATCTCCTCTGCAGCCCCTCCAGTGCAATCACATCCTTCCTATAATGTGGCGACCAGAACTGCACACAGTACTCCAGCTGTGGATTCACCAAGGCTCTAAACAACTCCAACATGACCTCCCTACTTTTGTAATCTATGCCTCGATTGATAAAGGCAAGTATCCCATATGCCTTTTTCACCACCCCACAAACATGCCCCTCCGCCTTCAGAGATTTATGGACACACATGCCAAGGTCCCTTTGTTCCTCAGAACTTCCTAGTGTCATGCCATTCATTGAATACTTCCTTATCAAATTACTCCTTCCAAAGTGTATCACCTCACATTTTTCAGGGTTAAATTCCATCTGCCACTTATCTGCCCATTTGACCATCCCGTCTATATCTTCCTGTAGCCCAAGACACTCAACTTCACTGTTAACCACCCGGCCAATCTTTGTGTCATCCGCAAATTTACTAATCCTACCCCCTACATAGTCATCTATGTCATTTATATAAATGACGAATAATAGGGGACCCAGCACAGATCCCTGTGGTATGCCACTGGACACAAGCTTCCAGTCACTAAAGCATCCTTCTGTCATCACCCTCTGTCTCCTACAACTAAGCCAATTTTGAATTCACCTTATCAAATTACCCTGTATCCCATGTGCATTTGCCTTCTTTATAAGTCTCCCATGTGGGACCTTGTCAAAGGCTTTGCTGAAATCCATATAAACCACATCAGCTGCACTACCCTCATCTACACACCTGGTCACCTCCTCAAAAAATTCAATCAAATTTGTTAGGCATGACCTCCCACTGACAAAGCTATGTTGACTATCCCTGATCAAACCTTGCCTCTCCAAGTGGAGATAGATTCTCTCCTTCAGAATTTTCTCCAATAGTTTCCCTACCACTGACATGAGACTCACTGGTCTGTAGTTCCCTGGCTTATCTCTACAACCCTTCTTAAATAGTGTCACCACATTAGCTGTTCTCCAGTCCTCTGGCACCTCCTCCGTGGCCAGAGAGGAATTAAAAATTTGGTCAGAACGCCTGCGATCTACCCTCTTGCCTCCCTCATCAGCCTGGGACACAAATCATCCGGACCTGGAGATCTGTCCACTTTTAAGCCTGCCAACACCTCCAAATACCTTGTCACTCCCTACATCAATTTGCTCAAGAACCTCGCAGTCTCTCTCCCCGAGTTCCATACCTTCATCCTCATTGGCACTCCTGCTGGCACTCATTATCATGACCTACACATGATATATGTGTACAGTATTATAAATTTGCACATTTTGAACAATGCTTGGACATTAAAGGGGTTAAAACACAAAATCTGGTAGGGTCCATGGGTAGCTGATAGATCTGGAAGGGGGTACGCAATAAGTAAAGTTTGAGAAGCTCTGCCGTAGAGTGAACCTTGCTGTCAGTACTTGTAACGCACATGTGATGGCAAGATCAAGCTTGGCTGTGGCAAACCTTCCTCTGTAGCCAAAGTGCCTGCTAGCACTCATTATCATGACCTACACATGAATAACAGACACTTGGGAGAGGGCCCAGAAGCCCATGTAACACCGCTGAGGAGTTAACTTCACAGAAGAGGGCATAGCTGACAAAATAAAATGATGGAACTAGGATATTACTGGAAGTTCAAAGTAAAAATCTTTGCACAAATACTACTGTTTTCCACTATAGTCACATTTTATTCGTGAACTTGAGGAAAGAAATCTTTAAATATATTAAAGCATTATACAAGATCTACGTGCTGCTTTTGTCATGCAAATATCCATCAGACATAATTCTCAACGGGAATGACACACAGCAGCTCCCAGGCATATAAATCCCTCAGCCGGTCCATACCAAGATCCTAATACTGCATCAGCTGAGCGACACAGTATGTTTCCTTTGATCAGATGCTGAACCAAGGAATGCTTTGCATAATATTAGCCTGGGAAGCAATCTTGTGATGTCTTAAGAGCACAGCTTGAGTTGGCTGTGAGAGATTAAGGATGGTTCATGAAAGTTCTGTTGCCCATAATGAAAAGTGGTTACACTGGAAACTACCAAGGTAGTGGCTCAGTGCCATGAACTGGTAAGGAGTGTCTGCCTCCCCAGTAGGGCAGTGCTAATTGAGTCTTATCATATGAATTCACATCTGTGACTTTTTTGTTATGTTTCAGACTACTCCAAGCTCACTGACATATGCTGCCAGTGATTAAAGAGAAAGCTTTCGTCCCACTAGTCTTGGCTGGAATCAAACGTGGGCCGGGAGGTGAAGCCACAACCTTCATGGCTGCTATTCATAACCCTCTAGTTCCCTACATCATTTTCCTCTCCTGCTTTTCTGAAAGAATCCCCTTTAAAAACAGGGTTCAGTTCCACGGATAATTACAGACAAGGTGAACAGCCAGTACATGGTCATGGAGGGTAATGCAGGCAAGTGCCAGTCTTGTCCTCACCAGAACCCTCGTGCATGCACCTTTTAGCAGATAGTGATTTATTTTTTTTAATTCATTCACGGGATGTGGGCTTCGCTGGTGAGGCCAGCATTATTGCCCATCCCTAGTTGCCCTTGAGAAGGTGGTGGTGAGCTGCCTTCTTGAACTGCTGCAGTCCATGTAGTGTAGGTACACCCACAGTGCTGTTAGGGAGTTCCCAGATTTTGACCCAGCAACCGTGAAGGAACGGCGATATATTTCCAAGTCAGGGTGGTGAGTGACTTGGAGGGGAACTTCCAGGTGGTGGTGTTCCCATCTATCTGCTGCCCGTCCTTGTCCTTCTAGGTGGTAGTGGTCGTGGGTTTGGAAGGTGCTGCATAAGTAGCCTTGGTGAATTCCTGTAGTGCATCTTGTAGGTGTTACACACTGCTGCTACTGTGCGTCAGTAGTGGAGGGAGTGAATGTTTGTGGATGTGGTGCCAATCAAGCGGGTTGCTTTGTCCTGGATGGTGTCAAGCTTCTTCAGTGTTGTAGGAGCTGCACTCATCCAGGCAAGTGGGGAGTATTCTATCACACTCCTGACTTTTGCCTTGTAGATGGTGGACAGGCTTTGGGGAGTTGGGAGGTGAGTTACTCATTGCACGATTCCTAGCCTCTGACCTGCTCTTGCAGCCACAGTATTTATATGGCTAGTCCAGTTCAGTTTCTGGTCAATGGTAACCTCCAGGATGTTGATAGTAGGGGATTCAGTGATGGTAATGCCATTGAACATCAAGGGGCGATTGTTAGATTCTCTCTTGTTGGAGATGGTCATTGCCTGACACTTGTGTGGCGCGAATGCTACTTGCCACTTGTCAGCCCAAGCCTGGATATTGTCTGGGTCTTGCTGCATTTGGACATGGACTGCTTCAGTATCTGAGGAGTCGCGAATGGTGCTGAACATTGTGCAATCATCAACGAACATCGCCACTTCTGACCTTTTGATGGAAGGAAGGTCATTGAAGCAGCAGCTGAAGATGTTTGGGCCTAGGTCACTACCCTGAGGAACCCCTGCAGTAATGTCCTGGAGCTAAGGTAATTGACCTCCAACATCCACAACCATCTTCCTTTGTGCTAGGTATGATTCCAACCAGCGGACAGTTTTTCCCCGATTTCCATTGACTGCAGTTTTGCTAGGGCTCCTTGATGCCACACTCGGTCAAATGCTGCCTTGATGTCAAGGGCAGTCACTCTCACCTCACCTAATGACAAGAGAATTCTAGCGGATTTTCACTTTTCTAGCTGATGGTTGGTGAGTTCAGTTATACTGGGCCAACTACAGTCTGGCTGAATGCCTTGGATGTTTTTGTCCAGGTGAACGAACTGGAGAAACTGGAGTTGTTCCCCATAGAGCCAAGAAGGTTAAGAGGAGATTTGATATAGGTGTTCAAAATTATTAATGATTTTGAGCGCATTAACAATAACAACAACTTGTATTTATATAGTACCTTTAAGGTAGTAATATGTCTCCAGGCACTTCTTAAGAGTTTTTTCGAACAAAATTTGACACCAATCCATATATGGAGATATTAGTATATGGGTAAGCAAAAGCTTGGTCAAAGAGGCAGGGTTTAAGGAGCACCCTAAAGGAGGAAAGAGAGGAATAGAGGTGGAACTGTTTAAAGAGAGAATTCCAGAGCAAAGGGCTGAAGACACAGCCTCCAGTGGAGGAGCAATTAAAATAGTGAATGTGCAAGAAACCAGAATTGGAGGAGTTTAGTGATCTCATAAGGTTATTGGGCTGGATGAAATTACAGAGATCGGGAGGGGTAAGGCCAGAGACGGATTTGAAAGCAGGTTTAAAATGAAGGCACTGCCAGACTTGGAGCCAATGTAAGCTCAGGAAACAGGAGAGTGACGAATGAATGGGACAAAATGCAAGTCAGGAGAAGGGAAGCAGAGTTATGGATGAGATTATTTTTGGCAGGAGGAATATGGCTGGCCAAGAAAGCATTGGAATATTCAAGCGTAGAGGTAACAAGTGCGTGGATGACAGTTTCCGCTGCAGATGAGCTGAGGCCACTGCAAAATTGGGCGATGCCATGGAGGTGGAAGTGGGCTGCCTTGATGATGGAGCAGATATGTGGGTTGGAAGCTCATCTCAAGGTGAAATACAACATCAATGATGTAAAGAGTTTGATTCAGGCTCAGGCAGATGCTAGGGAGAGGGATAGAGTTGGTGTCTGGGGAATGGGATTTGTGGCACAAACCAAAGACAATGTCTTTGGTCTTACCAGATTTGAGTGGAGGAAATGTCTATTCATCCAGGATGTCAGACAAACAACATGACAAATTAGAGACCGTGGAGTTATAAGGAGAAAACATTTCCAGTGGCAGAAGCATTGGTAACAAAAGGACATAGGTTTAAGGCAAGGGAAAACAAAAGAATCAGGTAACTCTTTTTTTCAATACAGCATGTTATGGTAATCTGGAATGCACTGCCTGAAAGGGTGTGGAAGCAGATTCAACAATAATATTTAAAGGTGAACTGGATGAATACTTGAAACGCAAAAAAATACAGAGCTATGGAAAAAGAGGAAGGATGTCATGCTAATTAGGTAGCTCTACCAAAGAGCCAGCATTGGCAGGCTGGGCCAAATGGTCTCCTTCAGTGTTGTATCATTCTAAGATTCTATGGTTCTATGATTCTAGGTGGTTCATTGCCATTACCTACTGGGGAGAGCTGGTTGTCACTTTACAGTATGACAGTTTTGGGCACCACAGTGTAGAAATAGCATTAAAGCCATTGCAAAGGTAGAGCGTAGAATTATCAGGGTGATGCCAGGGATGGGAACCTATGTTATAAAGAGTGACTTGATATACTTGGGCTAGTACTGGAGCACAGAAGGCTAGGAGAAGAATTAATAAAGGATTTTAAAAATGCTGTCTTTCAGATGAGACGGCAAATTGGGACCTCGTCTGCCTGTGGGTGAATGTAAAAAATCCCATAACACTATTTTGAAGAAGAACAGGAGATTATCTCCTGAGTCCTGGTCAATATTTATCCCTCAGCCAACATCACAAAAAACAGATCATCTGTCATTATCACATCACTGTTTGTGGGAGTTTGCCGAGTGCATATTAGCTGCCATGTTTCCCACATTATAACAGTGACTAAACTTCAGAAGTACTTTGATAAAAACAAAAAACTGCGGATGCTGGAAATCCAAAACAAAAACAGAAACAGAAATAACTGGAAAAACTCAGCAGGTCTGGCAGCATCGGAGGAGAAGAATACAGTTGACGTTTCGAGTCCTCATGACCCTTCAACAGAACAGTTCTGTTGAAGGGTCATGAGGACTCGAAACGTCAACTGTACTCTTCTCCGCCGATGCTGCCAGACCTGCTGAGTTTTTCCAGGTATTTCTGTTTCTGTTCAAAAATACTTCACTGGCTGTAATGCGCTTTGAGATGTCTGGTGGTCATGAAAAGTGCTATATAGATGCAAGTCTTTCTTTTTTATAAAAAAATTGATTGTCTGAAAAGTGGAGAAGTGGCAGTTTATGATTGAATGGGAGGACTGTGACCCTAAGGGAACACAGCAGGTGAACATTTTTACACATAAACTTGCCTCAGATATCAACACTCTCACCTCTGAATTTGAAAATGTTGTGTGTAAGTCTAACCCCAGGACTTGAGCATGGCCAACACTTCAATGGAGGAGTGCTGCAATGTTGAAGGGACAGTCTTCCAGGTGTGATGTTAAAACCCTGGCCCAGTTTGTCGGTTCAGATGGAATATAATTTCACACATAATTTTTCAAAGAAGAGTATGGAGCTCTCCTGTGCTTTGGCCAAAGTTCCTCCCACAGCCAACAGCAGTAAAGAAAACAGTTTAGTTGGGCATTCATCTCATTTCCCATGGGGCCTTGTGTCAGGCAAATTTGGCAGCGACATTTAACTATATTAATAGCGACAGCACTTGTAAAAGAATTAATTGTGTGTGAAGTGCTATGAGACATCCTGAAAAATAAATTCCTAAACTTTAAATCTGCAGAAAGAGATACTTGCAATTTTACAGAAAAGGAAGACTTACACAGCAGAGCTCACAACCTCAGAATGTCCCAAATTTCTTCACAGCCAGATTTGAAATGTAGGCATGATTGTAATGTAAGAAATGCAGCAGCCAATTTGTGCACAGGAAGACCTCACAGTTACTAATGCGATAAAAAAACAGATAATCTGTTTTTCGTGATGTTGGTTGAAGAGTAAATAAGATGACACTGGGCAGAATCCCCTGGCTGTTCTTTGAAACAATACCATGAGAACTTGTACACCATCTGAAAGTACGGAAGGGACCTTGGTTTACTGTCTCATCTGAAAGACTGCAGCTCTAACACTGCAGCAGCCCACCAGTACTGCACTGAAGTGGGACTTGCGCCTGCAATCTTCTGACTCAGATGCAAGAACACTACCACTGAACTACGCTTAACAACTATTGTAGTGCCCTTTGTGTTCTCCGGCTATGCAAAAGTGCTTCACAATCACCTGTTGAAGTGTAGAAACTATTGTTCTGTAGTAAGTTGCACAAAGCTAAGTCAACGAATGAGATGAATGATTACTTACTGTTTTTCACGTTGTTTGTTGGAAATGGACACTGGAAAAACTCCCAGGACTTTTGCAAATTGTGCCATGGGATCTTTTATGTCCAGCTGGAGGTGTCTCAGTTTGCCATGTTTTCCAAATAGCAGCACCTCCGATGATGCAGTGCTCCCTTAGTTGTGAGTTGATCCTAGAACCTACAACTTTCTGATTTAAGAACAAAAGTGGCCTGGTCAAAACTATATGAGGGACAGGCAGGTTCAGAGCTCCACTGAAGTATCATTTGGAGCTTCAGATTATTCATGTAGCTATGTTAAGGGTAGGAACAGTCACGGATTAAGTAATGGTTGAGATGTTACAGCGTGGAAATTAATTGGGGGAGGGCAATATGTTGAAGAAAAGTGGAATTGATTGCTATGAGCTCATTTCTTTAGATTTCTTCATCTTAGAGATCTGAAATTACAGTCCATTTTAATTGAACTCAAGAGCTCTCTTCATCAAATTGCTTCATAAATCTCATTTTGAGCTCAATCAAAGCTATATGGGTAAATGTGCAGCCCAGGCTGAGTAAGTTCTGTCTCCACATTGAACTGAGTTAACTGATGCCAGTGATGCTAAAACTAGTCTCAGTTTATCAAGTTCAATGATAACTCAAGTTAGATGCTGAGTGATGCTCCTTCTATTTTGATTCCATTAAGAATGCCCAAATCAGTTAGAGGTTAAGTTAGATGTAGATTGATATTCGTTATTGCTTCATCAAGGTCTGGTAAGGTCCATACAGGGCAAAACTCCCTCAACACTACCCAATTAGGTATCAATTAGATCAGTTAAAGCACAAGTTAGAGAAATAAAGGAAATTTGCATCTATGTATCGTCTTTCACATTCTTGAGACGTGCCAAGGCACAGCACAGCCAATGAATTACTTTTTGTAATCAGTGTTATCTATACTGTCTCACCAAGGACACAGTGAACACACATACAATGGGCTAAGTGAAGAGTAAAGATCTGTTAATACCACCTGCAAATAATATGTCTGAACCTTAAACTCAGAAGATAATCTGCTTTACCAAAGTGACAATTCAATCTCTCGCACGAGTTGCCCTTATAATAAAATTGCACCCATTTAACGCCTTTCGTGTGTTCAGGGCCAAACAAAGCACTTTGTGGTTGCTTTTGAAGTGTTGAACTGTTTTAATGTAGTCAAACATGGCAACCAATTAGCACACAGCAAGATCCAGCAAAGAGCAAGTGAGATAAATGGCCAGTTAATCAGTTTTTGTGGTGTTGGTTGGAGGACAAATGTTGAATAAGGCATTGGGCAAACTCCCTTGCTGTTCTTCAGTCAGTCAGAGCATTAATTTTATGTCTCACCCAAAGGATAGCACCTCCAACAATGCAGGACTCCCCCAGTGTGACATTTATCTATCATAGAATCACAGAGGGAAGCCATTTGCCCATCATTCCTTTGCTGGGTGGAATCTTCTCGACTGCACTTGCTTGAAGGCAGACCAGGCGGAAATTTAGATATGAGGGCTTTGAGTCAGTGGTCTGACAAGTTCTCACCTCTGAGTGATCTTGCTGGAGGGAGGTCATCAAAGGCTACCCACCCAGTACATGGCTAGAGGGAGGCTGGCTGGGAGCCCATGGGCCCTCTTTTAGCTCACACTCCCGAGAGAGGTGCAAGGATCAGCGGGCTACAGCTGGGCCTGCGGGCCAACCTATGGAGGGGCTTATCCTTCCCAGGGGTGGCCTGACAGCTTTGGCCACGTTTTAATTTTAAAAAGTAAATGCCCCTTCAGAGGACAGTTCAAGATTGAGGCACCCTCGCATCCCCATCTTGCAGCAGCAGTGCCCACCTCTACCGGTGGGACTGTTGTCTTTCCAAAGCTGCAAGTCCTTGGGTTGGGCCTGTAGTCTCAGGATCCTGCCCAACATCCTTATTTGGATAGTGGATACAGAGGTGGCCAATTAGGAAGCCTCCTCCCAGAAGATTGTTGCGGGCAAGCAGGGTGCCGGAAATGGTCCTGCCCTGTGGTTATTCTTAAAGGGCCCTTTAAGATTCCGCCCTAAGAGCTTTCTGATTAGTCCTACTCCCTTTTCTTGACCCATAGCCCTGTAGATTTTTCAATGTTGCCGCTGGATCCAAATCCTGGAACTCCCTCCCTAACAGCACGGTGAGTGTGCCTACGCCACATGGACTGCAGCGGTTCAAGAAGGCAGCTCACCACCACCTTCTCAAGGGCAATTAGAGACGGGCAATACGTACTGGCCTAGCCACATCCCGTGAAAGATTTTTTTTTTAAATTCAAGGAGTTTTTCCAATTCCTTTTTAAGAATTACTATTGAATCTGCTACCACCAGCCTTTCAGGTAGGGTATTCCAGATCATAATTATGCGATGCATAAAAAAAACTCTCATCTCCCCTTTGTTCATATACCAATTGTCTTAAATCTGTGATGGTTGGTTACTGACCCTCCTGCTGGTGGAAATAGTTTCTACCTATCTACTTCTTTAATGAAGTAATGGAAAGGGTTGATGAGTTTACTGCATTGATGTTGTGTATATGGACTTCCAAAATGCATCAGATAAAGTACCATATTATGGGCATTTTAGCAAAATTAAAGGGGCAGTGGTTGCATGGATACAAAATTGACTAAGAGACAGAAAGCAGGGAATAGTGCTGAATAGTTGTTTTTGAGGTCAGTTCTGGGACCACTGCTCTTTTTGGTATTGATGACCGGGACTTGGATCTACAGGGTATCATTTCAAAGTTTGCTGATGACACAAAACTCGGAAGTGTAGTAAAATGTGAAGAGATTAGTAAATTACTTCAGGCAGACTAGTGAAATGAGGAGATGCGTGCAGACGAAATTTAATGCAGGGAAGTGCGAAGTGGTTTATTTTGGTAGGAAGAATGAGGAGGGACAATATAATCTGAATTGTACAATTTTAAAGGGGGTACAGGAGCAGGGAGACTTGCGGCTGTACATACACAAGTCTTTGAAGGTGTCAGGACAAGTTGAAGTGGCTGCTGAAGAGGCATGCAGAATCCTTGATTTTATAAATAGAGATAAAGGGCGGAATCATCCAGTCCCGTTGGTGGTGGGCATAATGGTGGGCAGGGTGAACAATTTGGCATGAGGGACAGAAATCGGCTTCATGCCGGCGTGAAAGCAAAGCAGATACCTATGGTGTCTGTGATGGCGGAACATGAATCCCGCTGGAGGCCAGCGTGAACCCGATTTGCATCCAGGTAATTGGATGCAAAGTAAAGCCCGACCGGAATTGTCCCCCCGATGCCCAATTTACCGTTACGCCGGCAGGAAAACATCCCGGCTCAGAACACATCTGGACAAGTGTGACATGCAGATGTCAGGACTTACCATTAGGGCTTTGCTCAGATTGTGAACATCCGGGGAGAAGAAGATGCTGGAGCCCTACAGCTACCGGACCCTGGAGGAACATGTGCATCACATACTGGGTGGATCCTCAAAGACATGGCTCTGCCGCAAAGTAACTCTCAGAAGATGGGAGGCCTCCATTGATGCTTTGGGCCTGCCTCGGAGCATCACATGGGCTGCTATGGATGATCGACAGGGTGGCGGGGAGAGGAAGGTCAAGGCGTGACTTGGAGAAGAAGCTGTCAGGGGTGGTGAGGTTGGGAGGGGAGGGAATGAAGGTGTCGGGGGGGGCGTGATGTTGGCGGGCGGGAACAAAGGTGTCGGGGGTTGAGGTTGGTAGGGGAGGAGGAAGTACAGGAGAAGAGGGTGTAAAGGGGGAGAATGCAGCAAGTGAGGAGATAGGTGTAAGGGAGGGAATTAGAAGTGGGGAAGGTGTCTGGGGGGAGGAAGGAGTTCAGAGAGGAGAAGGTGTCCTGGAGGAGGAGAGCGTTCAGAGAGGGGAAGGTGTCCAGGGGTAGGAGGGAGATCGGAGAGGGAAAGGTTTCTGGGGGGAGGAGAGAGTTCAGAGGGAGGAAGGTGTCTCGGGGGGTGGGGGGATTAAGTGTGAAGGAATGAGTAAGGGTAAAGGATGGAGTAAGGGGGGAGGAGGGAGTAAGTGGTGGGGGTGGGGGGATGTCCAGTGTAAGGGAAGGGTCTGTGGAGTGAATGATTGCCTCCTGGGGAGCAAACTGAGGGTGGGTGTGGTATGAGGGAATGGTGAGTATGAGAGGGGCAGAGGAGAGAAAAGAGGGACCCTATAGGCTGGAAGGGTGAAGGTGCATTGATAGCAGTACAAGGGACGGTGAGGGTGGTTGGTGGGGACTTGGGGGCAGGCACAGACCCGGGGGGTGGGAAGGAGGAGTTCAGAAAGGTGAATGTGGATGGGGGTGGGATTCTCAGGAAGGTATGGAAAATATACATTCACCTGGACCTCCTGGAATGGCAAGGGTTTGAGTTGGTAGGTGATAGTATGGAGGTGGAAGGTGATGGCAGGGGTGTTCACAGTGATAGGGGAAAGGACATGGGTGACTGAGGGAGGGGGAAGGATGGGGGAGCTGACGAGATACTTGACCATGACCATGTTTATCAAATCGAAAGTGAGCAGAGCTGGACGGGCACAGGTACAGAATGGGAGTGTGATCAGTGGATTGGCGGAGATGCAGGTCAGCTCAGATGGACAACTGTAAGAGAAGCCCAGCAGGCAGCATTGAAAATGCTCAGGACTGTGAGATGAGTGTGATGGATGAAGGCTCCGTGTGCGTGTGAATGTGCTTGCACAAGGCTCAGAAAGGCCCTGCCACAAACACACACACACACACACACTTCTCCCTCCAGAATCACTCGTCCAGCTGCATGCAGCTGACCTTCTAGTGGAGGAGGCGGGGGTGGGGAGGGGGTGGGGGGGAGGTGTGGATGCAGTGGGAGGGCTTATGGAGCCTGTAATTGAAGGTGAAATACAACATTGCAAATTATTCCATTAAAATAAATACATTTTCAGATTATAGAGTGACAAAATGTGTTCACCCATGCAAGCACTTGTGATCAGAATTTATGAACTTTTCTAGGCCTACCACTTCTTCTACTTGCTGCCCTGATATCCACAGCAGGGGTGGGGACTGCCTATGTAATGATTGGCCCTGTTGCCTTTGATGACTGTGGCATTCATCCTCTGGACGGCCGAGACCTTGAGGACCTGGCTTGCTCTGGCTGTCCTTCTGTGGGCTAGCTGCTCCCTTTGCAGTGAGATGAAGTTGAGGGGGTCACAGGCAAAGGGGACTTGGAGGGAGAGGACAGCCTGTAAGATTCCTGAGTGGATGGCCCAGGGGTGTCCTCCATGCGGGTGCCTGAGGACTGACTCCTTGAGTGGAAGGAGCACCTGGAGGGACATCGAGGTTTCCTGTTTCCCTCACACATTGTAACTGCAGGAACTCACTCATGACTACCACAATGGAGTGCAGGTCTGCATTCTTCTGGACCAGGGTCTCCATGGTGTCCACCATCCTGCCCATGGAGACCTCCATAGATACACATGTGGGCACCACTTCATCAGAAAGCAGGCAAACGCAGTCCCCTGATTTGTGTGCCATTCTGTTGAGGGCTTCCAGCAGCTCTGCGTGATGTTCCCCTGCCTTCTGCTGACTCTCCACCTTGAATTGGAAGGCCAAATGCAGAGGCTTGCCATCTGACTCAGACCCTCATAAATGTCTCTTCTCCAGCAGTCCTTTGAGTGGCAGGGAGCTCGGCTGAACCTGCCCCCTTCTGCTGTGGACATGTGTCCATGTGGTGACCACCAGATTGTGAACCCAAACCCACTCTAGATCTATGTCCCACCGAGGTGTGTGTCTCTGTGCTGGTGGAGGGTGTGGGTAAGTGTCGTAACAGGTCTTCCAGGCCGCGTATCTCCAGCTCTTCAATAGAGGAGGTGTCCTCTTGGCTGGAGGTGAGGACCTTGATGGAACTGAGGGACTGGCTGGCTGAGGGCGTTGGTCGCTTGGCAGAGCTCCCTGTGAATCAAAGTAGAGATATTTAGTACATGGCAGCAGAGTCACAAGCAGGAGAGAGAGCACTCATAGTTGTGTTGAGGGAGGGATGATGTGGTGCAGGATCCTCACGTGGGTGTTCGCCGCCGACCTCACCGCCACCGCAGGCACAGTCCACGTCCTTAGCAGTCAGCACAACTCAAAGTGAGTGAGGGGCCTAATGTGGGCCACTCTACCCCCAGCCTGGGATCTCTGCCTGCTGATGTGAACCAGCTTCTCCTGCATGAAAACAGATAGAGACATTGTGAGCAGAACGCATGGCACTGTGTGGAATGTTTGTGTGGTGAGCGGAGCCATGGATGGGATGAGGACGTGAGCTCTTGAGGATATGAGCCTGATGGAGATGTGAGGGTGTGTGAGAGAGTTAGTTGTGTTGTCCCTTGAGGTGTGAGATCCCTATGGATGTGTGATGGGTTTGGAGTGTGCGCTGAGAGTGATGAGGCGGTTGACTTACCCTGGCTGAACGGATGAGAGCATCCATCCACTTCCTACACCGGATGGCTGACCTCCTTCTGTGCTAATAAAAAAGAAAATGCTGGAAATACCCAGAAGGTCGTGACATTTGTGGAGCGAGAAACAGAGTTAAGGGACAAGATTTTTATCTTCCAGTGGAGGTGCGAGTCGGGTCAAGTAACACTTTATTTCTGGAAAAACAATTTACCTCTGCCTTTCCCCACACCATTTTCATTTGGCCTTTTCACGACTCTGGAAAGCCAGGCCCTGGGTGCAAAATGCACACATTAAGGACCATAGGAGAATTGCATTTCCTCCCACACACAATTTTCAGGTGCTGGTGTGGGTTTTGTAAGCCCTAAAAAAATACCTACTTGGAGAGTTTGTGACCTCTAGGGGAAACTTGCTGAGTAGTCAGGAATATTTTGAAAATTAAGTATAAAATGTTTTTTCACCTTCAAATTAGATGCTGTATTGTAATGTAGATGTGTTTTTAATGCAATGATTCATCATAGGAAACTTTCCTGCAAAGGTGAGTTGATCCTTACATTGACCACCATTTTGTAAGTGTTGTCATGCATTTCAGAAGAAAGTGTCATAATGCATAATATAATCTGTCAGTTTCTGGCAATGTAGCTGGAAGCTTTTGTTATAGCCGTTATGAATGTTTGGCTGTGTTTCAAAATCTTATAATGACTTCAGCTCAGTCCGTGATCTATCAATCCAAGAACAATTGACACTTTTAAGAAGCTGTAGTACCAGAATAGGCACTTAAGAATTACACTTTTTCTTCTTTTCTGTAATAATGATAGTGGGTTTGAATTCAGGGCTTTATTAGATTGTTAGAGGTCTAATTTTTTTCCAATTATTTGAAAATAATTTTCGTTGTTATTGCATGATTCCTGAGGACTGTACATAGTGGATACTGGTTGAATGACTATGGAGGGTAGATGCGGGACATGGAGTGGCATGGTTGTAAACATCATAACTGTGTTGCCACTGTTCCTGTTATGGCACCTTCAAAAATGTTGCATTAAGCAGCCTCTGAAACCTGCGTTCGTCGAAAAGCTCTGTCCGCAAATACAACCTGTAACAGAGTCATTTGCACCAAAGGTTCACAGGCTCGATTCCCAATCTGTGCAGTTGGGGGCATTACAATTAGCCTCAGTGTCCCTGGGAGAAGAAGAGACAAACCAACTTGCTCCAAATCACTATCCAGGAGCAGCTGATGGAAAAGTGTGTGTGCGGATATGGGATAAGGGTTAGATTGGGCTTGGCTTTTCTGTTCCCCATGGTTGAATATTTTTTCATCACTGTTATTGTTTAAAGTATGAAAAATGGCCCACTGGACATGTTGTCAGAGTTGGAGGAAAGTTAGAGGACTGCACCTCAATTCATACCCTGATGAAAATCAATGCCTTCAGCTGAGGACAAAGGGGAAACAATATTCAAGAGCAGACTGTTGTCTCCGCTCTACAGTAGAAAGATGTGATAGCACAGGCTGTCTAATAAGTGCGGAACTTAGTTTCAGTGACACGGTTACTCCCCCACCCACCCCCCACCAGTTAGAGAACCTGTGGGGGTCCCTCATCAATTCTCTCCGGGAAATAAATAAAAATAAATTTAAGTGTTGTTAGGCATTCAGGACAGCACCGGGCCTTCTACTCGATCAAGGCCCCAGTCAGGTGGAAATCTCACCCCCAAGAACTGCCCACCAACCAGAGGCCAGCAGCACCACCAGGAGCTGCTGGTAATGCTCTGAGGCCTTCACCAGGGATCATCACTGGATCCCTGGAGACAGGTGTACAATGACAGGATCGCGGGGAGAGCCTCGCCAATGAAGGGTGGGGTGCAGGAGCGTCAGATGCAAAGACAGGAATTGACCTTCAGTGATCCCCCTACCTTCCTGATGCTGGGTCCCTCAATCAGGCACTGAGTTCCTGTGACTGAGGAACCCCCACCTGGTAGGCTGCTGGCAAACCCAAGAGGGTTTGCTAGGTGATCTGGGAGGCATGGGGGAGACCTGTGCAAACCTCCATTAAATCCCTGAGCCACCATTAGTTCCCAGTGGGCTCAGGGATAATTGGCTTTAAGTGACTCATTAATGAATCAAGCGTTTTTAAAATTTATTTCTTCAAAGGATGCGAGAGTCACTGGCTAGGCCAGTATTTATTGCCCATCCCTAATCCCCTTGTTCAGAGGGTATTTAAGAGTCAACCACATTGCTGTATGGAATTACATGTAGGACAGCAAATTTCCTTCCCTAAAGGGCATTAATGAACCAGATGTTACAACAATCAGCAATGGTTTCATGGTCATTGCCAGACTTCTAATTCCAAGTTTCACCATCTGCCATGGTGGGATTCGAACCGGCACACTGGAATACTAGTCCAGTGACAATACCATTATGCCACCACCTCCCCCTAATTGACATCCTGCAGCCAGGTGGAATTTCCACACCACTCCCACCCCCTCCCCCTGCCCCCCCCCTCCCCCCCACCCACCCGCTAAATGTGGGGCATTTTTCCCACTGCCGAGAATCAGATGTAGGTGCTCCGGTCCGATTCTGCTGCCCAATTCTCCCACGCAACTCCATGCCCTCATGCTTGCTCCCTAACTGTCATTTAGTTTAACATATACAACTGACATAGGGGTCAGATGTGGCTCAGTGATAGCACCTTTGCTTCTGAGTTAGACGTTTGTGGGTTCAAGTCTCACTCCAGTGACTTGAGCACTAAATCTAGACTAACACTCCAATGAAGTGCTGCAGTGTCAGAGGCACTGTGAAATGCAATATTTAACTGAATTCCCTACCTGCCCTGATAGCTAAGCATTAAAAATCCTGTGGCACGATTTCAAAAATGGGAGGTCCTCTCTTGTCAATATTTAGCCTTCAACTAAAGTTAGTAAAACAGATTTTATGGTCATTGTCACATGGCTATTTGTGGGAAATCGCTGTATGCAAATTATTGCCACTGCTCCTACATTTCAACAGCAATTGCACTTTAAATCGTTCTATCACTTTGCGATGTCCTGAGGTCAAGGAAGGTGCTATTTAAATGCATGTGCTTTTTTCACACTGGGGGCTCTGTTTGAAAACATTTCCTGATAGTGGCAAAGCAAAAATCAGTTCTGCGCCTGCAGCTGCATTCACCCTGAGAATGGCTTCTTTAAAAACCTCCGAATCAGCAAGGAGAGACTGCGCACAGCACATGGATGTGAGCTGAATTAATGATCACTCAGCTATTTGCCTGAATGACTTCAAGCATGTCAGATTCTCCAGTTACTTAGCAGCAGAAATGTCATAGTTCCTCCAGCAGATAGTTACCATAGCAACGGTGACATCATTATAGACATAGTGATGCATGAAAATTCAAATGACTGGGACTGGTTGCTAGGATGTAAACTTGGAGAAGTCACTGGGCACTGTGTCAAGGGAATGGAATCTACTGAACACTCTGTACTTTCATTGTGGGATATCTAGCTGGGAGGCCTGCCTGTCACGTGGGCCCCTTGCTCTAGCTGTGAGCAGGCACCGGTCCCAGTTAGACTCATTTCTTGAACGTCACAGAGCTGTAACAGGAGCTGTGGTCAGCTGTGTTGGAACAGAAGGTGCTATTCATTTTTTTTAAAGCCGCCTGTAAAACCTCATTTACCTATAAGCAACAACTCTTTGCAAAGAGTAAGCACCGGGCAGCTAAAACCCAGTGCACAGGTAAGACGCAATATTCTCAATGGGCAGTTTGAGGGAGGGAGTTAGGGGAAACTTGAGAATCAGTGTTACTCCTTCTGTTAAATTGGAGAATATAGTGTTGACATTGCCTGAGGTAGTGCATTAAAGTTTGGTTAATTGGAACAATTTGGTTTCGGAAATAAAATGAACAATTTTTTAAAGTTAAGCCCCATTAAGTCAGCCCCATTAGTATTAATTTATGCAATGTGGGAATTAATTGCTATCTGGCACAATGTCCCCAATAAACGAACATTCCTATTCATAGCCACCCCTTCATTATTACAATCTTAATTTGGTGTGGGATCAAGGCCCAACTGCTTCTAATAGAAACTCTGTGATGTCCCACATACTGTTATAACAAGTGTACCTGCAAATATATGCCACAATGTCTTGTCATACACCATAGCAATACAGCCATTCTTACTGGTTATCTAGATAGTATTGTCACTATGTATTGACAGGATCATGCTATCTTGCTTGCAGGCTAGTGGATGGACCAATTTTCTACTTGGCTGGGCTCCAGGTAGGCACAGCATATCACAGGTGTCCTCCACCTCCTGTGTGAGTAGTGCGCCCACATTTTCTGACCCAGGTCATTTTCACGGGCAACTCCTTCTTCCAAGCACAACAGCAGCGTCTGGCACTAGAAAAGTGGGTAGGACATAAGAGTGCAGCCATTGGCCTGAAAGAACTGTGCTGAACCCATGGCTATCGGCTTCTGTGGGGGCCGGTGGGGGGCAACAGAAGTTACAGGCCATGAGATTCAAAAGTCATGCTTGGAGGGCACAGGGCAAAAATGTTTTATTAATTTCAGCAGCTGAAGATCTTCAGAGTGCTTCAAGGACCCCTCCCCCCTACAGAATCTTTGTAGCCCAGAGGCAGACAGAGATGGAGGTGAGGCAGGAGACCAGGACTGCCCCCTCCTGCCTCACCTATAAGTTTACGTAGGCTTTTTCTCCCTTATCTCAGCCAAGTGGCAATTCTTCTCATGAGCCAAATATTTGGTGGGTCTGCTTGCTGTCGGACATCACATCCAATTCATGTCCATCTTTTTCCAGGAGGTGTTGCTGGAGGATGATCAGGAATGAGAAGCTTGACTGATCCCCTGCCTGCCCCAGCAGCCCTGTGGCGGTGACCTAATGGAACAGGTCTCTACCCCTATCTGCTGTTCCCTGATCCTGGATCCTGGAACTTCCCCTGCATAGCCAAGAGGCAAATCGACCTGAGGTCTTTCTCCTGTCAGAAGTCAATGAGGTATCTATGCTGCTGCAATTCTAGCCTCTTTCACATTCCCGATTTTAATAGCTCCGTCATTGGTACCTGTCATTGGTACCTGTGCCTTCGGCTGTCAAGGTCCTAAGCTCTACTTAAACCGTTACACTTCTCTACCTCTCTTTACTCCTTTAACACTCTCCTTAAAACCTATAGCTATGACCAAGCTTTTAATCCTACTCCCAATATCTCTAATGGCTCGGTGTCAAATTTTATTCAATACCACTCCTGTGAAGCACCTTGAGATGTTTTCCTACAGTAATGGAATATAAATGCCAGTTATTGGTATTGACCGTGCCAAGACATCAAGTGGCCCAATTAGTATAATAAATCACCAAGTAAGCTTCTGCACCATGCAGAACAGGAAGGAATGTTACTCCACCACTGGTCCATATTGAGTTAGTTCCTCTCAGCTGCTGCAGGAGCAGATGTGCCACAACTAGCCACAGAGCTGCTGGGGCAGGCAGGGGATCAGTCAAGCTTCTCATTCCTGATCATCCTCCAGCAACACCTCCTGGAAAAAGATGGACATGAATTGGATGTGATGTCCAACATCAAGTGGACACCAAATGTTTGGATCATGAGAAGAATTGCCACTTGGCTGAGATAAGGGAGAGTGGCCAGTCACTGAGGAATGGTGCTCCAGTAAGACAGCACTTTTAAGAGGGGAAATGGGAAACGGGGAGAAATTTGGAGTGGAAATTTCAGCAGTCACTTGAATGACTTGGTAAAGCGAATGCGCCTTTTCGAGAGATTGAAGTGAAACTTCAGAAGGGTAGACAATCAACAAATACTTAACTTCCAAATGTATTTGGCTTGCAAGTTAAAGTTGGTGATGCGCATGATGGGAAGTCTGAAAACTAAAACCAATTGCTACATGATGCCAATGGTCTGTCATTTTGAGTGTGAAAAGTGCCAAAATGGTGGCAATGGCGACAGAATCAACCTACAAGTGGTAGCAGAATCAAAAAACTTCTTAGGCAGATGGTGCTTCGATTATTCAAGTTCTTTGTCCATTATGGTCACAAGAATAGGGCTGTCGTCAGCTATTTCCACGCTACCAAGTTATAGACTAAAGATCTGTACCCACAGTTTCTCACTCATTACATCCCTAATTTCAAACAGGTGCTCAAGCATAAGACATTGAACTGTATAACATATTGAATGTAATAAATCATCCCACCATGTCCTACCATGGGGAGAAAATAAGTGAAATAAATGAGTGGTTACTAAGTCATGGTGGGAAACTTAAGAGGTGGTCATAAGCTAGGTCAAAAAAATGGTTTGAGAAGGTTTACAAAGGTGCAGGAAAGAAGTGGAGAGATGGAGTGGTATGGAGAAAGAGTTCTGGAGTGAAGTCAGGGGTGGTGAAAGGTTGTGTAACAACAATGAATATTGACAAACAATGATGGATTGAATGTTGTACAAACAATGATGGGGGTAAAGGTTATGTAAACAATGATGGGGATGAAGGTTATACAAACAATGATGGGGGTGAAGGTTATGTAAACAATGATGGGGGTGAATGTTGAACAAACAATGATAGGGGTGAAGGTTATGTAAACAATGATGGAGGTGAAGGTTATGTAAACAATGATGGGGCGAAGGTTATGTAAACAATGATGGTGTTGAAGGTTATACAATGATGGGGGTGAAGGTTATGTAAACAATAATGGGGTGGAAGGTTATGTAAACAATGATGGAAGTGAAGGTTATACAAACAATGATGGGGGTGAAGGTTATATGAACAATGATGGGGGTGAAGGTTATGTAAACAATGATGGGGGTGAAGGTTATGTAAACAATGATGGGGGTGAATGTTGAACAAACAATGATGGGGGTGAAGTTTATACAAACAATGATGGGGTGAAGGTTATGTAAATAATGATGGGGGTGAATGTTGAACAAACAATGATGGGGGTGAAGGTTATGTAAACAATGATGGGGGTGAAGGCTATGTAAACAATGATGGGGGTGAATGTTGAACAAACAATGGTGGGGGTGAAGTTTATACAAACAATGATGGGGGTGAAGGTTATGTAAACAATGATGGGGGTGAATGTTGAACAAACAATGATGGGGGTGAAGGTTATGTAAACAATGATGGGGGTGAATGTTGAACAAACAATGATGGGGTGAAGGTTATACAAACAATAATGGGGTGGAAGGTTATACGAACAATGATGGGGGTGAAGGTTATATAAACAATGATGGGGGTGAAGGTTATGTAAACAATGATGGGGGTGAATGTTGAACAAACAATGATGGGGGTGAAGGTTATGTAAACAATGATGGGGGTGAAGGTTATGTAAACAATGATGGGGGTGAATGTTGAACAAACAATGATGGGGGTGAAGGTTATGTAAACAATGATGGGGGTGAAGGTTATGTAAACAATGATGGGGGTGAATGTTGAACAAACAATGATGGGGGTGAAGGTTATACAAACAATGATGGGGGTGAAGGTTATGTAAACAATGATGGGGATGAATGTTGAACAAACAATGATGGGGGTGAAGGTTATGTAAACAATGATAGAAGTGAAGGTTATACAAACAATGATGGGGTAGAAAGTTATGTAAACGATGATGGAGGTGAAGGTTATGTAAACGATGATGAGATTGAAGGTTATATAAATAATGATGGGGTTGAAGATTCTACAAACAATGATGGGATGAAGGTTGTACAAACAATAATGGGGTTGAAGGTTATGTAAACAATGATGGGGTTGAAGGTTATGTAAACAATGATGATGTTGAAGGCTGTACAAACAATGATGGGATTGAAGGTTATGTAAACAATGATGGGCGTGAAGGTTATGTAAACAATGATGGGGATGAAGGTTATGTAAACAATGATGGAGGTGAAGGTTATACAAACAATGATGGGGGTGAAGGTTATGTAAACAATAATGGGGTTGAAGGTTATGTAAACAATGATGGGGTGAAGGTTATACAAACAATGATGGGGTGAAGGTTATACAAACAATGATGGGGGTGAAGGTTATGTAAACAATAATGGGGTTGAAGGTTATGTAAACAATGATGGGGTGAAGGTTATACAAACAATGATGGGGGTGATGGTTATCTAAACAATGATGGGGGTGAATGTTGAACAAACAATGATGGGGGTGAAGGTTATGTAAACAATGATGGGGGTGAAGGTTATGTAAACAATGATGGAAGTGAAGGTTATACAAACAATGATGGGGGTGAAGGTTATGTAAACAATGATGGGGTGAAGGTTATGTAAACAATGATGGGGTGAATGTTGAACAAACAACGATGGGGTAGAAAGTTATGTAAACAATGATGGAGGTGAAGGTTATGTAAACGATGATGGGATTGAAGGTTATATAAATAATGATGGGGTTGAAGATTTTACAAACAATGATGGGATGAAGGTTGTACAAACAATGATGAGGTGAAGACTATGTAAACGATAATGGGGTTGAAGGTTATGTAAACAATGATGGTGTTGAAGGCTGTACAAACAATGATGGGATTGAAGGTTATGTAAACAACGATGGGAGTGAAGGTTATGTAAACAATGATGGGATGAAGGTTGTACAAACAATGATGGGGGTGAAGACTAAGTAAACAATGATGGGGGTGAAAGTTATACAAACAATGATAGGGGTGAAAGTTATACAAACAATGATGGGGTGAAGGTTATATAAACAATAATGGGGGTGAAGGTTGTATAAACAACGATGGGGTGAAGGTTATACAAACAATGATGGGGGTGAAGGTTATGTAAACAATGATGGGGGTGAAAGTTATACAAACAATGATGGGGGTGAAGGTTGTGTAAACAATAATGGGGTGACGGTTATACAAACAGTGATGGGGTTGAAGGTTATGTAACAATGATGGGGGTGAAGGTAATACAAACAATGATGGGGTGAAGGTTATGTAAACAATGATGAGGATGAATGCTTTACAAACAATGATGGAGTTGAAGGTTATTCAAACAATGATGGGCTGAAAAGTTTGCAATCAGCTATTCAGTGAAGGGAGGGTGGGTTGCATTTCATTCACAAGATAGGTAAGTCATCTTACTATTGGTAAAGTCATTGGCGCGATAGACATTTTCATCAAATTCACTGAGAGGCATTTCTTCTTTCCATTTATTTTAACGTTTGCTCTTGTTATTTTAAAGGCCAAACAAAAAGTAGCTTGGAGTAAGCCTTCAAGAAAGAAGTATTTTGTGGCAGTACACTTTACTGCCACTAGATGTCTGTGTTATGCTTTGTCATTGAAGGAAGTGACATACTGCAGCCAAAAATTTATTAACATTCAAGTGTTAACTCATGCTCTGTTTCTTGGTCATTTTGTGCAAATTGCATTATTCAAGTAGCAGACCAGCGACAAATAGTAAGATTAGAAATTCGCTAAATGCTGTGCCTTCCAAATTTGTTTCCCTTTAAATACAACACAGGGTTGTCTGATTCCTATTGTGAAAAAGGAGCCTTATTCCAAGAGCCATTTATTTAACTTTATCTTCTTTAAATAAATGATGAAGCAATGTTGAAAGCTATACACAACACTCTTCTTTTCCAAACAAAATAGATGGTTTCCAAAACAATTTTTAATCAGGACAATAAAGCCTCTTTAAGTTGAATTTTTAAGTTGAGGGAAAAGCACTGGACAAAAATGGCAGGAAATTCATTTTCTCTGAAGAGTATATTTCATTATGTAAGAATCTAGTTGCATTTTCCCTTGCATTGTTGCAGAGATTTAAGCTATAGTGCAACTTATTGTTAATCATCTCATTATTTTGTCTAGCTCAGATGTGCTACATTGTTAGCAAAAAGTTGGCAGCCAGCTGAAAACACCACTGGTTAAGCCTGAGGAGGTGTCTATTAGAACAGTGTAGTCGGCTGGAATTCTGTGAGGTTGGGCAGTCTCTTGAAGAATAAATATAGTTTTAACCATTGTGACTTGACTCTGGATCATTGGAGAGTACTTCAGGTGCCCAGTTTCCTGGCAGCAGTCAAGATTTATTCATGCTATGCCACTGGTCTGTGGCACTTTTATTCCAGCCAGACCACCAGATCATAGGCTGGTCACTTGGCAATAATCAAAGATGGCTCATGTCTCCTGTCAGGAAACCAGGCATAGCCACAGAAGTGGCTGATAGATGTCGTCATTTGAAACATCATTCCAAAGACATCTCAATACAGGTCATTGCTGCAGGAGTTACTCAGGGTGGTGTCCTAGGCTGAACCAGCTTCAGCTGTTTCATCAATGATCTTCCCTCCGTCATAAGGTCAGAAGTAGGGATGTTCACAGATGCATAATGTTCAGCACCATTCACAACTCCTTAGATAATGAATCATTCCATGTCTATATGCAGAAATACCTGGACAATATCCAGGCTTGGGCTGATAAGTGGCAAGTAACATTCATGTCACACAAGTGCCAGGCAATGACCATCTCCAACAAGAGAGAATATAACCACTTCCCCTTGTTATTCAGCAGCATTACCATCGCTGAATCCCCTACTATCAACAGCTTGGGTGTTACCATTGACCAGAAGCTGAACTGAGCAGCCATATTTATACTGTGGCTTCAAGGCCAGGTCAGAGGCTGGGAATTCTGCGACGAGTAACTCAACTCTTGACTCCCCAAAGCCTGACCACCATCTACAAGGCCTAAGTCAGGAGTGTGATGGAATACTCCCCACTTGCTTGGATGAGTGCAGTTCCAACAACACACAAGAAGCTCAACACCATCCAAGACAAAGCAGCCTGCTGGATCAGCATCACATCCACCAACTTAAACATTTGCTCCCTCCACCACTGACACACAGTGGCAGCAGTATGTACTAGTGTGGGGAGGCGGTGATGTAGTGGTACTTTCAGTGGGCTAGTTATCCAAAGAATCAGAGTAATGCTCTTGGGACCTGGGTTCAAATCCCACCAGAGCAGATGGTGGAATTTGAATTCAATAAAAATCTGGAATTAAAGGTCTAATGATGACCATGAAGTTGTTGTAAGAACCCATCTGGCTCACTAATACTCTTCCTTTAGGGAAGTAAATCTGCCATCCTAGACTGGCCTACATGTGACTCCAGACCCACAGTAATGTGGTTGAATCTTATCCGTCCTCTGAAATGGCCTAGCAAGCCACCCAGTTAAAGTCCATAAGGAATTATTTGACTGAAGTATATAAGATCTTGAATGGTATTGGCAAGGTATTGAAAGGATGTTGCCTCTTGTGGGTGAGTCCAGAACTAGATGGTACTGTTTTAAAATTAGGGGTCGCCCTTTTAGGACAGAGATGAGGAGAATTTTTTTCTCTCAGGGGGTTGTGCGACTTTGGAACTCTCTGCCTCAGAAGGTGGTGGAGGCAGGGTCATTGAATATTTGTAAGGCAGAGGTAGATAGATTCTTGTCAGGCAAGGGAATCAAAGGTTATCAGAGGTAGATGGCATGCCAGGAGCAGCACCAGGCATACCTAAAATAAGGTATCAACCTGGTGAAGCTACAACTCAGGACTACTTGCACACCAAACAGCGTAAGCAGCATGCAATAGACAGAGCTAAGCGCTCCCAGAACCAATGGATCAGACCTAAGCTCTGCAGTCCTACCACATCCAGTCATGAATGATGATGGACAATTAAATAACTCACTGGAGGAGGAGGCTCCACAAATATCCCCATCCTCAATGATTAGCCGAGCACATTAGTGCAAAAGATAAGGCTGAAGCATTTGCAACAATCTTCAGCCAGAAGTGCCGAGTGGATGATCCATCTCGGCCTCCTCCGGAGGTCCCCAGCATCACAGTTGCCAGTCTTCAGCCAATTTACTCCACGTGATGTCAAGAAATGGCTGAAGATACTGGACACTGCAAAGGCTATGGGCCCTGACAATATTCCGGCAATAATACTGAATAGTTCTTGCAATAGAGGGACTGCAGTGAAGGTTTACTAGACTGCTTCCTGGGATGGCGGGACTGACATATGAGGAGAGATTGAGTCAGTTAGGATTATATTCGCTGAAGTTCAGAAAAATGAGGGGGATCTCACAGAAACCTATAAAATTCTAACAGGACTAGACAGGGTAGATGCAGGAAGGATGTTCCTGATGGTGGGGGAGTCCAGAACCAGGGGTCACAGTCTGAGGATACGGGGTAGACCATTTAGGACTGAGATGAGGAGAAATTTCTTCACCCAGACAGTGGTGAGCCTGTGGAATTCACGACCACAGAAAGTAGTTGAGGCCAAAACATTGTATGTTTTCAAGAAGGAGTTAGATATAGCTCTTGGGGCGAAAGGGATCAAAGGATATGGGGAGAAAGCAGGAGCAGGTTATTAAGTTGGATGATCAGACATGATCATAATGAATGGCAGAGCAGGCTCGAAGGGCCGAATGGCCTACTCCTGCTCCTATTTTCTATGTTTCTATGTGTCTAAGACTTGTGCTCTAGAACTTGCTGCGCCCCTAGCCAAGCTGTTCCAGTACAGCTACAACACTGGATTCTACCCAACTATGTGGAAAATTTCCCAGGTATGTCCTGTCCACAAAAAGTAGGACAAATCCAACCCAGCCGATTATCGCCCCATGAGTCTACTCTTGATCATCAGTAAAGTGATGGAAGGGGTCTTCAACAATGCTACCAAGTGGCACTTGCTTGGAAAGAACCTGCTCACTGACATTCAATTTTGATTCTGCCAGGATCACTCAGCTCTTGACCTCATTACAACCTTGGTTCAAACATGGACAAAAGAGCTGAACTCCCGAGGTGAGGTGAGAGTGACTGCCCTTGACATCAAGGCAGCATTTGACTGAGTGTGGCATCAACATACGAACGTACAAACATACGAATTCAGAACAGGAGTAGGCCACTTGGCCCCTCAAGCCTGCTCCACCATTCAATAAAATCATGGCCGATCTGATTTTAACCTCATATTCCTGCCTACCCCGATAACCTTTCACCCCCTTGTTTATCAAGAATCTATCTACCTCTGCCTTAAAGATATTCAAGGACCTCAACACCTTTTGAGGAAGAGAATTCCAAAGTCTCTCAATCCTAAATGAGAAACCCCTTATTTTGAAACAGTGACCCTGAGTTCTAGATTCTCCCACAAGAGGAATTATGCTTTCCACATTAACCCTGTCAAGTCCCCCAGGATCTTATATGTTTCAATCAAGTCGCCTCTTACCCTCCTAGCCTGTCCAGCCTTTCCTCATAAAATAATCCACCTATTCCAGGTATTAATCTAGTAAACCTTCTCTGAACTGCTTCCAATGCATTTACATTCTTCCTTAAATAAGGAGACCAATACTGTACACAGTACTCCAGATGTGGTCTAACTAGTGCCCTGTATAACTGAAGCATAACCTCCCTACTCTTGTATTCAAGTCCCCTCACAATAAATTATAACATTCTATTAGCTTTGCTGATTACTTGCTACACCTGCATATTAACCTTTTGTGATTCATGCACTAGGACACCCAGATCCATCTGAATCTCAGAGCTCTGCAATTTCTCACCATTTAGACAATATGCTTTTATTATTCTTCCTGTCAAAATGGACAACCTCACATTTTCCTACATCATGCTCCATTTTCCAAATCTTTGCCTACTCACCCAACCTATCTATATCCTTTTGTAGCCTCTTTACATCCTCTTCACAAGTTATTTTCCTATCTACCTTTGTGTCATCAGCAAATTTAGCATACCGCAGTCCCTTTGTCCAAATCATTTATATAAATTGTAAAGAATTGAGACCCCAGCACTGATCCCTGTGACGCATCACTTGTCACATCCTGCCAACCAGAAAATGAGCCATTTATGCCTACTCTCTAGTTCCTGTTAGCTAGCCAATTTTCTATCTATGCCAATATGTTACCCCCTACACCATGAGCTTTTAATTTCTTCAATAACCTTTGATAAGGCACCTTATCAAATGCCTTCTGAAAAGCTGGGTACAGCACATCTACCAGTTTCCCTTTATCCACAACACCCTTCAAAGATCTCCAATAAATTGGTTAAACATGATTTCCCTTTCACAAAACCATGTTGACTCTACCTGATTACCATGAATTTATCTAAGTGTCCTATCATAACGTTTTTAATAAGAGCTTCGAACATCCTATGACAGATGTTTAGCTAACTGGCCTATAATTTCCAGCTTTCTGTCTCCCTCCCTTTTTGAACAAAGGAGTTACATTTGCCATTTTCCAATCTAATTGAACCTTCCACAAATCTAGTGAATTTTGGAAAATTAAATCCAGTGCATCAACTATCTTACTAGCCACTTCTTTTAAAACCTTAGGATGAAATCCATCAGGACCTGAGGACTTGTCAAACTGCAGGTTCAACAATTTGCTCAGCACCATTTCCTGGTGATTGTAATTTTTTTGAGTTCCTCCCTCCATTCCAATTCTTGATTTACAGCTATTTCTGGGATGTTACTTGTATCTTCTATAGTGAAGACTGATGCAAAATACCTGTTCAATTTATCTGCCATCTTTTTTTCCATTTTTAATTCTCCAGGCTTACTTTCTATAGGATCAACGCTCACTTTGTTAACTCTTTTCTTTCTTAAATATCTGTAGAAACTCTTACTGTCTGTTTTTATATTTCTAGTTAGCTTTCTCTCATGCTGTAATTTTTCCCTCCTTTTTAATCTTTTAGTCATTCTCCACTGTTATTTATATTCTGTCCAATCTTCTGACCTGCCACCCACCTTTGCACCATTATATGCTTTTACTTTAAGTTTGATACTATATTTAACTCTTTTAGTTAACCACAGATGGTGGATCCTCCACTTGGAATTTTTCTTTCTTGTTGGAATGTATCTATTCTGTGTATTCTGAAAAATCTTCTTAAATGTCTGCCACTGGATCTCTGTTGACCTATCCCATAATCTAATTTGCCAGTTCACTTTCTCTGCTTTCATGCCCCCATAATTGCCTAATTTAAGTTTAAAATACTAAGGCAGAATACTCTGGTCAGTGTGCGGGGGTGGGCCCGACATGCCGACGCATAAAATGACGTGCGATGATGCCAGGCATGCATCCCGATGTCATCGCATGCCATCGCAATACTTCGTTCGGCGTGCACCCGCCGAAATGTCAATGGCCTATTCAGGCCATTAAGAAATTAATTAAAGCACTTAAGAATGCTGCCATACAACCATAGAACCATAGAAAAGTTACAGCACAGAAGGAGGCCATTCAGCCCATCTTGTCCATGTGCCCTTTCTAATCCCACCTTCCTGCACCCCGCCCAAAGCCCTGTATCTTACAGCACTTAAGGTGCAGATCCAGGTACTTTTTAAAAGAGTTTAGAGTTTCTGCCTCTACCACCAACTTGGGCAGCGAATTCCAGACGCCCACTACTCTCTGCGTAAAAAAGTTCTTCCTCATGTACCCCCTACACCTTCTGCCACTTATCTTGAAACTATGTCCCCTGGTTGGCGGGCAGACAAAAAGCCCAAGCGGCCTTCACATTTTTCAGGAAACCTCATCCACGGGTGGGATGAGGTTTCCTGAAGCTTTCATTGAATAAATAAATAAATTGTCATAAATTTACAAACAGTCACATGAGGGAACATGTTTAAATAAATTTTTAAATAATTTCTGTCATGATTTTATTATACATTCAATCTCCCTGAGGCAGCTCGATGAAAGTGCGCAGGCCCTGACTCTCCCTCCTCCCCCCACCCGCACAGCGCAATCGGCCACGATTTACGCTGGGCGGGCCTTAATTGGCCTGCCCGCGAAAAATGGCGGAGCAGAGCCGATTGCAGGTGGTGATCAGCTCCGTGCCCACCCTTGCCCACTCCCATCCAGCCCACCTGCCATAGGAAAAATCTTGCCCCTAGCGTTAGACCCAGTCTTCTCTTCCTCTGTATGTAAAATTCAATCATATTATGATCACTGCTACCCAGGAGTGCCTTCACTATGAGGACATTAATTAACCCTATCTCATTGCACAATACCAGGTCCAGTATAGCCTGCTCCCTGGTTGGCTCCAGAACGTGCTGATCTAAGAAATTATCCCAAAAACATTATTTGAGGCTCTGCTTCTTAGTATGGTACCTAGCATGGACTGTGCATTATCTCTTTCCTTGTCCTGCCTATGTTGTTGGTACCTACATGGACCATGATGACTGGACCCTCCCACTCCCACTGCAAGCTCCTCTCCAGCCCTGAGCAGATGTCCCAAACCCAGGCACCAGGCAGGCAACACAGCCTTATGGACTCTAACTCTTTGCTGCAGAGAAGAGTGCCAGTCCCCCTCACTATACTATCCCCTACCCCCACTACATTCCTCTTTGCTCCCTCCACTTGAACGGCTTCCTGTACCATGGTGCCATGGCCAGCCAGCTCATCCACCTTGTAAACCTTGCTTTCATCCACTCAGATTGTGAGCACTTCAAACCTGTTTGACAATGGCAAAGTCTGAGGCTCCTCCACTCCTGTCTGCTTGGTCCTTTTATCTGCCCCAGTCACAGTCACATCCTCCTGTCCCTCACTGCTGACACTATTCAGAGAGGTGTGACTGTCTTCTGGAACAAAGCATCCAGGTATTTCTCATCCTCCCTTATGATACGCAGTGTCTGCAGTTCAGCTTCCAGATCAATAATCCTGATCTAGAATTCCTCTAGCTGCTTACACTTTCTATAGACATGTTTGTCCTGGATTGCCTTGGCGTCCAAAAGACCCCACATTCCACAGCTGCAACATAACATCTGTCTTGCCATTGTTGCTTATGTTATTTAGTTACTTTAATTACTTCCTTAATTAACTTAGAGGAACTCCTATGTATGCTACAATTTACTGTGCTTATTAAATGCTAGTACCATTGACAACTAAAAGTTACATTTTTCTTAACTACACAGGCATGTGTTTAATTATTTTATTTTAATTTTGAAGTTTTAGTTCTATTTTATTTATATATCTCCCTGAACTCCTGTGTTCCAAGCTGTCTATTAACACACTGTCCCTAACACAAAGCACTTACCAACCATTCAATTTACTATCAATTTACAGAAGTTCAGTGCCTATACCATTTTAAACCCCAGGAACAGAATAAACCTTAACTGCATCCTAGAAATTCACCAGATACTCACCAAGCAGCCAGCTTCCTCTCCAACCAATCAAATTGTTTATTTGCTGTGATGTCACTATTTGTTTTCTCACACTGTTTTCAATCTCCCGACTGTCTCTCCACTCGTGCTGTTTTCAATCTCCCGACTGTCTCTCCACTCACGCTGTTTTCAATCTCCCGACTGTCTCTCCACTCGCGCTGTTTTCAATCTCCCAACTGTCTCTCCACTCACAGTTTTCAATCTCCCGACTGTCTCTCCACTCACGCTGTTTTCAATCTCCCGACTGCCTCTCCACTCGCGCTGTTTTCAATCTCCCGACTGTCTCTCCACTCGCGATGTTTTCAATCTCCCGACTGTCTCTCCACTCGCACTGTTTTCAATCTCCCGACTGTCTCTCCACTCGCGCTGTTTTCAATCTCCCAACTGCCTCTCCATTCGCGCTTTCAATCTCCCGACTGTCTCTCCACTCGCGATGTTTTCAATCTCCCGACTGTCTCTTCACTCGCGCTATTTTCAATCTCCCGACTGCCTCTCCTCTCGTGCTGTTTTCAATCTCCTGACTGCCTCTCCTCTCGTGCTGTTTTCAATCTCCCGACTGCCTCTCCACTCGCGTTGTTTTCAATCTCCCGACTGCCTCTCCATGGAGGCCACTCAATGACCCCTAGCAAAACTGGAGTCAATGGGGATCAGGGGGAAAACTATCCACTGGTTGGAGTCATACCTGGCACAAAGGAAGGTGATTGTGGTTGTTGGAGGTCAATCTCAGTTCCAGGATATCACTGCAGGATTTCCTTAGGGCAGTGTCCTCAGCCCAACCATCTTCAGCTGCTTCATCATTGACCTTCCGTCCATCATAAGGTCAGAAGTGCGGATATTCACTGATGATTGCACAATGTTCAGCACCATTCGTGACTCCTCAGATACTGAAGCAGCCCATGTCCAAATGCAGCAAGACCTGGACAATATCCAGGCTTGTACTGAGAAGCAGCAAATAACATTCATACCACACAAGTGCCGGGCAATGACCACCTCCAACAAGAGAGAATCTAACTATCGCCTCTTGACAGTCAATGACATTACCATCACTGAATCCCCCACTATCAACATCCTGGGGATTACCATTGACCAGAAACTGAACTGGACTAGCCATATAAATACTGTGGCCATAAAAGCAGGTCAGAGGCTCAGAATCCTGTGGCGAGTAACTCACCTCCTGACTTCCCAAAGCCTGTCCACCATCTACAAGGCACAAGTCAGAAGTGTGATGGAATAGTCTCCGCTTGCCTGGACAAATGGAGCTCCAACAGCACTCAAGCTCAACACCATCCAGGACAAAGCAGCCTGCTTGGTTGGCACCCCATCCACAAACATCACTCCCTCCATCACTGACACTGTGTCAACAATGTGTATCTATAAGATGCACTGCAGGAATTCACCAAGGCTCCTTAGACAACACCTTTCAAACTCATGATCACTACCATCTAGAAGGACAAGAGTAGCCGATGCATGGAAAAACCACCACTTGGAACAGCTCCTCCAAGCCACTCATCATCCTGACTTGGAAATATATCACCATTCCTTCACTGTCGCTGGATCAAAATCCTGGAAACAGCTTCCTAACAGCACTGTGGGTGTACCTACATCACATGGACTGCAGTGGTTCAAAAGGCACCTCACCTTCTCAAGGGCAATTAGGGATGGGCAATAAATGCTGGCCTAGCCAGTGGTGCCCACATCCCATGAATGAATTAAAAAATATACAAAATGCCCTGCAGCAACTAGAAGGACAAGGGCAGCAGACGCCCTGCAACGTCCTCTCCAAGCCATGCACCAACCTGACTTGGAAATATATCACCATTCCTTCACTGTCGCTGGATAAAAATCCTGGAACTCCCTCCCTAACAGCACAGTGGCTCCTAACACCAGACAAACTGGTTCAAAAGAAGGCAACTCACAAGCACCTTCTCGGGGCAATTAGAGATGGGCAATAAATGTTAGCCTTGCCAGTGACACTCACATCCCATGAAGGAATTTTAAAAAGACAGGTGTGGTGCTTAAGCATTGCTTCTGCTGCCTGGACCATTCAGGAGGAGCTTTACAGTACAGCTCTGATTGACTATCCAGACCTACGTTCATCTGCTACATGTTCCATAACTTTACAATCATGAGTGACATTACCATCACCTGGACAGCAATTGGTTGAAGAAAAGGAGAATGAGCGGGAACAAACAAACATAGACTTAGAAAATTTCCTACATCTAGAGATGCATAAGACAAGCAAAGCACATGCTTCTGTCGGATTTATTTTAGCTTATTTTTCTTGGAAAAGGTCACTAGCCTGAAGCCAGAGGCTATAGCTGGAGGGGCACCACTGCAAATCAAGCATGGCTGACCAGGAGTCTCCTCCCACTCTTACCACCTACCATGGGAATGCTGGAAAAATTTGCAAGTTGATAAACAACATGTTTGGCCACATTAAGAATGCACCTACCAAGTTCTGGAGTGGGACTTGAACCAAGGGCTTCTGGCTTACAAGTAGGGATGCTACCCATTGCACCACAAGACCTCCACTATAAGAATGTAAAATAATGAGAAATAGGAGCAGGAGAAGACCATACAGCCTGTTGAACCTGCTCCACCATTCAGTATGATCATGGCTGATCTCGGGCTTCAACTCCACTTTCCTGCCACTCCACATATCCCTTGATTCCCTGAGAGACCAAAAATCTGTATAACTCAATCTTAAATATATTCAATGATGGGGAATTTCAAAGATCCACAACCCTTTGAGTGAAGAAATTTCCCCTCATCTCAGTCCTAAATAGTTGGGCCCTAAACCTGAAGTTGTGCCTCCTTGTTCTAGGTTCCACAATCAGGGGAAACAATGCCTCAGTGTCTAATCTGTCAAGTCCCTTCCTAATTTTGAACGTTTCAATGAAATTACCTCTCATTCTTCTCAACTCCAGAGAATATATATCCAATTTATTCAGCCTCTTATCATAATGCTCATCCTAGGGAAAAATCTAGTGAACCTTTGCTGTATTGGCTCCTATGCAAGTAATTCCTTCTTAAATATGGAGACCAAAATTGCGCACACTATTCCAGTGGCATAATTTTTAAGTCGGCAGACGGGCATGATCGGCAGGTCCGGGATTGGCCAGGGAACGGACCGCCGACCACGATCGGCCCCCGACTGCAATTCCACACTGGTTGGCCAATTAACGGCCAGCCAGCGATAACCACATGCTGAGAAGCTCAGCACTGCCAGGGTGGGGGCGGGAGGAGGGTGGGTGCTGACATCAGATGTGGCTTCACCAAAGGACCGCACAACTGTCATAAAACTTTATTATTCTTGTACTCCAATCCTATTGCAATAAAGGCCAACGTGCCATTTGCTTCCCTAATTGCTTGCTGTACCTGCATGCTAACTTTTTGTTTTCCATGTATGAGTACACCTAAGTCTCTGAACATCAACATTTACAAGTTTCATGCCTTTTAAAAAACATTCTGCTTTTCTGTTCTTATGACCAAAGTGAATAACCTCACACCTTCCCGCATTATATTCCACTTTGTTGTCCACTCACTTAACCTCTCATATCTCTTTGCTGCTGTTTTGTGGCTTCCTCACAGTTTGCATCCCCACCTAGTTTTGTATCGTCAGCAAACGTAGATACATTATTCTCTGTCTCTTCATCTAAGTCATTGATATAGATTGTGAATAGCTGAGTTTCCTGCATTGATCTTCGTGGTATTAGTCACAGCCTGACAACTTGACATTGCCCCATTTATCCCTACTCTCTGCTTCTTTTCCATTAACCAAACCTCTATCCATGCTAATATATCATCCCCAACTTCACTCTTGTGTATTAACCTTCCGTGTAGCACCTTATTGAATGCCTTTTAGGAATCCAAGTATACTACATCTACTGGTTCCCCTTTATCCACCCCTACTAATTACATCTTCAAAAAGCTATTACATTTATCAAACAGGATTTGCTTTTTGTAAAACCATGCTGACTTGTTCTAATCATACCATGCTTTTCTAAGTGCATTGTTAAGTCTTCCTTAATAATAGATTCCAGCATTTTTCTGCTGCCTGATGTCCAGCTAACTGACCTCTAGTTTCTTGTTTTTTCTTGAATAGCAGTGTTTCCTTTGCTAACTTCCAATCATTTGGGACTGTTACAGAATCTAGGGAAGTTTAGAAAATCATAGTGTTATGGACAGGGATGAGAGATCCCTTCCCTTACTGTCCATAATCAATGTGTTTTTTGGAAAACAAAGATGTGTATGTTTCCTAACCCCTGAGTGTATGGTCAATTTGAATAACCAGCAGCAAGCTTTTGTGGGTCTAAATAAAGAGAGTTATTTATTCATGCATTCACCACAAAAATCTTAATGTTACGTAACTCACTCACCACTCACACACAAACACACACACACATATGCACACAATCGAGAAAAAATATAAAGAACTTTTACAGGTTACCAAAAAAGGAATTGTTGTAAGTCATGTGATTGGCTCGTCTTAGTGCAGGCCTGGTGAAGAAGAGGTTCTTTTTCACACTTGAAGTATAGCTAGGACAATTCAATAACTGAAGTTGCATATCAAAGTCATTGCAGGATTCCCTCAAAGAGATGGATTTTTAGCAGGCCACAAAATTAGTTGCTTGCAGCCTTTCTACTGAAAGATCGGTTTTCTGCACAAGTGGACTTGAAAAGGAACAGGAATGGAGACATTATGATGTTACAATCTCCAGTTTTAAGGTATAGATGTTGCTGTTTCTTTCTGTGTTGTTTGCAGACTGGCGGGTTTTTCTCTGGTGCTTGGAATAAGAAAGATTGGTTATTTGAAGATAGTTTTGATCAGGTGACTGCATGATTGATACTTGTACTGTCCACCCAGAATGGTTTGAAGTTCAAAGACAGTGCCACAGAATGGGGGATGGATGGTGGCCATTCACACCTTCTAATGGTTTAACTGGATGCTGCAGCTCTCTTTGTTATTTATCAAGCTCAGAAACAGTGGGCCTGGAAGTCAATTGATTTTGTGTTTTGAGTAAGTCCACAACAAAAGGAGGCAAGACTTCCACAAATGGTTTTGTCTTGGTATGACTATTCAAGCAAGGCACTCCTCCCATGGTCATTAAATTAGGAACGTTTTGGAGACTTGGGATACTTCTGAATCTATGCAGAAATTTCAAAGTCACTTGACCCTTGACAGCCATCTTAGCAGCCTTTTAATGTCTAGTTTTACAAAGAAAAGGCAGTTCCAGGAAATTCTATGCTTACAGTCCATGTTTAAAGTTATGAATATGACATGCCTTTATTGGCATGACAGTAGCCAGCAGAATGGGGCAGAATTTTGAGTTCAGCGGGCGGGTGGGCGAGATCTGCGGGCCCAGGAGCAGCCTGGGAAAAGGTGCCGCTGCCCACAATCGGCCCCCGACCGCAATTTCACGCTGGCAGACCAATTAAGGCCCGCCAAGCATTAACGGCAGCTCCTCAATGGTCAGGAAGGGGCGGATGGGGGTGTGGGCCTGTCGCCTGGCAGCCTAGAGGCTGGTTTAAAACCAGCACAGTCAGGCCCTGTCAACAGGACATTATAAATTATGGATTCAAATGTGGCTGCAGACGCCAGGCGAGAGGGCAGGTTGGGTATGCACTCGGCACCCCCCCCCCAGTTTTCTGGTGAGTGCCTCGCTGTCCTCCTCGAGGAGGTGGCTACCAGGAGGGATACCCTTGTCCTCAGGAAGGAGGAGGCCACCGCATCTTACAAAAAGAGCTTGGGAGGAGGTGGCAGCACTGGTCAGCAGCCATGACGTAGTCCGGTGCACCTGGGTCCAGTGCCGCAAGAGATTTAACAATCTGTGCTCAGGAAGGGTGAGCACCAGGATGGCATTGATCAGTGTGGAGAAGGGTTAAGGGCTGGTCATCCCCCCATGGAGCTCAGGGGTGTTAGAGTCTGAGTGCCAACTGTCAATGGCGCTGGAACTGGCCAAGGGGATGAGCCCTGGCTGCTTGGACTGAGTGCCTCTCGGCTCGAGGACTATGACTCGGATGTGCTCTGCCAGGTGCTCCTCAGATGGGGTTGGCCAGGCTGCAATGGTGCTGCAGGTAGAGAGTGGACGAATCAATGCTCCTCTGTCCTTTCAGGAGAAGACAGCCCATAACAACATTGAGAGGTCACGGACTGGCGGAGGCCCCACAAACCTCCTAATCCTCATGAGGTACGAGCAGGACGCCTTGGAGCTGGAGAGGCGCCACGCATCTCGGTCAACCGGCTGAGGAGAGGCTGGGGTGTCAGATGGAGGTAAGAGTGCAGTGCACAGAGGTGAGAGTTTCAGATGATGCAAACATTCTTGTGTAGTCTCATCATTGGTGGGACCTTCAAAACCTCAAAATCTGCACCATGATGCAAATCTCCATGGTCTCACCAGGGTGCCTGGCATGCACAGTGACAGTGTGATGACTTTAACTAATGAAATGTCATTGTTCTCACTTAGATTTTCCACCATGCACCCAATCGCAGGACCCTGAAGAGCCACCCTTGATGCCAAAGGACCACCAGGCTCCAGATGCACCTGCGTTACACCCGCTCTCTGAAGCAGTCACCAGGGCAGATACCAGCACCTCGGTGGGCGTTAGATGTTCGGCTAGAATGTCGGTGCAGAACGGTGAGAGCACTTCACACTCACTTGAGGTACAGCCGGAGGCAGAGAGTGCTCAGAGCACCAGCAGTCAGAGGACTGCTAGAGACCAGGATGATGCTGAGTTGAAGGCAGATGATGAGACTCTGGAGTCGCCCATTAGGCGGCAGATGCTGGATGTCCAGCGACATGTGCAGGAGGATCTAGCGGAGATCCATGGGTGCCATGGTCTCTGTTATGGAGGAGTCCATGCGGAGCATGAGCACTGCGTTTAGTTTCATGGCCGAGCCTCCTCCATTGAGAGAGTGGCGACTGTCATGGAGAGGCTGCTTCAGGAACAGAATCAGGGGTTGCTGGGGTTGCGCTCAGATTTGCAAACCCTCACACAGGCACTGACATCAGGTGGTCAGTGCCAGTGTGGGAGATGGATGAGGCACACAGTGTCCCAGCTAGGTGCCCGTCCATCAATGGTGAGCAGGGAGGTCCAGAGCGACTTTGCGTTGACGCACGAGCTGCCTGCAGTCTCTGTGGGCTCCTCTCAGGGCGCTCTGGATGACGGCAGCAGGTCCTCCACCCCTCTGCCAGTGCCCGTGGCACCTGATGAGGCTGCAGTGACTGGGGAGATGCCAGCCGTGGCACTGGCCGCTCCCTCCCAGGCGGGGCCAGCACAGGCTCCACTGGTCAAAGGACGACTGCCAAGGCCATCAAGGCCAACAGGACCGCAGAGTCAGCAGGCTGCCTCCAATGGCCATGCCAGCGAGGTGGGGGAGCACCAAGACGTCGCACATGCAAATGTAAGTTTTAGGCACCATGAGCACAAACGGGACTGGTCACGGGTGATCATCTGTTGTGCAATGATTTCTTTATGTTTACTGGTCTGGGGTTGAAGACCAGTGAAAGTTCTGTTAATTTGATTTGACTCTCAACATGAGATAAATTTTCTTTTGCCGTATTGGCCTGAGTATGCTTCACCTTATTTTAATGTGGTGCAGGGCATGCCAAAATGTAATACTGGACATGGATAGCTCGAAATGTTATCGCACAGGTACTGAGTAGACTTTGGGGTCAAAGGAAAGGGTCATTTCAGACATCCGGGATGGAGGCAGCAGTCCTGACATGAGGTGGTAGCACTTATTTGGCAGCCTAGCTGGAGGAGCATTGGATCAAGGCGTCCCTGGTGTCCCTACCTCCCTGGAGGTTCAGAGGTCTGCCTCCTCACCCTCAGTGTTCTCCTCACTGTGCTCCTCTTCTGACTCATTACTGGATTCATCATGTATGGCCTGTGGAGCTGCCTCAAGATCCTCTTCCTCCAGTGGGTCCCCCTTTCCAGTGCCAGATTGTGGAGAGCGCAGCATGCAACCACTATCATTGACGCCCACTTGGCGGGTATTGTAGTGCTCTCTCTCTACGGTCCAGGCATCAGAAGTGAATCTTCACAAGACCTATCGTTTTCTCTGTCACCAACCTTGTGGAGGCATGGCTCCTTTTATACCGCTGCTCTTCTTTGCTTTTAGGTGGTGGAGAGGCGTCGTAAGCCACCATTTCAAGGGGTAGCTCTTATCACGTAGCAGCCACACTTCCAGTCGGGCTGGAGCACTGAAGAGCCCTGGCACCTGGGAGTGTCTGAGGATGTAGGCGTCATGGGAGCTGCCAGGGTACCTTGCACAGACTTGCAGAATCTGCATCCTGTGGTCACACACTATCTGCACGTTCATGGAGTGGAAGCCCTTCCTGTTGACGAAGGCACCGGGCTCACCTGCTGGCACCTTGGTGGCCACATGTGTGCAGTCTATAGCACCCTGGACACGGAGGAACCCGGCAATCGCTGCAAACCCTCTGGCTCGCCCAACCTGGCTGGCCTCATCCGTTCGGAAATGAATATAAGTCAATACCTGCCTGAACAGAGCTTCTGCCACCAGCTTGATGCAGCTGTGGACAGTTGCTTGGGAGACTCCACACAGATTCCCCACGGACCCCTGGAAAGAGCCGGAGGCATAGAAATTGAGGGCCATTGTGACTTATAGAGCCACTGGCATGGGGTGTCCAGCCACACAGTTGGAGGTGATCTCAGGCCCAATCATCTGACAAATGGAGGTCACAGTCTCCCTGGAGAGGCAGAGCCTCCTTCGGCATTGTACATTGGACATATTGAGGTAGCTGTAAACCCTGGCAGCAGGATTGTGGCGTCTTCTGCGGCCCCTTCCATTTTGGACTTCCTGCTGGCCCTGCGCCCCTCGTGCCTGCGCCTCTCCTCCCACAGGTCGCTCCCCTGGAAGCTGCATTTGGACATCTGGCCTCCTCTCCCTTCTGCCCCTCTCTTCTTAAGAGGAGGAGGTACTACCAGCAGAGACCACAAACCCCATTACCAGGGTAACGGAAGGCTGTCTGATACCTGGAAGGGTCCACACAGTCTGAAATCTCCGGGGTTCTTGGAGACACCAAGGTGTCTTGAAATGAAGCCTGGAAATGCTAACAATGAAGTCCCGAAGAGAGATGAAGCTGCCCTATGCCAATAAGTCACCAGCAGCAAACTATCTACCAAACTCCTCACTACTCACACCAGCAATGCTGCTAACCCTTTTTATCCCGCCCACAGATGAGGTTTTTGAAATTGTCGGCTGGCCATCTGCCTGTTTTGTCAGTGCGATGAGCACGAAATTGCATGGGCAACAAAAACTCGGCATCAATTACCTTTTTAATGGTCTTAACTGGCCCACGCACGCCCGCCAACCGAAATATCGTGTGAGTGCGCGATGTTGTCAGGACGCTCGCCCGACATCATCATGCACTATTTTGCACTCAAGTGGGTCGCGCGTGCACCTGCCCGCTCAGCAAAAATTTTGCCCCTTATCTCTGCAGCTATGCTTTAGGCTAGGATGTAGGCCATTAAGTCCAGCGGGCTTGTCAGATTTTAGTCCCCTGAGTTTCTCCAGTACTTTTTCTCCGCTGATATTAATTACCTTAATTGCCTCATTCTGATTAGCTGCTATGTTACTCTTTATTCCTGGTATATAACTTGTGTCTTCTACTGTGAAGACAGACAGAAAATATCTGTTCATTGTCTGCCATATATGTTTAATATTTAACAAAAAACAATTAAGAATCATCCATGTGAAATCCATTCTGCCTATCTCCTCTGTTCATTTACCTACCTACTTCTATGAAGTTTATCTCCAGCGACTATAGATTGGGAGGTGGAAGGCTGCTGAGTTTCCATTGAGGACGCTTCCCATATGGCTAAGGCAAGACCCCTCTGAGCCTCAAGGGCCTGACTGCAGACTACAGCATTTCAATGTAGCCAGAGGATGTCTGGTCTACCTGGCTGTGTGGCACTAAAGATGTGGTCGAGGGAGCAGGCATGCTGTTTTACTAAGAGACGGCAGCAGATATCTCTCCCACAGAACCAAGGCCACTGCCCTGGGACTATGCCTCAATATTTTTGGCCTGATTTTCACTATGTAAAGACCCCTTCCCTATACTCTAAAGTACGTGTGCTGCAATTCTTTGAGCTGAAGAAACACTACCCCTTCAGGAAGACTGGCCTCCTCTTCCTGAGGTGGCAGAGATGTGTCCACAGTTTCAGCTGCTGAAATGAAAGTGAGAGACAAGGGTAAACATTTGGCACAAAGGGAGAACAGAGTAAGTAGCTGGTGAATATGTAAGGTGAAATAGTTGTAAGGAGAGAAAATGAAGAGGATGAAGTTGTGAAGAAACCTCCAGCGTTGCAATGTCCTTCCCACAATGGCCAGCACACTTCCCTCCATGGGGAAACAGGCAGTCTCAGCCTCTTCCATTGGCAACATCCTAGTAGAAACTTTACATGACTTCCTGCAGAAAAGAAGTGGGTGTACTTATGATATTATTGGTGTTCAAAGAATGTGCCTGTCATAGTTGGGTAGTTCATATGCAGTTTGTAAGACATGAAGTATGGGGAAGTGAGCCTTCAAAAAAAGATGAGAGTATGAGCCTGAGGATAATCTCCACACCAATGAGTCAGTCGTGATTCAAATACATAAAAGGTATACTTTTAGCAGAAGCTCTCCAGTTGCTGAGTTTCAAGAACTTCCTCAGGAATACTGTAGTATCCCTCAGCCATGATCAATCAGATCAGCTAATTCAATACAGACTAGAAATTGGCCCTGAGCTCTTCCTGGTGTGTACTTAGTCACTGGGGATAACCAACCCACTGAGTCATTAGGTTTTTATATTGTGAACATCATTTATTATATTATGTTAAAAATAATAATGTTCATGCCTCATATTAACCAACAATGAAAGCTTGCTATTGCATTGTCAAGCACGTCACTGCCTGAACGCCAAAGTATCCCACATGTTCTCACAGTTAGATTCTGGTGTGCTTATGTTGTCTGGAATATAACCAAATGTTACCAAGGCAATAAAACATCTGGAGGCTACAAGGTACAAAGCTCCTTTGTATTGTAAATCACATTTAGGAGCTTTTAAATAGGTGACGATTATGCCCCATTAAACATTTCACTTTATACAGCAACTCTTCCTTTTCTTAGGTGGGGAGGGTGCAAATTTCCAATGAGAAAGCAACTACTCAGTCATATGAAAAAGGCTTTCATTTAGATAGCACCTTTCATAACCACAGGACCTTCCAGAGTGCTTACAGTCAGTAAAGTATATTCGAAGTGTATTCACAATTCTAATGTAAGAAACACAGCAGCCATTTGCTCGTGGCAAGCTCCCACAAACAGAAATATGATAATGACCAAAATAGTCTCTTTTTAGTGTGTTGGTTGATGGACAAACATTGGCCAGGTCACCAGTGATAACTCCCTTGCTCTTCTTCAAAATAGTGCCACGCAATCTTTGACATCCATCTAAGAGAGCAAATGGGGTCTCAGTTTAATGTCTCAACTGAAAGACAGCACTTCCAATAGTGCAGCACTCCTTCAGTATTGCACTGGAGTATCAGCCTAGATTTTTGTGCTAAAGTCTCTAGAGTGGGGCGCCTAATTCAGAGGTGGGATTGCTTGCCAATGAGCCACTTCTGAAACTAGACAACTGATGGGGAGGTGGGTGATGGCAGAGGCTTATGACGTGCCCTTGGCATGTTTTATGCAAGTTCACCATGAACTGACTTCATCATGATGTATCAGAGCTGATTGTCAGTCGGAAGAAGAGTCATACAGACTCAAAATGTTAACCCTGTTTCCCTCTCCACAGATGCTGCTAGACCTGCTGAGTTTTTCTAGCATTTTCTGTTTTTATGCCAGTCTGTCAATGTGCTTTGGATCTGGTGAGCTCTGAAGCTGCCTGCAAACAATAATAATATTTATATAGTGCCTCTAATGCAATTAAATGTCCCAAAGTGCTTCACAGGAGCATTATAAAACAAAATATGACACCAGGCTACATAAGGAGATATTAGGGCAGATGACCAAAAGCTTGGTCAGAGGTAGATTTTAAGGAGCACCTTGAAGGAGGAAAAAGATACAGAGATGGAGGTATTTAGGAAGGGATTCCAGGGCTTAGCACATATGATGGCATAGCCACCAATGGTGGAACAATTAAAATCGGGATTTTCAAGAGGTCAGATTTAAAGGAGCACTGCTAATAAGCAAGAAGAACATTTATTTTCCTTCCACACTGTAATAAAAATTTGAAAAGACCTTTCTGAACCTGCCTAACTTTCTTGCCTAGGTCACTTTCCATTGAAGGGGATGGATCAAAATTTGCAACTTGACAGCAGAAGGACATGAGAACTGGATGCTTAGAACGGCATGCAATGGAGAACGACTAGAAGCTCGAGAAAGGAACAAAGGGTGGGTGGATATTAGGGGTGGGGGTAATTGGAAGATTGACCTGTGACAAGCTTTGGGAGAGTGTAAGGGTGATAGGCTTTCAGTGAGGGATTTGTGAAAATGTGCCTGAGGGATAAAAAGAACAGAAAGAGAGGTTGAGGAAAGGTAGACAGAATACTGAAAAGAAGGATGGTCAGAGAGATAACTTTGTTAGACAAGCCTGGGGGAAATGAGATAGACAAAATTTGATTAGATCATTATTGGAATTCTGTGAGATTTGCAAATGTTGGTTGGAAGGAAATTTAATATTGCAGTAAGGTACCGTAGGATATGTCTGCAGCCTTTAATACTTAAACGCTCTTTAGGTTATATAGATTAAGTATGATCTGAATCACACTGGGTTTGGAGAGTTTCTGGAAATAAATAGTGACTAGCTGCAGTTCCATTCTTATCTACCTGATTGTAGCCAGAGTATTGCCTTGCAATGTCTCCTCTTCTTGCTCCTACACAGTTACCTCTGATGTCCCCCTAGGATCTATCCATCTCCCCCTCCTATTTCTCATCTACATGCTGCCCCTCAGTGACATCATCCAAAAGCATTAGCTTTTACATGTACACTGACACCCAGCCATACCTCACCACTATCTCTCTTGACTCCTCCACTCTTGCTAAATTATCAGACTGCTTATCCAACATCCAGTAGCGAATAAGCAGAAATTTCTTTCAATTATATATTGGATATTCAAATATATATGGCTCACTAATGTCCTTTAGGGAAGGAAATCTGTCATCCTTACTTGGTCTGCCCTACATGTGACTCCAGGCCCACAGTGATGTGGTTGACTCTCAACTTCCTTATGAAATGGCCTAGCAAAACATTCAGTTGCATCAAATTGCTACAGAGAAATGGATAAGGAATGAAACTGGATGGACCGCCCACCGTAGACCTAGGCACCGGAAATGACAACGGCAAACAGTCCTGTCGACCCTGCAAAGTCCTTCTTACTAACATCTGGGGGCTTGTGCCAAAATGGGGAGAGCTGTCTCACAGACTAGTCAAGCAACAGCCTGATGTTGCCTTATGTGGCTCAATGTCAAAAATTTGTTTTATAAAACTTCTGTGAAGCACCTTTGAACATTTTGTTACATTAAAGGTATTCTATATATAAAATATATACATTAAATATACATACAAGTTGTTGTTGGATAGAAAAGTTCTCCCTCACATTATTTTTACTCCTAACTTTCTTTTTTTCTCCTATGCCACTTGCTGTTCACTCATCTGTCCATTTAAACAAATGGCCACATCTGAAAAGTGTAGTGGTTATGTTATTAAACTAGCAATTTAAAGTCCTGACTAATAATCCAGAGAACATGAGTTTAAATCAATGCCATAACAGAATTTGAAATAAATTTTTAAAACCTGGAAGTATAAAATGCTGATATCAGTAAAAGTGATTGTAAAGCTGTCAGGCTGCTGCAAAAAACCGACTGATTCACTAATGTTCTTAAAGAAGCTGATGTCCTTAGCTGTTCTGGTCCATATATGATTCCTGTCCCACACCAGTGTGGTTGATTCTTAACTGCACTCTGAAATGGCTTAGCAAACCACTCAGTTGTATCGAACTGCTACAAAGGATACAACGTGGACAGTTACAGTTCAAGAACCACCGAGGGATAGAAAATAAATAACTGCTTTGCTGGTGATTTAAAATAAAACAAGCAGTGGAATCAATTTGTTTGAGCCAATTTCCTCCTTAGTTCTGTTTTCTCTTTCCCAAAAAGTTAATGCTCACCTTTGTGCCAGTAGGTTGATTTTTCTTCGTATTGCTGCAATAAGGGTTTGTTTTCCAAAACTTGATTTTAAAGGGATTATTTACCACAGTGGTACTTTTGGATGGGTCTATATTCAACCCAAGCATTGGAATTGGAAGTATATGTATCCTAGTGTTTGTGCTGGAACAGTCCATTTGACACAAGTTTTGGAGTTGGAAGGGTTTATTTATCCCAGTGTTGGTATTGGAAAGTCCTTTTACCCCAATGTTGTTATTGGTAGAATCTATATATCACCAGCTTACAATAGTAAGAGTTCATGCTACATTTCTTAGATTGGGTATTTTGCTTGAGTATCCCTAATACTGCATAAATCATATGAACTTTTAATATTCCCTCTTCAACACCAAGAAAATAATCCACCCCTTTCCTTTGGAGGCTTTCAAGTTTACAGTAGCATTTTTGGAAACTAGATGAAAAATGGAACAGGACTATTTGCCCCAAGACGACTTCTTTTTTAAACATGCTCTTTGGCTGATGTCTCGCAATGCTTCTTCCAGAGGTTTGCAGAATCTCAGTGCTGCAGGTTTTGTGTATGTTGTTGCAAATCTTTGTTTATTTTTTCTCAGGGTGTTGGTGAAGCAAGCAGGACTGAATTTACTGCTTGTACCTAGTTGCCCTGAGTAGGCCTTTTTTAAACGGCCATAGCTCTTGTTTCACAGCTATTGATTGTACAATTTAGAGGTATGATTGGCCACTTTAGAGAAAACATAGAAAACACACAAAATAGAAGCAGGAGTAGGCCATTTGACTCTTCGAGACTGCTTCACCATTCAATATGATGAAGGCTGACCCTCTGCCCCAAGCCATACTCCTACTCTCGCCCCATACCCCTGACGCCTTTAGAGTCTAGAAATCTATCTATTTCCTTCTTAAATATATTCAGTGACTTGGCCTCCACTGCCTTTTGTGCTGGAGAATTCCACAGGTTCACCACCCTCTGAGTGAAGAAGTTTCTCCTCATCTCAGTCCTAAATGGCTTACCCCGTATCCTGAGATTGTGGCACCTCGTTCTAGACCCCCAAGCCAGAGGAAACATCATCCCCTCATCCAGGATGTCCAGCCCTGTCAGAATTTTATATATTTCTCATTACCATTCTTCTAAACTCCAGTGAATACAGGCTTAGTCGGCCCAATTTCTCCTCATACAACAATCCTACCATCCCAGGAATCAGCCTGGTGAACCTTCACTGCACTCCCTCTATTGCAAGTATATCCTTTCTTAGGTAAGGAGACCAAAACTACACACAATACTCTAAGTGTGGTCTCACCAAGGCCCTGTATGGCTACAGTAAGACATCCTTGCCCCTGTACTCAAGTCCTTTGCAATGAAGGCCAACATACCATTTGCCTTCTTAACTGCTTGCTGTACCTGCATGCTTGCTTTCAGTGATTGGTGTACAAGGATACCTAGGTCCCTTTAGACATCAACATTTCCCAATCTATCACCTTTTAAATAATACTCTGCCACTCTGTTTTTTGTACCAAAGTAGATAACTTCACACTTATCCACATTATACTGCATCTACCATGTTTTTGCCCATTCACTCAACTTGTCTAAATCGCCTTGAAGCCTCTTAACATCCTCCCCACCACTCACATTCCCACCTAGTTTTGTGTTGTCAGCAAACTTGGAAATATTACATTTGGTTCCCTCATCCAAACTATTGACATATATTGTGAATTGCTGGGGCCCAAGCACTGATCTCTGCGGTACCCCATTAGTCATCACCTGCCATTCCAAAAAATACCCATTTATTCCTACTCTCTGTTTCCTGTCTGCTTACTAATTCTCAAGCCATTCCAACATATTACCCCCAATCCTATGTGCTTTAATTTTACACACTAACCTCTTACGTGGGACTTTATCAAAAGCTTTTTGAAAACCCACATCTACTGGCTCTCCCTTGTCTATTCTATTAGTTACGTCGTCAAAAAACTCCAGTAGGTTTGTCAAACATGATTTCCCTTTCATAAATCCATGTTGACTTTGTCTAATCCCAGAGATATTTTCTAAGTGTCCTGTCATCACATCCCTTATAATAAACACTAGCATTTTCCCTACAACTGATGTCAGGTTAACCAGTCTATAATTCCCTGTTTTTTTCCCTACCTCCTTACTTAAATCGTGGGGTTACATTTGCATCCTTGCAATCTGCCAGGACTGTTCCAGAATCTACAGAATTTTGGAAGATGACAACCAACATATCTAATATTTCCAGGGCCACATCCTTTAGTACCTTGTGATGTAGATTAGCAGGCCCTAGGGATTTATCGGCTTTCAATCCCATTAATTTCTCCAGTACTGTTTTTTTTAGTAATACTAATTTCCTTCAGTTCCTTCAGCAGTAGCACAAGCTAGGTAATTACAAATCTGCTGCCCAGTTAAGAAAAACATATACTCATATTGTACTTTTAACATAATGAAATGCCCCGAGGTGCTTCACAGGAGCATTATAAAACAGAATGTGACAATGAACCATGTAAGAAGATATTTGGTCACATGCTTGAAAGCTTGGTCAATGAGTAGGTATTGAGGAGTCTTAAAGGAGGAGAGCAAGGTAGAGAGGTGAAAATTTGTAGGAAGGGTGTTCTAGAATTTAGGGCTTAGGCAGCTTTGTTTTTTAGGGCACAGCCACCAGTGGCAGAGTGATTAAAATCGGGCATGCTCGAGACCAGAATTAGAGGACTGCAGTTATCTTGGACGATTGTGAAGCTGGAGGAGATTACAGATATAGGGAGGGGCAAGACCATAGAGGGATGTGAAAACAACGATTAGAATTTTGAAATCAAGATACTGCTTGATCGGAAGGCAATGTAGGTCAGCAAGTGCAGGGATGAGAGGTGAACAGGACATGTTGCGAGTTAAGATGGGCAGCAGAGTTTTGGATGACCTCTAGTTTATTTAGGATAGAATGTGGGAGGCCAACCAGGAATGCATTGGAATTGTCAAATCCAAAAGTAATAAAGGTATGAATGACGGTTTCAGCAGCGGATGAGCTGAGACAGGATGACGTTGGGCAATGTTATGGATGTGGAAATAGGCAGTCGTAGTGATGGCCTGAAAATGAGGTCGGACAAGCAATCTGATAATTTAGCAACAGCAGAGGAGTTGAGACATGTGCTGGTGGGGTAGAGCTGGGCATCGTCAGCGTACATGTGAAAACTAATGCTGTGCTTTCAAATGATGTTGTTAAAGGGCATCATGTAGATGAGAAATAGGAGGGAGCTAAGGATAGATCCTTGGGGAACACCAGAAGTAATGATGTGGGAACAAATAGAGGAGCCATTGCAGGTGGTACTCTGGACACAATTAGATAGGTAAGAAAGAAACCAAGTGCGGCCAGCGCCATTCAGCTCGATGACAGTGGAGAGGCGATGGAGGAGGATAGTGTGGTCAACTGTGTTAAAGAATGCAGACAGGTCAGGAAGGATGAGGGGGGTAGCTTTACCTTTGTCACAGTCACATAGGATGTAACTTGTGACTTTGATAAGAGATGTTTCAGTACTGTGGCAGGGCGGATGCCTGATTGGAGGAATTCAAACATGGAGCTCTGGGAAAGTTGGGAACAGATTTGGAAGACGAGCACACATTCAAAGACTTTGGAGAGGAATGGAAGTTTGGAGATGGCACAGTAGTTTCAGTAGGACAGTAGGATCAAGGGTTGGTTTCTTTTGAAAAAACGGGTGACGACAGCAGATTTCAAGCAGAGAGTGGAAACCCTTGAAGAGAGAGAACCATTAACAATATTGGCTAACATGGGGACCTGGAAAAGAAGCTGAGGCTAGTCAACATGGTTTTACTAATGGGAAATCCTGTTTGACAAATTTATTACAGGTTTTTGAGGGTGTAACTAATAGGGTAGATAGAGGGAAACCAGTAGATGTAGTATACCTGGATTTCCAAAAAGCATTCGATAGGATGCCACACCATAGGTTAACAGACAGGATGAGGACTCATGAAGTTGAGGGTAATATATTAGCATGGATAGAGGATTGGTTAATGGAAAGGAAACAGTGAGTAGGGATAAATGGGGCAATTTCAAGTTGGCAGGCTCTGACTAACACCTCAAGGATCAGTGCTGGAGGCTCAGCTATTTACAATCTATATTAATGAATTAGATGAAGAGACAGAGAATAATGTATTTAAGTTTGCTGACGATACAAAGCTAGGCGGTAATGCAAACTGTAGAAGGCCACAAAGCAAGAGCAAACAGATATGGAGAGTATAGGTGAGTGGACAACAAGGTGGCAGATAGAATATAATGTGGGGAAGTGTGAGGTTATTCATTTTGGTTATAAGAATAGAAAAGAAGAGTATTTTTTAAAAGGTGAGAAACTTGTACGTGTTAATGTTCAAAGGGACTTAAGTGTGCTGGTTCAAGAAACACAAAGTTAGCATGCAGGTGCAGCAAGCAATTGGGAAGGCTACGGCATTGCAAATGCCATGGGATTGGAGGCAAAATAAAGAAGTCTTTCTACAGTTGTACAGGGTTTTAGGGAGACAACATCGGGAATACTTTGTGCAGCTTTGGTCTCCACATTTAAGAAATGATATACTTGAATTGAAGGCAGTGCAGTGAAGGTTCATTAGATTGATCCCTGGGATGAGAGGGTTGCCCTATGATGAGAGGCTAAGTAAATTGGGTTTATACTCTCTGGAGCTTGGAAGAATGAGAGGTGATCTCATTGAAACCTACAAAATTCTGACGGGACTTGATAGGGTAGATGCTGAGAGATTGTTCCCACTGGTCCGGGAATCTAAAACATGAGCGCACAGTCTCAGGATGGGGGCCCAATCATTTAGGACTGAGATGAGGAGAAATTACTTCACTCAAAGTGAATCTTTGGAATTCCATCCCCCCAGAGGTAAATAATGAAATAGAAATACTGGATGTGCTGGCTATGATTTTCCAAAGTTCCTTAGATTCTGGAACAGTCCCATTAATTGGATGTTGACAAATGTTACACCGCATTTCAAGAAAGGAGGGAGAGAGAACTACAGGCCAGTTAGCCTAACGTTAATTGTTTGGAAATGCTGGAATCTATTATTAAGGAAGTCTTAACAATGTACTTAGTATGATTAGAACTAGTTAACATGGTTTTACTAAAGGAAAATCCTGTTTGATGTTGTGGATGCTCCATCATTGAATACATTTAAGGCTGGGATCGACATATTTTTGGTCTCGCAGGGAATTAAGGGTTATGGGGAGCAGGCGGGAAAATGGGGTTGAAGCCCAAGATCAGCCATGATCGTATTGAATAGCGGAGCAGGCTTGATGGGCCATATAGTCTACTCCGTCTCCTATTTCTTGTGTTCTAAACATTGTTACGCCTCATTTCACCTCACATATAGACATTTAAACTTACACAAGGCTGCTCTGAGGTCAGAGAAAAGAGATCTTGTGACTTTATAGAGTTCTTGCCTCTGCCAATATAATGTATGGACAGAGACTCCTCCCCAGTCATGGCCCCTTGGAAATTCCAAGTAAAGGTCCCCACCCATTTTAAGGGGCCCCCACTTTGCCTTCACTGGAATTATGGTGGAAAGCCTCCATAATTTTGTAGTCAGTGTAAATTTGTGTCCCCTTAAGGCTCAGAATAAACATTTGTTGAGTACTTTCAAAGATTAACTACGTTTCAGGCTGGAGATTAGCCCTGGGTTCAGCAATGGCTCAATTTTAAAATTTCCATTTCAAATCCCTCCATGTTCTCAGCCCTCCCTATTTCTGTAATCTCCTCCATCCCTCCAACCAGCCAAGATATCTGAGCTACTCCAATTCTGGCCTTTTGAGCATCCCCAATTTCACTCATTCCACCATCAGCAGCAATGCATTCAGCTGCCTCTAGGCTCTAAGTTTTGGAGTTCCTCCCTTCACCCTTCCACCTTGCTATCTCTTTTTCCTCCCTTAATACATTCCTCAAAGGCTACATCTTTGACCAAGCGTTTGGTTATCTGTCCTAATGTTTCCTCATGTAGCCTGGTGTCAAATTTCTCCTTACATGAGTTGGGCCCGGATTTTTGCTCACAAGGCAGGTCGCACAGGTTGGGAAATTTGCCGGCTCCCAACAGCCGTCTCGGAGAAACACCCAAATGGCGGGATCTTTGTTCTGGGAAGGGTAGATGCAGGATGGAGTTGGATTCATTGCCACCGGATGCAGATCAGAGGCAGCCAAGGGGCTGCCGAGCGCTGAAGTGGGCTCTTTGAAAGGTCTGCCTCAATTCTCTGGGACGTTGTCCCAGTTGTTTGTTTAAGTTTTAGGCCCTCTAACCCTTATCCCTCACACCCCCACCCCTTCCATTCACTCCCCATGCCCCATCCATGCCAACTCATGCTGCCCACCCCCTCATACCTCCATGCCAACTTAATGCCAACCCACCCACCGCCATTAGCCCTTACACCCTCCACATCAACTCCCAAAGTATCCACCATGGGCAGGCCTCAGGAGCTATGTTGAGATGGAATAAAATAAAGATCTAAATGTCAATGTCCAGAATTTTACTCTGGTCAGAATTACTTGGGTACCAAGATTGTGAAAGAGCATAGCTATATCAGTTGGGCTTAAAGAATGAATGGGTGCGCATGTGTTTCTTATTTTTTTTTTTACACCTTAGAATGAAACATGTCTACAAGTCACGTTTATATTCCCTGTGAGGTGGATGTGTTATGAAGATGCATTATATAAAATATTGATTGATAATGTCATCAGCTGTACATATATAAATGTATTGAACTTTTTGAAAAGCTTGCTTTTGCTAAGCAAAGGACACTGGCCTACAGCATCTACTATGTTGCATTTGTGAAGGACAGAACTTATGGAGACACAGAGTCTATGGAGCTTTCAGAGAGAAGTCACGTGATCCAGCTCTTGAGTGTAATATAAACTGAATTTGAACTAATAGCCAGAGAGTGTGCCACAAGGGACTGAACGTGCAACAGCCTCACATCCCCACCCCCTTCCTGCTTCTCTGAAACCTCTTTCATCAAAGCTGAGCTGTTTGTGATTTGAAAACCCACCAGAAGACCTCATTGCTGCAAACTGAGAGTTATTAAAGGAAGATTCTGAATCAACACCACAGCCTCCAAGAGAAAAAAGAATCAACCAGCTACGACTGATCCAGTGAGAAACCCAAGTACCAGCAGCTATTGTGGAAAGTGACCCTTCAGATGTAAACAAACATCTGGACAGTTGTGAATATTATTTTTCTAACTTTAATTTTTACTTAGCCAAGTTTTAAGATACTCTGCAGAGTTTTATTTATTTTTTGCAAGCTTGCGGGGGTTAGGGGCTGTTGTATGTGTGTTGTTTTTGCATAGTGGGTAGTTGGTCATATTTGTACATTTTAAACATTTTCTTAATAATTTCTGCATCTTCATATAGCAAAACTAACTCATTATTTGTTAACTTAAACCTGGCTGGCTTATTTCTTACACTGAGTTGCATTCTGTTAAGTGTGTATATTGAAATTCACAATATCAGCTTATTAAAGTCAAACTCTGTTATAACCAACCCAGGAATGGGAGAAAAAGAGGAGTCAGTTCACCCCTCCTTACCGGATCGCAACAACTCTGTTGGAAGGAGAGTGCCTTTGTCTACCTCTGCCTGCTTGCTGCTGTTGTCTCTCCTCTGCAAGCCCATGCTCAGCAGCAAGTTCCAGAGCTTCCTGGAGCACCTGGCACACCTGTCCTTGGATGGCTTCCCTCCAACTTCTCCTCCTGACTGGAGAATACCGATCTCAGGGTTCAATACTGGAGTGCAGAAAATTCACTTTACACCTATCTCTAGGCACCCTCCCCAGACAATGGGCGCTATCGTCCCAGATTTGCACCAAGTGCGGTAATGGGCAATGGCGGCTTTTCACGGCGCATCGTCCCAATCCCGCCTCATTAATCATGCATTCCCAGGAAACACGCCGTTTCAATGGTGTGTAAGCTCCGATCCGCCCGCCACACCATCACCTCGCTGCTTCATCACACTGGGAGCCATATTTGAAATGCAGCTGTGCGCACAACTCTCAGTGATTCCAGCCCAGGACTGCTGCAAAGCATATATGGCATCGAAAGGCAAGAATACTGCAGCCCCCCAGTTTAGTGATGCGTCCCTGAAGCACCTTTTGGATGCCGTGGAGGCCCGCCGTGATGTCCTCTATCCCCGCTCTGACCGCAAGAGGGGCGGCTACATCAATCCAGTTTGGGAGGCAGTGACAGTGCTGGTCAGTGCCAATGCACTGCAAAAAAGGACAGCCACCCAGTGCCACAAGAGGATGAATACTCTGCTCCGTTCCATCAGGATAATTTACTCTTCTCATCACTCTCAACTCACACACTCACGAACCCATCACACGTCCACAGGGATCTCACTCACTGCCAGTTCAAGGGACATCAACATTCACTCTCTTACACACACCTTCATTGTCCTCATCCTGATCATGGGACCAGTCACCACCCACACATGCCAGACATACTTATCTTCTGACCTGGCAGGCATCCTGCTTACACTCTATCCATCTGTATTCATGCAGGACAAGCTGACACACAACAAGAGGGAGAGGTCACAGACTGGTGGAGGAATGCCTTACATCAAGGTCCTAGCAAACTTTGAAAGTCGAGTCAGGTCTGGACCATTCCTGTGCTGACAGTGAGGTCGGCGGTGATCTACCAAGTGAGGGTCCAGCAGTACAACATCCATCAGACAACTATGCTGTGAGTGATGTGTCCTGTTTCACAGGCCACTGCCATGCACTAATTATCTCACCTTGCTTTCGCAGGCACATCTGGGAAACAGCCGAGGGAGTCCAAGACCCAGGGCCTCCAATCAAGCCCCGCAGACACCTCAGAAGAAGAATCTGATGGCACCCTCATTGAAGACCCATCACAGCGCTCACCCACACTCTCCAACAGTGCACAGACACACACTTCAGTTCTAGATTAGTCTCGGGATCATAATCTGGTGAGCACATCGCACTGTCTGATCCACAGCAGACAGCAGCAAGGACTTCCCAGCTTCCGGCACTCAGACTGCTGAGTGCTAGAGGTCAGAAATCTGCTGGGTCTGAGTCAGATGACGAGCCTCTAGACTCGGTTATACCTGAGATGCTAGAGTTGCAAAGGCAAGCTCGAGAGCATCAGGAAGGGATGTCCGCTGCACTCCTCAGATTGCAAAGCACGATGGAGGAGTCCGTCCGCCTTCAGTCTGAGGTGATAGCACCGGCATGCCAACGCACCGAGGTCAACATTGGTAGGATGGCAGCCGCCATGGAGACCTTGATCCAGGACACCGGTCCTGCACTGCTGCGTGGGCCGAACTCCATCGCTGATGTGTTAGTTGGCCTCTAGCAGCATCAACATGAGAGGGATGTGGGGCAGCTGGATCTCACTCCAGCTTCCCCTTCTCCTCAAGGATTCAGCCAGGAGCCATGGCACCCACACGAGGCAGCAGGTGCACACCCCGGGGACCTCCCCCCGGGTGACTCCGGGAATGTCCAGCCCATCCGAAACCCCCCTTTCCTGTCGCCCCAGCAGCTCCAGCTCTGCAGTTCGAGGAGGGATCCATAGCCACACAACAGGACCCTGAAGCAGGGCCCTTCAGATCTCAGCTCTCCAGAAGACGCCTGCCAAGGTCATCACAGACAGGGCGTCGCAGTCAGCAGGCTGCCTCTGCCTCCACTGTGGATGTCGTGGAAGCACCAAGATGTAGCGGAAGGGTTAGGAAGGTTAAGAAGCTGTTGTCCCACAGCCCAGGCACAGGTTAAATCACTTGTACAGAATGTTCACTATTGTAAATAAACTCCCAAAAATGTCTCCCTGTCTATGGCTCCTTATTCTGAGGAGCAGTGTTCATGCCACTCAGATGTGAAACCTTGGTTCCTGCACAAGATAAAGGCAGGTGTCTCAGTCCAGGGCCACTTCCTTGTGCTTTGTCCAGCCTTCAGATCAAAGTGATGGTCCAGCTTCACACTCACTGGACACTTTACTGGTGCCTGCACCTTGGTGGTGCCTGTCAATGCTGCCAGAATGTCATGGGCAGGGGTCACAGAGTTCTGTCATTCTCTCTCTGTGCTCTCAGCACCTTTGAGGTGGCACTGGTCCCCCATCTCTTCAGCATCTGTGTCCGATGATGCTATGCTCCTGAAGGGATCAGGTGCTGGAGGCAGACAAAGAATCAGGTGCATTTAAAGTTTCATGGCTGTGTCTCTATGATATGACCCTGATCACAGAGCGCAAGTGAGCTGCCCTCAGCCAGACAGGAGTCAGACATTCACAGAGGCTATGTGAAGATTTACAGTGTGTCCTCACTGCATGTCGTCATCATCTTCATGAATCTAGAAGCTATGAGAGCCTCCCAAGCACGCCTGCCTCCTCTGGCCAGTGCAATGACTTCATCACTGTCATCCTTCAAGGACCTTCTCACCATTATCCACATCAATGTCCTCCCCATTGGAGGAGACGTCCAGATCCTCCATCTCCTCCTCAGCCAGCTCCCCTCCCCATTGCAGCGCCAGGTTGTAAAGGGTGCAGCAGGCAATGACTATGCGTGACACCCTCTGCGGACTGTATTGCAGGGCTCCACCAAACCAGTCCATGCACCGGAAGCTCATTTTCAGCATTCTGATGGTTTGCTCCATCAAGTTGCGAGCTGCAGCATGAGCCTCTTTGTACCTTCTCTCTGCTGCAGTTTGAGGCTGCCGCACGGGTGTCATCAGCCACGTCCTCTGTGAGTAGCCCTTGTTCCCGAGGAGCCAACCCTGCAGCCTCTGTGGAGCCTGAAAGCCATCAGAGATCTGTGACAGACTGAGAACATAGGAGTTGTGGACACTCCCTGGAAACCGTGCTCAGACCTGCAGGAAGGGTTTGTGGTGTTGGCACACCGGCTGCACATTCAGCGAATTCAATCCCTTGCAGTTGACCACTTATTGGTTCGAAGATCTGAGTGCCACGTGACTGCAGTCGATCACACCCTGCGCCTATGGAAAGCCTGAGATCTGGGCAAATCCCAGCACTCTTGCTTCCTGGCATTCCTGGTCCTGGGTGAAATGCACAAAGTTGTATGCCTTCACGAAGATGAGGTCTGTGACCTCATGGATGCATTTGTGGCTGAAGGCTTATGATATCCCACAGAGGTCAGCCATGGAGCCCTGAAAGGAGCCACTAGTGTAGAAATTGAACACCGTGGTCACTTTCTCAGCCACTGGCAGTGGCCAAATCCTGCAGCAGGTGGTAAATGTGACCGACCAGTTCCCTGGACATGAGCCGTCTTCGACGGCTGGTTCTTGGTCATCTGCAGGAATTAAAGGCGGCATCTATAGGCCCTGGGTCTAGCTCGGCGCCGACCAATGACGGCTCACTGTGGCTGTTCAGCGATGTGTGTGGGAGCCACAGCTGCCCCTTTTTTCTGAGGGTGCTGGTCCTCCCTCTGCCCAGCCAGGCGCCTCCGTTGCTCTCTTCTCCTTCATCTCCGCTCTCTGTAAGCCATGAAGCATACAGCTAGGTCACAAGGCTCCATGCTCCTGATGTACTCCTCCTGCAGGATGAGAGATGCATGGGTTAGCATGGGTGCACTAAGAACCTGCTTTGTTTAAGTCTGAAGGCCCCTTAACGCATCCCAGAGAGTGCTGGCCACCACTTGGATGGCCAGAGTTTAGTGCGCTGAATGGCTGCCCAAGACCCCACCCACCTCCGCCACACTCCATATGACTGATTGGCGGCAGCTTCGCCCACTGGACTGCATGCTGTGCTCTCAGCTCAGGCGCAGACATTCTCCTAACCCACACTGCAAATCTGCACTGTTAGCTTGAATCACGGGGAGACTGGTCCAAAACGGAATGATGACATTGCGAGGGGCGGTAAGCACCTCCACCAGTGACTGCTCCATGGTCAGATTTCGTAAGGAAATTGTTCAACATGCGCAGGCGTCCAACTGTTCCACAGTCCACTAAAACACTCATTAGTTTGCCATCTGTGCCCTAGGGGCGAAAAGCTCTGGAGCATTTGGTGGGACTTTCATGCCTCCGCAATACTTGAGTTAGTGGATAAGCTAGAGGCCTGACTGCAAGCATGTCAATGTAGCTGCGTCTGAACTGTCTGAGCTGTGGAGGAATGGTCACTCATGCAAGATTTCCCTAGTGCGTGGCCGCTTCCCTCCCCCCTCCCAACCCCTGCACGTGCTTGTGCACTACCATCAACCGCAGTGCAGCACTTGCCGCCCCTACCCCTCCTCCCACAACTCGCCTTAACCACAGTGCAGCCCTTGGCTCCCCCCAACTCACCTCAACTGCAGCCCTTGCCCCAGCACCACACTGTCATCCTGAATGTGCGGTGCCTCAATCTTGAAGTCCGACAGACAACCCTCACGAGCGCTGCACAATGTTACTGTGCACTCACCTCCGAGTTCCCCTCAAAGTGCAGCTCGCTAGGTGCATGCATGATATATGCTGTATGAAACATGCCGGCTTGCAATCACACTGAAGTGCTCGGATGATTCAGTGTTGGGGATGATTTTGGCGAGCTGGGCTTATAATGATATGCAGTTGTCTTACAATGAAGTTCCCAACATCCGATGGCAGGAAACGCAGCCCGCCATTGATGGGCAGAGTGGACGACTGCAAACTGGTTTCACGACATTGTGAAGCTGATTTTTGGCCTTCCCACTATATTGTCTGCTTATGCCCGCCATGATTCCCCATACCAGCGGGCAGGAAAAATTCCGTTCAATATCTCCCAGTGAAGACTCAAATTATTAAAGCAGCTTGCAACACTAGCAACTCTCCTATCTTCTCCAGCAGACTACTAAAGCCAGCCATAGTCCCACTTGCAGTCTTTTTATCCACCTTTGCCATGCCTCCTCACACCTATTGTAGCTCCCTCCAACCGTTTTTCCCATGCATCCACCAAAAAATTGTATGGGCAATGTAATACCTTAGTCTGTTGGAACTTTTGACAAGCTTAATAGCTTGTTAATTAGTTTTTTAAAAACGGTGGGCAAATTACCCATTTCAGCCCCCGCCTGACTTCTGTATCATCGTAGACCAGTGTGATGACATTGAGTGAACAGCCTGATGTCATCACATGCAATTTTAGGTTAGTGGGGGGGACCAGTGGTGTACCTTTAGGCCTGATATGGTCTTTTTTGCTAGGAAAATCCAAGAAAAATGTCAAGAACAGCAACAGGAACTCTTCATTGCATTCATTGACCTGACCAAAACATCGACTCAGTAAAACACAAGGCACTGTGGATTGTGCCTCGATGATTTGGATGTCCAAGAAACTTCATTACAATCCTACAATTGCTTTGTGATGATACGATTGCAACTGTTTATTTGACCATGCTCCAATGAAGCACCTTGGGACATTTCACTACAGTAAATACAGTTATCCTTTTGTTGCTGCTGCTGTTGAAAGAAGGAAGTCATTGTGGTTCCAGTATTTTAAGTTCCTACAGATGGATTCCAAAGCGCCTTTGTTTTTATACACTTTCACTTTAAGTATAACACCACTATTTGAGTGTAACACTTCAAGTGTGACAGAGAGGAAAGGAGAAGTGTGACAGGCAGGAAATGTACAATGCGGACTGTTTTATAATCTATAAATATATTAAAAGTCTGATGCACAGTAAAAACGTTCAGTAAAATATTACCCTCTTTTCTGGTACACTATCCCTGTTTGAATTTCCCTGTAACAGTTTGATAATCATATCCTTATTGTGATCAAACAGTGTGTCCTCCTGCTCACAATAAGCAACCCCATGGGAGATCTGATAGATAAAGACAGTTTATTTGAAACCAAAAGAATTGTACCGCGCTGAAAGGGTTGAGAGCAAAATCCAAATCGCTTGTGATTGCTTTCAGGGTCAACAGTTCAGATGGATTCTTTATTATTAACTCTGTCCAATTTTTTGATTTGGGTGTAGTTTGTAGCTGTTTTGGAGTGGTTACTGGAACGTGCTTGACTGTAAGGTACAGAAAAGCAATCTACCATGGGGAATGCCGAATATCAGTCAGTCTTAAAGCTATGGGACACACATACCATCTTAATTATTCTGAAGAAAGACGTTGAATTGCCTATTGTTTTGATTAGTGACTAACTTATATTTATGGCCACTAGTTTTGGACTCAAGTGAAAACATCTTCTCCACATCAAACCCTTTCATAATTTTTAAGACCTGTATCAGTCATTTATTTTCTAGGAAAAAAAGCTCCAGCCTATATTCTTATGTACACTTTCAGTTCTGGTACCATCCTTGCAGGAGGCCTTGAGGCTCAGTGGATAGCATCACTACCTCTGAGTCAGAAAGTTCGAGTCCCACGCCAGGACTTGATGGCCATGGAAGGCGCGTTCATAACCTGGCCAAACAGGTTGATTATCAACCTGTAATTACTTCCGATATACCTGTGTCAAGTGGTAAGAATGGGAGGGTTTCCTTGTCAGCCATCTACAGAAGACAACAGCAACCCACTGCATAATCCTGGGCCAACATAGAAGTCGATAGTTGCCAATGGCCTTTCAGGGCATGGTTCCTAGAGAGAAACCATCCTTGCAATTTTTACCGTTTGTTCTTTCCTTTCTCTTCTCTTTCTCCTGTTTTCTTCTGCTACAATTTTCTTTTGTCTCCACTTCGCAAAGATTTGGAGCTGTTATGTTTGGATACATAGGGGGGAGGATGAAGGGCACAGATATCCTTCTAGATTCACCAGGAAATGGGACTTATATAAAAAGGAGCCAAGGGACAGACTGTTGAGATGAAAATGGAAAAGCTGGCACATGCGATAAATCAGGGCTTTCCCAAGATATTCTAAATGGTGACCTGTCTCGGCGTGGATTTTCCTTTTAATCACTGGGCTACCTTTTCTGGTCAGGTTGGGTGCTCAGCATAAACGTGTTAACAACATTGCTCTGCTAATCTATCCTGGGACTCTATCCATTACGGTGGACAATAGAAGTCACAATGTAAGCAATTAAAATTTCCTTTAAAAATGCAAATTCAGGTTTGACATTTTAGAAATTTCTTAATAACCCATTAAGAAACCAGACTGTTAAGTCCAAAACCTGCAGCACTATAATCATACCAATCTAATTTAGCATTGATTGTAAACAGCTGTTTCAAGGGTAACTGATTGTGTGATTGCCGTGATTCCCAGTGTTTGGGAATCTAATTTATACAGAGGATATAAAGCACAAAAACAGACCATTCAGCCCAACTAGTCTGTGCTGATGTTGACATTTCACATCTCTCTGCAGGAGTTAGCTGTATCTCAGTTGGTAGCCCGCCTGCCTCTAAATCACAAAGTCCCATGTTCAAGTCCCACGCCATAGCTTGAGTGCAAAAATCAAGGCTGATACGCCAGTGCATTATTGAGTGAGTGCTGTACTGTTGGAGGTGCTGTCTTTCAGATGAGATATTAAACCAAGGCCCCACCTACTTGCTCAGGTGGATGTAAAAGAACCCACAGCATGATTGTGAAGAAGAAAAGGAGAAATATCTCGGGTATCGTGGCCAATATTTATCCCTCAATCAACATCACGGAAATCAGATTACTTGGTCATCATTACGTTGCTGCTTGTGGGCATTTTCTGTGTGTATATTGGCTGCTGCATTTCCTACATTACAACAGTGACCACACTTCAAAAGTACCACATTGGCTTAAAGTGCTTTGAGATATCTGGCAGTCATGAAAAGTGCTACTTAAATGCAAGTCTTTATTTTTTTGACTCTCCCATTCCATCTGTTCTCAGCCTTTCAGGATAATTCTATTCCCTTTACTCTTATGTGCTCATCAAGTTTCCTTTTGAAAGCATCTAATCTATTTGCCTCAACCACTTCCTATTCCACAATCTAACCACTCTCTGAGTAAAGCAACTTCTCCTTATTGCCATATTGGATTTATTAGTAACTATGGCCTCTAGTTTTGGATTTTCCCACAAGTGAAAACAGTCCCTCCAAATTTGCTCTGTCCAATCCATTCATAATTATAAACAACTCTATCAGGCCATCTCTACAACTTATCTTTTGTAAAGAAAGAAGCTCCAGCCTGTTCAATCTTTACCAATAGCTGTAATCTCTCATTCCTGGTCCCATCCTTGTAAATTTATTTCACACTTTTTCCATGTTTCTATGTTTACATTTAACACCCAGTATTGGGGAACTTGACTTGTTTGTATTTAACTCTCAGCATTGGGGAATCAGATCTCTTTATGTTATGGGGGGGGATTCCACATATCAGAACTAACAAACAAAATGAAGAATGTACACAAAAGTTTGAACACTACGGCCCGTAGCTTCCAAGCTCCAGGGCTTCGTGCCTGGGGGGCCGGGGGTAACCCAAAGATGCGCTGGGGAACCTCCGACCCCCAAGTCCCCAGGTAAGGATTACATGGCAATTGCCCGGGAAGTTCAACCTTCCATTGGGTAATAGCCCGGCAATCGGAACCACCTGAAAGTAGGATATAAATCGTAAACTTCAGATGATTCCAACTGTCTTACCAGAATAGTTACCCTGGAAAAGTTAGAAGAATTAAAACCACTTCTAACTCCTGCGTAACTATAGTAATGCCATCAAAACCACCACCCCCCCCACAACACCCTGACTCCCCACAGGATTCCACCCCCTCACCCCGTGATCCCCTCAAGGGGCCCCCCAACCACCTAAACCACCCCCCCCCACTGACCACCCAACCCCTCCCAAGCACCCAACCACTCCCTGGTGACCAAACAACCCCCGCCTGACCAACCAAGCACCCCGACTAACCGACACCCCCCCAACCAACCAACCCCCCCACCCACTCCCATTTCCTACCCATTTAGCTTATAAACCTACCCTTCTCCCTGCCTTCAGAAAGTGCTGGACCTTTAAATCTACCTGCTTTATGGAAGCTAGCGTCATAAAAAAGGGTATGCGTCTTCCTTGCCTCCGACACTCCAGCCCTCAACACAAGGCCTCGGACATGCTGCACTAGTCAGTTCTTGCCTGGCCTGAGTTGGAAGGTCAGAGAAAGGAGCAGCTGGATTTCCAGATAAGAAACTAGGAGCGGAGGGCAATCTGACTCTGATTGCGACTCCATCGAAGTTCAGACCCTACAGTTCACATTCATATTTTCTGCCTGTCCAATAGCACCATGCAATCTTTTATGTCAGTTGTATGCCCCAGATCATTTAGTTCTACAAACAATCAACACTTTGTGCAACTAGGGATGGACAATGTCCCCTGCATCTTCAGCACTATCAGAGGCATTATTACATTAACCACCATTTTGATAATTCTATAATTCATCATGTGGTTATGTTTCTGTTCTTGATTCTACCCTGGAACTCATTCACTTTGTGGATTGTATTCTGGAGCGCCAACAATGTAACAATCAACTCACATTATTGACTGCGCAATCCAATTGTAGCACTGGGCAGTAATGTGAAAACCAGATCTTGGGATAGAGCTATGGGTGGCTTGAAATTGCCTCATCTGTCCTCTCAGCTGGACCTAAAAGATTCCCATGGCACTATTTGAAGAAGGGCAAGGGGAGTTGTCCCAACGTTTATCTCTCAACCAACAACACTCAAACAGTCTAATCTGAGTACTTATCAATGCTGCTTGTGGGATCTTGCTGTCCACAAATTGGCTGCCACATTTCCTAAATTGCAATGCTTCAAAAGAATGTAATTGGCTGTAAAGCACTGTGGGATGGCCTGGAGTTGTGAAAAACACTATAAAAATGCAAGCACTTTCTTTCCTGGCTCCACAAAATTATTATGGCTCGCTGTTGGACCCCTTCCAGTATCGGATCCCAGTACCTGCCCAGCCTTCCTCTCCCCCCACCAGTTACAATTTCCCACCCTTCCACCACCAGCAGGCTTCAGTGGAGCATTTGTTTGGCTCCCGATGGTCACCAGCTAAATTCAACCTAGACCCTGAACCAGCTTTGGGCAAATGACACAGTTGAAGTTGAGTTTTGGAAGGCTATAGAATCTTGACCTTTCTGCTCCCACTGAGACTGGGACAATTTTTTAACGAGGTTGCTGAACATTTTGGGAGGTGGGCATTTCCCTCTCAGCCCATGCTAGCCGTAGCTGAAGCCAATTGTTGTACCCCTTTACTTTTGGCTGAGATGAAGCTAAATCACCATGGGCTGGGTATCGAGATTGAGGCCTTCCTTTCTTTTACGGTTCAATTGGCAAAGTGGACAATACATTTATCAATTGATTTTCTGTGCTATATTTAAGTTGTCGTAAAAATCAATTTTATTAAATCTGAATGCAGACTTGAACAGGGGAGGTGGAAAGATGCATCATTAAGCAGTGGGTGGATGACACTAAACTTTGGGTTTTAAAGTTCTACAGAGGAGACCCACACAAAGGAGATGAGACAGAAAAAGGGAAGGATGTACTGTTTTCAGGAGATACTGAATCTTTTATCTGTCCAATTGACCCCGCTCTACATCTTGCCCTGTTTTCAATTCCATTGACTTCAATAGAAAGTACAGAAAGTATAGAAAGACAGTGTATAAAACAGGCTATCCTATTTGTTTCCCACCAAGGTTCCAGGTAAGAATGAACAGGAAATTGTGAGAGGAACAATAATTTAATAAAAATCAATTTTACTGAAGAAAGGCAGCCGAGCTATTAAAGGTTAAAAGTCACAATTACTCTGCTGTCTGAAAGAGAAAGGTCTGCTGTTTCCTGTGTTGGTCTTATCTCTCACTCACACACTCACACACGTACACACACACACACACACGCGCTATGCAGCATTCATGTGAAACTTTTAATTCCTGCCACCAGCAGCCCAAGCAGAGTTTCAACCTGAGGGGTTGCAAGTTCAAATTCTCCTCCCCAGCTGCAATTTGACTTTGTTTGCACTAACTGGGCAGATTGTGCCACTTCCGGACTCTGTCAGCTAGGGTACTGTCCCTGGCAAAGTGAGTTTTTTAAATTTTTATACTGAAAGGCTTTGGTGTTTAGAAAATGAAACAGTATTTCAGGTGACCTGACATCAGTTATCAGGGTTGCCAACCCTCCAGGATTGACCTGGAGTCTCCAGGAATAGATCACTGGATTGAAGGACACTGCTGTGTGCAACCCTAGAGAATTGGGACCTTAAAAATGATTGGGTTTTTTCCCGTTTTCTTTGAACGTTTCTCTTTTCCAGATATAAAAATATTGAAAAAGGAAAAAAAAGACTGTTCAACTCAAGCATCGTCCAGTTGGGTCTTTTTTGCTTTCCAATTGGCATAACATAGAAACTAGGAGCAGGAGTAGGCCATTCAGCCCTTTGAGCCTGCTCTACCATTCATTATGATCATGGCTGATCATCCAAATCAATACCCTGCTCCCACTTTCTCCCCATATCCTTTGATCCCTTTCGCCCCAAGAACTATATCTAACTCCTTCTTGAGAACATACAATGTTTTGGCCTCAGCTACTTTCTGTGGTCGTGAATTCCACAGGCTCACCACTCTCTGGGTGAAGAAATTTCTCCTCATCTCAGACCTAAATGGTCTACTCCATATCCTCAGACTCTACCCCCTGGTTCTGGACTCCCCCACCATCGGGAACATCTTTCCTGCATCTACCCTGTCTAGTCCTGTTAGAATTTTATAGGTTTCTATGAGATCCCCCCTCATTCTTCTGAACTCCAGCGAATATAATCCTAACCGACTCAATCTCTCCTCATATGTCAGTCCCGTCTTCCCAGGAATCAGCCTGGTAAACCTTCGCTGCACTCCCTCTATAGCAAGTACATCCTTCCTCAGATCAGGAGACCAAACTGCACACAATATTCTAGATGTGGTCTCACCAAGGCCCTGTATAAATGCAGCAAGACATCCCTGCTCCTGTACTCGAATCCTCTCGCTATGAAGGCCAACATACCATTTAGGAAGGCAGTATGTCATAAGGATTGGCCGAATAATGGCTGGAACATAAGGGGAAAGTCAAGTGATGAAGCCTCCAAGAATACATTTAATCACAGTTGGCAACAATATCAGGTATAGCACATACTAGCTGTAGCATAAAACTCTCTCTGATCTTCTGAGTACAGGATAATCTGCTTGAGCATCAAATTTTGGGCTCTGAACACCACCCACAAAGTTAAGGCTGCTAACACTTCCTGACATAGGACCAATATTGCCTGAAGACAAGGCAACCTTAATGCCATAAATCTGAAGTGAATTCAAACTCCGGTCCCTGTGGAGAAGGAACAGTGCGGTGGAGGGGAGGGGGAGGTGACACTGGTCATGCAGGAAATTATTTATCGGATTTCAAAGCAAAATTGTCTGCAGCATTGTGTCCGGACATTGAGAAATCTTACTGCATAAGTAAATATGTACTTGCAGTTACATATTAGTGCCTGGTTAAAACAAAACGTCACAAGGTTCTTCACACAATGAATTTGTTTCGAAGTGCAATGAATGCTGTTGTATAGGCAAATGCAGCAACCATTTTGCAAAATGCAAGATCCCACAAACAAGAATGAGATGAATGACCAATTGATCCATTCTTTTTGGTGCTCTTTGCTGAGGGATGAATATTGACCAAGGACACCAGGAACCACTCGTATGTGTGATCTTTAATACCCAACTAGGTTGGTCTGTAAGACTGGGTGTAAGTGCCTGTGAGTGAAAACTGCAGCCTGGATTTTCACTTGGTCAGGTTGACTTGGGAGCCCTTTAAAAATGGCAGGTAGGTCCCAATCCTGGGTTTCCTGACCCCATCCTTGTGCTGGGGGTGCAGGCTGGTTCCTGTCAAAAGCCCATATTCGGCACTCCTGACCTGGCCGGCTCCATTGTGGAGATAGGCATTTCCTACTCCTTTGCAATTTTCATTAAGTCAGGCCAGGTTTTTAAAGAGTCACTGTTCGTGGTCCCCAAAGGAGTCATGAACCCTAGTCTGCATGAAGGGATCTTTTAAAAGATAAGTTTAAAAGGTCCTTCAAAAGGTCCCCTTCATGCCCTCTATGATATGTTCTGCCCTTCTACCCAACCACTACATCTCCTCATGCCCCCTGTTCCCTTTTACCTACCCTCTATGTCCCCTCATGACTGCTATGCCCCTCTACCCGCTCTTTATGTCCCCTCATGCTCCCTGTGCCACACTCTATCCTTCTACCCACCCTCTATGTCCCCTCATGTGCCTTATGCTAAGCTATGGCACTTCCATGTCCATTGACCATTGTACACTTTCTAGAAACAATGAATCATATAATGGATAGTGAAATGTATTAAAAAATGCTTTAAAAAACAGCTCATTGATAACTTTCTCCTATGTTTGAAAACAAGTCTGAACTACAAGCTAATAGAAGTGTCAATCATCCAGGCCCTTTGAAGTCTCAAAAACCACAAACCCTTGAAAACACTTAACGTGTAAATAAACATTGTGAAATTGACAGCAGAGATCAGGGAGCATCAGTTGTCACTCAAACAATGTTTCGTCTGGACAGCGGGTATTCTAGTGTTCTAATAGTTGTCTGGGCTCTCAGCCAAGCCTTACTATATACCCTTGGCATGGACAGGGCATGGGAAGTGTTTGGGCGTGTGAGGGGTAAGGGATGAAGGGCCTTTGTGTTTTTATTTTAACTGGGACAAAGTCCCACCGCACTGAGGCGGACCTTTTAAATAGCTCGCCTCCTTACCCAGCAGCCCTTGTGTCTGCCTCCACACTTCCCAGGTCAGCTGGCCCAATTCCAGCCCCTGTCTTTCCCCCCAGCAATGAAGATCCTGCGGGTACCTTCACCAGAGGCAGGCAGGCCAAGCTGGGAATTCTCTTGATTCCTGCTACCCACCTCAAGGATGAAAACCCATGTCTTTGTATCAACAACACCTGGCATTTCTTCTGCATCTGTTAATAAATGCAAGTTGTTGTTTTTCGCATTGCCATTTATCTAAGGATAGAGAATTATGCAACCCTTTGTTCTCATCCTGAGGTCTAATTAAAATAAAGTCCTGCTTATCCATCACCACCATCCTTACTGCTACCTTCTCCTCACCAAATTTAATTCCGAATTTTTAAATACCTTCCCCATGACTTTGTAGCTCCCATATCTGGTAACAGCTTAATATAACTAAATAACTTAATATTTCAGAGATAAATTAAGAGTCAACCCATTGGCATGGGAGTCACATATAGGCCAGACCAGGTTTCATGGTGGTCCTAATAAACGATGAAGATCCTGGGTGGGCCCTATTAGCAGTGAAGGTTTTGGGAAGGTCATATTGAGATCTTTAACAGCGAAGATCTTGGTGGACCCTATTAACAGTGAAGATTTAGTAGGTGCTTTAACAGTGAAGATTCTGTGTGAAATTTCTTCTTAGTGGCTAGTTAGTCTTTGGAATTCTCTTCTCCAGAAAGCAGTGGAGGTTGGGTCATTGAATATGCTTAAGGCTGAGTTAGACAAGTTTTTGATCTAAAGAGAGTTGAGGATTATGGGGGGTAGGCAGGAAAGTGGTATTATGGCCACAATCATATCAGCCATAATGAATGGCGGAGGGGGCTCAATGAACCGAATGGCCTACTCCCGCCCCTATTTCTTATGATCTTAATAGTGAAGCTTCTGGGTGAGCCCTACGAGCAGTGAAGGTTCTGCACTAGCACTGTTAACAGTAAAGACTCTGGTGTTGGCCCTATAACATTGGCCATATTAACAATGAATATTCAGTGAACCCTCATACAAGTAGACCCTGGAGGTTTGATTTTGAAACAGTAAATTTCCTTCCCTAAAAGACGTGAGTGAACCAGTTAACAATCTGACAGCTTCATGGTCACTTTTACTAATACCAGCTATTTAATATTCAAATCTTTTTAACTGAATTCAAATTCTCAAACTGTTTTAGTGGGATTTGAACACACATTCATTCTCTGGCCTATTCTTCCAGATCCCTGGATTACTAGTCCAGTTATATTACCATAAATACCATACCCATCATCATTCCCATAGGTGCCATATTCATTTAAATTAAATTTTTCCTCTGTTTGGGTACCCAATGCATTAAATAAGTCTCAGGAGAACGTCTGAATGCTTGCCTTTTCTGCAGCTACATGCTCTTTCCCAGCTTGTGTAACAAGATTTGCAGAAAAAGGTACAAGTTTAAATCCAGCTGCTTGCCCATTGCGTTGAGTTCTGATGCCGCTGTGTAGCTGGTCCTCTATGTCAGATCCATTTTATTGTGTTGTTGAATGACTGCAGTCTGTTGAGTAATTAAGCCGAAGGTTAAAAGCCTGACAATAGCTTGTGAGCACCTGTCAGCTTGGTCCTTTAAGGCACTTTGCCAATCTCTGGCAAGATAACTTTTTTCATGATGAAGGTACATTGCCTGACTAACTGTTCTTCACTAGACAGCAAGCATTTCACCAAGGATGGCATATCTATCGAGTATATCTCCATTATTACCAGACTTCATGTGAACTTTCAAGCAAGGAACACTGGATAACAATCAAGAGTGGGAATATAGCAAATGTCCTCCTTTTATCCCTTCCTCACTGCTGTCTGCCTAGTACAGATGCACTGAGGCTAATTGCAGCAAACCAAATGCTGTCTAGACTGGATCAGCCAACCCAATGCTGATTCAATATCAAACCTCTAGTCTCCTCACTGTTAACATGGCCAATTCCAGAGCCTTGGCTGGTAAGACCCATCCACGATATTCATTGTTTATTGGGACCACTCAGAAGGTTCACTGCTAATAATAATCACCCAGAATCTTGTTAATAGGGTCCACCAGGATTTTCACTGTTAATTTGGACCACCCAGGATCCTTGCTGTTAATAGGGCGTACCCACAGGGCCTACCCACCCTCTTGGGATAGGCTGGGAGGTGGGGGGCTAGAAAATGAGGGAAGGCAGGTAGACTGCCCATCATCTTCCTACTGGAAGTTTAATGGAATTTTACAGTGGCAGGGAAAGTGAAGCGTAGCCCTCCCATCCTGAGACCAATTAAGCAACTTAAGTGACCACTTAAGGGTCCCTTCCTGTCACTGCTGGCATTTTACTAGCACTTCCACATTGGGAGACCAGCTGGTGAATCCTGGGGGCTTTTCTGAAGGCTCGGAGGGGCCTTTCTAATTGGGCACTCTATGGCCCAACGTGTCCAACCCCGCAGCAACCTCTCCGCCCCCCCCACCCACCCATCCTCACCAACTCTCACCCCACCCCTGCCAGGCAAGCCTCAGAACCCCCAGACCCCACTTACAGGCGGGGAGGGCATCCTGCTCCCAGACCGTCCTCAACTTCCAAGGCAGTCCCAGCAGTGTCCACCGCTCCCAGATACTGCTGAGCTACCAGCCCTCCAATTGGCCGGCAGCTCATGGGGGCAGGTGGCCGCCTTTTAAAGGGACGGGAGCCCCAAAGGCAACTAATTGGGGGCCCCACAAATGGTAGGGGCAGGGTTGCCACTAGCTATCGGCTCCATCATCAGGGCCTTCACCACGGCGACAAAATTTCAGTCATGATCTTCACACTTAATAGGGTCCACTCAGGATCTCCACTGTTAATAGGACCCACCCTGTACAATCTTAGTTAATAGACCAACGTGGGACATTCACTCTTGGCTCAGGTGCACAGAGACGGGAGAACTCCTGGCTGTGCGAGCCCAACCTTTAAAAATCGCTGCCCGCGGTTTGGATTTTTGTTCCGGCGGTGGGGGGTTGGGATGGTGACTGGATTAGAAGTGGGCCCGCTGCCTCCCGGAATAAGGGCAGAGGCTGTTGTGTCCAGAGGCAGGCCAGGCAGAAGGCCTGCCTCTGTGCTCTGGCACTTTGTTGAATTAAATAAAAAAAAAGATTAAAACGAAAGACAGCCTTGCAGCCATCAGCACCGACCCCTCCGCTCCACCCACACCCCCACACACCCCATACCCCATCCATGCCAACCTATGCCACCTCATGCCCCCACCCACTCCCACATGGCCCTCGACAGCCTCTTAATGGATAACCTGCTGACAACAAAATGAGTTTAATCAAAACTCATTGGGAAATGTTTTAAGATTCCAGTTTTACCTTGCATGAGTTTTCTGCATTAAAAATATGAGAAACATTTTGTAAAGCGTAATATGCATGAAATTTGTTAGAAACACCAGCTTTTATGGCTCATGGGCTGTTGTGAAGCAATTTTTGGGTAACTCGCTGGTAATGGAATGAGTTGAAGTTGTATTGTGCAATATTATCCACAACCAGACAAAACATAAATTTTTGGGCTGTGGATTAACTATCTAGAGGTCTTTACTAATCATGCAGACAATTTGAGTTAAAATCTCACCATATTTGAAAAATTTAGCCAAGTTTTGTTAAAATCTGGAAATAAAAAATGGCTATCAATCTGGTATGACTATCAAGCTATCAAGGGTTGTCATAAAAATCTGACTGGTGACTAAAATCCTTTGAGAAGGAAGCCTGCCTTGCTTATGGGACTTGGCCCACAAGTGATTCCAACCCCACTCAAACGTGGTTGACTCTTAATTGTCCTCTGAAGTAGCTTCGTGAGTCATTCAGCTATATCAAACTGCAACATTCAGGGCAATTAAAGATGGGCATTAAATGTCAGCCTTGCAGCTCACACCACATCTTGAGAATTTATATTAAAAGAAGTCCCTATTTGGAATAATTTGGCAAACAATATAATTACAAGGTTACCTGTTTCTGTAATTTTCCTTCTATATTTCCAGGCACAGACAGGAAACATAGAGGGAATGGGGTCAAAAGGTGCCAGTGACAATAGAAGGGAAATGTTTGAGTCGGTAGAGAACATCTGATTGTAATCTAACTTCACAGCAATGAAGGGCATGTCTATAGATGCTTATTTTTAAATGTTGCTTTTCATTGAGGTAATTCCAATAGCTGAATGGAGAACCTTGAGTGAAAAATGATACCTGATACGGCAGAGTCAAAGGGTCAAAGAACAGAGGTTGATGGCGATAACTATGCATGCAACAAATGGATTTTTACAGGATTCTTTAAAAAAAAAGTCTTCAGCGGCTTCTTGTTGGTTTAGAAGTTTTTAATGAGAGTCATTATCATGGAGAGAACCGTGTTCCGGCTTAGAATCAAACGGGAATTTCAAAGGTTAAAAATCAATGGTTAGAGGTGATAACCATACTCAAAATAAATGGATTCTAAGAAATTGTTTTTACATGATTCTAAAGAAATTCAGCTTCTTGTCAGATTAGTAGATTTTAATGAGAGTCACTGCTGTTCCAAAGAAGCTTCCTGTCTGTCAATGTGTTGTTTTTTAATAGTCCTATTTCCTCAGTATCAGGTCCTACACCACAACAAATTCTAGGTAAAGGAGAACTATTCCCTCCCACCTCTTAATTCATATATTCCACATCTGTCTCAGCTACCATACATGATGTGTATATACTGGGTAAAAGTGACCAATTCACCCCGTCTAACACCCTGCTTTTTCTGTATGTTTCAGTAGCAGACCCCTGTATATATACAGCGCACAGTGAGTAAAAGGGGATGATTCACTTTCACCTTGTACCATACAGCTTGTTTGTATCTTTGACAACTCTTGTACATGTACAGTACACATCAAGTAAAAGGGTATGTTTAATTCCTATCTGCTGCTGCATGTACTGCTTGTGGTTCTCTCTCTCAGTTTCAGCCTCTGTTCATATACAGGACACATGGGCCAATAGGGAACAATTAATTCCTATCTGGTACTGTACAGTTCATATGAAAAACCCGACAGGGATCTGCCTACCAATTGCTATATGACGATACTGGCTGGAAAGTGCTGTGTAAGGGTAGGATTGGGCATGGTTATAATATCCCCAATTGATTATCATATTTACGACAGTGAAACAATGCCCCAGCATGAATCTTTAGTTTCATCACATGAAGATAGGAAATTATAGGGGAGCAAGAAAAATGTCAAAAGAATCTCTGGTTAAAAGTAAATATGTTGCATTAGCAGAGTTACAGAGTAGCAGTGGGGTTGAGGAGTTATAAAGAGAGACCTACAGAGCTGATCTTATCTTCACTGGTAAAAGGAAGGTTAAGGGGAAAACATTTGTCTGGATATAAAACCCTACAATTTTTTTGATGGATTATGGAAAGAATTTCATTTATGTAGCAAGTTTCACATCCTTGGAACTTCCCAAAGCGCTGTACCACCAGTGATTTTTAAACATTCGTTTTGTGATACGAATGTTGATGGCTAGACTGATTTGCATTGTCCATACGTTGTTTCCCTTGAGAAGGAGCTGGTGGGCCACGCCCTCAACCAGGTGCAGTCCAAATGCTAAAGGTACCCCCACAACTCTGTAGAGAGTTCCAGGACTTCTACCCAGTGACAATGAAGGAACTGTGATATATTCCCAAGTCAGATTGATGCATGATTGTGGAAGGAAACTTGGAGCTAATGGTCTGAAAGAAGAGTCATATGGACTCGAAACGTTAACTCTGTTTCTGTCCCCACAGACGCTGCCAGACCTGCTGAACTTTTCCAGCATTTTCTGGTTTTATTGGAGTTAATGGTGTTCCTATGCACCTGCTGTACTTTTCCTTTTTGATGGGGGGGACTGTTTGGGAGGTTCTGCAGAAGAAGCCTTGGTGATTTGTTGCTGTGCATCCTGTGGATAGTAAATGCTGCAACCATGTGCAGCAAGGATGGATTGTTTTAGACTTGTGAATTAAATGAGATTGCTGTCTTGAATAGTGTTAACCTCCTTCAGTGTTGTTGCAGCTTTACTCCCATCCACAGACAAGTGGAGTGTATTCCGCCAGATCCTGACTTTTGCTTCATAGGTGGTCAGGAGGTGAACTACTCACCACAGAACACGCAGCCTCTGACCTGCTCGAGTAGACGCAATATTTATGTGGCTGACATGGTGGAGTTTCTGATCACTGGCAACCCTGTGAAGGTGTTAATGGTGCAGAATTCAACAATGGTAGTCCCACTGGATGTCACTGGGAGTGGGTTTGCTCCCTCTTGTTTGAGATAGTCATGGCGCGGCAAAACCATACTTGCCTATCAATACAGCTAGTTGTTGTCTAGGTCTTGCTGCTTGTGGGTATAGACTGCTTCCTTATCTGAGAAATTGCAATGGAACAGAAAAATCATCCTCAAACAGTCCCACCTTACCATGGATACCATGAAGTAGCTGAAGACAGCTGAGTCCATAATGTTGCCCTGAGGAACTCCTGCAGTGATGCCTGGGCTAAGGCTATTGGCCTCCAACGACCATAGTCATCTTCCTTTGTGAAAGGCATGACTCTAATCTCTGAAGAATCACTTTCATTTCACCACTGGAATTTGGGCCTTGTGTACATGTTTGGACTAAGGATGAGGACTACAGCCCAGTGATCCTGACAGAAGCCACACTGGGCATTGGTGAACAGGTGAGCAACTATCACTTAATAGCACAGTTGACGATTCCTTCCATCATTTTGCTAATGACTGGGCCTAAGCCAATGAGGTGCTAATTCACATTATTGAATTTGTCCAGCCTTTTGTGGACAACATGTACCTGGGCAATTTTCTACATTGTTGAACAGATAGAACTGTTGTAGCTGTGCTAGCATAGTTTACTGAAGGGTGCAGCTAGTTCTGGAATACAAGTTTGCAGGATGTTGTTTGTGCCTGTAGCCTTCATCATATGCAACTGTTATGACTCAACTATTTCTTGATGCCACAAGGAAGTGAATCGAATTGGCTGAGGATTTCCATCTGTGATAACGGGGACCTTAACACAAGACTAACAAGGATCATCCAATTGAACTACTGGATGAAGATGCATGCAAATGCTTCAACATTTACTCACATGCTGGATTCTGATATCATTGAGAATGGAAATATTCATGGAACTACCTGCTCCCCTCAACCCCTGCCCACCCATCAACCACCACCCCGCACCCACCCCCACCCCCCCCACAATCCTGTTAGCTGCTTAATTGTGCACCACCATTCATGGCTGGGTGTTCCAGGTTCTGGGGTTAATGTTGAAGACTCTCTGGACCACTACTTTTGAAGTGAAACCACTGATATTTTGTAGTAATAGCCAATTTCTGCAGAGTGAGGTCCACAAACTGTAGGAGGATAGGTGACCAGTTAATATGTTTTGCTACTGTTGGTTGAGTGTTAAATGTTAAAGTATACCTCCCTGCTCTCCACTGAATTTAGCATGCATTTTTTTTTAAACAGCCCATCTGAAAGGAACCACCTTCAGCATGCAGCACTCCCTCATACCCATATGAAGTGTCATGATTACATGGAGGGGAGCTTGAACCCACGACCTTCTGACTCAGGGGAAGAGTACTACTGCCACTAAGCAAAGCTTATTCTTAAGGAATAGAATTTGTGATGTTCATAGTTGGTGGTTCAGTAAGTCAAACTGTCTAACAGAAAGGCGAGCATCAATAGGCCTGTAATTTTGTTTCTCACCCCTCTTTTCATTTGTTCCTGTTTAGATTTTCAAAAGTTAAGAGGTGTCAAAAACTGAAGATATATATGGGGATTTGCTGGAGCATTAGGGTGTGCTAGGGCAGGTACCACAGCTCTTGTGTTGCTGTTGTTGTGTGGAGACATTGTGGTTTGTGCTACCACTACAGGTGGTCCGGGTTCCAGGTGGTCCTTGTTTATCTGTGAAAGGAAGAAAAGTGTTAGATTAGAATTGTGTCACTGAACCCTTATCATCACCACAACATCAATAAACAGCTAACATATTTATTGATAGGAAGTTACTAAGTCACATAAAGAGACATACATATTTCATGCTCAGGTTCAGCATTACAAGTTTGATGTCAGCTTCACAAAAAGCTAAGTACAAAGCTTTCCTTAATGGTTCTGTTAGTATATGCATTGCCCAGGATGGAACTGAGCCAAAGAAACTTAAAGAAATAAAGAAAGAATTTGTATTTAGAAATGTATTCAACCTGTTGATGGAATAATGTGCTTCATATGAGTCAAGGTGGGCGTAACATTCCTTGACTCCAGGAATTATTAACACATTGCATGTATCATTTTGCATCACTAAAGCAAAAACTTAATATAGCACCTTTCACAACCTCTGAACATTGCAAAGTATTTGATACCAATGAAGTAGCTATTCTTGTCACACAGGGAAATCTTAATTCCCAAAAATGGGTGGAATGGGGATGTATCCAAGGTTAAATTGCAAAAATCTGAAACAGAAACGTAATCCACTTCAAATCCAGTTTTAATGGGGAGTGACAAGTGCAGGTGACCAATCTGTTCGCAGGAATCAAGTTGGCCATTTAAATATTTTCATGAGGAAGCTTGCCTTCATTTTTTAGTAGTCATTTCATTTTAAACTCATTTCAACAGTATTTCTATGGCCTTGGAAAACTGAGCAGGTACAAAGGGGCAAGAAGAGCTGAATCCATAAGGTAAGTGCCTCTATAGCATTATTTATGAACGCGGAGGAGCAGGGGTGTCCAATAAGCTACCCAGTAAACACTCCCCAGATCTCTCTGCTCCACCGCCCACCATCAACCCTCCCAACCATTATCTGTACCCCCAACCATCACTTTCCCCATAACCTTCATCTACCATGCCTCACCGAGATCACTATTTTCCCCATGACTACCATTGCACCCGCACCCAACCCCCGATTACTATTTGCCTATTCCCTAACTCCATTGGACAATTCTCACAATTGACCCCACCTCGCCACTGAACCCACCACCCATCCCCCCAACACCCATGATCAGGGTCTCCCCACAATCTCTCTCATTTCTTCATTACACCTACCTGCTCACATAGGCCGTGTCTCAGATGAAAGCTGGCACCTCCAATAGTGCGGCCCTCCCTCAGCACTGCATAGTAATGTCAGCCTAACTTATGTGCTCAAGGCCCTGAAACAGGGCTTGAGTGCACTACCTTCTGCCTTAGCGGTAGAGTGCCCAAAGGTCTTTCACATCCACCCAAGCAGGGTAAATGGGCCTTAGTTTAATGTCACATCTGAAAGACAGCATTCCCTCAGCACCGGACTAGAGGGTCAGCCTTGATTTTTGTGCTCAAGCCCTGGTGTGGGGCTTGAATCTGGAACTTTGTGACTCAGAGGTGAGAGTGCTACAAACTGTAACAAGGCTGACACTGAGTCCATGTAGGTGAGTTAAGAACAGCTAGTGTTAAATCCAAAGCCTAGGAAAGGACAGTAGTCCAACCCAGCCTTACACTTTGCTCTCCATATAATATAAGGGATATAGGCCAGGATTTTATGGCCCCACCACGGTGTGTCTCCCCCCAGCAGATGCGGCAAGCCATTTAAGTCTCCATTCAGTTTGGTGAGACCATAAAATTCCGTCAGGTGGGAGGGACTGTAAAATCCTGGCCATAGAGAAACTGGGGAAGGTGCAAAAAGGATTTGCGAGAATGATGCCAAAACTGAGAGTTTATGCCTGTCAAGAGAGATTGCCTAAATTAGGATAAAAACAGTAAGTGCTAGAAAAACCCAGCAGGTCTGGCAGCATCTGTAGACAGAGAAATGGAGTTAATGTTTTGAGTCCAATATGACTTCTTCTGTATTGAAGAGAGGTAGGAAGATTATGGATTAATAGCTGAATAAAGGTCAGTGCTGTCTGAAAGCAAAATAGCAGAATGTGTTAATAGCAGAAAAAGGTCAGTACTGTCTGAAAGCAAAAGCATGACAACAAGATACAGACTGGCACTTGGAGGAAAAAATGCCAAAATGAAGGACAGAGTTCATGGCCTGAAGTTGTTGAACTCAATGTTGAGTTCAGAAGGCTGCAAAGTGCCTAATCGGAAGATCAAGTGCTGTTCCTCCAGCTGTGTTGGGTTCACTGGAACATTGTAGCACACCCAGGACAGAAATGTGAGCATGAGAGCAACATGGTGAATTGAAATGGCAAGCAAAGGGTGTCATTCTTACAGACTGAGCGAAGGTCTTCAACAAAGTGCTCACCTAGTTTACGTTTGGTCTCCCCATTGTAGAGGGGACTGCATTGTGATCAGCTGATACTGTAGACAAAATTGAAAGAAGTACAAGTGAATCGCTACTTCTGCTATTAACACCTACTCCGAACCATTCTTTGTGTGTTTAATACTATGATTACCACTCCTTTTGCTTTGTGTTCCATGACATCTTTGTCATTTAACCTCCCTCGCACTCTAACATATACCTGACCTTCATTTTCACTCCACCTGCCCCTCCCCACTTTTTCAACAGCGTAAAACCCATACCTTTCTACCTCTCCTCAATTCCAAAGAGTCATATTAGACTTGAAACATTAACTTTGTTTCTCGCTCCACAGATGCTGCCAGACCTGCTGAGTTTTTCCAGCACTTTCTGTTTTTATTCCAGATCTCCAACATCCGCAGTATTTTGCATTTATTTGAGTAAACTTGGATTCTTTTTCCTAGAAAAGAGAAAACTAAGGGGTGACCAGGTCTTCAAAATGATGACAGGATATTTCCACCTGCAGCGAGACCAGGAATAGGAGCTATAACTATAAGAAACTCTCTAATAAATTAATTGGGAATTCAGGAGAAAGTATTTTTCCCCAGAGATTAGAACATGGAACTTGCTATCTCTGGATGTAGTTGAGTTGAATAACATAGATTAATTCAAGGGAAAGCTAGATAACTATATGAGTAAGAAAGGAATAGAATTGTTTTGACTGGGATTATTTGAAGAGGGGTGGGAAAAGCTCATGTGGAGAATAAATATCAGAATAGACCTGTTGGGTCAAATAGCCAATTTAATGCTGTGACTATTTTATACGTAGACCCTAATGACTTCTTCCAGCCTTCTGATGAAGAGTCATACGGACTCGAAACATTAACTCAGTCTTCCTCTCTACAGATGCTGTCAGACCTGCTGGGCAGAATTTTGTCGTCAGCGAGCAGGGGGCGGGGCCCACTCACCAATGCGTAAAATGACACAGGATGACATCAGGCGGAACCCCGACGTCATCCTGCCCCATTTAAATTTTCAGGAAGGCGGGGGGTGCAGCAAAATCAGCTGCGGGCCCGCCGACCTGTCAATGGCCAATTGAGGCCATTGACAGGATCATTTAAACAATTAAAGGACCTGCCCGTCCAACCTTAAGGCTGGCGGGCAGACCAGGAGCCCCGGCGGTAAATAGAGAAAACATAAAACCTCATCCACAGGCGGGATGAGGTTTCATGCAGGGTGTTAAAATTTTTAATAAAGTTAATCTGTAAATTATGAACATGTCCCATCTCATTGTCACATGAGGGGACATGTTAGGGAATTTTTTATTTTCTATTTTTAATATTGTTCAAAGTGTCAGCGATCTCCCTAAGGCTGCACCTAGCCTCAGGGAGTTGTGCGCTCTTTGGTGTGCATGCGTGAAAGAGTGCACTCTCGCTTTTATGGAATCCCCCCCGCCCGCACAGGAAGCACATAGCGCTTCCCACCGGACGTCATGCTGGGCGGGCCTTAATTGGCCCGCCCACATAAAATGGCGGCGGGGCCCGCTTCTCCAGCGGGGATCAGCTCCCCGCCCGCCGGAGATTTTGGGTCGACACGACAGACAAACATACAATCCTGCTCACTGAGTTTTTCCAGCTATTTTTGTTTTTCTTCCAGCCTTTACCTTAATGTGGCTATAATCAATAGAAAAACACCTTGACCCTGAATGCAGCAATGGTCTTCATTTTATACGCAGTCATGGCAGCGTACTCAATGTACCAGTGATAGCTGTGCAAGCAGCATCGTGAACCAAATGTTCAATGACTCAACCAAATATGTAAATAACAGTGAAATTCTGAATATTGTTCAAGGATTCAAGAAATATTCAAGGTTAGTCTGTTAAACTTTACTGCAGACATTGGCAAATAGTAGAACAGAGCACATTGCATGGAGATGCAGAGCACAAGTGGATAAGTGAATTCCTTGATAGCTGAATTAGTAAATGTACCTGATATGGTACTGAGCCACACAGACTAGGAAGACCTTAGGTTTGATTCCTGGCTTATGCCGAGTTAACTAATCTCAGTGGGGATAGCAGGAGGTCTGTCAAAATTAAACTGGGCACCTGTGATCCAGGGAGGGGGGGATGTCAGTCAGAGGTGCCTAATCCACCTGACCACAATCCAGGGACCCTTGCTTGAAAGTGCACCTAAGTGGTTGTTGTGTGAAGACCAAAGTGTTGGTTGGAATACCATTACCCCCTCCCCGCTCCCGCCCCACCTTTGCTCAACTGAACAGCCTTAATGGTACTGACTGTCATACCCCTCACCAGAGGACTCCAAATGGGCCAAAGGCATGTGGCAGTACGCAGAAATAACATGCAGCATGGGTCAATATCTCCAGGAGAGGGAGGAAGAAAATTGCCAAGACAAAGGAACTACTAGCTTCAGCAAATGGAGGTGAGCTTGCTGATCTTAGGACTTTACAAGTAATAAGCAATTCAATTAGCAAGGCGTTTGAATCAATTCCTGTTAACCTGGTGGTTAGAGTGCGGTGCTTGCTACTATGGAAGGAGTTAAGACAAAAAGCATAGATACATTTAAGGGTAAGCTAGATATGTACGTGGGGAAGTGTTCTTCTTAGTTTCAGGTTGTTCTGGTGAGCTATTTCACAATGACAGGGCTGAGATACTTATAATAAAATATGAGACCGTGAAATACTAAAAAGATGTTGCTCATATTTGATTCACAGCCTGTATGCTCTAAGCCAAGGTGATTACAAAGGGGTTATTAATGACCCCTAGGTCCCATTGCGGAAGTACCAGCCAGGGGTACAGCTATTGATCACTATATGCTGACCCAGTGCTTTGTCCCATGCACAGGAATCTGAATACTGGAATCTGAAAGCAGAGAGGTGGAGGCAGAAATCTTGAAACCAAGAGTTGGGGAGTGGTAATTTACAACTGGAGTCAGAACCCAAGGACTAACAAACAGGGTGGAACCTGACTGGGACTTAAGGAGATGAACTTGAACTGGGACATAAACAAGCTGGGCTTGAACCTGAAGTTGGAAATTAAAGGCCAAGAATTAGAACACGGGAGCTGAGAGTTGGGGTTGTAATCAAAGGGGTCAGTGGTAGAATTCTACCCTCTGATTATTTGAGTTAAAGGTTCGAGTCTCACTTCGGAGACTTGAGCACATAATCCAGGCTGATACTTCAGATTCTTTGCTTCCCCATTTGTTCTGTGGAGCCTGTCGGTGAGAAATTTTAGTTTATTATAAGTATCTCAGCCCTGTCATTGTGAAACAGGCTGCCAGAACAACCTGAAACTAAGGAGAACAAAGGAAGTGCTGCACTTTCAGATGAGATATTAAATGGAATCACTGCCTTCTCTCACAGCTGGATGAAAAAGGCCCTTGACACTATGTCGAAGAGTTCTCTCAGTATCTTGGCCAATATTTATCAACCAATGTCATTAAAAATCAGATAGTCCTGGTCATTTTTTCTGCTGTTTGTGGGACCTGGCGGTGAGTAAATTGGCTGTGGCATTTCTTACCTTATGACAGAGGGTTCTTTCTATCAAACCCATCTGCTTGTTGTGGTCAGGATCTAAAAACATGACACTGAATTTTTGGCTGAGAATTGAAACTGATACTGTTTGAAAGCTGCTCAATTTCCTGGAACATACAATCTGCTTGTAAAACCTTTCTTTATGGAGATAAGAAACGAGTTACATTCTTTTACTATTGAAATAGAGAGAGCTCCAGGCAAAGTACCACATCAGTAGCACAGGACAACAACAACTCATGTCTATGTAGCACCTTTAACATAGTAAAACATGAAGGCACTTCAAAGGAGCGTAATTAGAGAGGACAGGAGAAGCAATGGTAAAGCTCGGGTTTGCAGAGGGTGTGGTTGGTTTCCTGGAAGCCTAGATAAATTGCCTTGTCAAGAAGGGAGGAATGACAGGAATCGAACCTTTCTAAATCTTAATTATGTTTTTGTTGCTCTGCAACAGTTGAACCTAGCCCACCTCCTGTAATGCGAAGGGACTGCATTCCTTAAGCTCTGGAGTGCTGCAGACTGGGTTCTCTGTGGTTTCAGAGGTCACTGTCTCTGCACTTCACATTTAAGCTACATCTGGTAACAGTCAAAGGCTGAGCTATAGGAACCAGTGGGACCCAGATTCAATTTTCAGTCTTTGCTGAATTGAATTCTCAGCCTGTCTCAGGCTGAGGAAAGGTTCAAGTGCTAAAGTTGGTTTTCCCCCCTTTTCACATAAGGTGCAAAGCAATCAACCAGATAATCACTAAGAAACACCTACTGGAAGATGCTTAGTCATGAGGGTATCAGTTGAGAACAGGATTGGGCTTGACTGTGATGTCCTCCATGTGGTCAAATGCCTCGACACTTCAATGAAAAAGGACAAAGACCAATTTCAACTATTTAATGTGTTTTTGTGATAGTTCTTTCCACTATTTTAATAAAAATACTAACCCAAATTAAAAATAGATGAACTAAATGGTTAACATCCCTATTAAAAGAGTATGCAAAAGAATGCCATATGAATTCAATAAATGTTTGTACACTTATTTCACAAAGTTATTTCTGGGCAACAGTGGAGATATTGGCCAGCAGCCTGCTTTGCTTTCTTTGCCTCAGGCATTTTAACTTTAAGCAAATCATAGCTGGGAAGATTTGATCTGAGAGAATTCTAAATCAGAGATCTTGGATTTCGGCACAGATGAAGATCCTTGCGGCTATTTGTTTTTTCCCAGGTGGATGACCACCGAAGGAACAATATACTGACTGCATGTTAACTGGTATTTGTTTAAGTCAGAGTCTGGGAAAGTGATGGCCATAAACTAGTCCTCTAACCTGGTTGTTATCCCCAACCATGTCATCATTTGGTGGCACTATTGCCTCTAGTCAAGGCTATAGGCTCAAGTATCACTGCAGAGACCTGAGCACAAAACCTCTGATGAGATTGCACTGTGGCACTGTAGTGAATGCTGTCTTTTGGAAGAGATTTTAAACTGGGGTACCATCACAGATGGATGGCACCATTTTGAAGAATAGGGGAGTTTTGCCTGGTGTGGCAGCCGATATTTATAATGCAACCAATAACCCAAAAATAAATTATTTGAGCATTATATTTCTGCTGTTTGTGGGACGCAGCTGGGTGAAAATTGGCTGTCAAGTTTCCAAATTTCAAAAATAACTAATTGGGTGGAATAATCTCAAATTTGCACTGAGTGCAGCAGTGGGTGGGTAAAACGACGTTTTACCCGCTGGCAGCAATGGCATCTTTTCATGCCATATTGTCCCAAACCCATCACATTAATTATGCATTCCCAGGAAACATGCCGTTTCCATGGTGGGCAGGCTCTCGTTCGCCTGCCATCACCTCTCCACTTCATCACGCCGGGCATCATATATAAAGTCTAGCCACACGCATATCTCGCAGTGCTTCCAGCCCACGACTGCTGCAAAGAAGACATGGCCCTGAAAGGCAAAAAGACTGCAGCTCCCAGGTTCAATGATGCATCCCTCGATGGCCTTTTGGACGCAGTGGAGGCTCACTGTGACGTTCACAGGGAGTTCTGCCAAGTGATCGACACTCTCGGCCTGCTATTCCTTCAGCTCCATCCATGCCCTCACCTCCAGCCAAGAGGACACCTCCTCCATTGAAGAGCTGGAAATAAGCAGGCTGGAAGACCCATCACAGCGCTTATCCACACCCTCCACCAACACAGGAACCTAGATCTAGAGCAGGCTCGGGTTCACAATCTGGTGGTCACTGCATGAACAAATGTCCCGAGCAGCAGAAGGCAGGTTTATGTGAGCTCCCTGTCACTCGGAGGACTGCTGGGGAAGAGGTATCTGTGGGGCTCGAGTCAGATGGCAAGCCTCTGGATTTGGACTTCTAACTCATTCTGGAGAATCAGCAGAAGGCGTGAGAACATCACGCAGAGCTGTTTGAAGCCCTCAGCAAAGTGGCACACAAGTCACAGGAGTACGTCCACCTGCTCTCTCTTGAAATGGAGCCCACATGTGTGTGTATGGAGGTCTCCATGGGGAGGATGGCAGATGCCATGGAGACCCTGGTCCAGCAGCATGCGGAGATGTGTGCAGACATGCACTCCATCACGGTAGCCATGGGTGAGTTCCTGCAGTGGCAACGAAAGTGGGAAATAGGGAACCTCAAAATCCCTCCAGGTGCTCCTTCCCCTCAAGGAGTCTGGCCGGGGCCCTCGGGCACCCGAAGGGAGGAGGAGTGGGAATTGGACACCCCTGGGTCATCCACTCAGGAATGTCAGAGGCTGTCCTCTCCCTCCGAGTCCATTTTGCCTGCAAGCCGCTCAACCTCATCCTCTGTCACCGCAGAGGGGGCAGCTGGCTGAGTGATTCTGGAGGGAGAAATGTGTGTGTGTGTGTGTAGCAGGGCCTTTCGGAGCCTTCTGCGAGCACTCCCCTGCAGACACAGATCCTTCCTATATCACACTCTTCTCAATGTCCTGAGCATTTGGAATGCTGCCTGCTGGGGTTTGCTTTCAGTTGTCCATCTGAGCTGCCCTGCTTCTCCGCCCACCCAATAGTCACACTCCCATGGAGCACATGATTTCGCCCACCATGACTCTCGTTTCACTTTCGATTTGGACAGCATGGTCTGGATTCGGTTTTTTGTGCACTCCCTCGCCTTCTCCCCTCTCCCAGTCACCTATTTCCTTTCCCCCATCACACTTGACCCCCCTGGTATCACCTTCATCTCCCTTCAGTGACCTACAAGCCACAACCCTTTTCCTTCTGGGATGTCCAGGTGAACGTACACGTTCCCTTCCGTCCCAATAATCCCATCCCCATCCACATTTACCTCCCTGACCTCCTCCTTCCACCCCCAGGGTCCGTGTCTGCCTCCGAGTCCCCACCAACCACCCTCATTGTCCCTTCTACCGCTACCATTGAACCCTCACTCTTCCACCCCATCGCTTCACTGCCCTCGGTAATTCTCATTCCCTCATACCATGCCACCCTCAGTTCACTCCCCAGGAAGCAGTCATGGACTCATCAGACACCTCTGTTGCACATTCACCTGGATATCCCCCCTCCGGACCCCAACCCGACACCAACCCCCAGAACCCCTTCCCCGCTTGGGACTCCCTCACCCCAGAAACCCTTCCCCCCCCACCCCCCAGACCCCTTCCTCCCCTGGAACTCCTTCCCCCCTCCGAACCACTCCCTTTCTGGAACTCTTTCCCCCTCTTAGTCCTCCCCCGCCCACCGCCCCCCCCCCACCAACCCCCCCACCCCCCGACTCCCCCTCACTTAGTCCCTCCCCCTTCCTGACTCCCACCACCCTCCTTCCTCCCTCCTGACCCCTTTCTTCAGCCTCACTTCTTCCTCCAGCCTTACTCATTCCCCTTTCCTGACTCCCTTAGACGCCCCCACTTCTTCCTCCAGCTTTACTCCTTCCTCCTCCACAACTCCTTCCTCCACCCTTACTCCTTTCCCTTCTCTGCACACCTTCCTCCCCCTGGACTCCTTCCCCTCTCTGCACTCCTTTCCCCTCTAGACTCCTTCCTTTACACCTTCCAACCCCCTTACACCTACCTCCCCAGTTGCCACCTTCTCCCCCGTTACCCATTCCACCCTGCTGTACTCCCTCCCACCTCCCAACCTCACCGCCCCGATATACCTTCATTCCCCCCGCCTCAACCTCACCCACCCCCCCCCAATACCTTCATTCCCCCTCCTCCCAACCTCACCCTCCCCAACATCCTCATTCCCCCTCCTCCCAACCTCACCCTCAACATTTTCCTCTCCCAGTCAATCCTAGACCTTTCCCTCCCACCACCTCGACCGTCATCCCTTGTGAGCATCAATGGAGACTTTCCAACCTCTGTGAGCTGCTTCGCTGCAGAGCCATGTTTGTGAGAACCCACCCAGCATGCCATGGATGTTCCTACAGGATCCTGTTGCTGTTGAGCTCCAGCATCTTCTGCTCCTCAGATGTCCGTGATGTGAGCAAGGCCCTGGCAGTATGTGCCAACCTTTGCATGTCACAGTTGTCAAAATGTGTTCTGCATCGGCGTGTTTTCCCACCAATGTGGGCGGAAAGCTCCAGCCAGCAGTGGAGTACGACTCCGGCGGGCTGGCCTTATGTTGATGTATCACAATGAGGTTCCCGACATCCAATGGCGAAGAACGCGGCCCCCATCATCGACGGGATGAGCGGACGATCGCAAAGTGGTTTCACAATGTCATGAAACTGATTTTTGGTATTCTCACCATGTTGTCTGCCAGCGGGCATGGAAAATCCTGACCATTGGCTATAAAGCACTTTGCGATCCCCTACAGTCATGAGAGGCACTATATAAATGCAAGTTCTTTTTCTTAAATGAATTTATTTTTACCTGCGGGGAGATCATGGCTGCACAGCCTGGCTCTGTGATTCTGTTCGTGAAAGAGAAGTGGATTTATTAGTCTCCCAGCTTGTCCTGTTTAATATTTTTATCCTGAAGTTGAAGAAGAGGCCTGGGCTGCAATGTCAGAGAGGGGCCAGTACATCATAAGCAATAGTGAGGAAGAATAAAATTAATCCAAAAACATGATTTCTTTCTTGCTGCAAATACACTACAGATGTTTGCTGATGATTAATCGTGGGCAGTTGGGTCATTTAACAGTGACTCTTTTCCTCCAGTTTTTTTTTGCAAATTTTTATCTTATCATACAACACATGTATTCTGTGATTTGTTAACTCAGCGTCCAAACATCCTGCTGATTACAGAAGTGTGGGCATCAGAGCCGCCTCTCCAACTGTCCCTTCTACAAATACGAAAACAAAACACGTCTTCTATTCATGTGTGAGTAGGGCAAAGAATTACTTTGTATAGTTTTGCTGTTGGAATGGGAGTCACTTAAATAAATTGTGCTGCGAAATGAAAGTTAAAGGGCGGAATTGTCCCAGATTTAGACTAAGTGCGGCAGCGGACGGGAGAACGAACGTTTCGCTTGCTGGCCGCAATGGCGGCTTTTAGCTCCATATCGTGTCATTCCCGGCGTGCCCCGCCTCATTAATAATGCATTCCCCGGAAACATACCGGATTGCTGATGGGATAGCCTCTGATTCACCCGCCCCTGGGTCGCCTCAGGCCATCAGTAATCTGAGCACCATATTTAAAGGGTGCCCCTGCTTAGAGCTAAAACTCTCTAAGGGATCAGAAGCTGCTGCAAAGTCATGGCTGCCAAAGGGCGGAACCACGCTGTCCCTCAAGCACCTACTGGAAAGAGTAGAGGCCCACCGTGAAGTTCTCTACCCCAGCTCTGGGCAAAGACCAGCAAGCAGGGGCACCAATCCATCATAGGAGGTGGTGGTCAGCACCAATGCCCTGCAAAAGAGCACTGCCACCCAATGTTAAAAGAGAATGAATGATCTCCTCCGTTCCACCAAGGTAAGTCACTCTTCTCATCACTCTCCACTCACAATCTCACGAACCCATCACATATCCACAGGGATCTCACTCACTGCCAGTTTAAGGGACATCACCATTCACTCTCTCACACACACCTTCATTTGCCCTGTGGACAGTGTCCTCATCCTGTCCATGGCTCCACTCACCACTCACACATGCCAGGCATCCTTCTCTCCTGGGCTAGCAGGCGTCATGCTTACACTTTCCCCATCTGTATTCATGCAGGGCAAGCTGGCACACAACAAAAGGGAGAGGTTGCAGATTGGTGGAGGAATGCCAGACATCAAGATCCTCATGGACTTTGAAAATAGAGCCATCCAGCTGGGTGGCAACGATCTGGACTGTTCCTGTGCTGAGAGTGAGGTCGGCAGTGTTCAACCAAGTAAGGATCCAGCAGTGCAACATCCATCAGGCAACCACGCTGTGAGTCAGTTCCCCTGTCCTGCAGTCCCCTGCCATGCACTATTATCTCTCTTTGCTTTTGCAGGTGCGTCTAGGAAGCAGCCAATGGGGTCCACAAGCCAGGTCCTCAGCTCAAGCCATGAAGACACCTCGGAAGAAGAATCTAATGATACCCTAATTGAAGACCCATCACATCACTCACCCACACCCTCCACCAGCGCAGAGACACACACCTCGGTGGGACCTAGTTCTAGAGTAGCCTTGGGGTCACAATCTGGTGAGCACATCGCACTGTCTGATCCACAGCAGGCGGCAGCAGTGATTTTCCAGGTTTCCAGCACTTGGAGGACTGCTGGAGGCCAGAAATCTGCTGAGTCCGAGATAGATAAGGAGACTTTGGATTCGGTCATACCTCAGGTGCTGGAGCTGCAAAGGCAAACTCGGGAACATAAAGAAGGGATGTCCACTTGCATTTCCCCTCCAAGTCACTTACCATCCTGACTTGGAAATATATCACCATTGCTCCACTGTTGTCAGGTAAAAATCCTGGAACTCCCTCCCAAACAGCACTGTGAGTGTACCTACACCACATGGACTGCAGCGGTTCAAGGTGGCTCACCACCACCTTCTCAAGGGCAATTAGGGATGGGCAATAAAAATGCTGGCCTAGTCAGCGATGGCCACGCCCCATGAAAGAACAAAAAAACAGTATCATGTGGCAGAAATTTCCCATCCTGTCACAAGGACACCACTGTGCAGCGGCACTCAGGTGGGACTTAACATTCAGACAAAGATCAGCATTATGACCAGGGTGGGGAGTATAGGAAGTGGTCTGCTCCAGGCCAGTGCCACCATTGTCCTGAAGGACACCACTGTTTAGCGGTACTCAGACAGAGCTGAACATTCGAAGACCAACATTTCAACTAGGGGTTGGGGCGGGGTAGGGGGGAGGATTAAAACCACACAGGGCAAAGGAGCAAGAAGACTTTTTAAGAGGTTGAGGGGGAGGAGGAACACATAAATCATCCATCAAAGCATTCAAGAGGGCATTAGATGATTATTTGAATAGAACAAATGCGCAAGGTACGGGGAAAAGGCAGGAAAATGGCACCAGGTCATAATGCTCGTTTGGAGAGCCGGTACAGACACAATGGGCCAAATGGCCTCCTTCTGTGCTATTAAAATTCAGTGATTCTATGACATTCGCGGAGGTCATCACAGACAGGGCGTAGCAATCAACAGGCTGCCTCCGCCTCGCTGTGGATGTGGGGGGAGCACCAAGACGTAGCGGCAGGTTTAGGAAGGTTAAGAAGATGTAACTTTTTCGAGTTATCAACAGTCACAGATTGTAACTCTTTCGAGTACATTCACAGTTCTTGGTTTCCGGGAGTGGGACATGAACCCACAACCTTCTGATTCAAAGGCGAGGGTGCTATGAACTGAGCCACAGCTGACACTGCACAGACTGGACACGGGTGTTAATCACTTGTACATAATGTTCACTATTGTGAATATACTCCCTAGAATGTCTCCTTCCCTATGGCTCCTTGGTATGATGATCTGTGTTCGTTTCACTCAGATGTGAAACATTGGTTCCTGCACAAGATAAAGGCAGGTGTCTCAGTCCAGGGCCTCTTCCCTGTGCAGTGTGTGACCTTCAGACCAAAGTGATGGTCTGGCTTCACACTCACTGGACACATTACTGATGCCTGCACCTCGATGGTGTTTGTTATTGTTGACAGAATGTCGTGGGCAGGCGTTACAGAGACTTTTCAGCACCTTTGAAGTGGGGCTGGCCCCTCATCTCTTCAGCATCTGTGTCCGGTCACGGTGTGCTCCTGAAGGGGTCAGGTGCTGAAGGCTGACAAAAGATCAGCTGCATTTAAAGTTTTGCAGCTGCATCTGAATGATATGACCCTGATCACAGAGTGCATGCGAGCTGCCCTCAGCCAGACAGGAGTCAGACTTTCTCAGAGGCAATGTGAAGATCCATGGAGTGTCCTCACTGCATGTCGTCAGTGGAATCTAGTGACTATTGGGGCCTCCGCTGTGTCTCCATGGCATACTGAGGGTATGTGCACTGCCATCAGCCACACTGGAGTCAAACGTTCACAGGTGTAAGGTGAGGATGTCAGGACTGTCCTCACTGCATCTCATCATCATCCTCCATGAATCTTGCGGCTGAGGGCCTCCAGAGCACACCTGCCTCGTTTGGCCAGTGTGATGGCCTCATTGCCTTCTTCGTGGAGCTCATCACCGTCATCACCTTTGATGCCCTCCTCATCAGAGGAGACGTGCAGCTCTTCCATTTCCTCCTCAACCAGATCCTCCCCCCATTGCAGCACCAGGTTGTGGAGTGCACAGCAAGCTATGATGATGCACGACACCCTCAGTGGACGGTATTGCAGTGCTCCACTGGACCTCTCAAGGCACGGAAACTCATTTTCAAAATGCCTATCATTTGCTCCACTAAAGTCCGAGTTTCAGTATGAGCCTCTTTATTTCATCACACTGTTGCAGTCTGAGGCCGCCGCACAGGCATCATCAGCCACATCCTCTGTGGGTAGCCTTTGTCCCCGAGGAGTCAACCCTGCAGCCACTCTGGACCCTGGAAGATATCAGGGATCTGAGACCTACTAAGGATGTAGGAGTCGTGGACACTCCATGGGAGTCACGCGCAGACCTGTTGAATGCATTTGTGGTGGTTGCAGACCAGCTGAACATTCAGCAAGTGGAAGCCCTTGCGGTTGGTGTAGTTTACTGCTTGTTGCCATGGAGATCTAAGTGTCACATGAGTGCAGTCGATGTCATCCTGTGGAAAACCAGAGATCTGTGCAAATCCCAGCGCTCTTGCTTCCTGGCTTTCCTGATCCTAGGCGAAATTCAAAGTTCTGTGCCTTCATGAAGATGGCATCTGTGATCTCCTGGATACTCTTGTGCATGGAGGTTTGCGAGGTCCCACACAGGTCACCTGTGGAGCCCTGGAAGGAGCCACTGGCGTAAAAATTGAGCACAGTGTTCACTTTCATGGCATCCCTTCATCTTGAGGGAAGTGCTCCTCCCTTCGCTGAGCCAGGTGCCTCCAATGCACTCTTCTTCTTCTTCTCTGGTGTCTGTAAGCCATGAGGTATACCACTAAATCACCAGGCTCCATGATCTTGATGCATGGGTTAGCACATGCGTCCTAAGAACCTCTCTTGGTTAAGTCTGAAGGCCCCTTCATGCATCCCAGAGAGGGCTGGCCACCATTTGGATGGCCAGTGTGTAGTTCACTCATTGGCTGTCCAAAACCCCACCCACCTCCGCCTCACTCCAGTTACCGATTAGCAGCAGCTTCGGCCGCTGGACTGCATGCTGTTCCCTCAGCTCAGGAGCAGGCATTCTCCTAACCTGCACAGCAAGGCTTGAATCAAGATGGATACTGGTCCAAACATTAATAACGACATTGCAAGGGGCTGTGAACGCCTCTGCCAATGAGTGTGCCAATGCCACCTTTCACAAGGAGATTGCCCAGTCGGCCAATTGCTCTGATGCTCCATAAAACGCACATTAATCTGTGCCTGAGAGGTGAAAAGTTCTGGAGCATTTGGTGGCACTTTCATGCTTTTATGTTGCTTGAGTGGGCAGAAAAGCTTCAGAGGCCCGACTGCAAGTGTGTCAATGGAGCTGTAGCTGAATAGCCGCAGCGGCGGAAGAATGCTCACTTTTGTCAAGCTTCCCTCACACCCTCCTCCACCACCCCCGGCATGTGTTTGTGTACTTCCTTCAGCTTGTGCTGTCTTGCCCATCCCCCCACCCTCCATCCGGCCTGACCTGCACTGGAGCCCTTGCCCTGGCACTGCAGGAAAAGTGGCCCACTGCCCCCACTCCCTGCCCAGCCACCCGATTGCATGGTGCCTCTTCCTTGATGTCCTATGGACAATGCTTGGGAACGCCGTGCAAGGTTGGGTGCACTCGCCTCCAAGTTCCCCTTGAAATTTAGGTCAGCAGGCCCATGTCGCTTATGTGCAGTTGTGAAACACATCAGCGTACCCGGATGATCTAGCGTGCAGGGATGATTCCGGCGAGCAGGGCTTATAATTATTTGCAAATGTATTAAAATTACAATCCTAATGTGCAGTGGCAGGAAACGCGGCCTGCCGTTGATGTATGGAGCAGACGGTCACAAACTGGTTTCACAACGGCATAAAAATGATTTTTGGCCTTCTCTCCATATTGTTCCCCCCACCACCACCACCGGCCCATGACACCTAATGCAAATGGGTGCGAAAAATTCTGGCCAAAGGATGGAATTCTCCCATCCGGGACTAAGTCCCGTTGCGGGGGGTGGAGACAGGGAATGTTTCCTGCCGCAGAAGCTGCTGGGAGTTTACCACGTGTCACACAACCCTGGCCTAATTAATTATGCAATTGGGGGGGTTCCCAACGTCTCGCGCGGTGGGGCAGGCTGGATGACTCATGCCCCGCCATCGTATCCGGGTTCCATTCAGGGACACTCTGAAGCTGCGAGATAGGTATCCTGGAAGACACTGAAACTGGAAGATCCATCTGGTAGTTGCTACCCCACCCACTGTTGCGTCTTCCAGGGTCCACGATCATTGGAGACCTTCATGCCGTACGCCGGAGACAGCTCCCGGCCTTCTTCAGGTAAATCCTGATATGAACACACCAGGTTGGTTCAGGTGTGTTCTGGATCGGCATGATTCCCCGCTGGTGGTGTGGACAATCAGGCATAGGGGGTGCCATTCCAGTCAGGCCCTTAGCAGGATGCAGTTTTACGCTGACCTCTGGCGGGAATTGCAACCCTCCATGACAGGCAGGAGCGGAAGATCCCACCGTAATGTTACACTGCTGTGAAACCGATTTTTGGACCTTCTGCCACATTCTCCCCTCACCCCTTACCTGCCATTAAACTCACCACAGGGAACATGGGAGAACTCCGCCCAAGGTATAACAGCAACGTCTTGTATTTAAATAGCACCTTTAATGTAGCAAAATAACCTTAAAAGAGGAGAGAGAGAGGCAGAGAGGTTCAGAGATGGGATTCCAGAGCTTAGGGCCTCAGCAGCCGAAGGCACAACTGCCAACAGTGGTGCAAGAAGAGATGGTGATGTAGGGGTAATATCACTGGGCTAGTAACCCAGAGGCCCAGGCTAATATTCTGGGGAACATGTAATCAAATCCCACCATGGTGGAATTTAAATTCAATTTATAAAATTTAGAATTGAAAGCTAGTTGCAGTAATGGTGACCATGAAACTATCGTCTATTGTCATAAAAACTCATCTGATTCACTAATGTCCCTTTAGGGAAGGAAATCTGCCATCCTTCCTGGCCTGGCCTACATGTGACTCTAGACCCACAGCAATGTGGTTGACTCTAACTGCCTTCTGAAATAGCCTAGCAAGCCACTCAATTCAAGGGCAATTAGAGATGGGCAACAAATGCTGGTCCTGCCAATGATGCCTACATTCCTTGAAAGAATAAAATAAAATAAAAATTGGTGATGTCCAAGAGGCCAGAATTGGAGGAGTGCAGATATCTTGAAGGGTTGCAGGGCTGAAGGAAGTTAAAGATAAGGAGGGAGGAGGCCAGGGAGGGTGTTGGAAGCAAACAGTATTATTGTGACAGTATGTCATAGATGAGCTTTCTGTGTGGGAACCATAGCAGAGCCATAGGCAGAAGTTACAAACATTGAATCTTATGTTTTACAACATAGAGTGAGGCCATTTGGACCATCAAACTTTTGCTGACTCTCGAAATCTATCTACCATTCACCTCTCTTTTCTCCAGATGCTGTTCCCATCTTTGTCTCTTTTTCTAGTGTTTAACCTTTGCCATTTTGAAAGCTATTATAGATTCCAGTTCTAGTAGGAAAAGGAAGAACCTATGCTTATATAGAATATCAGGACCTCACAAAATGTTTTACAGCCAATGACTTACTTTTGAAGTGTAGTCACTGTTGGAAGTGCAGAAGCCAATTTGGGCACAGCAAAGTTCTTGCACACAGCAATGAAATAAATGACAAGAGCATCTCTTTTAAGCATTGGTTCAGGAATAAATGTTGGCCAGAACAGCAGGAAAATTCTACAGATTCTCTTCATATATTCCTATAGGACCTTTTATGCCCACCTCAGAAGAAGCATGGGACATCTCATCCAAAAGAAGACAGTGGTATAATGTTCCCCCAATTCTGCACTGGGGTGGCAGCCTAGAATTTGTGCACAGTTCCCAAGAGTGGGGCTTGAATCCAAAATCTTCTGATTCAGAGGCAAAACTGAGCTACAGCTGACACTTAATGGATTGAGATCAGAAGGTGGGAGAGATTTTTTTTTTGTTCACTTTGCTCTTGGTAGGCAAACAAGCTTTGGAATGTGTGAAGCAGAGCTGATGCTTAATTTTAAAAAAAGAAACAGTCAAACTGATATTCACACTGCCTCACGAGATAAGAATCAGTACTTTGCATGTCCACGTAGTAAGTAGCGTGCTGCTTGACTGGGAGACTTTTGTGGCTGAATGTTTTGTACTGCAGGTGTTCCATTACAAGAGTTCCACATGCAGCATGTTTGAGAACTTTGTGGTTTTTTTTTTTAGAAAGTAAAACTTGCTCACACTGCCAAACATTTCAAATTTTCTTTCATTTGCACAGAGCTTAAAGGAGAAGGAAAATCTTAAGGGGCATATTTTTTGTTTAAAGTGCTCCTCCGATAACTTTGGACAAAGATGTATTGCACACCAGGTACTTTAGAATCAGTAGTGCACTGGCCTCTATGCATCGATAGCCCCTGAGAAACTTGTGTGGCCACATCAGAGGGCATTAAGAGTCAACTACATAGAGGGTAAATTTTCAAAGAGAATCTTTCACTCTACTGCCAAAGTTACTGTGAGCACTGGTCAATCAAGAGAAACCCTGCAGAAATTCACTCCCATAATGTAAAAGAAAAAGAAAGGCTCACATTTATATACCCCTTTTCATAAGCACAGGACATCTCAAAGTGCCTTAAAGCAAATTTAGTACTTTTTGAAGTGTAGTCACTGTTGCAATGTAGGAAATATGACAGTCAATTTACACTCAGCGAACTCCCACAAATGGCAATGAGATAATGACCAGATAATCTGTTTTTTATGGGTTGTTGTGTCTGTGTTGGCTCTATGCAAGAGCAATTCACCTAGTGCCACCCAGTATCACCAACGCCCCCACCCCCCACCACATTTTCCCTGTAGCCTTGCAAACTATCCTCTTCAGATAATAATCCAATTCTCTTTTGAAAGCGTGATTAAATCTGCCTCCAATGCACTCTCAGGCAGTTCATTCCAGATCCTAACCATGCGCTATGTAAAAAAGGTTTTACGCATGTTGTCACTGCTTCTTTTCCCAATCACCTTAAATTGGTGTCCTCTGTTTCTCAATCCTTCTAGCAATGGGAACAGTTTCTCCCTATCTGATCAAGGTCTCTAATGATTTTGGATACCTCTTTCAAATCTCCTCTCAGCCTTCTCTTCTCCAAGAAGTAAAGTTCCCTATCCCTGGATAGTATGGTGTTTTAGTGCTTATAGTACAGCGATATCATATGTTACGAGTTCTCAATGGCAAGCTGTGAAACTGGATTTAGTAATGTGCTAATCTAGAACCAGATAAACTGCTGGATTGTCATATAATGACAACTAATTCAGTGATGCTCTTTAGGCAAGGTGATGTGCTACTTCCACCTGGTTTGGCCTACACGTAAGTCTGATCCCACACTACACAGCCATGGCCGAGTTGATAGCACAGTCACTTTGGGCTCACAAGGCTCTGGGTACAAGTCCCACTCCAGGACTTGAGCACAAACTTCAAGGCTACACTCTAGTGCACTGTCGGAGCTGACATCTTTCAGATGAGATGTTAAACCAAGGCCCCATCTGCCTGCTTGAGTAGATATAAAATACCCCATGGCGCTATTTTGAAATAGAGAAGCAGTTATCCCTGGTGTCCTGGCCAATGTTTATCTCATAATCAACAACCTGCATTCTTGGCTGAGAATCCAGGTATCTATTAGTCTGTTGAAATAGCTGCAGCAAAGGGAAAACATTGCTTGATTGATGATTCTTTCTCTATGATCTATTCTGTCAATTGCACAATGTTTACTTAAATAATCGCTTGGTAGTACAGAACTTGAGTATTGCTGAAGAAAGAGGCTTTTTTTTTGTTGAAGCTTTTTGCCTTGCATGCATCAGCTCAATTCGCAAGAAAATACCAATGTCAGGGGGAACAACATACTTATACTGTATGAGAAGAAAAATGAGAAGATATTAGTTAGCTGATTGCCAACCATCTCTTCACATACAGAATAAATATGTTGTTTACCCGAAATTAGTATTTTCTTGTGAATTGTCCTGATGAGTGCAAGGCAAAAAGCTTGACAAAAAAATCCCCTTTTTCAGCAATCCTCGATGTTTACTTACAGAGATAAAGAGGTGCCAAATTTCTGCTATTGAAACTTAAAAGGCCTGAATGATTGACACTTTTATAGGGCTGTAGTAAAAGCAGTTTGTTTTAGTTATAAGGTTATATAGTATATAGTTTATATATACTATATAGTTTATATTTTATATTTATATAGTATATATATACTAAGTATATAGTTATACTTAGGAAAGTTATAATTGGCTGACTTTTTTTAAAGCTTTTCACACATACTATGGTTACTATAAGGTTCATTAGTTCCGTACAGAGTGTATACCATGTGAATGAGCATGGAAGTGCCAAAGGTTGGCATGGAGGGTATGAAGGGCCATGGGGGACAGGGGGTGAGTAGAGGGGCATAGGTTAGCATGTGAGTGGGGCGGGGGGGCATGATGTGGCATGAGCTGGTATGAATGGAGCATGGGGAGTGTGTGGGGGCTGAGGGATGTCAGGGGTTGGGGTTGTTTTTTGCTTTAGTGTTATTATTGTAGATGGGGCAAAGTCCCAGAACACGTAAGCAGGCGTGTTTAAACAGTGGGGGTCAGAACCCGGCAAGTCCTGTGGCTACTTCTGAACTCTTTCTGGGGTTGGAGGGCCCAACTCCAGTTATCACCCTCGTCCCCTGGAACGAAAATCCTGCCTTTGCTGGCATTTTCTCCTGAGCCAGGTGAGCTGAGAAATTTCCTAACTCTGCTACCCGCCTCTGGGATGAAAATCCAACCCAAAACTCATTCAAAAGCCACCCATTTACACAGTTTTAAAATTGGGCCCATGTTATCTGTATTCCTAGTTCAGGCTTCTGGATTACAGACCCAAGAAAATAATTACTACACGATAAGCAGGTCTTTTACTGATTTTTGGAACTGATTTTCTAAAATTGAGGAACTCAGCATCATTAAGCATTAGGAAAGCATCAGGTTAGGTAGGTGTCAATTTATTTTCAATGTTTTGAGGCCTGAGTATGAAAAGGCAGTTGGGCCTTTTGACGAGTCCCATACTAGTCCAGGATGTAGGGCAATGTGATAATGAAGGGTACAATTATTACTTGAGTTCTGGCATTTGCTTTACTAGTGCAAATTCATCATAAACTCTAATGCCTCAATAGTGCTAAAACATAGATCTTTACTTTAAAATTTTTGACCTTAATATCCTGGCAGGGTTACTTCACTGGTGGGAAAGCAACAGAGTAATAATTAATTTGGCAGATTCTACCAATAATCCTCACGTAAGCAGACTTTTCCATTGGCTTGAGAGTTAGGTTCATTTAGTGATAAAGCATTTTTTCAACATACATGCTAGCAGTTGAACCAGTGGTATAAACTCTAAGGCCGGGATTTTCCAGCCTCGCCCGCTGCCGGGATCTTCCAGCCTTGCCGAAAGTCGATGGACTTTTGGCTGGCCTGCCGTATCCCCCGCAGCGGGTCCTGCTATAGCGGGGCCGGAAAATCCCGGCCTAAGGTTCCCTCATGAAAAGTTCGGTCCGCGAAATTCATGAGGACAAAAAGCTTGGACATTCCTGACATGGCCAATTAGCCAATTACTGGGTGGAAACCATGAAATGTAACAGGTAACAGAGGGATGATTGCGTTTTATAAGAGAACCAGTAAATGCTGACACCTAATTTACCACAGGCAGGGCACTACTGCAACCCAGGTATTGTGAGTGACAAGTGAAGTGGGTGAAAACAGTGACCTTCGGCCAAATTTTCGTATGTTGAATCGGATCAGCATGGAGGTGGGCAACCATAAACAAATGGCGCTGTCTCATGCGTCACAATGTCCGCCTCTGTTCCCGATCCCCCTGATTTACGTGAGGGTGGGAGGAAAGCAGGTTGTGGGGGGAGGGCGAGAATGTGAGGTCGCTTGCACAATTGATCGGGCACGTTTAGGGAATTCAGCAGCTCCTTAAGAGCTCACCTACCAAGGTATTGAAATTTTCACAGAGGCAAGTGGCCATTAAGAGCATGCGGAAAGCTGAACGGCTCCACCCTGTCGGGGACAGGGTCGGCAATGTGGAAAAGGTTTTATTTGGTTGAAAAAAGCGGATATTTTGAAGAAAATCTATTCCACAGCAATTCAATATTTCCCTTACCCTATCCCAGGTTCCAGAGCTCCATCTGCCCTGGTCAGTTTGAAGCTTCAGATGCTCTCTTTATGTTAAATCATGCACAGTTGGCAGCTACAGCAATGGCTGCCAAGTGGGGGAAGAATGTGACCCATTTCCTCCATTCCTGCTCCTCCCGGCCACTTATTGGCCACAATTCCCAAATCCTCACTAATTAAGCCCTCACCTCCACCAAAATCAGAAGCGTTGTCTGCTTCCCTTCGAGGACGGGTTCGCGACCTGGAAGGAAACCTGCCTCACAAATCCCACCTCCCAGCCAAAATGTGGCCCCTTGTGCGTAAAGCAGCATCATGGGACTTTTACTTTTTCCTTCCAAAAGCAGTGACTGATGTGCTCCAATCATTACTTGCAGATGCTAAATACATGCTAACATGGCAGGCTGGTTTGTAGCTGATTAAATAGATCCTGTAAGATGGCACATTGAAATTAAGGCTGTGTTATTTAGAAATTGGAAAAGAAATGGGCTTGTGTACATAAACTGAATTACATCTACGAAAACTGGGCAACACTTAATGAGTCGCATGCAGAATAAAATAGGCTTCTTGCAGCCAATCTATTTTTGTTGGATTGTCATAAGCGTTGATTAAATAATTAGATGGATGATGACACTGAGTATCATAAATAATAAAGAAGAAACTTGCATTATTAGTGCCTTTCACAATCTCTTTACAGACAACCAAATACTTTTTGAAGTGTAGTCATTTAGAAAAAAGCAGCAGCCAACTTATACACATTAAGGTCTCACAAATAGCTCTACCTCACCACCACTTCCATTGACTCCTCCATTGTCTCTAACTTTACAGGCTGCTTGTCCAACATGCATTATTGGATGAGCAGATATTTCCTCCAACTAACCATTGGAAAGGCTGAAACAATAATTGTCCTCAGTCTCTGCTGCAACATCCGTTCCCTAGTCAACAACTCCATATTTCGCCTGGGCAACTGTCGGAGGCTGAACCAGACCCTTCAGAACATTGGTGTCATATTTTATTTTGAGATGATCTTCTGATCACATATCCACGCCATCAATAAAACTGTCTATTTCCACCTCCTCCAATTCTGGCCTCTTGAGCTTCCCCAATCTAACTGCTGTACAATTGGAAACCATGCCTTCAACTGTCTAGGCCCTTAGCTCTGGTATATCCTCATGGAGTCATAGAGTCATTGGGGAGAATTTTCCCCCCCGTTGGGGGGGTTGTGCGGGGGTGGGCAGGGGTGGGTGCGGACCCGATCGGCACCCCTGATCTGGTCCATTTTACATGGTTGGGCCAATTTTGGGAGTGAGCTCTTTCGTGCGTGCGCGAGAAAGTGCCTCAGGGAGATAAGTTTTAAGTTTGAAAAATTTTAATAAAGAAAAAGAAATTTTAAGACATGTCCCCTCATGTGACAGTGTCACATGAGCTGGGACATGTTAATGAACTTTAATGAAAAAGTTTATTTAATTTATAAACCCTTCATGAAACCTCATCCCGCCCGTGGATGAGGTTTCATGAAAAATGCAAAGGCCACCTGGGCTCTTCGCCTGCCCGCCAACCTTAAGGTTGGACGGGCAGCTTTCTCAATAGGTTTAATTAGTTAATTAATGGCCTTAACAGGCCTTTGACAGTTTAGCAGGCGTGTAGCCGACTCGGCTGCAATCCTGCAGAACTGAAAATCTAAATGACGCGCAGTGACATCGGGACGCACACCCGACGTCATCCAGCATCATTTTATGCCTCGGCAAGCCGAAGATTCTTCCCATAGAGGTCTACAGCACAGAAAAAGGCCTTTCAGCCCATTGAGTCTGTGCCGGTCAAACAAGTACTTAACTATATTAATCCCATTTTCCAGCACTAGGCCCATAGCCTTGTATGCCATGGCATCGCAAGTGCACATCCAAATACTTCTTAAATGTTATGAGGGTTTCTGCCTCTACCACTCTTTCAAGCAGTGAGTTTCAGATTCCCACCACCCTCTGGGTGGAAAATATTCTTCCTCACATCCCCCCTAAACCTCCTGCCCCTTATCTTAAATCTATGCCCCCTGGTTATTGATCCCTCTATCAAGGGGAAAAATTCCTTCCTGTCTACCCTATCTATGCCCCCTCATAATTTTATACACCTCAATCATGTCCCCCCTCAATCTCCTCTGCTCTGGGAAAATAACCCCAGTCTATCCAATCTCTCCTCATAACTAAAACTCTCTAGCCCAGGGAACATCCTGGTAAATCTCCTCTGCACTCTCTCTGGTGCAATCACATTCTTCCTATAATGCTGATTCCAGAAATGCATGCGATACTCTAGCTGTGGCCTAACCAGCATTTTATACAGTTCCAGCATAACCTCCCTGTTTTGATATTCTATGCCTCAGCTAATAAAGGTAAGTATCCCATATGCCTTCTTAACCACCATATCTACCTGTCCCGCTACCTTAAGGGACCGGTGGACATGCACACCAAAATCGCTCTGATCCTCGGTACTTCCCAGGGTCCTACCATTCATCGTGTATTCCCGTGCCTTGTTTGTCCTGCCCAAGTGCATCACCTCACACTTATCTGGATTAAATTCCATTTGCCACTTATCAGCCCATCTGACCAGCCCGTCTATATCCTCCTGTAATCTAAGGCTATCCTCCTCACAATTTACCACCCCACCAATTTTCGTGTCATCCGCGAACTTACTGATCAACCCTCCTACGTTCAAGTGTAAATCGTTTGTATATACCACAAACAGCAAGGGACCCAACAGCAATCCCTGTGGGACCTCACTGGACACAGGCATCCAGTCACAAAAACACCCCTCGACCATCACCCTCTGCTTCCTGCCACTCAGCCAATTTTGGATCCAATTTGCCAAATTGCCTTGGATCCCATGGGCTCTTACCTTTGTTATCATTCTCCCATGTGGGACCTTATCAAAAGCCTTGCTGAGGTCCAAGCAGACTACGTCAAATGCATTGCCCTCATCTACACACCTGGTCACCTCTCCAAAAAATTCAATCAAATTGGTCAGACATACCTCTCCTTAACAAAACCATGCTGACTGTCCTTGATTAATCCCTGCCTCTCCAAGTGAAGATTAATTCTGTCCCTCAGAATTGCTTCCAATAGTTTCCCCACCACTGAGGTTAGACTGACTGGCCTGTAGTTCCCTGGTTTATCCCTTCCTCCCTTCTTGAATAACAGTATCACATTGGCTGTCCTCCAGTCCTCTGGCACCTCTCCTGTGGCCAGAGGGGTATTGAAAATTATTGCCAGCGTCCCTCTTATCTCCTCCCTTGCCTCACTCAACAGCCTGGGATACATTTCATCCGAGCCTGTAGATTTATTTACTTTTAAGCCTACCAGACCACTTAGAACCTCCTCCCTTTCTATGCTAATTTCTGTAATTATATCACAGTCCTTCTGCCTGATTTCCATTCCCATGTCATCTCTCTCACAAAACAAAAACAGAATTACCTGGAAAAACTCAGCAGGTCTGGCAGCATTAGCAGAGAAGAAAAGAGTTGACGTTTCGAGTCCTCATGACCCTTCAACAGAACTGAGTAATATTAGGAGAGGGGTGAAATATAAGCTGGTTTAAGGTGGGGCGGGGGGGGGGGTAGAGAAGTGGGGTGGGAGGGGGGGTGTGTGAGTTGTGGTTGTAGGGACAAGCAAGCAGTGATAGGAGCAGATAATCAAAAGATGACAGTCACTGAGAAAGGAAATATGGCTGTGAAAGCAGGTTTTAGTAAACACCTTGTCCAACACCAGGAGAGAAATGGAAAGCAATGAAGGTGAACAAGGCAAAAGAGAGATACGGAAATCCTGTTGGAGAGAAGAGCAGTACTTCTTCAAGGTAGGCATTTTTTGAAGAGGAGTGGCAGTCAATTAAACACAGAGATAAAAACAAAAAACTGCGGATGCTGGAAATCCAAAACAAAAACAGAATTACCTGAAAAAACTCAGCAGGTCTGGCAGCATCGGCAGAGAAGAAAAGAGTCGATGTTTTGAGTCCTGTTCACCTTCATTGCTTTCCATTTCTCTCCTGGTGTTGGACAAGGTGTTTACTAAAACCTGCTTTCACAGCCATATTTCCTTTCTCAGTGACTGTCATCTTTTGATTATCTGCTCCTATCACTGCTTGCTTGTCCCTACAACCACAACCCCCCACCCCACCCCCCAACTTCTCTCCCCCATCCCCCCCCACCCCCCCCACCCCCCACCCCCTTAAACCAGCTTATATTTCACCCCTCTCCTAATATTACTCAGTTCTGTTGAAGGGTCATGAGGACTCGAAACGTCAACTCTTTTCTTCTCCGCCGATGCTGCCAGACCTGCTGAGCTTTTCCAGGTAATTCTGTTTTTGTTTTGGATTTCCAGCATCCACAGTTTTTTGTTTTTATTTCGTCCCTCTCCCTGGTGAACACTGACACAAAGTATTCATTTAGAACCCTACCTATGTTTTCCAGCTCCGCACACAAATTACCACTATGGTCCTTAATGGGCCCTAATTCTTTCCCTAGTTATCCTCTTACTCTTAATGCACTAGTAAAATAACTTTGGATTTTCCTTTACTTTACCTGCCAATGTTTTTCATGTCCCCTTTTTGCTCTCCTAATTTCCTTTTTAAGTTCCTCGCTACTCATTCTATACTCCACTAGGGCTTCCGCTGTTTTGAGTCCTCAGTACCTGCCATTAGCCTCCCTTTTTCTCTTTATCCAATCCTGTATATCCCTCAACATCCCGGGTTCCCCAGATTTGTTGGTCCCACCCTTTATCTTTACTGGAATATATTGGCCCTGTACTCTCCCTATTTCCTTCTTGAATGAGTCCCACTGTTCTGACGCAGATTTACCTAAAAGTAGCTGCTCCCAGTACACTCTGGCCAAATCATACCTGATCTTATTAAAATCGGCCTTCCCCCAATTTAGACCTCTGATTTCTGGCCCATCCTTGTCCTTTTCCATAACAACCTTGAATCTAACGGAGTTATGATCACTATCTGCAAAATATTCCCCTACTGATACCTCTCCCACTTGCCCGGCTTCATTCCCTAGAATTAAATCCGGAACTGCCCCCTCTCTTGTAGGACCTTCTACATACTTAAAAAGCTCTCCTGGATGCATTTTAAGAATTCTGCTCCCTCTAAACCTATCACACTGTGACTAACCCAGTTAATGTTGGGGAAGTTGAAATCCCCCACTATTACTACCCTATTATTTTTACACTTCTCTGAAATTTGCCAACATATCTACTCTTCTATTTCTCTCTGACTGTTTGGGGGCCTATAATACACTCCCAGCAATGTGATTGCTCCTTTTCTAATTTTAAGTTTTTATGGCTTCATTTGAGGAGCCTTCTAAGATGTCATCCTTCCTTACTGCTGTAATTGATTCCTTGATCAATGTTGCAATACCCCCTTCTCTTTTACCTCCTTCCCTGTCTCACCTGAAGACCCTATATCCTGGAATATTGAGCTGCCAATCCTCTCCTCTCTCAACTATGTCTCTGTGACAGCAAGGTCATCTTACTTCCATGCATTAATTTGTGCCCTTAACTCACCTGCCTTATTCGTCAGACTCCTTGCATTAAAATAAATACCACCCAACCTTGCCAAACTCTCTTGTGCCTTAACTGGCCTATAATTTCTATGCCTTCCAGACTCACTTGCTTTCTCTTCTAATTTTGGCTGTGCATCTCCCCCTGCTGAACCTCCTCTCAGGATCCTATCTGCCTGCCAAGTTAGTTTAAACCCTCCCCAACGGGACCAGCAAACCTCCCCGCAAGGATGTTGGTCTCATTCCGGTTCAGGTGCAACCCATCCACTTTGTACAGGTCCCACCGCCTCCAGAAATGGTCACAATGTCCCAGAAATCTAAAGCCCTCCCTCCTGCACCATCTCTCCAGCCATGCATTCATCTAGACTAACCCCCTAGTTCTATACTCACTAGCGTGTGGCACCGGATGTAATCCAGAGATCCAGGGGCCTTTGAGGTCCTGTTTTTTAATCTGCTTCCTAGCTCCCTGAATTCTGCTTGCAGGATCTCATCTCCCTTTCTACCTATGTCATTGGTACCAATATGTACCACGATCTCTGTCTGTTTGCCCTCCCCCTTTAGAATGCCCTGCAGCCATTCAGTGGCATCCTTGACCCTGGCACCAGGGAGGCAACATACCATCCTGGAGTCACAAACACCTGTCTGTTCCCCTTACTATCTAGTCTCCTATCACTATTATTCTTCCCCTCTTTTTCCTCCCCCCTCTGCAGCTGAGCCACTCACAGTCACAGTGCCATGAGCGTGGCTGCATTCCCCAGAGGAACCATCACTCTCACCATTTTCCAACACAGACAAATTGTTCTCGAACGAGATGCACCTTGGGGATTTCCTGACTACCTGCTTGACACCTTTCTTCTGACTGATGGTCACCCATTCCCTCTCTGTCTACACTTCCATAAGCAGTGGGGTGACCACGTCTAAAAACGTGCTATCCACGAAACTCTCAGTCTCGCGGATGCACCTCAGTACCTTCAGCTGCCGCTCAAGCTCCGAAACTCAGAGCTCAAGTAGCTGCGGCTGGTGGCACTTTCTGTACACGTGATTGGTCAGAGCGCAAGGAGCGTCTAGGACTTCCCACATGTTGCAGGCGGTACATAACACGGGACTGACCTGCCCTGCCATGCCTCTAGTTGAAAAAGAAAAGACCCTTATTTTAAGTTAAATACAGCAAAAGAACATTAAATTATTTTTGTACTTTACATAAAAATTAGAACTCTTACCTCTCCTTAGCTTAACCTATTTTAAACTGGAGAAAAAACTGGAGAAAAACACTTACCCACTACTCACCAATGAGCTCTCACCTTTGTGCTGGCGTCATTTTTTGAAGCTTCTCTGCACTTGTGCTGGTTCTGATTTCTCTGCCGCTGTCTCACGCTGTCTTGTGATGTCATTCTTGTTAGTTTTAACAAGAACTGACTGCAGGACACTCTTCCCAGACTGCTTCACAATGATGATGACTGCAAGACACTCTTCCCAGACTGCTTCACCACGATGCTGACTGCAGGACACTCTTCCCAGACTGCTTCACCATGATGCTGACTGCAGGACACTCTTCCCAGACTGCTTCACCGCGATGGTGACTTTAAACATTTCCTCCTCCCTCCTTTCCCTGTAAGATGCTCCTTAAAATGTTCCATCCTTGACCAAGTTTTTAGTCATTTGCCCTATCTCCTTATGTGGCTTTTTGTCAAATTTTGTTTGATAGCTCTCCTTTGAAGTGTCTTGGTTATTACATTAAAGATGCCACATAAATGCAAATTGTTGTTGTAGTTTTTGAGGAAAGTGTCCTGCTGAGGAGACTCCATCTTTAAAAGTATTTCTGCTAGAAACTGCTCCCTTGACAACCTTTTTTCTGGGAACACTGGAAACCTGACATTGGGGTCCCTTCCCTTGCCCCTCCCTCTTCAAAAACATTCCCAATGGTAACACTTAGTATTTACAGGGATCATGATTGTTAAAATCCCTCTTTAGAAAGGTTCCAATGCTGAAACGTGGCCCTTAATGGCTCCTTTTTTTTTCTAATACTAGGATAATGAAGACATAACAATAACATTAAATTGTCCATTTGATAAAGTACATCAGGATTATCTGCATAATTGCAGTCCTAAATCAGAGAGAGAAAAAGTTCACTAGGCTGTGTAAATCAGGCAGGCCAAGTACAGTGGATTGAGTTGATATGATTAAACCATTCTTCAGTAATAAGAGGGTATAAGGTGTCCATTATACAAATTGAACTGACACTAAATTACATGTGCTGTCAGTTAGGTGAATTTTACTATGGAAGGGAATTTCTGAAGCACAGCCTTCAAGCTATTCATTTTGTACTTAATGGATCTTATCATGTTCACAGTACACTTGATAGGACTGGAGGTGGCTTCAGTTAATTGACCTCCACTTTACCGATGTTTGCAGTCCTTATTTTGGAAATAGCAGCTGGATAATGAAGTGTTTTGGTAAAAGAGGCCTATTACATGTCTCAGTGGTAGAACTCTTGCCTCCGAAATAAGGTTGTGGATTCAAGCCTTATTCCAGGGACGTGAGCACATAATCCAGGCTGACTCTCTAGTGCAGTACCAAGAGAACATTGTGCTGTTAGAAGTTCTGAATTTTGGATGTGATATTAAATTGAGGTCCTGTCTGCCCAAAGGGTTTTACAACCAATGAAGCTTTTTTTAAAGTATAGTAGGGAACTATGGCAGCCAATTTGTGCACAGCAATGTCCTACAGACAGTAATGTGAAAAGTGACCAGATTATCTGATAATTAGGTTGAGAGGCTAAATATCGGCCAGGACACCAGGGGAACTACCAAGTTCTTTTCCGAATAGTGCCGCAGGATCATGTCCACCTGATCTGGCAGACTTGGTTTAACATTTCATCTGAATGACAGCACTTCCCTCAGTAATGCACTGCCAGTGTATCTAGGGAGTAGCAAAGGTAACATCCAAAGATGAGGCACCATTAGTTGCACAGATTTGAGATTGGCAAACTATCCTGCATTTTATGGCTTCTTCTTTGAATTAGTCTGCAACTGTGAATTCTGCTAAAGTCTGTTTTTGAGGCCGGAAAAAAACCCCTATTTTGTCAGAGTTGTGTGAGTTAATTTGGGCATCTTGTAATTAGATGGGTCTGGGTGGGTTTGGGGCTTTCTTATTGAAATGCTATTCCATGCACTCTTCAGCTGTAAGGATATAAGGGGGTTTTTGTAGGAGCTTTGATGGATTAAGCACAGAGGTGTGAGGCTGGGTAGCAAAGGTTGCAGTTTGTCCGCACCAGTAGCATGGCACTGTCCAATAGCAAATCACCAGGTTATTTTAAGATAAAGTCAATTTTCTTTTGCTGCCAATTCACTATCAACCCGTTTCATGTTGACATGTACAAATGTCACCCCCTCAGAATCAGTGTACTATTCAACCTCAAAAACATCACATCGGAAACTGAAATAAAAACAGAAACCGCTGGAAAAACTTGGCGGGGCTGGCAGCATCTGTGGAGAGAGAAACAGCTGCTGCCAGACCTGCTGATTTTACCAGCATTTTCTGTTTTTATTTCAGATTTCCAGCATCCGCAGGATTTTGCTTTTATATCGGAAACTGACCCTGGCAGTGAAAATCTGGAGGCAGAACGGAGGAGCAGAACAGAATTGCAGCAGTTGTGTTGGGATCCTGTTGGCCGCAGAACTCCACTACTGACCTCAACTAAGGTCAACAGGTCAGGGAGTAGTGTCTCCAGAAGCAGACCTTCAGCAGTACTGGGGCTGTATCTATGGCAGTGTTCCTTCGAAGAGCTCGAAGTCATAGTGGGTCAACCCCAAACCACTAACCCTCTGTCCTACATCAAAAAACTGCAAATGGTGGCCAGGGACACTTTTTTTATAAAGCAAGGTAAATCTCTATATTAATTATTGGAGGAATTCAGGCACCAACACCTGGTGGGACCTACTGCTGCCCTGTTAACAACAGTGACAACAACAAATTACATTCATAGAGCAGCTTTAACCTAGATCCAAGACACTTTACAGGTGACCAGTTGGTTTCATCTCAGCTGGTCACCAAACATAGGCTGAGGAGTGAGAAGTACATTAAAGGGAGCCCCTGTACTTCCACCTCAGTGGCCTTTTTTGAGGGAATGGAGGGGGCAGGCATCACTCCCAACAAAGGTCATGTATAATATGAGGCTGGGATCAGTTGGTGTTGGTTCCCAGGAGCGTTTATGATTGTTTCCGATGGAGTCCTGGGAAGAACTGAAATGGATGAGGAACGATCGATATGGCTGCGGAGTTTCACACCTCTGTTTGCACAAACATACAAATTCCAATTGCTAGCCAAAAGGTTGCCTTCTCTACTGCATAAAACAATTGGCTAGAATTTCCCTGGGGCGGGAGTCACACTGAGGACAAGTACGAATAAGGTAACCTGGCAGTTACTGATTTTCCAACACCGACCACACTGATGTAGGTCATTCAATTCAGACAGTTGTTTTGAAATACCTATCTGATTTGAATAACCTTTTTGTTGTAAGTAGGTCAGGTAGGCTATATGTGCTCGGTGTGCAGTACATAGGCTTCAAATACAAGGGTCGATTTTGAAGATATGTGATACCATCCATTTTAACGTCAGGAAATTGTGGGCAGGAAGCCTGTGACTTTTCTATTAACTGCGAGATGGGTTTGGCAACTCAATGGAAGGATCTTCCGCAGAGCGACAATCCTTGTCGGATTGCCGCTTCACTCGAACTTTTCTGCGCTCTGTGCTGCTCTGTATTTCTGGCCAGTTCTTCCAAGCCTGGCTTCTTTTTTCTTGCAAAAATACACTTCATTCATGAAATATGTGAAAGAACGTTACAAAACATTTCAAAATGGTCATCACAGAAAGTGCGATAATATTCAAGTTTTCTACATGGATCATGTCACACCCTGAGGTGCTTCAATACAATCAAAGGAACATTCATTACCAACATTTCAAAATGGTCATTACAGAAAGTGCAATGATATTTAAGTTTTCTACATAGATCTTGCTGCACTCTGAGGTGCTTCAATATAATTGTGATACATGTAATATTCACTGCACACTTTCAATGTCAGTCATATAGCCGGAGGGGGCCTATACAATTTCCCGCCACTCTGTGCACTATGGCTGAAAGGCCTTAGCCAGTGACCTATCCCTATTGCGCCTCTGTGGTGGCTGTCCCAAGCCTGGCTTCTCCAGAAATGCAGAGTGTACAGTCCCTCGGGGAACTGTATCGCAACGGAGTAGTGTCAGGAGAAAGACTGGACACCCCCCCTTTTTACCAGCACTAGCTGTTTTAAGGTAAGTTTAAATGTTCAGTATGAATGTTAGTGAGTGGGTAAATGGATGAGTGCTAATGAGTAGGTGAATGGATGAATGGGTGAATGCGTGAGTGGATGGATGAGTGAATGGATGCAGTGGTAGGGTGGATAGGCGGGTGAGGTAAGTGGGTACGGTTGGTGAGGTAAGTGGATAAGTGAATAGGGTGGCAGGTGGGTGAGGTAATAGATGGGTAATGGCAGATGGGTAGGATGGTAGGTGGGTGATGTGGCAGGTGGCTAGGTGGGTAGGGTTGGTCAGAGGGTAGTCGGGATGGGAGAGGCAGTGTGAGTGATTGGAGGGTCAATTGTATAATTACCCAGGAGTTAGACTAGAGCTTTTTTGTCTACCTTTTCCTGGGTAGCTACCAGGTAACTCCAACAGAACTGTCCAAATTCTCCGACTCTAACTGTAGTCGGAGACTTTTGCAGTGGGTCCTGGGGAGCAGGAGAATTGCCCGTCAGAAGTTCAAACTTCCCGGGCAATTCCCACAAAGATCAGCGCTTCTGGAATTCTGCAGGGTCCCAATGTGCATCTTGGGTTGTATGTCCGGTCTCCGATGATCCGGAGACCGGAAGATCTGACCCAATTTTTTTTTTTATTCCCCTCTCCTTTCCTTTAGAAACTGATTCTTGCTTGGGCATAGTTCACCAGGGACTTACATAAGAACATAAAGAAAATCAAAATCTTTTGTTGGCCAGTTTATATTTTAGAACGTTTCTGGACTTCCCATGCATTACCAGGGCTACTGTGAGCCAAAAGCCAGTCTGGTGTTAATCCTAACTCAACTGCAGAAGTGTTTTTCTTTAAGCGCACAAGTTCCATATGTTTTAAGTATGTCACCATGTAAATTTCATGGTTATTGCTTTATTGACTGTCAAAAGTTCTATCAATCATTGTGTTGAATACAAAAGAAATACTTGCATTTATACAGCACCTTTCACAGCCTCAGGATGTCCTAAAGCTCTTCACATCCAATCATCATGATCACGTATCATAGCCCCAAATTTACTTACTGACATATTGAACGTTTAAGTAAGGTGTGCTTTTTTAAAAAAAGGACGTACAAGCAAAAGCTGGCTGAGACTGTAAAGGAGCCACTTGCTGGAAATTTCCTATGTGGATTACACTTGACCAACTAGTGCAGAGAATGGAGTGTCTCACCTAAAAAGGTGTCAAGGCCTACTTCAGACAGAGACACTTCAAATGAAAAGATGCAATACAAAAACTGAACTGTAATCTCCTGTAGTTGCAGAGATAATGAAGGTTGCTTACATCGCAGCAGAAACCATCTCCTGTGAGTTATATCCCAGACTATGGACACGATGTGATTTGAAAGAAAGCAGATTCTGGGCGAAAAACATGCTTGTGGCCACATGACAGGGCCGACAGAGCCTCAGTTCAACGTCACATTTGAAAGACAGCACATCTGACAGAGGAGCACTCCAACAGTACTGCACTGCAGGTTCAGCCTTAAGCTGCGCTCAACTCTTTGGAGCAGGACCAGCACCCACAACCTACCGATGCAAATATTATGCTGCCATGAGAGAATTACCTGGCAGTCCATAATTCGCACTATGTTCTCCCTAACATCACTGAGCACAGTGGATACATTTTCCAAGGAATAATTGTTTGCAGCCGCCTATTAAGACACAGAGCACTTTAAAGAATTTCTGACTCTTGTGGAGCTCACTTTAGGCAGGCACCCCAGCTGTGCCATGTTTTTGGTTGCAGAGGGACACCCCAACTCCAGCATGGGCCAAGAGGAACTGGGAACAGGACCGGGGACTGAAATAGTGAGTGGAGCAGAAGTCCCACTCCATTCGGTAGGTGAGGGAGAGCAGAGGAAATTCAGAGCCAGAAAGTTTGAGCAAATGTTTAAAATATGCATAATTGGAGCAGAAGAGGACAGTTCTGGTGAGTGGGCGAAGCTGAAGATTTAGCTCTAGTAAGCAATAACTATGTGCATCATGCAAATTAGAGACAGTTAAAATAACTAAAGCTGCTTTCAGTGGTTTGTGCCCCCACAGGAGTGGTTTATATTTAGCAATTTGGTGCGAATTGGTAATTGTAAACAGAGAGGAGGGTTGAAGGACAGTTTCCAGCTCTGCCGTTACTTCACCTCCACCTCAGGTTTCCTGAGCAGGCTTGCACACAGACAAACAGGATCCACCCTCAGTGAAGTTCAAACAATTCAGTTAGGGTCAGTGGTCACACTGAGTAATTTCTGCAAGTTTATGGTTATAATACTTAAAAAAATAAAGTCAAGAGAGTCAAGACAACATATCTCACCCTTCAATTTACTGAAGGCACTGGCTTGTGCTAGAGTATTCCTTCCACTGGCATAAGCAGACCTATGGTACACCATCCCTTCTTTACATGTGAACCTAAGCAGTGAGCGTTGACAGGCTACTCAACCATAAGAAGCAAAGGAAAACTTGAACTTATGTAGCACCCTTTGCAAACTCAGGATCTGCCAAAGTTATTTTACAGCCACTGAGGTACAGTTGTGTAGTGCAGTCAATCGCAATGTAGGAAATGCAGCAGTTAATTTGCACCCAGCAGTGTCCCACCATCAGATATATGATAATGACCAGATAATCTTTTTTGGTGATGTTGGTTAACTACTGAATGTTGGTCAAGAATGGGGGAAGCTCCCTTCCTCTTCTTCAAATAGGGCCTTGGGATATTTCATATCAATCAGATAGAACAGTCAGGACCTCGGTTTAATATCTCATCCAAAAGATAGCTCTTCCAACAGTCCAGCGCTCCCTCATACCACACTGGAGTGTCAGCCTAGATTATATGCCTAAATCTTTGGTGTGAGACTGGAGCACATGATCTTTTGGCCATTATATGTGAGTCCAGTCTTCCCTGACAATAACACATGCACATTTCAGCTTTATCCAACAGGATAAATGACAAGGGGCTTCTATTTTGGAATGATGCACAGTTACAATTATGATACTTATGAGATTGCTTTGTTTTGGAAATGTGTCTTTACATTTAGAATAAAATGAGGGGGATCATGTGACCTGTTCTGAAGTCTGCCTGACAACAGGTCTGGGCGAGCGGGCTGTTGAAGATTAAAGGAAATACCAGCTTATTCTGCTGGGAAGAAGGAAGGTGTTCACACTAGGAAACAATGGCAGCAGCATCTGTGTTTACAGTGGTCAGACATCTCCAAAGTCCCAGGAAGATGTTGAATATCAGCATGTAAACAGTTGTGCTTTAAACTGTCCATTTAATTTCAAGATAGAATAGAATTGGGTTCTAAAGAATATCTAATCAGCATTTCTACCTGAATGCAAGGTTCATGTGATTCACGCTGCCATAGAGATGGGCTGAGAGGGAAATTTTAAGATATCCCTGAAAGTCACAAACAAATTAGTCTTCCAGAATCCAGAAGAGAGGGAACAGCTGGAGGCCGAAAAACGCTATGTTTCATTGCGTAGGAATGCAGGTGGGAGCTCACACTCAGATGAAAAGACCAAATTCATGAGGGTTTGAAATTGGGCTGGAAGATTAGCTGAACTTGTGCTTGAGAGAGAATCGCCAGGAAAAACCCTTAATGTGAAAGACAGTTCTGGAGTTAAAAGTTACCAGTTTGGAATGGAGGTAAACCCTTGGGAGCTGAGAATCACTTTCCTCTAGGTCCAGGAAATCGAATGACTACTTAAAGTACAGCGTAAAGTATACATGTGAGGTGGGTTTTTTGATTATATTAAAAGTAAAATGGTAAAGTTCTGTTCTGTAGTTTAAAGTACACCCTGCCTACAAAAATAGTGTTTAGTCAAGAGCTTTTAGTCTTCTTGTTACCGTAAAAGTCTTAAAACATGAAACCTTGTCGCTCATGCTTTCAGCTATCCAATGGAAGCTTGAATTTCTTTTTTTAATATTATCGGTGTCTACGTGGTAACAGTACTTTTACAGAGGTGGTTCCATTTCATCCATCACTGAGTGTGTGCTTTACCCAGCTGGGTAGTGTTGGATTTAGTAAATCATTCCCTCAGCACATACCATGTTTCACTTGACTTCTCTCCCTAAATTTCTTCCCCTCTCTACCTTGTTTTCCTCCTTTAAAATGCTGCTTAAAACTTATGTCTTTGACCAAGCTTTTGATGATTTGCCATAATATCTCCTTATGTATCTTGGTGTCAAATTTTGTTTGATAATGTTTCTGTGAAGTGCTTTGGGATGTTTTCCAACATAAAGGTGCTTTATAAATGCAAGTTATTGGGAAGTATCTAATCCATTTGGCAAAACATGACATTCATATGCCTGACACCAAGCTCCTGAAGCAAGTGCTCTATTCGAACTTGTGGCAGGAGATTCCCAGGAGGACAATGGAAATGGTTTAAGGAGGTCCTCAAAGCATCCTTGAGAGGTCAAACATCCCCGCTGACTCATAGGAGTCCCTGGCTTGTGACTGAGCAAAGTGAAGAAGATTCATTTGGGGAGGCACTGAACACATCAAGAGACTTAATTGGGAAGATGCAGGAGTGAAGTTGAGGCATTGGAGGAAGCGCAGAAACCTCCAAACAGCTCATCTACCCAACCTCCAAGTACTACCTGGACATGTGTGACAGAGTCTGCAGATCATGCATATCAACCATTTCAGAGCCCATCAAACCAGAGTGGAAGCAAGTCATACTCGATTCTTAGGGACTGCCTTAGAAAAAGATTGGTACGTTTATAGTACCAGAGCCATCCTACCTATTAAGAAATTGGCTTGCAGTGCTATGTGGAATTGAGCGCAAAGGGTTCCAATCCCAAAAAAATGTATTGCCCACCAGATTCCATTAGTGAGCCGTTCTACAGGCCATCCTTTGACAGTGCCCTGGATTATTGCAGCCCTGCGGATATCGGATTGTCATGGTTACCACAGAGGGGAGTGTGGTTCCAAACCTCTATCACTGGGTAGACCCAAGAGACTCTGTTTACACTTGAGGTAAATGGAGAGGGGAGAGATGCCCTGGGTTATCAGTAGATCACTGCAGTCCTGAAACCACAACAGCAACATAAAAACACTTAAAGACCTCTTCAATTGTCCTTCAGAGATTTATTGCAACCAGAGAAAATTCGAAGGTTGAAACTCATAAATAATCAGCTTTAAATCATGACTAAATGCAACAAGTAGCTCACAATTCCAGATGCAGATACTGCTCGTGCTCTGTCCTGTCTATCAGGATGTTTGCCAAAATCTTATTGCTATTCCAAAAATTCTCTCCCAACCACTGCCAGCTGGTCCAAGCTCCTCATTGTCTGCTCTCTCAGGATTATACATATGTCAGTAATGGATTCATGTTCAGACGCAAGTACCTCCCAATTGCCTGTAATTACAGTTTTCTGCTGCGAAGGCAGAGCTGAAGAAGAGTTTTTTATTCTGAGTTCCCAAGTTGTTCCAAAGAATAGCCAAGTACAGTACAAGCCCTATATGTTACGAGGGAATGATAACATTGTGATTATGTTACTGGACTCGTGACCCTGTGAGCAGACTAATGATTGGGAGATGCGAGTTCAAATCCCACCACTGTAGCTGGGGAATTTAAATTCAATTAATTAAATAAATTTGGAGTAGAAGTGCTGGTGACTATTGAACTACTAGATTGTTGTAAAAACCCTTCTGGTTCACTAATGTTCTTTAGTAAAGGAAATCTACCAATCCTTGTGACTCCAGACACAGCAATGTGGTTCACTCTTAACTTTCTGCTAAACTGACCTAACAAGCCACTCAGTTGCATCAAACAGCTACGAAACATTCTAATAAGAGTAAAACTAGCGTCAAAGCAGGCATATGGCGCACCCAGCCCAGGAGCCTTGCAAAGTCCTCATCACTAGCATCTGAGGACTTGCACCAAAATTAGGAGAGCTAGCCAACAGACTAGTCAAGCAGCAGCCGGACATAGTCATACTCACCAAATCATAGCCTGCAGCCAATGTTCCAGAATCCTCCATCACCATCCTTGGGTATGTTCTTTTGTAATGGCACGACAGACCAACAGAGGGAGAGGACCAGGGAGCACTCAACATTGATTCTGAAACTCATGAAGTCTCATGACATCAAACATAGGCAAGCAAATCTCCTGTTGATTACCACCTACCACTCTCCCACAGCTGATGGATCAGTACGCCTCCATGTTGAATACTATTTGGAAGAAACCCTGAGGGTCACAAGGCCCAGAATGTACTCTGGGTGGGGCGACTTCAATGACCATCACCTAAAGTGGCTCGGTAACACTACTACTGATCACGCTGGCTGATCCCTGAAGGAAATAACTGTCAGACTGGATCTGCTGCAGGTGGTGAGAGAACCAACACAAGGAAAAATGCCACTTGGCTCATTCTCATCAATCGACCTGTTGTAGATGCATCTGTCCATGGCCACAGCACAGTCCTTGTGAAAATGAAGCCAAAGCCTCACACTGAGGATACCCTTCAATCTATTCTGTGACACTATGTTCTAGATGGAATAGATTCAGAACAGATCAAGCAACTCAATACTGGGCATCCATGAGACACTGTGGGCCATCAGTTGCAGCAGAATTGTATTCAACCACAATCTGTAACCTCACAGTCTGGCATATCCCTCACTCTACCATTACCATCAAGCCAGGGGACCAAACCTGGTTCAATCAGGAGAACATGTCAGGAGCAGGATCATGCATACCTGAAAATGAGGTGCCAATCTAGTGACACTCCAACACAGGATTACATGCATGCTTAACAGTGGAAGCAACATGCTACAGACAAAGTTAAGTGATCCCACAACCAACAGATAAGATAAAAACTCTGCAGCTCTGTCACATCCAGTTGCAAATGCTGATGGACAATTAAACAGCTAACTGGAGGAAAAGGCTCCTCTTACATCCCCATCCTCAATGATGGGCTGAAGCATTTGCAACCATCTTCAGCCAGAAGTACTGAGTGCATGATCCATCTCAGCCTCCTCCTGAGAGCACCACAAAAAATCAGCCAGTCTTCAAGCATGCCACAATATCAAGAAATGGCTGTGCACTGGATGCATCAAAGATTATGGGCCTTGATCCCGACTATAATGAAGACTTGTGCTTCAAAATTAATTGCAGCCCTAGCAAAGCTGTTCCAGTACAGCTACAACACAGGCATCCACCCAACAAAGTGGATAATTGCCCAGAAATATCCTGTCTACAAAAAGCTGGACAAGTACAATCAGGCCGAATACTGCCCCATCAATCTACTCTAAATCATCTGCAAAGCGATGAAATGTGTCTTTGACAGTGCTATCAAGCAGCACGTACACACCAATGATCTACCCACTGATGTTCAGCTTGGGTTCCAGCAGGGTTACTTGGCTCCAGACCTTATTACAGCCTTGGTCCAAATATGGATGAAAGAGCTGAATTCCAGAGGTCAGGTGAGAGTAATGGCTTTTGACGTCAAGGCAGTGTTTGACTGAGTGTGCCATCAAGGAGCCCCAGTAAAATTGAAGTCAATGGGAATCACTGGGAAAATTCTATGCTTGTTGGAGTCATACCTAGCACAAAGGGAGATAGTTGGAGACCAATCATCTCAGCTCCAGAATATCACTGCAGGAGTTCCTTAGGGTAGTGTCCTAGGCCCAACCACCTTCAGCTTCATCGATGACCTTCTCTCCAACAAAAGCAACAAAAGTTAGAATGGAGGATGTTTGTGATGATTACACAGTGTTCAGTCCCCTCAGACACTGAAGCAGTCCATGCCCACACTTAGCAAGATGTGGACATTTTGTCTTGGGCTGATGAATGGCAAGTAACATTCATGCCACACAAGGGCCAGACAATGACTATCTACAACAAGAGAAAATTTAACCACCTGCCCTTGACATTAGACAACATTACCATCACTGAATGCCCCACGCTCAACATCCCAGAAGTCAGCTTTGACCAGGAACTTAAACTGGATCTGCCACATAAATGCTGTGGATAAAAGAGCAGGTCATGGGCTGGATATTCTGCAGTGAATAACTCATCTCCTGACTCCTCAAGTGTTTCAACAACAACAATTTATATTTATATAGTGCCTTTAATATAATTAAATTCCCTAGGGCGCTTCACAGGACATTATAAAACAAAGTATAACACCATTCCACATTAGAAGACATTAGTCAGGTGATCAAAAGTTTGGTCAAAGAAGTAGGTTTTTAGGAGTGTCTGAAAGGAGGAAATGGAGGTAGAGAGGCGGACAAATGTAGGGAGGGAATTCCAGAGCTTGGGGCCTAGGCAAATGAAGGCACAGCCACCAATTGTGTCGCAATTAAAATTGGAGATGTACAAGAAACCAGAATTAGAGGAGCGCAGATATCTCGGAGAATTGCAGGGCTGTAAATTACAGAAATAGGGAGGGGCAAGGCCATGGAGGGATTTGAAACCAAAGAATTTTAAAGTCAAGACATTGCTTGATTGGGAGCTGATGTAGGTCAGCAAGCATAGAGGTGATGGGGAATGGGATTTGCTGTGAGTTAAGACACAGACAGCAGATTTTTGGATGACTTCAGGTATAGGGAGGGTAGCGTGTAGAAGACCAGCCAGGAGCGCATTGGAATAACAATTGTAAGAAAGACAGCAGCAGATGGGTCAAAGTCAGGCAATGTTATCAAGGTGGAAATAGGAAATAGGCATGCATATGAGGTCAGAAGCTCATCTCGGGATCAAATGTAACACCAAGATTGCGAACAGCCTGGCTTAATCACAGGCTGTTGCTAGGGCAAGGTTACAAGGCATAAGTGAGGCGTGTGATGGAATACTCCCAACTTGCCAGCTTCAAAAACACTTAAGGAGCTTGACACCATCCAGGATAAAGCAGCCTGTTTGATTGGCACCCTATCCAATACTTAAACATTCACTCATTCCACCATGGCAGCAGTGTTTTTGATCTACAAGATGCGCTGCAGCAAACCACCAAGGCTTCTTCAACAGCACCTACTAAACCTGTGACTTCCGCCCTCCAGAAGAACAAGGGCAGCAGATGCAAGGGAACACCACCATCTGCAAGTGCTCCTCCAAGTCACGCACCATCCTGGCTTGGAGCTATATCATGAGTCTTCAAGTCAAAAACCTGAGCTCTCTTCCTAACAGCGCTGTGGGTGACCTATGCAAATTACAAAGATTCAAGATGGCGTCTCATAATCACCTTTTCAGAGGCAATTAGGGATGGGCAATAAGTGCTGGTTTTGTCAGCGACGCCCACATCCCATGAACGAATAAATAAAAACAAGCGCTTTGCTCAGTTGTGCAGTTGATTTGCTTGTGACACTCCCGTAAATGAAATTAAGGAGCGATGAAGGTAGGGGAGGGTGTGAAGTGAGTGGACCAGGGGGGCAGGCAAAGAAATAATCAGAAACATAACAATAGTTACGCATAACAGACATTCACTCAAGTATAAACCTTGATGTAGCATTGAAACTATTGTTAACAGAAAGTTAGATTAATTGAATTTGTTCTGTGCTTTGCTGCCTATGTGCTAAGGTCTTCTGTTTAATGTATGCATCAACACATTTGTTTTAAATTTGTTAAAAGAAAAAAGAACGTGTATGTCAGAACATCTGGATGACCCAAAGCACTTTGGACCAATAGAGTATTTTGGAAGCATAGTCACCTGGAAGGCACAGCAACCAATTTGTGAATATTAAGGCCCCACAAACAGCAAGCAGATAAACAACCATTTAACATTTTTTCATATTTTAGTTGAGAAATCAATGGTGGTCAGAAGAACTCTCCGTGGGGACTTTCCTGCTCTTTTTAGAATAGTCTTCTTCTTCTGATGCAGTCCCTCGAAATCGAGGATGCCTTGCTTCCACTCCAGTTTGATGGGTTTTTAAAATTCATTCACGGGATGAGGGTGCCGCTGGCTAGGCCGGCATTTGTTGACTATCCCTAACTGCCCTTGAGAAGGTGGCGGTGAGCGGCCTTCTTGAACCGCTGCAGTTCATGTGGTGTATGTGCTGTTAGGAAGGGAGTTCCAGGATTTTGACCCAGTGACAGTGAAGGAACGGTGATATATTTCCAAGTCAGGATGGTTTGTGGCTCAGAGGGGAACTTCCAGGTGTTGGTGTTCCCAGGTGTCTGCTGTCCTTGCCCTTCTAGGTAGCAGTCGTCGTGGATTTTGAAGGTGATGTCTAAGGAGGCTTGGTGAGTTCTTGCAGTGCATTTTCCCGCAGTGCGTCGGTGGTGGAGGGAGTGAATGTTTGTAGATGGGGTGCCAATCAAGTGGGCTGATTGGTGTCAAGCTTCTTGAGTGTTGTTGGAGCTGCACTCACCCAGTCAAGTGGAGAGTATTTCAGCACGCTCCTGAATTGTGCCTTGTAGATGGTGGACAGACTTTGGGCAGTCGAGAAGTGAGTTACTCGCTGCAGGATTCCTAACCTCTGAAACAAAAACAGAAAATGCTGGAAAAACTTAGCAGGTCTGACAGCATCTGTGGAGAGAGAAACAGAGTTGATGTTTCGAGTCCGTATGACTCTTCTTCAGAGCTGTTTCTCTCTCCACAGATGTTGTCAGACCTGCTGAGTTTTTCCAGCATTTTCTCTTTTGTTGCAGATTTCCAGCATCCATAGCATTTTGCTTTTTACATAGCCTCTGACTTGCCCTTGTAGCCCCAGCATTGATATGGCTAGTCCAGCTCAGTTTCTGGTCAATGGTAATCCCAGGATTCAGTGATGGTAGTGCCACTGAATGTCAAGCGGCGATGGCTAGATTCTGTCTTGTAGGAGATGGTCGTTGCCTGGCACTTGTGTGGCGCGAATGTTACTTGTCACTTGTCAGTGCAAGCCTGGATATTATCCAGGTCTTGCTGCATTTGGACATGGACTGCTTCAGTATCTGAGGGGTCGCGAACGGTGCTGAACATTGTGCAAACATCAGCAAACATCCCAATTCTGACCTGATGGTGGAAGGAAGATCATTGATAAAGCAGCTGAAGGTGGTAGAGCCGAGGATACTACCCTGAGGAATTCCTGCAGTGATGTCCTGGAACTGAGATAATTGACTTTCAACAACCACAAACATCTTCCTTTGTGCTAGGTATGACTCCAACCAGCGGAGAGCTTTTCCCCTGACTCCTATTGATTCCAGCTTTGCTAGGACTCCTTGATGCCACACTCGGTCATGTGCTGCCTTGATGTCAAGGACAGTCACTCTCACCTCACCTCAGGAGTTCAGCTCTTTTGTCCATATTTGAACCAAGGTTGTAATGAGGTCAGGAACTGAGTGACCCTGGCAGACCCCAAACTGAATGTCAGTGGGCAGTTTATTGCTAAGTAAGTGCTGATTGATAGCACTGTTGATGAAACCTTCCATCATTTTACTGGACAGGATAGGACAGTAATTGACTGGGTTGGACTTGTCCTGTATTTTGTGTACAGGACATACCTGGGCAATTGTCTACATTGTCAGGTAGATGCCAGTGTTATAGCTGTACTGGAGCATTCTGGCTAGGGGCACAACAAGATTTAAGCACAAGCCTTCAGTACTATTGCTGGATTATTGTCAGGACCTATAGCCTTTGCACTGTCCAGTGCCTTCAGCTGTTTCTTAATATCATGTTGAGTGAATTGAATTGACTGAAGACTGGAATCTGTGATGCTGGGGACTTCTGGAGGAGGCTGGGATGGCTGATAAGTCCACTGCATGATCCGCAGACTCTGCCACATGCAGGGCAGGTGGTGCTTGAAGAATTGGGTAGATGGGTTATTTAGAGGTTTGTGCACTCCCACCGATGCCTCAACTTCACTACTACAAGTTCCTGATGAAGCCTCTCAATATGTTCAGTACTTCCCGCATGAGCCTTCTACATTTTGGTCAGTCACAAGCTAGAGTCTCTCATAATTCAGCGAGTATGTTTGACCTCTTCAGGGATGCTTTAAGGACATCCCTAAACTGTTTCCATTGTCCTCCTGGGAGTCTCCTACTGTGACCGAGTTCCGATTAGAGCAGTTGTTTCACGAGTCTGGTGTCAGGCACACAAACAACATGTCCTGCCCAGCGGAGTTGGTTTTGAGCGATTATTGCCTTGATGCTGGGCAAGTTAGCTTAGGAGAGGTCACCTTTCTTGCTACTGGATTTGGAGGATCTTGCAAAGGCACCAGTGGTACTTCTCCAGTGCTTTGTGGGGTCTGCTGTAGGGTGTCCAAGTCTCTGCAGCATATAGGAGAATGGAGATCACTGCTGCCCAGTAAACCATGACCTTTGTCTCAGGTTTGAGATCCTAGTCCTCAAATACTCTTTTCCTCAGCCAGCTGAAGGCTGAGCTGGCACATTGGAGATGATGATGAATTTTGCCTTCTATGTCTGCCTTCATCAAGAGGAGGCTCCCAAGATATGGAAAATGGCCCCCGTTTTCCAGGATCTTGCCATTGATCTTAATCGATGGGGTGGGGGGGTGGGGGGGGGGGGGGGGGGGGGGGGTGGGGGGTGGGGGGGTGGGGGAGGGGTGTGGCGCGGGAGTGGGGGTGTGGTGGGGGGAATGTGCTTTGGCGTGGCAGCTGGTTGGAAGAGGACCTCTGGGTGTTTAGGGAAATGTCCATTTTCTCATATGCTTCAGAGAAGGAGTCAACAATGACCTGGAGCTCAGTTTCTGAGTGAGTGCGCACACAAGCATCATCAATGCCTGAGGTTGGAGTGGTTTTGCAGTAATGTGACAAAGAAAATGGGGAAGAGAGTTGGGGCAATGTCACAGCCTTGTTTGGCCCAAGTTTTCACTGAGATAGGGTCTGTGGGGGTTCCATTGGTGGGGATCACGCCTGGCATGTCATCATGGACAAGGCGGAGGATGCTGACAAATTTCTGAGGGCAGCCAAATTTGAGGAGAATACTCCATCAACCTTTACAGTTAGTTAAAGGCTTTTGTGAGGTCAAAAAAGGCCATGTACAGCTCTTGGTACTGTTTCATACACTTTTCTTCAATTTGCTACACATTGAAAATCATGTCTGCGGTGTCTCTCAATGGGAGAAAACTGCATTGTGCCCAATTAACCTTTCTTCATATTTTAGCTGAGGAATAAATGGGAGTTAGGACAAGTGGGAGCACTCCTCTGCTCTGTTTCGAATACTGCAATTGGATCAATTACATCCACCTGGGAATCCTGCATTAAATAACTCACCTCCTGACTCGCCATAGCCTGTCCACCATCTACAAGGAACAAATCATGAGTGTGATGGAATACCCTCCATTTGCCTGGATACGTGCAATTCCAACAACATTCAAGAAGCTCAACACCATCCAGGACAAAGCAGTCCAATTGATTTGCAACCCATCCACCACCTTCAACGTTCACTCCCTCCACTCCCTCACGCACAGTGGCAGCAGTGTGCACTATCTACAACATCCATTGCAGCAACTCACCAAGGCTCCTTCAACAGCACTTTCCAAACCACGACCTCTACCACATAGAAGGACAAGGACAGCAGAGGCATGGGAACACCACCACCTGGAAGGTCCCCTTCAAGTCACACACCATCCTGGCTTGGAACTATATCACCATTCCTTCTCTGTGATTGAAACAAGGAAACTCCTGGAAGGTCTATATTTCAAATTATTCATGTTCAGGGTGAAAAGACCTGAAACCAAACCTATTATATGAACAGATAACGAAGTACAATTGCAAAGTTTTTGGTGAAAAGGATAATTTATCAATTCAAAAACAAAAATACCTGGAAAAACTCAGCAAGTCTGACAGCATCTGCGGAGAGGCTTTTAATTTAATTTATCAATTCATTTGGTCCTCTCTAGAATTTTAACTTTCTCACCCTGACTATAAACCACTCCTTATTCAACATCTGTCCTGTTGGACTGGTCTTAATGAAACTAATTTTGTGGCAAATAAGTATAAGTGTTTTTAACACCCACTGACTCTTGTGCCTAATTGAGAGAGAAAGAACAAAAGGTGACAGTGTACTAAAAAAGAAAAGTTTCAAAAAAAGCCATTGTGGAAATATAATGCAGCATAACTGTGGAAACAATGCTGATTTATCTGGAAAGTAGAATTACCACCTACCGTTAATGGCTAAAACATTGGGAAAGATTTTAACTGGTAAAGAAGGGCAGGTTTGTGTGTGGGTGTATACCTCCAAAAAATGCTAGCATGTTCGAAACCCGACATGATTCTGGCTTTTACTGGAGCTCGTTCAGAGACTCGGGAAGCCCCTGTGGAGATGTTGGGTCTGTAATTTAAAAATATTAAGAACCGAATAACTGACTTTAACCCGGTATTCTAGATTTAACATCCAGTGCACAAGTTTCCCAAGCTGTGTGAAACTTGCCAGAGTCAACAAGGCAAGAGCAGAGCGGGAAGTCATTGATCAAATAAATTGACAGGCTCGAAAGCCTTTAAGGAGTGAAACTGCACAGGTGCTTCCCAGTCTATTAAAGGCTTATGCTCACAGGACTTCTAAGAGAATACATTTGCTGCTTTGCAGGTGATTTCCAAAATTTTGGAAGTTCAGTTCAACTATCTTGTACTTTACTAACTTTGATCTGAATTCCCCTGCTGTCAGCCTTCACTGCAGCATGGGGGCAGCTAATGCAGCTTTACCATGTAGCTCTGATGAGGAACAAGAGAAGTTGCTGCACTAACACCAACATCACCAGAAGCAGATGGAACAACACCAACAACAGCAGCAGCTGCCTTCTCCATAGCCACATTCTACTCCACAAGACAGGGAAGCTTTTAAATTCTTTCACAGGATGTGAGTGTCACTGGTAAATTCAGCATTTGTTACCCATCTCTAATTGTCCTTGAGGAGGTAGCCCCAGCATAAGGTATACAAGAAGAGGATCAGCTTTCTTGACATGAGGGAACGTCAGGAGGCTCAGGCTTTCACAGCTGGCCGTTGCTGATAGTCGCAGCCTCCTGGAGCAGGACCTCCTTTCCAGTGAATAAGCTTTCCAGTGATTGCCAGTGGCCATCAAGGCCACCACAGCCCTGAATTTCTTTTGCCTCTGGCTCATTCCAAGGATCTGTCAGTGATATCTGCAGGATTTCACAATCAGTTGCCAACAAGTACATTCCCAAGGATGCCATGTTTGCCAGCGCTGCCATTCACATCTAATTTGATACTTGTGAGGCCAGCCAGACCCACATGTGCTGCAGTGGCTGGATTCCCACAAGTCCAGGAAGTCACAGAGTCATACAGGTCCAGGGAGTCATAGAATGCACATGTGTGGCAATCACAGTGCCCTCAAGAAAGAGGAATGAGGGGAGCTAAATGAGGGTCTGAGGAGCGTTGTGCAGGAGAATGCTGGGGGAGTCAAGTGCAGGAGTTAGCACTTGAAAGTGGACAGCCAACCACCTTTCCTGCCTTCAAGAACTAGAGGACACAGATTAAAAATAATTGGCAAAAGGAGTAAATATGATATGAGGAAAAAAACTTTTCACCCAGAGAGCAGTTAGAGTCTGGAACAAACTTCCTGAAAGGGTGGTGGAGACAGGTTTAGTTGAGGTATTCAATTGGACTGCTACCTGAAAAGAGAAAATGTGCAAGGTTATGGGGATAAGGCAGGTGAGTGGGACTAGGTGGAATGCTTTTTCAGAAAGCCAGTACAGGCTCGATGGGCTGAATGACCTTCTGCACTGTAAAGATACTGTGAAGTGGTCATTGAATCTCTTGCAGCACTGTATTCAGGTTGGAGGGAACACACTCAAACTGCGCACTTCCTTAGCCACTTCAATCCATGCCTACTTGGACTGAAAGGCTGGTCTCTTCTCCCTTCTGAGGAAACAGCTCTACTCTGTGGGCTCTCATCACCCATGGCAAGGCCTCCAGGGAAGAGTTAGAGAACTGGGGAAGTGGAAGGGTTATGCTTTCCACACTTTTTTCCAATCCTGCTTTCTGAAGCCTCTGGAACCTCTGTAGAATGCAGCCATTCTGACCCCATGAACGTCAGCCCATAAAACCTCTTCTAGTAGCCTACATTTCTATTATAACAGCCCAAATGCCCTAATGACCATAATATTCCTTTCTCCACAATTCTGACTGACAAATTGCTCCCAACATTTATTCCTAATATATATTTTAAATTAATTTTCTACTAACTTGAATTTAGCTTTTGTGGCCCTGCCCACCTAGTTCAATATAAGGCTAGGTTTACCCAATTATTCAATGCTTTGTATTCATTGATGCCTTTGTTGAAATTTGTAGAGCTGAAACCCTCTTAAGATTTCCTCATTACACTTTACGATGAATTGTTGTTCCTCTCTGTGTGGTCTTCAAACTCTTTCGAGTTATCAACAGTCACAGATTGCAACTCTTTCGAGTACAATCACAGTTCTTGGTTTCCGGGAGTGGGACATGAACCCACAACCCTCTGATTCAAAGGCGAGGGTGTTATGAACTGAGCCACAGCTGCCAAAGGAAACTCTTTCGAGTTATCAACAGTCACAGATTGCAACTCTTTCGAGTACAATCACAGTTCTTAGTTTCCGGGAGTGGGACATGAACCCACAACCCTCTGATTCAAAGGCGAGGGTGTTATGAACTGAGCCACAGCTGCCAAAGGAAACTCTTTCGAGTTATCAACAGTCACAGATTGTAACTCTTTCGAGTACAATCACAGTTCTTGGTTTCCGGGAGTGGGACATGAACCCACAACCCTCTGATTCAAAGGCGAGGGTGCTATGAACTGAGCCACAGCTCTCTTCAATGTGTACTGGTTGACTCTAAACTCCTCTCTGAAGTGGCCAGGAAATATTTTGGTTGTATCAAACCACTACAAAGAATTCCAGCAGTTCAGGGAGAAAGTTCAGCACTACTTGTTTTAGAGCAACTCAGGATGGGCAATAAATGCTGCCCTCACCAACTTGCTCACATTTCAAGGATGAATAATTTTTAAAAACACAGATTAAGTGATCTTTTATTTGCTTATAGGTACTTTAAATAGCGGTTATGGACTAATAATCCAGAGAATGTGAAGTCAAATCCCACAATGACAACTTTAGAATTTCAAGTCAATCATTTTTAAAAGCTGATATCAGTAATGGTTAAAAAGCCGGTTTCATAAATGTATTTAAAAGGACTCAAAGATAGGCACATGAGGGATAAAGGATTAGAGGATATGTTGATTTGGGTGAGGTCAAGTAAATTGTGGTGGAGGCTCCTGTGGAGTTTAAACACCAGGACAGACTACTTGAGCAGAATGCACTGTTTCTGTCCTGTAATTCTATGTAAAGTGACCATGAAGCTGCTTGAGTATCACAAAATCCAGTCAAGGATTTGGATGGAAACTGCCATCCTTTCCAGTCTGCTCTATTTGTGACTCCAATCCCACAGCATTGTTGTTCACTCTTAACTGCCCTCTGAAGGGACTAAGCAAGCCATTTAATAGTACAAGGGCAACTGGGAATGGGAAATAATTGTCAACCTTGCCCGTATTGCCCACAAAATAATTTAAAAATAATAAATGGGCTAAAAGAATTAGTAATTTTTTTAAGATTGCATGTAATTTGTCGACTGCTTTTGCCTCAAAGCAACATTGACCACACTTCTATACAGCAGAGAGAGATGTGTGACATATTTGATAAAGCGCTATATAAACAATTTTTTCTTCCCGTTCGGTTATCTGTGTTGACTGTTCTATGACTCTCAGTCATTGCTACACTTTGTTTCTTTGTATCTTCTTAAATAATTTTGCTCTGACTATCATTTAGGCTTGACTTCCTTATTTAGACAACGAGGCCCAGGATTTGTTGATTTCTCTTTTGTTCACAAAGAAATTCTTAAAGTTTTTCTTTCTGGGTGAACACCAGAAACACACATCACGTAATTGTACACTCCCAGCCTTTGTTTTTCTGACCATTAATTTTGACCGTGAATGCAGAATATTACTGCATATTCTTTTCTCTTAAATGTATACCCTTATAAATCTTGAGTATCTACTCATCAGAAACCTTGGCCAGGATTTTCCAGTCCTGCCTGCAACGGTTCCTGCCATAGGTGGGACTGGAAAATTCCAGACATCATGGGTGAGATTTTCATTGCAGGGTCGGGAACCCGGCACCTGGATGAACTCTGGGACCTGACCCTGTGCCAAGCCATATCGCTCTCATGGTGCTATTTTTAAATTCAAATGTGCTAATGGGCAGGAGGTAAGCTTGATGTCCAATTAGCGGCGCGAAGTGCCTCCAGGAAGCAGGTGGTGATTGCCTGGCCCCAGCGGGAGTTGGGGGTCTGCCACTGCCTTGCCGAGGAGAACAGGCAGCTTCTTAAAGGGCCAACAGTGTCCACGGCTATGAAAAGGGCCACGCAGGCTCGATTACAGTGGAACACTGGAACCACTGCAAGGAGATCCAGGAAAGGTCAACTTTCAATAAGTGGAGAGAAAGTTTCTTACAGCCCCTCACCGAGCCTGACAGCTGTGCATTAACATGCACCAGACTGTTCCTGTTCGCCAAATTAAAGAGTGAAAATTGCAGTTGCAAACACACAGGGCCCTTAGCAAGCTCATTAAGGAGCTTATGGGGACGTTAATTGGTGGTAGCCACGTTTCCTGCACCCTCTCCCATACCAGCCCTTCGAAAATTTAAATCTGTCCCAGAGGCATCAGGATCCTGAGACAACCTCCAGAACCACAATTTTTAAATCCTGCCCACACCAGCTCCCAACCCCACAGCCCTTTGAAAAGCCACCTTCATATACCAGACTTCACATATCAGGTGCCACATACGAGCTATCAAATACCAAAGGGGTTCGAAGAAGAGTCATATTGGACTTGAAACATTAACTGTTTCTCTCTCCACCGATGCTGCCAGCCCTGCTGAGCTTTTCCAGCATTTTCTGTTTTTATACCAGACATTATGTATCAGTTGTCACACACCAGAAGGGACGCAGTAGATAATACCAGATGTCACATACCAGACATCACATAGAAGAGTCAGGATCAGATGTCATACACAAACCAGGGCGTGAGGGGTGAAGTTTAGAGGACTTTGATAGAGATGTTGAAAATTATGAGAGGGCTGGACAGAGTAGACAGGGAGAAGCTGTTTCTGCTTGTAAAAGGATCAAGAATGAGAGGGCACAGATTTAAAGTGATTTGGTTAAAAAGCAAATGTGACATGTGAAAAAACTTTTTCACACAACGAGTGGTTCGGGTCTGGAATGCACTGCCTGGAAGTGTGGTGGAGGCAGGTTCAATCAAGGCATTCAAGAGGGCAGTAAATGATTATTTGAATAGAAACAATGTGCAGGGGTATGGGGAAAAGGCAGAGCAATAGCACTAGGTCATAATGCTCATTTGGAGAGCCAGTGCAGACATGATGGGCTGAATGGCCTCCTAAACAAAAACAGAATTACCTGGAAAAACTCAGCAGGTCTGGCAGCATCGGTGGAGAAAAAAAGAGTTGACGTTTTGAGTCCTCATGACCCTTCGGCCGAAGGGTCGTGAGGACTCGAAACGTCAACTCTTTTCTTCTCCACCAATGCTGCCAGACCTGCTGAGTTTTTCCAGGTAATTCTGTTTTTGTTTTGGATTTCCAGCATCCGCAGTAATTTTTTGTTTTTATATCTGAATGGCCTCCTGCTGTGCTGTTAAAATTTTGTGATTCTGATTATGTGATTCTGTGACCTTCAAATGATGTTGGGATCTGGGCTGCTGTGTTGGAGAACTGAGGCAGGCCTTCTAACCAGCACTCCATCACAGCTCATAAAATGCACTGCGAACCCAGCCCCTGTGTGAAAAGACAAAATTCCCAGGCAAAGTCACACATGGGTCGGGTGTACATTTCAGAAGACACAAAAGTGCGCAAGGTTGGATTTTCCTGAGCTCACATCAAAACCCAGGCTCCTAAGTGCTGACTGTCACTTTAATTTTCTATCACCACTATTCTGAATTCCCTTCCTCAGCACTCTCTTCTTCCCCTTGTCCCTTTGCTCTCCATTACACTCCTTTCCCTTTCAACTCTCCCCTCTCATCTATTCTGCCATACATTCCTTTCCTATTATACAGTAACATAGAAAAAGGCCATTGAGCGAACATGCGAGCATATGAAATAAGAGCAAAAGTAGGCCATTAGGCCCCTTGAGCCTGCTCCGCCATTCAATATGATCATGGCTGATCTGTTTGTGTTTTGAATCCCACATTCCCATCTAACCCCGATAACCTTTGATTCCCTTGCCTAACAGGAATCTATTTACCTCTGCCTTAAAAATATTCAATGACCCCCACCTCCACCACCTTCTGAGGCAGAGAGTTCTAAAGTCGCACAACCCTCTGAGAGAAAAAAATTCTCCTCATCTCTGTCCTAAAAATTTTAAAACAGTGCTGCCTAGTTCTGGACTCACCCACAAGAGGAAACATCCTTTCCACATCCACCTTGTCAAGACCATTCAGATCTTATATACTTCAAACAAGTCACCCCTCATTCTTCTGAGCTCCAGTGGAAACAAGCCCAGTCTGTCTAACCTATCCTCATAAGACAACCCACTCATTCCGGGTATCAACCTAGTAAACCTCCTCTGAACCGCCTCCAACACATTTACGTCCTTCCTTAAATAAAGAGAGCAAAACTGCACACACTATTTGAGATGTGGTCCCACCAATGTCTTGTATAACTGAAGCATAACATCCGTACTTTTATTTTCAATTCCTCTTGTGATGAAAGATAGCATTACACTAGTCTCCTGAATTACTTGCTGTAATGCCGCTCAAAGCAGCTCCCCCCATTGCAACCCTGGTTGATCTTAAAGCTTCCAATTAATCTTGACTACTCACATTCAAAGCAACAATAGATGGGCTACATTTAAACGCTGTACATTCCACTGAAAGAAAGTAATGGTGAAAAATAATCTATGATAAAATTGGTTCTCAGGTAGAAATCTGGCTCTTCTCAAAATATTGATTTGGGCACAAGATAACTAGCAAACTCAGCAGGTCCAAATCAGATGGCTGCCAACTCTATCCTTGGATTGTTATTTCTGGCCTTGGTCTAAATGTGCAACCTATTTATATGCACTTAAAGTGCTCCTATGGATTGCTAGTTATACTGTTAATAATTAATTAAAGATTAGACTTCAGCAGGTTAGCAATGTGACATGATCTCGCCACATTCAAATTCTTCACATTACCCAGACTGAACATCAAATTGCTTCTTAGCATTTATATCAAATAAATATAAATATATCAATTATATATCAATATTATATTGTGTATGCATGTGTAAGGAAGGAGTTCCAGGGGCCAGGGTACAGCTGGAGGCTATTCTAAAAGTGAATGTCAAGAGACTATTTGGTCATGGGAGAAATCACAACCAAGTCTAATTATGTGCTTACCTGACATTTACTTTCTAAAAGGAATCACTGGATAGCAATCAGGAACAGGAACTTTAATGGGATACTTTTACCCTTTCCTATGCTAGGAATGCTAAGGCCAAATGCAGCACATATACGATCATTTGTGCTAAAGTCAGCTAACTCAACTGACTTGGAATCAAAACAAAAAGCTAAAAGCTACTTCGGATGCTGGAAATCCAAAACAAAAACAGAATTACCTGGAAAAACTCAGCAGGTCTGGCAGCATCGGTGGAGAAGAAATCAGTTAACGTTTCGAGCCTTCACGGCCCTTCGGCAGAACTGAAGCATAGTTAGGAGAGGGGTGAAATATAAGCTGGTTTAAGGTTGGGGGGGGGCGGGGGGGGGAGACCACACCCTCAACTTCTCTCTCCCCCCCCCCGCCCCCCCAACCTTAAACCAGCTTATATTTCACCCCTCTCCTAACTATGCTTCAGTTCTGCCGAAGGGCCGTGAAGGCTCGAAACGTTAACTGATTTCTTCTCCACCGATGCTGCCAGACCTGCTGAGTTTTTCCAGGTAATTCTGTTTTTGTTTTGACTTGGAATCAAACTTGACATATGCCTGGTCTTTATAAAAAGAGAGCATCTTAATGTACAAAAGTATTGGACAGGAAAAGAGCTGTTGGTCCATCTGGCATGTCCCACATAGTCATGACATATATAATTTGTGTAATTTCTGGGAGAGCAAAAAGAAAAGATTGAGAAAAAAACTTTGGCCAATTCAGAGGAAAACATCAAGGGGAATTCCTTTCTAAGACAAACCAATACAAGTTCCAGTGACTCTGACATATAAATCAAGTCCCATCTACCTTCTGTGCAAAATGATATTCTATTGAACCATAGGACTGAAATCCCCTTCGCTATAAGACATCCTGAGAGTAAAGAATTTCCTTGCACTGAACTGCTTGTCACAGATAACCTCATTTCACTGTTAAAAAGTACAAATTTTTTTTTAATACTAATCTCAAAATGAATGATAGGAGACACAATAGCATCCTCTATCTGTAATTCAGCAATCTATTCACAAGAAGAATGATGTGCATTCCAAGTTCTCTTTTATAAATCACAGAAAACAAACATAAGTTTCATGCAAACAGCTCCTTTTTCAATATTAGATCAGCAGCAAACAGATTACAAGCCTTTGGGGTGATTTCCAATTGTTGAAACTCAGGATCGAATGCTTGTACTGCGTTCCCTGTCCCCTTGGTTTTTTATAGAAAGAACAAAATTTGCATTTATACAGTGCCCATTCATAAACTTGAGATGTCCAAATGTGCTTTACAGCCAATGAGGCACCCTTTGAAGTGTAGTCACTATTGCAATACAGATAAATGAAACAGACAATTTGTGCACAGCAAGTCCCCACAAACAACAATAGGACGAATGGTCAGTTTGGCTGAGGGATGAATGTTGGCCAGAACTACTCTTATTTAAATAGTGCCATGGGATCTTAAAGTGATGACAGTTCGTTAATGTTCTTCTAGCAACCATTTCTGAGGCACCTTCCATGTAACAGCTACGCTGTCCTGAAATGTTTTGCTACGCTGCCTAATATTCGGAAAAGAGAAGAACTAACTGTCTTTCACTTTCAGATCGTTTATATTTCAACTATTAAAGAAAGTAGGATATTTGCAAAGAGAGCAAAGGTAGCCTTGCTCCTCAAATATTGGTTTATTTAAGGAGTCACTGTTCTTGTTGAAAGGTGTTTGATTAAGCTCCGTATCTGCAATTCTGTTGACGTAATTTACATTGAGACACACTGCGTTGTGGAAAGGTTGCAAGGTTATGAATTTGCTGGGATTGTTTTTTTTTAATTCCCCAGTTCCAACTTTCTCAACTAAAGGCACCAACTCAAGCTCAAATAAGTGTTCATCAAGTATGACCCGAGGCAATGAATTTTAGTTAAACTGAGGCCCTGTCTTTCCAATCAAGGTGGACTTTAAAAATCCATGGGAACAAAGGGAACTTCTCCTCTATCTTGAGTCAATATTTATTCCTTGAATTAAATAAGTAATTGATTATCTCATCATTATCACATTGCTATTTGCGGGAACTCTGCTATGTGCAAGCGCCCACCACATTTCCTATATTACAATGACTACACTTCAAAACTACTTTATTGGTTGTAAAGTGCTTTGGGGTGACTTGAAGATGTGAAAGGTGCTACAGAAACACAAGTTTTGTCTTTTCTTTCTATCCGTAGGCAATTCAACCATTGGAAGTGTCACAGCCATGCCTCATGCTGTACTTAATTTAACCTACATATTTGCTTACATGCTCTCACATACACTTTTCACCATGGCTACTAGGTGGACATTGGTAACAGTGATTAGTTTACTCCAACAAAAGGACTCTGAGGCCAATTGTAGTGTGCCTATCACTGCCTTACCTGAGATCTTCTATCTTAGCAAGCTTCGGACATTCTCTATCTATGGTTCAATGCTGATAAATATAGTTATTGCATATTGTTAGCTGAACACTAGATGAGCCGCCCGATGGGAGTAAGTACATTGTAGTGATTACACTTCAAGGTCTATCTCTCTTGTACTGCTTTATCATTCTTTGGTGGAATGTTCTAGAGGGTCTGGAAATAAAAGCAGCTAGTCAATACTACACTAATTTGGGTGTTTATTCGGGCATAACAAGTGCCACATTAGGCAGCATATGAAGTAACTGACACACGAAGGTCACCACTGAGGTCATTACTTAGGATTTTATTGTTCTGTTTCTGTACCTTTTTGTATGGCTGCTGGTGGGACTTTTTTAAAGCTGCACAACGTTCAGTGATGCCAATGCTTTTTTTTCTGCATTATCGTCTTCCTTCTAGAATGCAAGTCAGGCAGTCAAGTTTGGTGTGACCTAATCACTATACCGGGATGTTACCAACATCACCTTGGCCCTTGAATTATAGCTCTATCTGTCAGTAGACAGATATCCTGGGTCAAAATCCTGGAACTCCCTCCCTAACACCACTGTATGGGTGCACCTACACCACATGTCCTGCAGCTTCGAGAAGATGACTCACCACCACCTTCTCAAGGGCAATTAGGGATGGGCACTATATGCTGGCCTAGCCAGCGATGCCCCATCCCGTGAAAGAATAAAAAAATATTATTCAGGGGGTCTGCTGCCCCAGTATGTCTGTTTTTGACAATGCAACCCAGTCCTGCTCATTCCTTCAGGGTCTCTCATTCACCATTTTCCCCAGATTTACCTTCTTGCCAAGGCACCGACTCATTTTACCATATTCAGTCATTCGTCATATGTGAGGTCAACCATGAGTGTTCAAAGGCTGTTCAACCAAGGGGTGCTATACTACAGCTTTAACAATTTTAAACAATATCCATACAGGTATATACTCCAGCAAGGGTCACTGGCAAATAGGAGCTGGACCTTCGACTCGTTTTCCTTCCCACCTCAGGGCTGTTAAGCACTGAATTCAGCTAACTCGGCATAAGCCCAGGATTGAGCCTGAGGCCTTACTTGTCCATTACTGTTTTTATACTGGTGCTTGGGTTCAATGAAAGCACATCAAATGAACTCCCTTCCAGCATCTACACTACTAAATACAGCTCTCTAATCCCTTTGGCTGAACCCTAAAATTTGCTTTTCATAAATCTGCAATTCCATTGTCAGAATTAGGTCAGGTAACACAGTAAATGCCAAGAACCAGCTCATGGATGCCAGTCTCCACAATTACCACCTAAACAAACTCCACTTTAAGAGCAGCTTAAACAGATCATTGCCACACTGGCATTAGGCAGAGTGTGTCATCTGTTTGGAAATAGCACTCTTTCCTCAGCTTGACAAGAGCACAGCAACACGCCTTGAATAACCTTTTCTAATAAAGGCCGAATGTAGGGCGAATGACCTAAGAAATCCCTTGCCTCTCTGCATTTACTTTTACATTGCACCACTGGGCTCCTTGTGGATGGGAGTAAGAGGGAAAGAATGAGTGTTGCAGTAGCGACATGAGTGATGGTATCAAACAGTGGTGTCATGACACACAGCAGTATCTGGGGCATATGTGTGACATTGATGTCCAGATCATGCTACTATCAGCACAGTGCTCTTGTAAGGTACATTTAGAGGAAAGGTGGGGTTCATTCATTCCTCAGAATGTGGCCATCACTGGAAAAGCCGCAGTTATTTATTTTTCCTAAAAATATACTTTATTCATAAAATGTGTAAAAGTGCATTACATAACAGTTCAAATTTGACATGACACAAAGTGCAAGACAGATCAGTTTCTTTCTGTGGTGCCTCTCTACACTCGCCATTGCAGGTTATAATTACAATGTGTATTTACATTTCCTGTCAAACATTCTCGGATGCATACAGCCCGAAGGGTTTTACATGGAGCTGAATTTTACAGGGCACTGCAGTCACTGCCCATTGGCTACAAAATCGTTGGCAGAGCCCCCCCCATTCCAATGGCTGCCCTGCAACAACTTAACATTGGGAGCGGTCTTGGCGGTTGGAGGCGCGATTTCAGCCACGTTCTCTGGAGGAAGCCCGCCTTAGAGAGCTGCTGGCCAATCCGATTGGCTGGCAGCTCTGTAGTCCCTGCAGTGCCAGCCAGGAGCGGTGGCCACTAATGGGACTACAGGCAGTCATGCCATACTGAGGAACTCCAGGTAAGTCCAGGGGGGAAGGGGTGGTGAGGAGGTGTGGGGGACTGGGCTCAATAGCCCATGGGGGAAGGTTAAGGCAGGAATGACCTTTGGGGGGATGCCACCAATGGGCCTAGGGGGCCTGCAATGGAGGTCCTCCCCCCAAGCTAAAGCTGCCACAGGCTTCCTGCATGGCATAGGCCTCCCCCATTGCCAGTAAAATAGTGGCAAGGGCAGGATAAAGCTCTTAAGTGGCCATTAATTGACCACTTAAAGGCCTCAATAGGTCCAAGGGCAGGCCTCCCTCACCCCCTGGGGCTGGCAGGTGTATGGCGGGAAGGTCACCTGCTGGATTTTACATGCCGCCCACCTTCAAATCCATTGGCGAAGGAGCATAAAATCCAGCCCATGGTTTCCAGCCCCTTGATGTACTACAGTCGGAGGGCCTTAGACAATGATCTTTCTTCATTGAGGCTATGCAATGACTGACACAAGTTTTAGTGCATCCCTCATCACGTAGTCCTGAGCCTTGGAATGTGCCATTCTGCAACACTCGGTCGTCGACAGCTCTTTGCACTGGAAGACCAGCAAGTTTCAGAGCAGACCAAAGAGTGTTTTCACCGAGGTGATGGTCCTCCAACACCAGTTGGTTTCGCTCAGTGTGCATTGCTGCACAGCTTGTAGAGGACAGAGTTCTGCGTTAGGAACTGCTTGGGATGAACTGTGACCAAGCGCACTACATCTCTTTCCAGACCTGCTTTGCAAAGGCACATTCCAGAAGGAAGTGGGCACCAATCAGTCTCTTCACCACCACAGCATCTTGAGGGCAGCCAGCGGTGGTGCTGAGACTCCATGCATGCAGGATCTGATGCAGAGAGTGCTTTGTGTGCCTAATTGCTCCAGTTTGACACAACTGAGTGACTTCTAGACTAGTTCAGAGGGAATTTAAGAGTTAACCACATTGTTGTGAGTCTGAAGCAGACTGCATAAGGACAGAAGCTAGGGTACTGAGTCACAGGGATAATTGGATTCTCCAGGCTGACAAAATCTGACAGTGCTAGTCTCATCTAACTGCTGGCTGCAGGATGCATGTTATACAGGAACTGGTGGTCAAAGAACCATATAAAAGTGACTAATGCCCAACTGAGTGGGTGGAGAAGTTGTCACTCAAATGGTTGTAGCATCTGTCTCCCTAAAGTATTTCTTGTCTGGTACCGTTTAAGATGTTATCTGACTTTTTTTCCTCTTTCTCGTGGTACGATGTTGTGCCTTCACATCTCCCCACTCATCACCTTTTATCTTTTAATGAGTTCCCTTTTGCCCTAGGCTGTCAGGAGAATCTCACCATTGCCAAAAGCAAGCTTTAACCTGATCGCAATGTAAATAAGTCCTATTGTGTTTGGGGATTTTTGTATTTACACTCATCCATTACACACACACACACACACACACCCCTCCCCCTTCCAAACTCTCCAGATAGAAAAATTTCCCAGATTATGCGGGGGGAAACTCTGAGCAGACTGGCTGCTGCCCGGGTGTTGTTTGGTACTTTCTGCAGATCCGTGTCTTTTTTTTTTGTCTGACTTGTTCTGCTTTCGGTTGGGGGAGGGTAGTGGGTGGAGGTTTCAGTAAAGTACTGAATTGGCTAAGTGTCAGTAAGAGTTATGCTCTTTACTTTAACTTTAGATTTAACTATAAAATGACTGCTGAGTTTCAATCAGTCTTCACTGTTTGGTTTGGTTTTAACTTCATTTTACAGCAAAGTGGGGTTTGCTCTGAATCATTTCACATTTTGCAAACAATCTCCCCACCACCTTAGCAAACATTTAACATGGTGCAGCTAAAGGGCACTGGCATTCTGCTGAGGTGCCAGCAAGTTTTTTTTATTCATTCACGGAATGTGGGCTTCGCTGGCTGGGCCAGCATTTTATTGCCCATCCCTAGTTGCCCTTGAGAAGGTGGTGGGGAGCTGCCTTCTTGCACTGCTGCAGTCCATGTGGTGTAGGGACACCCACAGTGCTGTTAGGAAGGGAGTTCCAGGATTTTGACCCAGCGGCGATGAAGGAACGGTGATATGTTTCTAAGTCAGGATGGTGAGTGGCTTGGAAGGGAGCTTCCAGGTTGGTGTTCCCATCTATCTGCTGCCCTTGTCCTTCTAGATGGTAGTGGCCATGGGTTTGGAAGGTGCTGTTGAAGGAGCCTTGGTGAATTCCTGCAATGTATCTTGTAGATGGTACACACTGCTGCTACTGTGCGTCAGGAGTGGAGAGAGTGAATGTTTGAGTTATCTAGCAGGAGAGGTGGAGCAGTCTCTGGGGCTCTTTTCTCTGGAAAAAGAGCTTAAGAGGAGAGGTGTAGGGGTCTTGATGAAGGGGGTCCTTTATTGTGAATGTGCAGAATATGTTTCCACTTGTGGATGAGAGAAAAGGGCCATAAATACAAGATAGCTAATAAAAGATCAAAAACAGAATTTAAGAAAAATAAAGAACTTGCAGCAGCTTTCAGGACAGCCCAGAGAACTTTACAGCAATTAAATATTTTTGAAGTGTGACTTCTTTAACAATATTAGGTAAGGTAATTAGTTATAGTCTGTGAGGGACCATAGACATCTCTCAATGTTAGAGAGATGGTTATATAGCTTGAGGGATGCCACTCCAGATCAACCATGGGGCAAGGTAAGGAGGCAGGTCTCCCACAGCCTGGCATCTACCACAGCTAGTACAGGAATTGAACCCACACCATTGGAGCCATTCTGCACCACATTCTAGCCAGCTAGCCCACCAAGCTAACTGACCAATTCCCACTCAGTGATTTTGGTCCATGGATAAATGTTGGCAGGGCACTGAGGAGAACTCCACTGCTCCTCTTTCAAATAATACTGTGGGATCTTTTATGTTCACATCAGAGGCCAGATGATGTTCAAACTCAGATAGTCAGGGTGTGAAGGATAGAACACTGAAGCCTGTCTTTATACACTTACAAGCTTTTACTTAGAGACACACATTGCACATTGAACCAACAAGCTCTCTTTCAGCCTTATCTTATGTAAATGAGCACAGGTGAGTCCCAAGTTAAAACCATTACCTGAATACAATTAAACATCCAATTAATATACAGGATCTCAGTTTAATGTCTCATCTGAAAGACTGCACCGCTGCCAGTGAAGCACTCCCTCAGTACTGCATTGGAGTGCCAACCTTGACTCAAGTCTCTGGAGTGGGGCTTGAACCCACAACTTTCTGACTCAGAGGTGAGACAGTGCTACCTACTGAGCCAAGGTCAGCACCTTCAGAGGTATTATTTTTTGCAGAGAGTAGTGAGAATGTGGAATTTGCAACCACAGGGAGTGGTTGAAGCAGACAGATTTATTACATTAAAGGAGAAGCTTGATAAATGCATGAGGGAGGAGGGAATGGAGGGGTATGGCAGCAGAGTGAGAAGTGGGACAAAGTTCATCTAAACACTGGAGTAAAACACTCCAGAGACTTGAGTATATAGTCTAGGTTGGCACTCCAGTGCAGTAACAAGAGAGTGCTTCACTGGCAGAGGTGCTGTCTTTCAGGTGAGACAGTAAACTGAGCCTGGGATTTTCCAGCCTCATTGTGGTGGCACCCGACACGGGACATTTGGTAGCCCAGCCAATAGTCCATTGATTTTCAGAGGGACTGGACGATCCCAGCAACAGGTGGGATCCTGTATATTAATTGGATGTTTAATTGTATTTAGGTAATGGATTTCACTCAGGACCTACCTGTGCTTATTTACATAAGGTAAGGCTGAAAGAGGGCTGGATGGTTCACTGATGTCATTGCATCACTAATTGTATTCACCTCCTAAGGAAAGTTTGCACTAATTCACAAGTTCAGTGCTCAGAAGGAAGATGCACCACCTCACGTTATAGTGTGCAAAACGAGCCAAAAGTTACCAAGTTCCATATAATCAGCACAGAGTTTTTCGAAGAAGGGTCCATACCCAAACTCTTCTCTAAACAGTGTCAACTGACCCACTGAGCTTTAGCAGCATTTCTGGTTTTCCTACCGTTTCACATTTCCAGGGTCTGCGGGATTTAGCTTTTTACGTGTTACTGGGTTTTGTGGAAATTGAGTCAAATGTTTGGTGGTTACAACTCTGTCGCTGGAGGTTTGGGCAATTTGAGGCAATGAATCAAATGTGTCATGCAGGAAGCATATTGCCACAACAGTAAAGAATTCAAGTGTCAACTTGGCTCAGCTGATAGCAGTTTTCCCTGAGTCAGTAGGTCGCAGATATAAGTCCCACTCCAAGGCAGTAGTGAGAGAGTGCTTCACTGTTGGAAGTACCACCATTTGGATTAAATGCTGGATTGAGATCCTGTTTGCCACTTCAGTACTGAAAGGTCTGTAGAAGAAGAGAAATGAGCTCATCTGATGTTCCAGGAAATATTCTTACCTCAGCCAACATACCTAAAAATAGCCAACATACCTAAAAATAGACTTAGTGGTCATCCTCCCCTCGCTATCCAATTCTGACCTTTTATGCATCTCCCACTTTTTCATTCCACCATTGACATCTGTACCCTCAGCCACCTCTGAAGAGTCACACTACTTGTACGATAACAATTACTGGATAAGAAGAAATTTCTTCAGGTTAAATATTGGAAAGACCAATTCCATTGTCTTCTGTTACCACAAGAAACTCCATTCTCTAGCTACCAACTCCATCCCTCTTCGTGGCAACTGTCTGAGGCTGACCCAAACCATTGTAACTTTCCTGTCTTATTTGACCGGGTGATGAACTTCTGAATACATATATGTGCCATTACTAAGATCATCTACATTCACATCGATAACCTTGCCCAACTTTGCCACTGTCTCAGCCCATCTCTCATCCATGCCTTTGTTACGTATTGATTTGACTATTCCAAGATTCTCCTGGCCAGCTTCCCATGTTCCACCCTCTGTAAACTTAAGCTCATCCAAAACTCTGCTGCCCATGACCGAACTTGCACCAAGTCCATTCACCCATCATTCCTGTGTTCGCTGACTTTTATTAGCACCTAATTAAGTGACAACTCAATTTTAAAATTCTCATCCTTGTTCTCAAGTCCCCCTCACCCCTCACCCCTCCCAATCTCTGTAATCTCCTCCATCCCTAAAACCCTCCAACATATATGCTCTTGTCTGGTTTTTTTTGGGCAACTGCGATTTTAATTACTTCACCATCGGTGCTGTGCCTTTAGCTGCTGATGCCCTATGTGCTGGAGTTGCATCCCTGCATCTCTCCACCTCTCTACTTCTTTTTCCAGACTTAAGGTGTTTCTTACAGCCTGCCTTTTAACATGTGTCCTGATATCTCCCTATGTGGTTTGGTGTCAAATTTTGTTTGGTAATGTTCCTGGAAGCACTTTGCTATATTAAACATTCTACATAAATACAAATTGCTGTTATTGTACCTGTCTCCTGCTCCTTAAAGGCTCCTTCTTTGAGCAAGCTTTTGTTCACCTGTTCTAAGGTCTCCTTCGCTTACTTGGGCCGAGGTTTGCACTCCTGGGTTGGCTGTGAAGAGTTGGGACATTTCCTGGGCTCTGCCAACCCAAACTGGGAAAAAAGAGGCCCAGAAGTTGGATTTTCATTCTAGCGGGTAGGGTAGCGGACTGGATTAGAAGTCCAGCCCGCAGCTGGAATGAATGTGGAGGCTGCTGCGTGTGAAGTTGGGCTGGCTGGAAGGCCTGCCTCTATACTAGCATTGTGTGAAAGATTGAAAGAGACAATAAATCGAACAACATCCCTCCAGCCTTCATCCCTCTTACACACACGCACACACACACACACACACCCCATGCCCCAACCATACCAACCCATGCTGCCTCATGCCCTGTACCTATCCGATAACCCCTCACACCCGCCAATCTATCCCTTCTAACCAAGCCCATGGATCCCATAACCTCCATGCTGACCTATTCCCCTGTACCCATTCCCCATGGACCCTCATACCTCCTATATCACCTTAAGCCCCTCTACCCACTCCCATTGCCCCTCATAACCCCATTGCTAACTTAGTGCCAACTCATGCCAACCCATTCCCCTCACCACCAGAAAAGTGAATCTTACACCATCGGTTTTCAGCCCGCCGACCTCTGCGAAGGAACTCCTCATGGGACCTTAATTCTGGTCTTATGTGAACCTATAACCCTTTCCTTACCCCCTCCATGCCAACTTATCTATTATTCACTAAGGGCAAGCCTCAGGAGCCATGCTGACATGAAATAACGTTGTGTGTCTATTGATGATGTCAGTATTAAAAAAAACACCCTCATTGATTAAAAAAAATCAATACATTGAAATTATTGACACACCACTGTGATAATGTTAGGTTTGTTATGGACAGGACTAGTTTTCTTCTCACCACCCATCTGTAAACAGAAAGGTGTTTTGATTTCTCTCCCTTTTAATAATTGGTGGCATATTTCCCCAACCCCTCTGTTTTTTGTGTGATCCAATTCCTGCTAATGACCCCAGAGAAAAACTTGAGCTAGGATGAGCTCAAGAAGGTTAGTTTATTGCACATATTCAGAAACCATGAAAAGGAGGGTCTGCAATGTCCCCTCTGCACACATACATCGGTTGAGAATTGGTTAACAGACAGGAAACAGAGTAGGAATCAAAGGGAGTGGCAGGTGGTGACTAGTGGGGTACTGCAGAGATTAGTGCTTGGACCCCAGCTATTCACAATATATGTCAATGATTTGGATGAGGCAACCAAATGTAATATTTCCAAGTTTGCTGACAACATGAAATTTGGTGGGAACGTGAGCAATGAGGATGGTGTTAAGAGGCTTCAAGGCGATTTAGACATGTTGAGTGAGTGGGCAAATACATGCCAGATGCAGTATTACATGGATAAGTGTGAAGTTATCCACTTTGGTAGGAAAAACAGAATGGCAGAGTATTATTTAAATGGTGATAGATTGGGAAATGTTGATGTGCAAAGGGACCTGGGTGTCCTTGTCCACCAGTCACTGAAAGCAAGCATGCAGGTGCAGCAAGCAGTTAAGAAGGCAAATGGTATGTTGACCTTCAGTGCGAGAGGACTTGAGTGCAGGAGCAAGGATGTCTTACAGCAGCTGTACAGGGCCTTGGTGAGACCACACCTGGAATATTGTGTCCAGCTTAAGTCTCCTTTCCTAGAAAAAGGATATACTTGCCATAGGGGGAGTGCAGTGAATGTTCACCAGACTGATTCCTGGGGTGACAGGATTGTCATATGAGGAGAATTTGGGCCGACTAGGCCTGTATTCACTGGAGTTTAGAAGAATGAGAGGAGATCTCATTGAAACGTATAAAATTCTGACAAGGATGGACAGACTGGATGCAGGGAGAATATTTCCTCTGGCTGAGGGGTCTAGAACAGAGGGCCACAGTCTCAGGATTTGCGGTAGACTATTTAGGAGTAAGATGAGGAGAAACTTCTTCATCAGAGGTTGGTGAACCTATGGAATTCTCTACCACAGAAGGCTGTGGAGGCCAAGTCACTTAAAATATTTAAGAAGGAAATAGGTAGATTTCTGGACTCTAATGCTGTCAAGGGAAATGGGGAGAGCGCAGGAGTATGGGGTTGAGATAGAGGATCAGCCATCATCATATTGAATGGCGGAGCAGGCTCAAAGGGCCAAATGATCTACTCCTGCTCCTATTTTCTATGCTTCTATGTTTCTACAGTAAAGAAAGGGATAGACAAAAGAAGGCTTTAGAGTACAGAAACCATAGAGAAAATAAATATAGGTTCATGTAAGACCAGAATTAAAGTCCCATGAGGAGTTCCTTCGCAGAGGTCGGCGGGCTGAAAACCGATGGTGTAATATTCACTTTTCTGGTGGTGTTGGCTTCACAAGATGAAATAAGCCTGCAGAGATGAATCAGTTTGCAGGCAATGGTACAGAACTTTTCGCAGAGACAGGGTAGGTGGGGCCAGGCTCCTTCTGTGTGGCCTGCTAGTCAGATCTTAAAGCAGCAGACTGGCTTGCAGCTCAGGAAGGCAATGTTAACTTTTTCAACAAGTCAGAGTCTTAGGTCATGTGACCTTACCTCTCCACAAGGCCTTCAACAAAGAATTTTATTCAGGGTCTGGAATTTGGCTTGGTCTTCACAACTGCTAACATCCCGCCATCATGGGTTAAAAGGAATGTTTGAGAGACCATTGTCATAGTAGACTCTCTGACTCAGCTGGCAAGCCTGGCCTATCAAATGCAAATGGCCTTCATGTAGCTCCTTTTGAAGTTGGGCAGTAGAGTTCCCAGGCGGTCTGTTAGTAACCCTTCAGAAATAATGAGGTGTGACATTGCTGAAACTGCAACATGACTTCCTTTGTTCTGGTGAGTCACAGGCAATAACTTATATACGTAGGGTCAGCCATCTTAATGGTCTTTGTCAGCCAAAAGGTCCAGTTTAAAATTCAGAAATAGCCATGAGGATATATTTTATGTTAAAAAATACAGTGCTAGGTTCTGTTTCATCACAGGTTGTAAAATCAGTCATGTAGCTGATTACAAATCCTATAATAATAACCCTCAGGATTATGTCAACAGACAGAGTGAAATAGCAAACACTGATTTTTATAACCCCCGCACATTTTTTTTTAAATTTAAAGCACAGCAGAGTTAAATCCCTTGAGAGCTTTGAACGTTCCAAGGAGCTTTGACAGTTACAATTAGTTTTGACAGCTCTTTAACAGCCTTGACAATTCTTTGACAGCTTTGATAGTCCTTTGATAGTTTGACAGTTCTTTGACAGTTCCAATAAGTTTATGCACTGTTTATGCACTTTCACGTCTACATTTAACAGTCCCAAAGGTACCTGAATTCTCCCAAAGGGTACATTACCTCCACCAAAGGACACTTGACCTCTCCTAAAGGTGTCCCAGACCATATCCAAAAGGGTATTCATTCTCTCCAAATGAATCCACAAAGTTCAGACCTGCTCCTACCAAGTCTAATCTGCACACTTTGGGTTTCAGCCACCTCACCAAAATCACAAACGAGTGGAAGCAGATGCTGATTTATTATGGGCATGTGCCTCAGTGAACCGCAGATATATAAATTAGAACTCACCTCCATTCTCCCCGCCACTGCAAAATAGCAGAGCAGGGTTCAAGGGAGGGACTTCCAGATTCAAACTCCTGCTGGCATTTCCATCTGCGCAAAAATTCCAGCCTTGGTGTCACATTTTGTGACTAATCGGATAGCTCTTTCAAATGACATCCTTCTATGCTGTATCCGTTTGGCTGTGGCTAAAGCCGGTGTTCTCACAGACCTAAATATGACCAGTCAACGGCATCTTTTGGACCAGAGTCAGGAGCCACTCAAATTTCATTGGGAAATGTTCTGGCATTACACTTCTGTGAAGTGCCTTGTAACATTTTCCTACGTTAAACATCCTATTTAAATGCAAGCTGTTGTGGGAGTTTGCTGCATGAAAAGTGACCAACACATTTGCCGACATAACAACAACGACTATATTCCAAAAATAATTCTTCGTAATTGTTGCATTGAGAGGCATGATAAGCATCAGAGAAAAGATGTTTTTCCTTTTAAAGCATATTACTTAAGTGTTGAGAGCTAATTATTCCACTTCCATTTTGGGATCAATATAGTAAATAAGTCAAAAACAGGAGTAACTCACTTCAAAGTAATGTGTAACAAAAACAAAAATACCTGGAAAAACTCAGCAGGTCTGACAGCATCTGCGGAGAGGAACACAGTTAACGTTTCGAGTTGGTATGACTCTTCACCAGAACTAAGGAAAAATAGAAAAGAGGTGAAATATAAGCTGGTTTAAGGGGGGGTGGGACAGGTAGAGCTGGATAGAGGGCCAGTGATAGGTGGAGATTGCCAAAAGATGTCATAGACAAAAGGACAAAGAGGTGTTGATGGTGGTGATATTAGCTTAAGAAATGTGCTAATGGTGACATTAAGGGTAGAAAGCAGGACGAGCAAGGCCCTAGTGAGGGTGGGGTGGTGGGGAAGGGATCGAAATAGGCTAAAAGGTAGAGATAAAACAATGGATGGAAATACATTTAAAAATAATGGAAAAAGGTGGGAAAAGAAAAATATATATAAATTAAATTGGAAAAGGGGGAATTGGAAAGGGGATGGGGATGGAGGCTTCAGTGAAGCTCAATGCAAACTGGAGGAACAGCACCCCAACTTCCGACTAGGCACTTTACAGCCTTCCGGACTGAATATTGAGTTCAACAACTTTAGATCATGAACTCTCTCCTCCATCCCCACCCCCTTTCCGATCCCCCTTTTTCCAATAATTTATATATATTTTTCTTTTCCCACCTATTTCCATTATTTTTAAATGTATTTCCATCCATTGTTTTATCTCTACCTTTTAGCACCCCCACCCCCCCACCCCTCACTTAAACCAGCTTATATTTCACCTCTTTTCTATTTTTCCTTAGTTCTGTTGAAGAGTCATACAGACTCGAAACGTTAACTGTGTTCCTCTCCGCAGATGCTTTCAGACCTGCTGAGTTTTTCCAGGTATTTTTGTTTTTGTTTCGGACTTCCAGCATCCGCAGTTTTTTGCTTTTATCAAAGTAATGTGTTGGGTATTGCTGAAAGAGATGATAAACAATGTAAAATAGAAGTACTTCAACATTTGGTGGAGGTAAGATACCAGCAGTAGAAACCAAGTCAAGAGTGCACATTTTCTCAAATATACGATCCATACATTATGTATATATTAGCAGTAGACTCCTCAAGCCTGCTCCACCATTTAATCTATTCCTCAGCTTCATTTACCCACCTTTGCTCCATATCCCTTAACATATTTACCAATAAATTCCATCAATCCTGTCAAATGTCAAATCTCACTGAAATGGAGCATTGGTGGCAGCTACAATACCCACAACCTCCAGAAACCACTCATCTGTTTGGGATGTGCTTTGTCATGCTGTATGCTTTGGCCTTGCCTACTTGCGACTCTTCCAAGATCAAAATGAATTTTCTCCCTGGTTCTCTCATACCTGGAAGATCAAGCTTTCATTCCTAGAGACCCTTGGACAATCCCAGGGGTTAGCAGGTTGTAACCTGGGTTACGACAGCCAGCAGCTGGAAGAATAGAAAATCGACTTGAAACCGCATATAAAAGCAGACGTGGTACTTTAAGATAACTTGTGCTTAGTGCTTTGAAAATTTCCTTTTCACACCTACATGCTAATGCCCTTATAGGTCAGAGTTAACAAGCTTTCATCTCTGGGCTGGGCTGTGTTTTACCACCTTCTGCTCACTGCAAACCTAAGCTGATTGCTACAAAGTGTGATTAGGTCACAGCCTTTGCTTAAGTCACCTATCATACAACTGTAGTGTCCTCCAAATACCACACCCTCTGGGGAGCTAGTGACCCCCAGCTCTCTCACAGTACATCAACTTGCACAGCACAGACACAAATGACCTTGGAAATGCTACTTGCAGCATTTGCCTCTCCCCTACAATTAATCATCAAAGCTCCCTAACTCAGGACTGTGATAAATCAGCTAATGGAATGAATTACTGAGGTCAAATATATTGCAAGTTTCAACTATTTTGTAAAGTAAATATACTTCAGGTCTGTCAGCAACTAAAAGGAAATATGCTGGGTTACGCTGATGAAGTTCGGGTGAAGGATCCACACCATAAACATATCTTATCCTTCCTCCTTACAGATGCAGACATGATGATGCTATGTAATTCAAACATTTTCCACATTTATCATGGATTTCCAGTGTTTTCCCTTCATTTCTTAAAGATAAGAGGCAGATTATTATTTTAGTGGGTTCCCCTCATCAGAACCTAGCCAACTGATGTGTTAACTTGACACTTTGCCTATTACAGAGAATCTACAGTTCAGAAATAGGCCATTTACCCCAATTGTCTATGCTAGTACTTATACTCCATAACAGCTTCATCCCACTCTAATTACACCTTCCCACTTTTCTCCCTCTATTATCTTCTTCCTCACATATGCATCAAGTCTCCTCTTCAATGCTTGCTTCAACCATTGGATGTGGCAGCGAGTTCTGCATTCTCGTAATTCTGACTGTAAAGAAGTTCATCTAACGTATTTATTTGAACTGTTAGTGGCAACCTTAGAAAAACACCTGCTTCTCCTTGGCCTTATTTGCCTCTAATTCAGTGAAACATCCCAAGGGGCTTTACAGAAGCAAAATCGGACCAAACAAGATTGATACTGAGACAAAGAAGGAGACATTAGGGAGGTGGCCAAAACTTGGTCAGAGGTGGATTTTAAGGAGCATTAAGGATTTTACAGGTGAAGAGCAAGGTTAACAGGCAGAGAGATTTAGGGAGAGAATTCCTCAACCTAGATGGCAAAAAGAATGACCATCGGCTTGCTGTGATGAAGGAAGTTGGAGATTCACAGGAAGTCAGAAATAGAGGGACAGTTCTTGGAAGTTGTGGGACTGGTGGAGGCTACAGGGAGATAGAGAGGGCAAGGCCGCAGAGGGATTTGAATAGGAAGATGTGAATATTAAAATTGAAACATTTGAAGACAAGCCACTATGTCAGTGAGCACAAGGATAATGGTTTAACAGCCTTGGTCAAAGCACATAGAGACATCAAGGCAGATGACCCAAAGCTTGGTTAAACCAACACGTTTTGAGAAGCATCTTAAAGGAGGATAGAGAGGTAGAGAGTCAAAAATGTTTAAGGAGACAATTTCAGAGCTTAAGATCTTAGCAGCTGAGAGCCTGACTACCAATGCTGGAGCTATTAAAATTGAAAATGCACAAAAGGCCAGCATTGGAGAAGTGCATATATGTGGGAACGTGGGAACAGCTTTTAGCTTTTTGTTTTTATCTATGTGGGAACGTTGTAGGGCTGGAGGAAGTTAGAGCTAGGGAGGGACAAGGCAGGGTTAAGGTTAACATTAGGGTTAGGGATAAGAATATTAAAATTGAAGCTCCTCAATCTGCACCCATGTATGTCAGTGAGCACAGGGCTGATGCGTAAATGGGACTTCATGTGAGTTAGGTCACAAGCAGCTGAGTTTTGGATGAGCTCATGTTTATGAAGGGTGGAAGATAGGGTGTTGGCCAGGACAGTATTGGAAGAGTCAAGTCTGGAATTCACAAAGACGTGGATGTGGGGCAGCAGACGGGCTGAAACAGAGGTGGAGATGGGCAATATTACAGGGGTGGTAATTGGTGTCTATGACAGAGAGATTAAGGGATTGCAAACTCAAGGTCAAGGTACAGTCTAATAAGGCAATTGGCAATGTCACACAGGAGAGAAAAAATGCTGGGTGTGCAAAGGTTTATTTTTATTACTGGAGTGGAGAGACATTATGTTACCTTGTGCCAGAGCAAAAGATGCAGGATTGAATCTTACCAGCTGTGCTGATAGAATTCCATTATCACATCAACGGGAGGCAGACAAAATAGAGCAGGCCTTTGGTACATTGTCTGCACTCAAGAGAGTGCAGTTAGCCTTGCAAGGTCAGAGCCTCCATCCGCCCTACATTAGTCCATTGATGCAAGAGACACAGGTGTGGGGCTGGGGAGTGAGGGAACTCACTGTGCTGAGAAATCCTGGGCCTGAATTTTTCGCTCATTTGGCATCCGCGATCGGCGGGCCCGGGAGCAGACGGGAAACGGGCCCCCGACCGCAATTTAATGCTGGCTGGCCAATTAACGGCCAGCCGGTGTGAGAGGCGCCCTGAGAAAGGCTCAGCAGTGCCGGTGGGGGTGAGACGAGGGCGGGCACCGACGTCACCGCGGGTGCAGGTAAGCGCTTCCAGTGAGCTCCCTGAAGGCAGACAGATGCCTCAGGGAGCCACAGACCTCTGCAGAATAAACAAAACAACAAAAATACTACAAGATATGTCCATGAAGCACAATCAGGCACCTGAAAGCATACCATAAAAAAAGTTCCCAGGTATCTCTTTTTATTTTATTTCCCCACGGAGATATCATCCTTCCCTGGATTGAGGTTTGAGCAAAAATGTAAAGGCCGCCTGGCCGATTGGCCCATCTGCCAACAGTAAAAGTGGACGGGCCACGAAAAATCACTTTCAAATGCCTCCTTAATGGGCTAAATTGCCCACTTAATTGAAGCGCGCCCACTGAGCAAGATATCGCACGAGTGCGCAATGACATCGGGACGCTCGCTTGCGCTTTTTTGCAGCCGGACAGGTTGGGCGCGCACCCACCCCCGGGATATAAAATTCTGGCCCTACCTTTCTGGCCTTGATGAGACATACCGTAGGTTTGAAGGTTAATATTAGCTAAGACAAGACTTTCAGGAGGGCAAAAGCGAGTCATACAAGGGGGTCCCACAAGGAGATCATACAAGGAGATACCACTAGAAGATTCTACAATGGGGTCCCACAGTGGGATCTAGGCCAGGCAAGAAGCATGAGAATGAAGATTTTGTTGGAATTAAAATCTCAAGTATCACGAACACACCACCGTCCCATCCCCCCCCACCTCCCCCCCCACCCCCATTCCCCTCCTCCCCAACTTACAAAGCAGGACAAGCTGTTCTGGGAAGAAATATTTGTCCAAAAGAGAGAACATGGGCAACAACAACCACCCAGATGACAGTAGGTGCCTTGAGTTACTCTGGGTACAGGACAGGCAAAGGTCAGTAATGCAGGTAATGGAATAAGCAACCTACAGGCTCCTTGCAAATGGAATCCCCTCTCCTTGGCCACAATGTTATAATGGGATCAGCACCGTGGGCTTTGAAGGATGCATTCTTGGAAACATAGAAAATAGGAACAGGAGTAGGTCATTCGGCCCTTCGAGCCTGCTCCACCATTCAATTTGATCATGGCTGATCCTGTACCTCAACTCCGTACTCCCACTCTCTCCACATACCCCTTGATGCCTTTAGGGTCTAGAATTCTATTTCCTTCCTAAATATAATCAGTGATTTGGACTCCACAGCCCTCTGTGGTAGAGAATTCCTCAGGTTCACCACCCTCTGAGTGAAGAAGTCTCTCCTCATCCCAGTCCCAAATGGCCTACCCCGTATCCTGAGACTGTGACCCCTTGTTCTAGACCCCCCAGCCAGAGGAAATATCATCTCTGCATCCAGTTTGTTCAGCCCTGTCAGAATTTTATATGTTTCAATGAGATCCCCTCTTATTCTTCTAAACTCCAGTGAATACAGGCCTAGTCTCCTCATACGACAATCTTGCCATCCCAGGAATCTGTTTGGTGAACTTTTGCTCCACTCCCTCTATGGCAAGTATATCCTTTCTTAGGTAAGGGGGCCAAAACACAATACTCCACGTGTGGTCTCACCAAAACTCTGTATAGCTTCTGTAAGTCATCCTTGCTCCTGCACTCAAGTTCTCAATTCCTGGCTCATGTGCCAGGCTAAAGGCCCAAGACGCTTTTGGACACACAGTACCTTGTCCCACTGTAGTCAGACATGATGCTTCATGTGCACAAGTCCGTTCATATTGCATATATGCTTCTATTAAGAGATTAGAATTCACACATACTGCTGATAATGTCAATAGATGAATGCATAACACAGTCATGTGACATTCCTTTGTCTGTTGTTTGAATGCCTCAAAGTGGGCAAAGGCATGTTATACTAACATGTTAAGGATTTGTCTGCTGATATCACCCTCAGTAAATTCTAGGCTTTCATTCTCACAAATGAGAGTGTCTTTGATGAAAGAAAACACGATTCATTTTACAATCATTGCATTCTCCACATATTAAAGTGCCTTCTAGATAAAATAAGTCTCATCAGTTGACATGTTTGCAATGATTCCAACGTCAAGCCTTGATCTGGTTATTGAAGTCTGGTCACATGTGAATTGTGCTTAATGCTGAAAATGGATAGCCAGATCAGGGTGCTAATTTCATAACAAAAACAGAATTACCTGGAAAAACTCAGCAGGTCCGGCAGCATCGGCGGAGAAGAAAAGAGTTGACGGTTCGAGTCCTCAAGACCCTTCAGCAGAAGGTTTTCCAAGTAATTCTGTTTTTGTTTTGGATTTTCAGCATCCGCAGTAGTTTTTTGTTGCTAATTTCATAATGCTGATTGACATTAGTGGCTTAGTTCCACATTGCCCAGTTGTACACTTGATGCCAAAAGCAAATTTGGCAAGTATCAGTCACTTGGAGGGTGGTGATGGCACAGTGGTATTGTCACTAGTAATCTAGAGACCCAGGGTAATGCTCTGGGGACCTGGATTCAAACCCTGCCATGGCAGATGGTGGAATTTGAATTTAATAAAAATCTGGAATAATAAGTCTAATAATGACTCATGAAACCATTGCTGGTTGTTGTAAAAACCCATCTGGTTCACTAATGTCCTTTGGGGAAGGAAATCTGCTGTCCTTACCTGGTCAGGCCTACATGTGATTTCAGACCCACAGCAATGTGGTTGACTCTTAAATGCCCTCTGAACAAGGGCAATTAGGGATGGGCACTAAATGCTGGCCTAGCCAGCGATGCCCACATCCCATGAATGAATTTTTAAAAAGTGATAGAAGTGATTTTAAAACAGTCTGATTACATGAATTTGACATTCAGACCAGGGTCTTACCTCAAAATGACAAAGGCCCATTGAGGATAGAAATGGTAAAACATAAGTGTTAGCTTGTGCGGGTAGAAACAGGACAATGTCAAAGTTCCCTAGACAAATGTGGTTAGCCTTTGCTGATATCTTAATGAGGAGATGACTGTTGGTGCCAGAGTATAGTTTCTTACTTTAGGTACCCAGACTCTGCACTGGACACATCACGAGGCATTACTGCCAGAAGGAGTGCCAATAATGAGGCTGAACCCCATTCCCCTAAGATTCCTTTGTGGAGAGGAGATCAAGGATCTGCCCAGTACACCTCCTGCTGAAAGGAGGCATAGACCCCAGAATTTCAGACAACAGTTGATCAGTTTCCTTGCAGAAGCAACTCCATAGTTCCTTTAAGAGCCACAGGGCTCGGTCCTTGTGCATCCACCCAAGTAGGCAGAAAGGACTTAAGTTTAACTTTTCTTCTTTCATCAGATGTGAGCAGCGTTGGCAAGGCCAGCATTTGTTGCCCATCCCTAATTGCCCTTGAACTGAGTGGCTTGCTAAGACCATTTTCAGAGGGCAGTTAAGAGTCAAGCACAGTACTGTGGGTCTGGAGTCACATGTAGGCCAGCCAATTTCCTTCCCTAATGGGTATTAGTGAACCAGGTAATTTCATGGTCACCATTACTGAGACTAGCTTTATATCCCAGACTTGTTGAATTTAAATTCCTCCAGCTGCTGTGGTGGGATTTGAACCCATGTCCCCAGAACATTAGGCTGGGCCTCTGGATTACTAGTCTAATGACATTACAACCACACCACCATCTACACCCAAAACAGCTCATCTAAACAACAGTACTTCCAATAATGCAGCACTCCCTCACTACTATACTTAACTGGCTGTCAGGTTCATGTGCTCAAGTCCAAGTCATGACCTTCTGACCCTGAGCCGAGTACACAACCACTGAGCTAGTTTAACTCAAAGCAACGTCTGTCATAGAAGTCACAAGCGGGTGCATTTCACAAAGGCCCCAAAGACCTACGTGGGCAGAGGGGCAGGATTCGCAGTGGGGTGCTGGTGGTGAGGTGGTGGCATCAATGTTTGGGGCATCACACCTGAGCCTGATCTTGCCCTCCTTGAAAGCACACATGCACATTTTAATCAATTGCCGCTCCCTAGCTCGGGGCACCAGTTGCCGTGCCAGCAGCCTTGCTGAATTTGCAGTTAAAGAGCATCAAATGTAAAAATTGACACACCCTGTTAAGTCACTGGCAAAAGCTCCTTTCTTTGATCTCTGTGTCACGCCTGCAGACTCTGTGTATCACTAGCAGCCAGTGGATTTAACTGGATTAATTGCCTGTAACCAGTAGTACTTTAAAAGAAAATGCGGCTTTTACCTTGTAAAATGTGTTTACTCTGGAGTTGTTTCAGATAAAGTTATTGTCAACCCACCTGGATTCTCCTGAAGTGCCCAAGATTTGATTAATCTCCCAGATAAAGCTGTGAACAACCCTGGTGAAAAGTTGCAGGAATAAAATGAAATCTAAGACGGGGCAAAATCAATGCCAACAACAGCACAAAAGCAAAATATTATAGATGCTGGTAGTCTGAAATAACAACAGAAAATGCTGGAAATACTCTGTAGATCAGACAGCATCAGTGGAGAGAGAAACAGAAGTCGAGGGTGGAATTTTACAGCCCCGTCATAGTGAGGGTGGGGCCAGATAATCCTGTGAGCCATTCACAACTCCATTGACTTCAGCAGGACCAGAAGATCCTGCTGGCGGGCGGGGCCAAAAAATTCCACCCTATGTTTCAAGTTGATGACCATTCATCAGAACGGGATAAAGTTAGAGATGCAATGGGTTTTATGCAAGTACCAAGGTGGGGAATGGGGTGAGGGGGGTGGGGGGGGTGCAGGGCAGGGCGGCGGCAGTGGGGATGCAATGGATTGAGTGGGGGTAGGGCGGTGGTGAATAAAGAGAAAGGGAAGGTCTGTGATATAAGGCAGGAGAGATTAAATGATAATTGGGATGATGATGCAAGGTAAAAGGAAGCACCCTCCATGTCAGTTCTTCCAATATGCCTGCCTTTTTCCTCAACCAAAGATTCTGCTTCACTCTGATTGACCAGATCCTATATCCATTCTATTTCTTTCACTTCTCTTCACACCCTACCCCCTACCTTCCAGAGCCACAACAGGGTTCCCTTTGCCCTCACTTTTCACCCCACCAGCCTCGGATCAACTTCTGCCATTTCCGCCATGTCTGGTGTGGTGCCACCACCAAACACATCTCCAAATCTCCCCTTTCAGCATTCCTCCGCGACACTGTGGTCCATTTTTCAATCACCCACCCAATGTTACCTTCATGTCGCAACACAGGTAATGCAGCATCTGTCTTTTTACCTCTTCCTCACCTGCTAGGGTTCCAAACGCTCCTTCCATGATTTATTTGTAACAAAAACAGAAATACCTGGAAAAACTCAGCCGGTCTGGCAGCATCGGCGGAGAAGAACAAAGTTGACGTTGAAGGGTCATGAGGACTCGAAACGTCAACTTTGTTCTTCTCCGCCGATGCTGCCAGACCTGCTGAGTTTTTCCAGGTATTTCTGTTTTTGTTTTGGATTTCCAGCATCCGCAGTTTTTTGTTTTTATTTTTTTGTTTTTATCTCTATGATTTATTTGTACTTCTTTAGATTTGTTATACTGTATTAGCTCCTCACAATGTGGTCTCCTACTTTGGCTTTGCGCAACACTTGCTTTTAGTGAGCAAGCATGATCCCAAGCTTCCGGTTGCTTGTTGTTTTAATTCTCTGCCCCGTTCCCACTCTGACATCTCTGTTCTTGGCCTTAATGTTCCAATGAAGCTCCTTATCTTTAGTTAAGCATTTTACATTCTTCTAGACTCAACATTGAGTTCAATAATTTCAGATCATAAGCTCTGCTCCCATTTTTCGGATAGTAATGATTCTGCTTTTCCCACGTACACATTCTGTCAACCCATCTTTTGTTTCTTTACTTGTCCCTTTTATCATTGCACCGTCCTCCCTTCTGTCATTTAATCTCTCCTGCTTTCCACCCTATCACAACCTTCCCTTTTGTTCTTTTCTCACATCCCCCCCTTTTCCTGTACTTGCTTAAATATGTTACATCTCTAACTATTCCCAGTTCTGGATAGTCACAGACCTGAGATGTTAGCCCTGCTTCTCTCTCTACAGATACTACCTGATCTGCTGAGTATTCCCATTATTTTGCCTTCCTAATTACTTACTGTACCTGCATGTTAACTTTATGTGATTCATGTATGCAGAAACCCAGACCTGTCTGTACTGCAGCATTCTGCAGTTTCTCTCCATTTAAATAGTACTCCATAGGACCATGGAACCATAGAAAAGTTACAGCACAGAAGGAGGCCATTCAGCCCATCTTGTCCATGCCAGCCTGAGGACACCCAGGTGCCCTTTCTAATCCCACCTTCCTACACCCAGCCCATAGCCCTGCAGCTTACAACACTTTAGGTGCAGATCCAAGTACTTTTTAAAAGAGTTTAAAGTTTCTGCCTCTACCACCAACTTGGGCAGTGAATTCCCAACACTCTACCCTCTGGGTAAAAAAGTTCTTCCTCATGTCCCCCCTACACCTTCTGCCACTTATCTTGAATCTATGTCCCCTGGTTCTAGAATTCTCCATCAAGGGAAACAATTTTATTCTGTCCACTCTATCTATTCCCCTCATACTTTTGTACACCTCAGTCAAGTCACCTCTCAACCTCCTTTGTTCCAAGGAAAATAACCCCAACCTATCCAATCTCTCCTCATAGCTACACTTTTCTAACCCTGGCAACATCCTTGTAAACCTCCTCTGCATTCTCTCCAGAGCTATTACGTCCTTCCTGTAATGTGGCGACCAGAACTGCACACAATACTCCAGTTGTGGGCTCACCAGTGTGTTATACAATTCCAACATTATATCCTTACTTTTATATTCTATACCTCTGCCAATGAAGGAGAGCATTCCATATGCCTTCTTTACAGCCTTGTCTACTTGAACTGCTGCCTTCAGGGACCTGTGTACTTGTACGCCAAGATCTCTTACTTCATCTACCCCTTTTAGTATATTCCCATTTATTGTGTAATCCTTGTAACTGTTTGACCTCCCTAAATGTATGACCTCACACTTCTCTATGTTAAAATCCATCTGCCACTTTACCGCCCACTCCACCAACCCATCTATATTGTTTTGGAGATTATGGCTATCCTCTACACTATCCACTACTCGGCCAATCTTTGTGTCATCTGCAAATTTCCCAATTGTGACCCCAACGTTCATGTCCAAATCGTTAATATATAACACAAACAGCAAGGGTCCCAACACCAAGCCCTGTGGAACACCACTTAAGACAACTTTCCATTCACAAGGGCATCCATCGACCATTACCCATTGTTTCCTGTTACAAAGCCAACCTTTTATCCAGTTCGCCACATTACCCTGAATCCCATGGGCTTTTACTTTCCTGACCAATCTGCCATGTGGGACCTTGTCAAATGCTCTGCTTTTCTATCCTCCCCAACAGAATGGACAACATCACATTTTCCTACATTATATACCATCAGCCATTTCTTTCCTCCTCACTTAATCTTTCAATATCCCTTTGTAGATTCTTTGTATCCTCGTCACAACTTGCTTTCCTACCTATCTTTGTATTGTCAGCAAACTTGGCTACAATCCCATCATCAAAACCATTCATAAAGATTGTAGTGGCATCCCACTTGTTACAGTTTGCCAACCCAAAAATGACCCATTTATCCCGATTCTCTGTTCTCTGTTTCCTGTTAGTTAGCCAATACTCTACCATGCTAATATCTTACCCCCAACACTATGAGCTCTCATCCAATGTAGTAACCTTTTATATGGCACCTTATCAAATGCTTTTTGGAAATCCAAATTTATTACACCTACTCATTCCCCCTTTAAAAACTTGCTTGTCACATCCTCAAAGAACTATAATAAGTTTGTCAAACACAATTTCCCTTTCATAAAAGCATGCTTGATTGTATTATGATTTTCTAAATGTCCTGCTACTACTTCCTTAATAATGGATTCCAGCATTTTCCCGCTGACAGATGCTAGGCTAACTGCCCTGTAGTTTTCCACTTTCTGTCTCCCTCCTGTCTTGAGTAGAGGTGTCACACCTGTGATTGTTCCAATTGGCTGGGACATTGCCAGAATCTAGGGAATTTTGGAAGATTACAACCAATGCATCTACTATCTCTGCAGCCACTTCTTTTAAAATCCTAGGATGCAGGCCGTCTGGTGCAAGGGGCTTGTCAGCCTTTAATCCCATTAGTATTCCGAGTACTTTTTTTTAGTGGTAGTGATTAAGTTCTTCCCTCACCTTTTCCGCCTTGATTTTCTACTATACTTGGGATGCTTTTTCTGTCTTCTACCATGAAGACAGATACAAAACACTTACTCAAAGCCTCTGCTATTTCCTTGTTTCCCATTATTAATTCCCCAATCTCATCCTCTAAGGGGCCAGCATTATTTTAGCTACTCTCTTCCTTTCTATATACTTGCAGGAGCTCCTATTGTATTTCACTTTTGCTCCTGCTTTACCATTGATGTAATCCCTACATCGGTCCAACCCTGCACTTGAAGTTGTGTTAAGAGAGGCCAGAATTGGATAGCACCCAGTAATAGGTGCAGAATGATTGGTGCACTGAAATTGCATGCCTGAGTACCATCCTTACTCATCACCAGTGAGCTGAAGCTGCCATTGAACCCCAATACTGCTTAGCAGTCCAGACCCCTCAAATGTCATCCAGTTCAAACTCAAAGGCCCAAGAATTGGGGAGGAAGACAAACAGGACTGGCATGATCTTGTGCTAGTATAGCAACCTGCAGTATTGTTTATTCCTACTGTTCCTGGCTCCACATTAAGGTAATTTAGCTGTCGGTTCCTTCCAATGCCTTCAACGGTGCTATAGATCCTGAGAAACTAGCCAGAGTGCATAGCAACTTTATGAAAATGGGCACCAAGTATTCACTTCAATATAAATGAGTTCTGCCAGGACAGCCTAAAAAAGAGCCCTGGCAAATTTGGTAGCAGCCAGAACCATCAAGCTCTGATTAATTTGCCACCATTGTGCCCATTCCACAACTGTAAAACAGATGCAATGTTGTTGAATGCAGGTTGCAATGAGTTGACCTCATAAAGCAGCCCCCATCCATTTCAGGCCAAGTTTCCAATTGCCAGTTGAGAATCAAAGCAAAAAGTCTAGGCTTGAGTCATTGATTACATGAGGTATAGACACAGCCTGCCAGATCCTGCTGCTATGTAATGCTACTATAGGTATAATCAATGGAGTGGTGGTATTGTTGCTGGACTAGTAATCTAGAGACTAACCCAGGGACAACAGATTCAAATCCTGCCACAGCAGATGGTGGAATTTGAATTCCATGGAACCATTGTCGATTATTGTAAAAACTCATCTGGTTCACTAATGTCCTTTGGAGAAAGAAATTTGCCATCCTTATCTGATCTGGTCTGGCCTACATGTGACTCCAGACCCACAGCAATGTGGTTGACTCTTAAATGGCCTAGCCAACCCTGTCAGTTGTAACAAAGGAACGAAACCGGATGGACCACCCACCATCGACCTAGGCACTGGAAATGACAATGGCAATCTCAGCCCTGTCTACCCTGTAAAGTCCTCCTTACTAACATCTGGGGGCTAGAGCCAAAATTGGGAGTGCTGTCTCACATGCTAGTCAAGCAACAGCCTGACATAGTCATCCCCATGGATTCATACCTCACAGGAAATGTCCCAGGCATCACCATCTCTGGGTGTGTCCTGTCCTACTGGCAGGACAGACCCAGCAGAATTGGCAGCACAGTTGCATACAGTCGGGACGGAGTTGCCCTGGGAGTCCTCAACATCAACTCTGGACCCCATGAAGTCTCATGGCATCAGGTCAAACATGGGCAAGGGAATCTCCTGCTGATTACCACATACTGCCCTCCCTCAGCTGATGAATCAGTGCTCCTCCATGTTGAACACCACTTGGAGGAAACACTGAGGGTGACAAGGGCACAGAATGTTCTCTGAGTGGGGGACTTCAATGTCCATCACCAAGAGTGGCTCAGTAGCACCACTACTGACCGAGCTGGCCGAGTCCTAAATGACATGGCTGCTAGACTGGGTCTGTGGCAGGTGGTGAAGGAACCAACAAGAAAGAAAAACATACTTGACCTTATCCTCACCAACCTGCCTGCCGCAGATGCTTCTGTCCATGACAGTATCAATAGGAGTGACCACCACACAGTCGTTGTGGAGACAAAGTCCTGCCTCCACATTGAGGGTACCCTCCATCATGTTGTGTGGCACTACCACTGTGCTAAACGGGATAGATTTTGAACAGATCTAGAAACTCAAGACTGGGCATCCATGAGGCGCTGTGGGCCATCAGCAGCAGCAGAATTGTACTCAAACACAATCTGTAACCTCATTGCCCGGCATATTCCCCCACTCTACCATTACCATCAAGCCAGGGTATCAACCCTGGTTCAATGAAGAGTGCAGGGCCTGCCAGGAGCAGCACCAGACATACCTAAAAATGAGGTGTTAACCTGGTGAAGCTATAACACAGGACTACCTACGTGCCAAAGATCACAAGCAGCAAGCGATAGACAGGGCTAAGCGATCCCACAACCAATGAATCAGGCCTAAGCTCTGCAGACCTGCCACATCCAGTCGTGAATGGTGGTGGAAATTTAAACAAATATCCCAATCCTCAATGATGGAGGAACCCAGCACATCAGTGCATAAGATAAGGTTGAAGCATTTGTAACAATCTTCAGCCAGCAGTGCCGAGTGGATGATCCATCTTGGCCTCCTCCGGAGGTCCACAGCATCACAGGTGCCAGTCTTCAGCTAATTCGATTCACCCCACGTGATATCAAGAAACAGCTGAAGGCACTGGATACTGCAAAGGCTATGGGCCCTGACAATATTCCAGCAATAGTTCTGAAGACTTGTGCTCCAGAACTTGCCGAGCCTGGCCAAGCTGTTCCAGTACAGCTCCAACACTGGCAACTACCCGGCTGTGGAAAATTGCCCAGGTATGTCCTGTACACAAAAAACAGGACAAATCCAACCTGTCCAATTACCGCACCATCAGTCTACTCTCAATCATCAGTAAAGTAATGGAAGGGGTCATCAATAGTGCTGCATTTGCTTAACAATAACCTGCTCTCTGACACCCAGTTTGGGTTCCGCCAGGGCCACCCAGCTCCTGACGTCATTACAGCCTTGTTTCAAACATGGACAAAAGAGCTGAACTCCCGAGGTGAGGTGAGAGTAACTGCCCTTGACACCAAGGCAGCATTTGACTGAGTGTGGCAACAAGGAGCCCTAGCAAAACTGGGATTGGGAATCAGGGGGAAAACTCTCCACTGGTTGGAGTCATACCTTGCACAAAGGAAGATTGTTGTGGTTGTTGGAGGTCAGCCAACTCAGCTCCAGGACATCACTGCAGGAGTTCCTCAGGGTAGTGTCCTTGGCCCAACCATCTTCAGCTGCTTCATCAATGACCTTCCTTCCATCATAGGGTCAGATGATTGCACAATGTTCAGCACCATTCACGACCCCTCAGATACTGAAGCAGTCCATGTCCAAATGCAGCAAGACTTGGACAACATCAGTCTTGGGCTGACAAGCGGCAAGTAACATTCACGCCACACAGGTGCCAAGCAATGACCATCTCCATCCTAGCATCATCCCTTGATGATCAATGGCATTACCATCACTGAATCCCCCACTATCAACATTCTGGGGATTACCTTTGACCAGAAATTTAATTAGACTAGCCATATAAATATTGTGACTACAAGAGCAAGTCAGAGGCTAGGAATCCTGCAAAGAGTAACTTACCTCTTGACTCCCCAAAGCCTGTCCACCATGTACATGGCACAAGGCAGGAGCGAGGTGGAATACTTCCCACTTGCCTGGATGAGTACGGCTCCCACAACACTCAAGAAGCTGGACACCGTCCAGGACAAAGCAGCCCGCTTGATTGGCACCACATCCACAAACATTCACTCCCTCCACCACTGATGCACAGTAGCAGCAATGTGTACCATCTATAAGATGCAGGAATTCGCCAAGGCTCCTTCAACAGCATCTTCCAAACCCACAACCACTACCATCTAAAAGGACAAGGGCAGCAGATAGATGGGAACACCACCACCTGGAAATTCCCCTCCAAGTCACTCACCATCCTGACTTGGAAATATTTTGCCGTTCCTTCACTGTCACTGGGTCAAAATCCTGGAACGCCCTTCTTAACAGCACTGTGGGTGTACCTACATCACAGGGATTGCAGCAGTTCAAGAAGGCAGCTCACCACCACCTTCTCAAGGGCAACTAGGGATGGGCAATAAATGTTGGCCCAGCCATCAAAGCCCACAACCCATGAATGAATTAAAAAATGATGGTATCGACCCTAGAGTCTGCATCCACTGTGCCCACACATCTTCAGTCAAACCAATTGTCATTCTTAACAAAACTATCAATTCAATAGTCCTCAACCATTCTAACGTTGGCCCCCATTAAAAGAACTCTCAGTTTCTTATATTTTCCTTCAGCTAAGGGCCTGGAAAAATATACCCTACCCCACTTCATTTCTATTTTTTCTTATCCCCTTCCTTTTCTTTCCTCTTTCAAACTTTGTTTGTTCCTCATATTACATCAATGTCTGCATTCTCTGCTTCTTGCACACTTGCTTCTTATCCTCTCCCTCTACTCTTGCTTTCAACTTGCCAGGGATAATGGACTGGACATCAATAGTATTGCAGAGACATGGTGAAATGATTCCAATCAATGGGATAGATCTCTTGATAAAAATTGTCTAAAAGAAGCATATTGGGAGAAGGAAGAAGGTGTCAGCCCAGTATTGAGGTGCTAGTGAGAGAGGATACAAAAAAAGAAAAAGCCGACACAAAATCACTTTGGGAAGAATAGATAAATAGTGAGGGAGATAAACTATTCCACAGGGTTTGCTTTAGACTTCCAGGCCAGGATCTGATGGAGCTGTGGGATGAGAGAAGAAAGGTGACTGGTAAGGGACTAACGTTAGTAATTGGAGATTTTAACTAATGATAAATCGACAGAGACAATAATGTCTCTGCTGGTAAGACAAGAAAGAGATTTCCAGAGCTAATGGAAGATTGGTTTATGACTCAGTTTGTGAAAAGCAGCAAGGGGAGAAAACATCTTGAATTTGATTACGAGTAATGGAGACAATCGAATCCCCAAAACAAAGATGGGTGAATCTTTAAGGACCAGTGATCATAATGTGATCATATTTGGCATTGCAAAGATTGAAGAGGCTATGTAAACCCAAACAAAGTTAATGATCAACTTTATGTGCATGAAAATTCCAGTCAGGCTGGTCCTATCAGATTTGAAATGAATAGGGGAGTGGAAAAGCTATTGAGTTCCTTCAAGGAGGTGATTCTGAAAGCAATGGAGTGTAGCTATGTTAAGGTACCAAACTTAAAGGTATTCCTGTATGGTTGCAATATGCCAAGTGTGCTGCGCTTGAGATGCACAATTGACTTTGGGCCCAAAGCTTTTCACCAATGGGATTTGCTTGCTTGGATCCGAATTTATAGTGATTGATTTTCATGGCTAGTCAATGGCTCCATCATTGTTGCATCATACAATCTTCAGTAGAGTAGAAGGCAAAATAAGTGGACCTTGGTTCTTTTCATCTGACAGTTCCAATGCAGGAATGCCAAAATTTACAGAATGCATTCAATAGTGTTGAGTCAAGATTGCTGGAAGTTCTGCACCTCAGCCTTCTCATTTATCATCTTTACCTTATTGACCCCCTCTTTTCTCTCTATCTCCCTTTTTATCCTCTTTAATGTCCCTTTACCTTGCCCCCTTTCACCCTCACAGACTCCCTCTTTCTCTTTTTCTTCACTTTTCCGTTATCTTCCTTTCTCCCATCTCTCCCTTGTCCTCTCTGAGCTCCCTCTCTCTCTTTAGGTTTGTTCATTTGTCAAAGATATTCTCGTTGAAACAGCAAGTGATGATGACCTGATTCAGAGTAACTAGCTTGGATGAAATCCCAAGCCTGACAGCGTAAGTGCAGAAGCTGAATGAGTGCATACAGTTGGAATGATGAGATCAGCTTGGCTAATGACTACGATCAACTCCACCAATATTCAGCTCAGTAAATCTTCCTTGCCAGGTATCAGGAACACTCACTGTTTAGATGGTATTCAGATAAGATCACCAGAAATAGGCACAATGATAAATGTCAGGTTATTAGTAATCAGTCTAATTTTAAAATTGGCTTTTCCTTCACTAGTTGAGAAGTGTTAAATCCAGAAGTAGTATATCAATTGGCATCATGGCTAGAAACAGTCAATTTAACACACTGTTAAGGAAGAAAGAACTTTACAGCCAATAAAAAAAATTTTGATGTGTATTTACTGTTGTAATGCAAAAAATGCCACAGCCAGTTTGTGCACAGCAAGCTCCCACAAATGCATTAAGATAATGATCAGAAAATTAATTTTGTTAGTTGAGGACTGACACCAGGAAAAACTCTGCTGCTCATTTTCAGGAATATAATACAATTTTACATTCACCTGAGAGGGTAGACTGTCCCTCAGTTTAATAACACATTAAACACAGCCACTTCAACAATGTAGCTTTCCCTCAGCTCTGCACTAGAGTATCAGCATGGATTACATACTCAGGCTTCTGCAGGGGGATTTGAATCCACAACCTACTACCTCAAAGGCAAAAATCTTACCAATGAACCACAAACACCTAATCAACTGCTTCTCTAAGCAGTCTATCTGATCTCTCCCTTCCCAGTATAGTACTGAGGTTTATTGTGCTTTCCCTATTAGCACAGGTGAAATTTGTAAACTTGTTTTTATTTTGGCCTTGTTTTAACCTGAATTCTAAGAATTTTCATCATGTCATCCAGCATTTATACTCATAATTCCAGCTCTTTATGCTGACATCTACCTCATAGACCCCAATTTTTTTGTGAGCCTAAGATAAGGTAATTTGATTTCATAGTATAAGCACCTGCAATCCAGATTAAAGCAGTGCTAAAATAAAAACAGATTTGATTAAATCTGACACCTTATTGCTCTGTATGGACTCTGTTCCTTTAATAAAGCACCACTCAAGTCAGCAACCAGAGCTTTCACTTGTGCTGCTTTTGCAGATTCATTAAAGAAAACTTCAGTTCACTAGAAGCCTTCCTGGAGTCATGCTGACATTTAAAAACCCAATTAGATGAATTATTTGTTCATGCACTGCAATGAAAGCAGCATGAAGAAAGGGGCTTTATCAAAAAAAATGGGCCGGTTTGTAGAAGCGATCAAACTGTAAAGAGCCACATATGTCAATTTCTCTTGCAATTTAAGGCAGTGTTGTCCAATACGTTGGCTGCTAGCCCCATATGGCTAATTGGGAATCCAGATATGGCTAATTGCATTTCTGAATGGTAAATAAAAAATGAGTAATAAACACCGTTATTGGGCATGTGGTCTTAATAATCATTCGCATCATATATGGATCTGAGCTTTACCATTTTGTGCATTTCATTTTACTATTTTATCAACAAAAGCAGAGTGTGTAAGTGTTTTTTGATTTTGTGAGTTCTTTACTCCCTTAGTTACTGAAGGGTGGTAGATGATTGTTAAGTTAATGCACCTTTGTGAAGTATATTTACCTGTATAGTGTGTATATGTAAAGCATTTTCAACTAATGTTTGTGCATGTAGTTAAAATGGTGTCCTCATAGCCACACCTGTGGCTAGTCAGTGATTTATATTTTGAAATTTCTACTTTTCTCAGCACTTTACATAGAACTGTTAAGGTTTGTTGCTGAGATGTCATTTTCAACTTTAAGCTGCATTGCCTGGTGTACAACTGGTCAAGACGATTCCAGTTTAATTCCTGGCATATTGTGAGTTACTTGCTGAAGTCAGCACCTTTAGGAAGGGAAGAAGGAAAGAGTATTGTTACTTTTGTGACATAGGCAGTCAAATGGCACACAGCAAGGTCCAAGAAACAGAAATGAAATAAATGACCACGTCAAAGCTAAAAGCAAACTACTGCAGATGCTGGAAATCTGAAACAAAAACAAAAATTGCTGGAAAAACTCAGCAGGTCTGACAGCATCTGTGGAGAAGAAGACAGAGTTAATGTTTCGAGTCCATATGACTCTTCATCAGAACTAAAGAGAAATAGAAATGTGGTGAAATATAAGCTGTTTAATTAATTAATTATTTTAAAACTTATTTCCATCCATTGTTTTATCTCCACCTTTTAGCCTATTTCAATCCCTTCCCCCACCCCCACTAGGGCCATCAGTCACTTGCTCATCCTGCTTTCTACCCTTAATGTCACCATTAGCACATCCTTAAGCTAATATCACCACTGTCAACACCTCTTTGACCTTTTGTTTATGACATCTTTGGCAATCTCTCCTTTGCCTCCACCTATCATTGGCCCTCTATTCAGCTCCACCTGTCCCACCCCCACCCCACCCCCCCCCCCACCTTAAACAGCTTATATTTCACCACATTTCTATTTCTCTTTAGTTCTGATGAAGAGTCATACGGACTTGAAACGCTAACTCTGTCTTCCTCTCCACAGATGCTGTCAGACCTGCTGAGTTTTTCCAGCTATTTTTGTTTTTGTTGTAAATTACCAGGTCATCTGTTTTAGGTGGTGGTTGAGGGATAAGCGTTGGTCAAGACTCTGCGGAGAATGCCCCTAATCTTTCCCAAAGAGTTCACCTGAGGGGACAGACTAAGTTTAACACCTCAGCTTCAATGTCTCACCTGAAAGGTGACACCTCCAAATGCAGAGCACTGTGGTGACAGCCTAGATTATGCCTTTAAATTTTTGGAATAGGGACTTGAATCCATGAGCTTCTGACACAGAGGTGAGAGTGCTACCACTGAGCCAAGGCAGACAGCTTGGAACTTAAGAATACAGCCAGACAGATGCAGCCAGTCAGGAAAAAGGTGTTCTGCCTGGGAATTTCCTCCTGCTGTTACGTTGTGAAGTTCCATTCCAATGACTTCACGAAAACAGGAGTGCCACCCATCTTGAGAGGAAGCACTTACTTTTTCTAATGAAGCCCTAGGCCCTAGGCAACGAAGAAGATGTAGAAACAATCCAAAAATGGGGAGAAGTGCCAATATGTGTGTCAAACCCAGCTGCATTAAAAAAAATGAGAAATTAGCAGCGATGATTTCTTCTGCTGGTTCCTGTGTGCGAACAGCATTAGAAACATAAGGGAAGGTTCCCAGAGGATTTTCATTGTTATTTTTAATGAAGTTGTGAAGGCAGCATTCTTAAAAATAAATTACCAAACGTGAATGCTACAATTCTGGGAGTGGACACATCACATTTATATAGCTGCCTTTCACAACCTCAGCACATCCCAAACATCAGTATTTTTTGCTGCTTAGTCACTGTTGTAATGTCATGTTGTAACCAAACGCAACAACCAATTTATATGCAGCAACACCCCACAAACTGCAATATAAACTCCATATAAGCTGTTCTGGTGAATGTAGTTCGAATGATTAAATCTTGTGGCCAGGACACTGGAGAGCTTCCCTGCTATTCTTCAAAATAGTGCCCTGAGACCATTTTTTTTTTTTTTTTGCGCACCTGAGAAGGCAGATGAAGCTTTAGTTTAATGTCTCATCAGAAAACATGGTCGAAAAATTAGGAGAAAACACCTGAAGCATGGTCAACAAGATAGATTTTGAGGTTTTTAAAGTGGGAGAAGTAGACATGAGACATGGTGCGATTTAGGAAGTTCCAATTAGTTCCACGATGTATTTTTATCATAGGTAAAATTTAACAAAAATATAGCCGAAGATAAATATGGATTAATGTTCCTATATTCACTATTCATATTGTCCTGATGCAGGATTGCAGCAGAAGTAGCGATACCACCTCACATGGATTTTCAGTCTCCCAAAGTTAAATCTCCCAGGCACTCTTATGACTAGGATGCCCTGCCAAATGTGTACTCTGACAAAAACATGTGGAGTATCAAGCAGTTTCTAGAGCTCAGAGGATTGTGGGTATTGCAGCCACCATTATTGATTGTCAGGCAGCTGATAACAGGAGAGTTAGTGCAGGAAGTTTGGAGGCAGTGAAACCTCCAAAAATGCAGTCCAACCAGTGTTGAAACCCTAAGCAAAAGGCCTATAAAATATGCCGTGACCCAGATTTGCTGGATTCCAGTTGCTGTTAGTAGTTTCCAAAGGGTCTTGTCTAGGTCACAACCTCCATTTGTGACAATCATGGCCACCCCAATCAGATGTGGTAGAGCCTGAAACAAGCACTTCCTCAGCCTTGGTGAGATCTCACATAAGTTTTCAGGCCAATAGGTCCTGAGAAGTGAGTTGTATGAGACACTTGAAAGAAAATGACAGGATCCAGATCAGGAAACAGTGTTTTCACATCTTATATTGTCACAATGACTTCAGTCCTCGCTTAACTCTTCTCCCTTCACTGCTCAGTGCCTGTTCCCACATCAGTGAATATAAAAAAGAAACCTTTGCATTTATACAACACTTTTCACAACCCCAGTGCATTGCAAAACACTTTACAATCAATGTGTGCCCACTGAACAGTAACGTGTCAGCCAATTGATACACAGCATTGAAATGTATGACCTGTAATCTGTTTTAAGTTTTTTGAGGAATAAATATTGGAGAACTCTCTTTCTCTTCTTCAAGTAGTTCTATGGGATGTTTTATGTTCACCCAAGAGGGCAGACAGGGCTTTTTTTTATTCTTTCATAAGATGTGGGTGCTGCTGGCAAAGCCAGCATTTGTTGCCCATCCCTATTTGCCCTTGAACTGAGTGGCTTACTAGGCCATTTCAGAGAGCAGTTAAGAGTAAATCACATTGCTGTGGATCTGGTGTCACATGTAGGTCAGACCAGGTAAGGATGGCAGATTTCCTTCCCTAAAGGGGCATTGGCGAACCAGCTGGGTTTTCGCTCATGGGGCATGGATGTCACTGGTAAGGCATTTATTGGCCCATCTGAATTGCCCTGGAGAACTGAGTAGCTTGCTAGACCATGTTGGAGGTCACATGTAGGCCAGACCAGGTTTCCTTCCCTAAAAGGAATTAGTGAGCCTGATGGGCTTTTACAACAATTGGTATTGGTTTCATAGGCCAGAACCTTTGGGTCAGCAAGTGGGGACAGGCCCTGTTCACCAACATGTGTCCTGATGTCACCACACGCCATTCAGATCCTCACTTTGGCAGCTGCACCTACTCAACAGGGAGAAACTACTCCCCATGGTCATCATTAGTCTTTTAATTCAAATTTCACCATCTGCTGTGATGGGATTTGAAATTAGGTCCCCAGGAAATTACCCTGGGTTTCTGGATTACTAGTCTGGTGACAATGCCACTATGCCATGACCTCCCCTTGCCAAAATTGCTTGCCAAGCTTTCCTCACATTTACTTTTACTATTTACTATTAAACAGATTATCTGGTCATTATCACATTGCTGTTTGCGGGACTTTGCTATGTACCAATGAGCTGCCACCTTTCCTATATTGCGATGGTGACTACATTTCAAAAGTACTTAACTGACTGTAAAATGTTTTGAGACACCCTGAGGTTGTGAAAGGTGCAATATAAATGAGTGTTCTTTCTTTCAGGGCTCACTATCGAAGTTCACGCCAAGCCACTTCAATGGGATATTGGGTGGCTGTTGGTGTCCGTGGAACTTTACCCCAGCATGAGTTAGTGCCTTCAGGAGATGACAGAAGATAATTGGAGCATGGAAAAGAAACCACTGGTCTGGAATTTCCTCAGTGCTAATCCCACCACACTGTTGAGACTTTGCCAAAAAACACACAGGATTTGGCAAAATTAAGGCAGCAGAGGCTGAGGAAATTGCAGGCAATTAATTAATTAATTATAACAGTGAGGTTTGAAAGACAAAAAAAGTATAGAAACTATAAGAATCCTAATCAGGAAAGTATTTTCCTTGCTAACTAATACATAATGTATTAGTCACGTGATATTCAGGAAGCCAGACTGATGGGAGGTGTCACTCTGTTTCAATTTTCTCCAACACAGGTTGGGAAAACTGTACTGTGGCAGTATGTTCTTCTGTTTTAAACAGTGAGTTAGTTCAGTCAAACCTGATTCTACCTTCACCTGACATCCACACACAATACAACTGAGAAGTCCTGCAATGTCCCACAGTACAAGTGCCCATACCAACAGTGATTACCTGGGCTCAGATATGATTAAAGACGAGTTACGCAAGAAGGGCTGGCAGGGCCCATGAATTGTATCTCAACATGGATCAATGTCCTGAGAAAAGACAATTGGATGGCAGGTTAGGGGGGGGGAGGGAAAAGTCTTTTAAATCTGCATGATGGAAGGTAGGAGAGGTAAGAATGTGGATTACTTGTTACATATTAAGTGGTTAGAGATAACAGCAGGAAAGAGGTCAGAGGGTTTAAAACCATCAGTTCAGTGTTCAGGAGCAATTAAAAAAGCAACTAATGGAATAGTAATTGGAAGGTAACAGCAAAATACTGCAGATGCTGGAAATCTAGAATAAAAACAAAAATACCTGGAAAAACTCTGCAGAGAGGGATACAGTTAACGTTTGGAGTCTGAATGACTCTTCATCAGAACTAAGGAAAAATAGAAAAGAGGTGAAATATAAGCTGGTTTAAGGGGTGTGGGACAGGTAGAGCTGGATAGAGGGCCAGTGATAGGTGGAGATTGCCAAAAGATTTCATAGACAAAAGGACAAAGAGGTGTTGACGGTGGTGATATTAGCTAAGAAATGTGCTAATGAAGACATTAAGGGTAGAAAGCAGGACGAGCAAGGGACAGATAGCCCTAGTGGGGGATGGGGTGGGAGGAGAGAGTTCATGATCTAAAGTAAAGTAAAACTTTAGATCATGAACTCTCTCCTCCAACTCCACCCCCTTTCTGATCCCCCCTTTTCCAATAATTTATATATATTTTTCTTTTCCCACCTATTTCCATTATTTTAAATGTATTTCCATCCATTGTTTTATCTCTACCTTTTAGCCTATTTTGATCGCTCCCCCACCCCACCCCCACTAGGGCTATCTGTCCCTTGCTCATCCTGCTTTCTACCCTTAATGTCCCCATTAGCACATTTCTTAGCTAATATCACCACCGTCAACACCATAAGACCATAAGACATAGGATCAGAAATTAGGCCAATCGGCCCATCGAGTCTGCTCCGCCATTCAATCATGGCTGATAAGTTTCTCAACCCCATTCTCCCGCCTTCTCCCCGTAACCTTTGATCCCCTTACCAATCAAGAACCTATTTATCTCAGTCTTAAATACACTCAATGACCTGGCCACCATAGCCTTCTGTGGCAATGAATTCCATAGATTCACCACTCTCTGGCTAAAGAAGTTTCTCCTCATCTCTGTTCTAAAAGGTCTTTCCTTTACTCTGAGGCTGTGCCCTCGGGTCCTAGTCTCTCCTACTAATGGAAACATCTTCCCCATGTCCACTCTATCCAGGCCTTTCAGTATTCTGTAAGTTTCAATCAGATCCCCCCTCATCCTTCTAAACTCCATCGAGTATAGACCCAGAGTCCTCAAACGTTCCTCATATGTTAAGCCTTTCAACACCTCTTCGTCCTTTTGTCTATGACATCTTTTGGCAATCTCCACCTATCACTGGCCCTCTATCCAGCTCTACTTGTTCCACCCCCCCTTAAACCAGCTTATTTTTCACCTCTTTTCTATTTTTCCTTAGTTCTGTTGAAGAGTCATATGGACTCGAAACGTTAACTGTGTTCCTCTCCGCAGATGCTGTCAGACCTGCTGAGTTTTTCCAGGTATTTTTGTTTTTGTTTTAGTAATTGGAAGGCATTTTTCAGGTGTAAATCAGGCATAATGCTGACCAACTGAGTAACAAAAGGCCGATGCCCAATCTGCACCTATGTTCAGTGCACTGCTAAATTCATCAGGGCCACTTCTTAGGAATTTCTGGAAGTTGCTTAGAACAGGCATAAGGTACACTGTATATGTTAATCAGAAAATTTAACACTGTCAGGAGTATTTGCACCATCACTGGATGTAGCAGATTTAAAGCAGTTTGTGATTATCCCTTGGGACAATCCATTCTAATTCAGAGGTTCTGAAATTCCACAGGTTTTCCACCTTAATTTCAGCAGGAGATTTTCAGAATGACCAAGCTGTTATTTTCTAGGAGCCTCCTGGTTGCCACGTAAGTGGCAGAGCTCCATCTGCCCCATAAACGGCAAATGATAGGACTGGAATAGGCCCCAGGGAGTGAACTCCCTAAGCCGAGAGATTCCGATTCTGGTCCTAGATGGGCGCCTATCTAGTAATGGCGTTCAGTACATCAAGATGGGTCTGACAGCATCTGTGGAGAAGAAAACAGAGTTAACGTTTCGAGTCCGTATGAGTCATGCAGACTTGAAACATTAACTCTGTCTTCTTCTCCACAGATGCTGTCAGATTTGCTGAGTTTTTCCAGCTATTTTTGTTTTTGTTTCAGATTTCCAACATCCACAGTATTTTGCTTTTACATCAAGATGGGTGGTTTCTAGGCCTCACCAGTGAGTTCCAGACCTGGTGACTGGCATAGAACTATGGTTGCCAACTCTGGTTGGGCATATTCCAGGAGGTTTCTTCACTTAACTTTCCACCTTTAACTGCCCCACCCCAAACTCCTGGCATTGGTCGCATGACACATCCAGCCTAACAACGTAAGGCCTTGCCGTGGGAGTTGAAAAGCAAACAGATTCTTGGTTACCACACTGGATGATTCTTGACTATCAATTAAACAGCCTTCTTTCCAGCTCCAACCTTTTCTAATGTCAGTTTAATTTTTGTCCCTAGTCACTCGCAGCTTTGTTCGGGAGATTAATCTTTAATTTCTGGAGACTCCAGGACAATCATTGAAGGTGGTAATCTGACATGGACCCTGAAAAATATTTGAAAGGTCAGGTGCCTAGGCAATCAATTCAACCCCTCAACGAACATCCAGGCACCATGGCAGTTGGATGCCAAAGAAGTGTCACTAATGGTAATTGAGCCAATTTGCCTCATGAACATTAGGTGTCTTCCCACTAACCCCACAATCTCCAGGAGGAGTTAATGTTGGAGAGCACTGTTAAGGGATATGATCTTAACACATACTCTCAGAACAAAACCTGTGGGGAATTCAGGGCTGGGATATTTTTCATATTTGTATTCACATTCAGTGTTTTAAAAGTGAATAGTCATTTTCATTTGTATTTGTAAGAAAGCAAAACTCTGTAGCAGAGCCAGAGACAAAGGGAACCTCTTTTCATGGTAGAACTGACGAAACGGAACAAACCACATTTGAAGTTGAGTCTTGATTTTACATACTGTTTTTTGGCATCATGCTAATATGATTCTGTGTTGTATTTTGACTCAGAGTAGGCGTAAATAATGAAAGCAATGTTTATTCTGTGCTTTGGGGTTTATTTCCTTTTAAAAGAAGCACTGATAAAACACCTTTACAAGTATGTAAGTGATTTCATTTTATTTTCATACGTTCATTCTTGAGATGTGTGTGTTGCTGGTAAGCTCGGAATTTATTGCCCATCTGTTGTTTCCTTTGAGAAGCTGGTAGTGTGTCTTCTTCAAATAGTGGTTTCCTAAAACAGAGTGACTTAGTTTAGCTACTGCAGAAGGCAGTTAAGAATCAACCATGCTGGTGAAGGACTTGAGTGCAAGATAAGACCAGGAATCATTCCACAGGTACTAGTTGTCCAGTAACCTATTATTAATCTTCATGCCTATTGCTGATGTATCTTGGGACATTCTTTACAATAAAGTGCTGTATAAATGTAAGCTGTTGGTCTTTGTTGTTATTATTGTTTGTTGCTGTTAGCCCTGATAATGCAAATCAGCACTCTGATTGGAGATGAAGCATCGCAGCTGAACCCGATACTGTCCTTAGCCAATGTCCACATACAGTGCAAGCCTTGTTAGTTCACAATCAGGCGCAAAACACTTTGACTGATGTTCTGCTCCTTAACCCATCTCAACTGCTCACTCAGCATGGATCAAGTAATGAAGAGAACACAGCCTTACACACTACCTTAACTAGATATGGTAATGGAATGAACAGTAGAAGTGAGATCTCACAGGCTTTTATCCATTCCCTATGACCTAGTCAGAACAATGGGATTTGGTTAACACAGTGACTCACTACTTGGCTGCTGTTGTCCTGTCTGTATATGGTGGAATGGAAAATATGCAAAAATGTGGTCATAAATTTCTTGTTTGGTAACTTAGGAGTTTTATAGGTAGTATTTGGGAGATTTTGTACATTCTGTCCATACCCTCTATTTAAATCCCTTTCTTTTCATCTCACGTTGACTGTCCTTCCAACTACAAATATCTGTGGAGAAAAGAAAATAAAGATTTGCTCTTATGAACTACCTTTTATATCTGTTGTACGCACCATTATGGTTCACAACTGATAAATTACTTAGATAAAAACAAAAAACTCCGGATGCTGGAAATCCAAAACAAAGACAGAATTACTTGGAAAAACTCAGCAGGTCTGGCAGCATCAGCGGAGAAGAAAGAAGTTGACGTTTCGAGTCCTCATGACCCTTCAACGTCAACTTTGCTCTTCTCCGCCGATGCTGCCAGACCTGCTGAGATTTTCCAGGTAATTCTGATAAATTACTTAAGTCATGGCAGTCACTGTACTTTTGTAGGCAAACAGAGCAAGATTCCACAAAAGAGTGACCAGTTAGTCTGTTTTGGTGGTGTTGCTTGACAGACAAATGTTGGCCCTTCTTCCGGTAATACCACAGGATATTTTATAGCCATCTGAATGTGCAATCAGGGCCTCAGTTGACATCTGATCTGAAAAGCAACACCTGGAACAATACAGCACTCACTTAGTAATGAATTTAATTGTCAGCCCAAATTATGTGTTAAAACCCTAGAATGGGCCTTGAACCCAGGGCTTCTGAGTGGAGCACTGAACTGCACCATAATAACTAATGCCTATCCAGCCATCAGGGCTGATCCTAGTCTTGTCTTCACTCACCTTTCTCACATTCACTTTTCCTAAGAAATTAAAGCTTGACTGCTTTTTATTATTTCGGGTGCAATAATTGTATCTCTGCCAAACCAATTCAGCTGAGATCAGCAATTTTACGTCTACCTCAGGGAAATCTCAACACAGACGGGACAAAGACCTAAAACCTTCCCAGCCTTTGTGAATATAGAAACACTGGAACAGGAGTCGACTATTGAGCCTCTTGAGTCTGTTCCAAAATTCGATTAGATCATGGATGACCTGTACCGCAATCCCGGTTATCCACTTTGGTTCTATCCATTGACTTACCGAATAAAATTATACCAATCTCAGTCTTCAAAATTTTAATTGACCCAGCATCTATGGCCTTTTGGAAGTGCAGTTTCCAGATTTCCACTACCCTTTGTGTGAAAAAAACACTTCCTGATTTCAATCCAGAATGGTCCAGGACTAGTTTTAAGTATGTGTGCCCTTGTTCTGGATTTCCCCCAACCAGGGGAAATGTGACTCAGTGGCATTTCCAGTACATTTACCACACTGGCACAACAAGTGGAAAGCTGAAGGTGAGCAAATGTGTAGAAAATAGCCCGTTGGACAATGCCTGGTGCTATAGTGAAACAGCACCGTCAGGAGGCTTGGGCAAAAATGTGGCACTGTCCAACAAGGTATGACTGCAGGAGGGCATTTGACCCAAAGTGCTGTATGGCAGGGGACTGCCTAACCAACCTCGCTCTCCTGCTTATTTTGCCCATAGTCCTGCAAACGTTTTGAAAGTTGGCACTGAAACTACTTCCACCATCCTTTCAGTGAGTGCATTCCAGATCATGACAGTTGTTGTGTGCTCACGTCCTGAGATTGGGGCCCCTTAATCTTAATCAAAAGTGGGGCCAACTGAACGCTATGTATGAAGCAGGGTGTTGAGATTCTGTACAGTAGTGGGAAACTTCCCTTCCAGTCTGCAATTTCGTCAGGCAGTAAATGACGTTGTCTCTTATCGCAAGACTCCTAGTCATCATTTCCCGAGGTTGTTCTGTCTGCTGACAACTCCACTTACGGGCATCTCTGTAACCCGTTGTTACACAACCCAGGGAGGACGTACTTCGTAAGAGATTAGCAACAAAACGAAACAAATGCTTTCGAAAACGGGGGTTTGCGAATGTCAGAATGCTTTACGTCTATTCTTAATGATGTCCTCCCCAGGAAGTGGGGTGAGAGCAAGTCGTCTCTGTGTCACTTGAAGCATAGCAAAAAAATAAAGTCCTTGGGACCGCACACACTGATCCATTCTCTATGGAAGCATCGCCCTCCTAAACTGACAGCAAGAAGCGTAACTGTAGTGTACCCAGTAACCCCCACCTTCCTCCCCCCGTCTCTTCCCGACTGAAATCAGCTAACTCAAGCGCAGAATGGGAATCAAAAGTTGAACTTCTCTGTTTTGTTAGTGCCATATCAGGTGGGTCATCTGCCAAACAAGACATCGAGAGAGTTTGCTTTACCTCTAACCTTGCCAATTGTCTTTAGAGACTGTTTGGTTCCTTGCTTTCCACAGGCAACCCCCTCCCCTCCTCTCCCCCCACTGCCCAATTGCCAATTATTCCTTTATAAAGTGAAAATCAGCAGGCTGACCAGCTCAGTCCAAGCATCACAGCTTTGCCTGGTCCCATTTTCCCCCCAAAACTATACTTTATTCATTAAATATATGAAAGAACATTACAAAACATTTCAAAATGGCCATCACAAAAAGTGCAATAATGTTCCAAATTTTCCACATAGATCATGTGACACCCTGAGGTGCTTCAATACAATCAAGGAACATTACAGACATTTCAAAATGGTCATAACAGACAGTCAGACAGTGCAATGGTATTTAAGTTGTCTACATAGATCATGTTGCACTGATCTCATCTTTGTTTGACATTCACACCTAACATTCCACCAGGTAATACTGGATTGTGATGGGGGCAGGTACACAATGATGCTGAGACCACATCTACACAACCTTGCTTCAGCCCTGATTAGATCAGATAATTCAATGCACATCCTGGATCAAATTAGGGTTGCCAACTATGGTTAAATGTATTTCTGGAGGTTTCATCACATGACTTGCCCCCTCACTCCAGTCATTAGTCAGCAAACACATTCATCTTTGTGATGCACTGCCTTCCTACACCAGTTGGAAAGCAAAAAGACTCATTACCCAATTGGATGATGCTTGGTTCTCACCCAGACAGTCCCCCCCACCTCTCCAATTTCAATAATTTTATATCTAGTAAAGGGAAATATTCAGAGAAAATGACAAAATAAAATAATCTGTTTAAATGTTCCGATGATTTTTCTCCAGGGTTGCACATAGCAGTGTCCTGGAGATTGATCTTCAAGTCCTGGAGTCTCCTGGCCAACCCTGGAGGATTGGCAACCCTAGATCAAATGTTCCCTAGTTTATATAGATCTCCTATTCACCTCTTAAAGTCACCAAACCAGCAAGGATGGCTGTTTGTACCTTTCTAATGAAACAGAGTTTAGGTCTGAAAACAAGAGGCAGTGGAATTTCTGCGCATGAATTTTGTTCTGAATCTATGCGACACAAGTACTTTGATTTTAGAAACAAGGGCACGTTCCAATGAAATTTATATTATCGAGAAAAAAAGTCTGTCAAACAATGCCAGCAGTTATGTGAACTGCATTGAACCACACGGGGGTTTTCTCTTTAACAACAGCATGCCTTTGATTATAAACAGGCGACACTTGCGCTGTAGCTGACAATTCACAACTTTTCTTTTAGTTTTTAGAATCTTGTTAGTAACTTGGCAATGCAAAGAAGACAAATGAGGCTGGTGGAAATGAAGAGCTTTTTTTTTAAAAAAAATAAAACTATCCCTTCCAAACACTGATTTAAAAGTTTTGAAAATAAAACTTCTCCCAAAATTATTGGATCGAATCCACATTAGTATAAATAGTCTTCCCCAAATCTCCGTTGGCTCTTCTGCTGTCCCTAAAGCATTAGCAGATATGTTAGGCTAGTAATATGATACAGGCTCGCTGGTTTAATGCAGACTGCTGTACATGTACTGGGAGATTAAATAAAAGGACTTGTGTCATTGGCATACAAATCTAAATACAGCCAGAAGGTTAGTGAGCCAGGCCAGTGGGAATGATAGGGCCAGGCCATAGGGGTAGGTCAGATTGAGAGCATAGGGGCATAGCAGCGCAAGCAGGATTGGAGCAGCTAAGTGTGAGCAGGATAGCAGCAAGCAAGAGTGAATATGATGGGGCAAGCCAAAGTGAGCCAAAAGGGTGCACACCAGTGAGTGTAGGATAGGTCAGGGCATGCAGAATGGGGACAGGCCAGGATGATCAGGATGGGAGGAGGCAAGAGTGAGTAGGATGGGGGAAAGCCAGAATGAGCAATATGTTCTATAAATCAAAGTTCTTTATTCAGGTACTCATTTTATTTGTGTCTGTCACATGTCTGCAGAACTGTAGTGTCTACTCTTCAAAAGTCATTACCTTTGATATGTCCAGAGGGTTTCAAAGGCACTACAATAATTCACTTTCTTTTTATCTTGTCACCATAATACACAGAATTATTTGATGGGAGATGCTGTGACTTTTTACTACACAGAATTTTGTCATCCATTCACGATATACAAATTTCTGACTCAAGCTGAATTGTCTAGTTCAAAACAGAGTGAGCAGCAAACCATTCATATGCAATATAAGCAATAAAACATTCAGTCCCCACTGCTATTATTTCATCCTAATTTGTTCAAGGTTTCCTGTTTTTTTTAACAGGCTCTGACTTCCTAACAAGGAAACACCTCTCACACAGAAAGTCTATAACTTTCCTCTCCAGTTCCCCCACCCTGTGTTTAAAAAAAAGTTCCCTTCCGTTTCTCAAGTAACAGTTGACTGGAAAGGGAAGAAGCACTGAATTCTAATCTGAATAACATGAAGAGTGGAAAAAAATCCCAGTTGGAATGCCCATGATTCCTCCATTTGTGAATTTGCTGAATGTGCAAATGAGCCAATAAAGCAGGAATTTCCTCAGTTTGTTCCTGGCCATTGTTGAGTTAGTCCATCTCAGCTGGGCCAGTGATGGGGGCCATGTTGGTCTCAGTGTCAAGAAAGACAATGGTTAACTGGGGATCCCCCCTTATGATCACTGCCTAGTGACCCTGTTAGAAAGTGCATAGCTGAGAGTCTTCATAGCCAAATAATGACACTCATCAGTGCAGCACAAACTTGGCACAAGCCTCACTCTAAGATTTGAGTGTGTAATGTTGAAGAAGAGCAGTCGAGCCCTTAGACTGTTCTAGCCAATATTGTTCCATCAACCAAAGAACAGATTATTTGGTTATTCATTTCATTTCTATTCTATTTGTGAACCCTTGTGTACAAATTGGCTGCTGAAATTCCTACACTACAACAGTGGCTACACTTCAAAAGTACTTCATTGGCTCTAATTAATTTTATGGCTTCCTGCGGTCCAGGAAAGGCAATATAGAAATGCAAGTTTTTTTTTTCTTGGACAGAATGGTACTGATTCTAGGAGGCTGAGTGACTTACATGTATAAGTCTCCCATATCTACATAATTAGCTGGTGATGTCCTATGTGTCAGTTAATTCCAAGAATGAGCAACAGCTGTTGCCATGCATGTCCAATTCCCTTCTGCTGTTACATTTTCTACAGGATGCAAAGGATTCTGATGCTGGCTAATAAAGAAAGCTGAAGTATGGTGCCAAAAATGAACATAAATAAAGGATCTTTCTCATCGTGGATGTTTCACCTGAGCATGTATTGCTACAGATTATTCATTGGAAAATATTTGCTTACTATTTTTATATATAGAAAACTGGTTCAACCAGTCAACAGACTTGCATTATTCTAAAAAAGGAAGACTTGTGTTTATATAGTGCCTTTCATGACCTCAGGACACCCCAAAGTGCTTTACATCCAATTAAATGCCTCACACCTACTCTGCCATTCAATAAGTTAAATTAATCTTTGACCTCAACTCTATACATTCCTGCCTGATTTCCAATGCCCTTAATTCCCTTAGGTTCAAAAATCTAGTGATCTCAAGCTTGAATATACTTAACTGAGTGTCCACAGCCCTTTGGGGTAGGTAGAGAACTCTAAAAATTCACAATCCTCTGAGAGAAGAAATTTCTCCTCATCTCAGTCCTAAATAGCTAGCCCCATATGCTGAGTTAATGCCCCATATCCTGAGTTAATGTTCTAGCCAGGGGAAACAAGCTCTCAGCGTCTACCATGTCAAGCCCTCTCGGAATTATATGTTTCGATGAGATCACCTCTCATTCTTCTAAACTCAAAAGAATGTCTCTCTACTCAATGTCTGCTCACCAAAATGCCCTCTCATCCCAGGAATCAATCTATGAACCTTCATTGTGCCCCCTCTAAGGCATGTTTGCCCTTAGGTTCAGAGATTAAAACTGTACACAGTGCTTCAGGAGTGTTCTCACCAAAGCCCTGTAAAATTGCAGCCAGACTTTATGGCCAGGATTTTGCCCTGCTGCTTCTTGGAAGGTATGTCTTTGAGAGAAGAAGACAAGAGGAAAACTGAAATCAAAGAACCAGTTTTCTAGGATTTCTAGGATTGCAAACAGTCATTAAGGTACATGGTTTATTAATGCTCCAAAAGCAGCATTTTTTTGACTGCTTCTGGGACTTTATATGTAAAATTACAATACTCAAGCAAATGAATCATAGGAGAATTTATTTTATGCAATGAGCTGTTAAGGTCTGAAATGTAGATTTAGTTGTAGCTTTCAAAAGGAATATAAACATGAAAAGGAAGAATTTGGAAGATTACAGGCAAAGAGCAGGACAATGGAACTAATTAGATAACTCTTTCAAAGAGCCAACATAAGTCATGGGAACAGCTCCAAATTCAACTCTAAGTCATGCGCCATCCTGATATGAACCTATATCACAGTCCCTTCATTGTCACTGGGTCAAAAATCTGGAAATTCCTCGACTAACAGCAATGTAGGAGGACCCTCACCACAACAACTGCAATGGGTTGAGATGAAATTCCAATACCAGCTTCCTAAGGGTAATTCGGGATAGCAATAAATGCCAGGTTTACCAGCATTGCCCAGAGAGGCAAGATGGACCGAATGGCCTTCTTCCTTGCTGTAAGGTTCGATAATTCATGCAACACATCCTTCCCTGTAGAAATTTTTGGAGCTTGTTGTGGGAATTCACAAGTGCTCCGTTGACATTATTGGAAAAAGTGAGCAAATGAAAAGATTGAGCTGAAAGTGTAAAACTCCCTGTGCCGTTGAGTTCAACAAACTGTATATGGGAAAGTGCGGAGTCTTCGAATGGTATGCTCTTTCAGTTCTGTTACTTCAGCATTTTGTAATCTGACATAAGAGTTTGAGAGTCTGAAAATTTATCACATTTCCTCAATGTATGAACAAGTGGAGAGAGAAACCTCTTTTCTCCACGTACTGGTGATGTCAGATGAGACACATACAAGAGTCAGTGCCTCTTTTTTTGGATCCTAGCCAAATTCTGACAAGCTATTGGTTGCATTAGTCTAATAAAGGCTGGAGCAAAAAAAAGACAGGCTGCAGAGACTTTAATCTGACCTTTAGTGCCAACAGCCTGTTCTCATAATGTTTTGTGTGAGGGGGAGGAGGGAAAGAAATAAAGGGCTTTGCACAACCATAAGAGACGCATCTTGCTTTACAACTTTAAAGACAATTTGCAGTAGATTTGTTTGAATTTAATTTTACAATTCATTTTACGTTACAATTTGGTTCGTAGATTACCTGAAAAATCGTGGGGGCTTGCAATAATAATAAAAAATGCAACATTAAAAAAAAAACAATGAATGTACTTGGTTAAAGAGAGAGAGAAAAAAAAAGGTTTTGCTGGAAACAGGAAGCAGTGGGCTGGAGCTTGTCAGAGCGTGCGTCAGCTTCACAGCGAGTCTTTTTTTTCCGCTGGGCGGCGAGAGAAAGGAGAGCGAGCCCGGGAGGGAGGGGATGGGAGGACTGAGTCACTTCACTGGGAGCCAGTCACTGGCGAAGCTCAAGCTGTAGCTCCGTCCCCTCCAGTCCGCTCGGAGCCACAGGAGCAGCAGCAGCTCGCGCTCGCCGCTCCCTGTCATCCGCTCTTCGGCAGCGGCAGCAAGTCCGCTAACCTCCTCCTCCCCACCCCCCCCTCTCTCTCACCCTCTCACCCCCCCCCCCCCCCCCCCAACGCCCCCGGGGGCAGCGTCTCGAGCAACCAGCAGCTGGAGCCGCCGCTCCTCAGCAGCTCCAGTGTCTCCCCATTCCTGTGAAGGTTCAGGGACCACCAACTCTCTCAATAGCTCACTCCCCCCAGTTACCCTGATCTATCTAACATGAGAACATAAAATTTTACCTTTTTTGTTTTTTTTTTAATTTAAAAAGAGACATCCGACTCTCAACCTATCTTATTTTAAATTATTTTTTTCAAAAAGTCTCCGTCCTCAATTTTCCTTCAAATTAATGGTGGTTATCAAACCTTGAGAATTCTCAAGAGGTAAGTTTTTTTTTTCTCTTCTCTCCTTATGTTATAAGATTTCATAGAATTTCTGGTATGCAGTCTGCCTGGCGGAGTTAGATAGTCAACTTGGATGGTATGTATGTAGCACTACTTGTCAGATAGGGTGTTACAGTGTTGCTTTAATGTGAAGTAGCTGTGGAATGAATGCATATTTATATATTTTAAATGTCTGTATATCTGCATAAAATATATATTTATTTGTGTCTGGTCAAGACTGAATGCAATTTTGTTCTTGTTCCAAAAAGTGCTTATTCAGTAGGTTCAGACTGTTCCTGCGAGTTGCTAGACAGAAAAAATATGTTGCCTTAGTAACCTGGAGTAGTAGGATGTCTGAGTTTATGCTGAGTTGAAGTACTGCATCGTGTAGCAGAGTCAAATACACATATACCCGCACTCACTATGAGCAGATTCATTTTACACACTGAGCAGATTTCATTTTACACAGGCACACTGAGCAGATTTCATTTTCCTTTTATTGAAAAGATTTGTTACTTTAACTGAATACTTTCTGTAATACAGTATACATTTCCATTTTAAAATTTGTGCTCCTTAATACAAAATATAATTTTAACTCGCTGTATCTTTTGAAGGAACAAACTGAAAGAAGGGCTTAGACCGTACTGTCAGTATTGGTGCAAACGTAGTAAACCTCCGGAGTGCATGTAGCTCTCGTAAATTCCAGATATGCCATAATGAGTCGTCTTATCTATTAAGATAATTTCCAGCAAACAGTCGTGATCTTCTAGTCTTCAATGAAGTGCTGCTGCACTCTGATCATTTTTTAAGTAATATCTTCTGATGTTTCTGATTGTAAGTTTTTTTTTGTTTTATCTGCCTGTGTAATGTAGAGGTATTTGAAAGGTTGACTTCAAAGGAGCTTAATTAAGCTGCCTCAGTCAACAGTGATGGGAGATAATGATCGGTCTTGAAGAGGCTAAGATCCATGCTGTGTCTGCTCTTATAACTGAATCAGTTCCACTGTGCAAATTAACAAATCACTGTGAATTTTTCTCTGTTGTGTTCTCTGTAGCAGGTTGGCTGGTCTGTTCCTCAGGAATGCTGTGCATATTTTCTAAACATGGTTTTTCCATCTCCTTAATCCACATCCTTTTTCCATTCTGTCTCAAATCCATTTTACCGCCTACATTTCTTCTGTTGAGATGAACTTGTCTTTTTGTGGGGGAGAGAGGTTTAATTGTGAAGCATAATTTTCAGCAAGAATCTGCTTCAACAATTTTTTAAAGTCACATTTTAATTTACTTGTGAGAAGTTTATTTTTTTCCCCCTCAGTTTGGTGATTGAATTGACCAAAAGGTATAAAGTAACAACAGCAGTTGCTTTTATATAGTGCCCCTAACTTAAGCAACAAGAAAAACAAGTCCTAAGACACCTTGCTGTGGTGAAGAGGATTCAGACATCAAATCAGGAATTGGGAGAAATGTGGAGGGTGAATGGAGGCCTGGTTGCTGAGATGGATTTTGAGGATGGATGGCAAGGATATTTAGGAAGTATATTCCAGAATATGGGAGTAACATTTTGTAGGCTGCAATACTGATAGGGGAGAGTGGGTCAAACTCACAGTCAGCCAGAGTGGGACCAGCAGAGACTGAGCTGGATGTGGCCTAGTGTATTTTTTTTTAAGTTTGGGAGTTTCTTGCACACTGCAATTTTAAAGCTGGGACTAATCCTTTCATTGTGAAAATAACATCAACAGTCTTAAATGTGCAAGGTCCTAGCCAAAAAGTTAGTAAATCTTTGCCTGGATTAAATGAAATTGCTGAAAGTTCATGTTTTTTGTGGTTTGAGATTCTGGGGAATGTACATTTTAAAGGCTTCCAAGAATTTCAATTCTTCAAAATCTCCTTTCAGGGCATCTCTCTAGATCAGAAATATTTTAGCTGTGAGTTTGGACTCAAATGTTTTTCTGTTGCATTCAGTAAAGACATGCAATCAACGGATGCTGCTTTCCATGTTTTTCTTTACAAGGGTCACATGTACATACAGTTAAAGACCTGTTGAAGGCCTAAAGGAGGTTCCCTTTGGCAGCAATTTTGAGGCCCATGAAAATTTGGGCCTGGGGATGTCACTGGAATTATGCTACAACTTTTCTTTCAGGACTTCAGCCCATCATTACCCACCAAAATCTAATGCTCTGGAATTCCTTCACTAAACATTTCTGCCTCTTCTCTCTCTCTCTCTCTCCTTTTAAGACCCTCCTCTTCATCTAAACATTTAGCCACCCTTCCTCATAATCCCCTTCTTTGACTCAGCATCCTTTTTAAAATTTCATTCCTTATGCCCCTGTGAAGCATCTGAAGTTTTCCCATTTTCAAGTTACTGAAGTTTTCGGCCTTTTCTGTTGTGACATGCCGTCAGTGGCATCTCGCCAGTGTGGGAGACTGATGGGCTTTTATCAAGACTGACTTCAAAAGTAGCCCGTTCTAAATATAGTAAAATAAGTGAGCTGGGAAAGTATTTGCCTTTAAATTTAGGGTGGTGTGGAGCTCAGGACAGCTTGTAAGATGTGTTTGTGGCACCTTGTGAGGAACAGCTGTAATTACAGTTTGGCCTGACTAAATAATTAATCAGCAGTAGAGCATGATAGTTATTAATCCCAGGAGTACTGTTCAATCTGTTTCAGTAGAAATACTGTGCATTCTTCAACCATCCTCCCACCCCTATTCTTTTCTCTCCACCCAGCCCCTTCTTCACTTCTTCAATCACCCCTCCTATGTTCTACCCTATGCATTTAACAATTTTCTTTTGCAAATTGCTTTTATATATTCTAAATTTGGCAATTTTTTCCCTCCTGTTTGGCGCGCACAGCTGGAGGGAGTAGGTTAGAAAGGAACTGAAGTCTCGTGCTGGTTGGTTCAGAGCCAGCTGCCTTAACAAGAGAGTCATTTTGTTGTGCAGTAGAAATGAAAATGTGCAGTTTTTTTGGCAGAGATGGAGGGGAAGAATTCTGCTGACCGTAACAATAGGAGGTGCAACATAAAGTTTCCTTTAATTGGCTTTCACATTCTCTTCTGTTGCTAAGTGTGTCAGTTTTCTGAAAGGAATAGTGGCCTGCAAGATGAGCTATTGGCTATTTATTGAGGATCTTCACGCATTTTCATTTTTAGAAGGTTGTTGTATGACATTGTAGCTTAATGATATGTTACTTGTTACCATTTTACACATTAGCTACCTCTTTGTGACTTAGTACAGGGAGGAAATGAAAACATACAGGGCATTGTGGTGCACTGATTATGTTACAGAACTAGTAATCCAGAGAAAGTGATTTCAAATTCTATAATTCAATATATTTTTTTTAATTTAAAATAAAAAAAATCTGGGATCAGTAAAAGTGACCATGAAAGGTTGTCTTGTAAAACTTAACTGGTTCGCTAATGTTCTTTTAGGGAAAGGAGATTAGTGTCCTTGCCCGGTTTGGCCTACATGTGACTCCTATCCCATAATGTGAACGACTCTTAACTACTCTCAGACATGGGTAGTAAATGACAGCCTTCCCAGTGACACCAACATCCTGAGAAGGAGTGAAAATGATTTGCCAGTGTGGATGGCTCATTGTATGTGAGGTGCTTGGATATCTTTCTGAGACCCAGTAAAGCATTACGTAAAGCAAGTATTCCTGGTCAAGGGAGTGCTTCCTTTCCTTGAGTTGGACCACAAAGCTGTAAGTTGCGTTTGGTGGGACTGTTGCCCCCCCCTGAAAAGCCAATATTCAGCTAAAGAGCTCCACGAGGGTTGAAGAAAACCAGAAATGTGTTTTTTCATTCTTGATTCGTTCTTGGGATGTGGCAAGGCCAGGATTTGTTGTCCATCCCTATTTGCCCTTTGAACTGTGGCTTTTTTGGCCTTTCAGAGGGCAGCCAAGAGTCAGCCACATTATTGTGGGTCTGGAGTCACATGTAAGCCAGACCAGATAAAGATGGCAGATTTCCTTCTCTAGAGGACATTAGTGAATCAGATGGGTTTTTACAACAATCAATGATAGTTTCATAGTCACCATTACTTATTGAATTTGAATTCCTGGTAGGATTTAAACCTATAGCCTGGGCCTCTGGATTACTAGCGCAGTGACATTACCACTGCCAGCATCTCCTCCCCCCCCCCCCCACCAAATCTAAAGTAAAAGCAGATGTGTAATTTTCTGCATGCACAGTTACCATTTTACTTTACTGCATTTTTATATTCACTGGTGTACTAAACTCAACACCAGTAGCATCATGTAAAGCTTTTCTGCATTACTTTAAATTCTCCCCATCCCCAACCTCAAATCAAAGAATCTAGTCTCACACCAGACCACTTTGGACAGCAAAGGGTTGCAACCAGAGTGGACTTGCTCTGGTTTATGACTGGCCATTTTCTATCTAATTGCACAAAGTCCATAGGAGTGTGCAATAATTGCTTAGTTTGTGCCTCAAATCTCCCAGGAATTGCTCTTGGGTTAACAAGCAGGTCCTGACTTCATTCCTTCTCCCCCAAGTACAAGGGTGCTGAGACAGACTTGTACAAGACCTATCCTACTCCACTGTTGACCTAGTTGTGACGAACAGACTCAATACAGACCACATCTAAGTCTTTCCTGCCCTGCGTAGCTCAGCAATGCATAGAACCAATGCATAGAACCATTCAGAGAATTCTAATATTTTTTTAATTGTGATGAGGCACTTGAATTGTGCATCATTTGTAGTTTTATTAAAACCACAGTAAATTTCCCAACCACTTCAGGTTTATGGTTCTGTAAATGGGTTTACAGTAATAGAACGTATTTCCCTTGGCATGCTGTGTCTGCAGGCTGCTGTGTGCTTTCCATTGTTTTTTTTAATGAAAAATGCATGCTAGGTGCTTTAAAGGCAGGTGATTTATGAAGCTATTTGAAGGTGGTAAACTATAAAATTAATCATCGGGCATATGGATTTTTTTCTTCAAGTGTTTCTTTTTCTATCATTTTTTTAAAACCAGGCTGGCATTTGTTTTTAAATGTTATAATGCAGGTGCATGATGTATAAACTGCCTTTTCTTTTGATCGACTGGAGAATTTACAATTGGAGACCCAACAGTGAATGCATCGACAGCTGGGAATGAGCTTCCCTGTGCAAATAGAAACAGGTTTATCTACTTGTACAGCCACACCTCCACAAAGTGTTTTACCTTTTGCTGCTGACAGAACCTTCAGTTTCAAAAGAGCAGAGTTATAGGGAGTTCTGGGCGCCCATTCGTCTACCTCCTTTTTTTTCTTCACTCTTGTTCAACTCTGATTCCCAACCTGCCAATTGGGGAAAAATGAAACCCATTTTCTTGTGGGATGCTATTGCAGTTCTCAGTTTTAATTGCCTGACTGTGATGCTGTAACCTTGTCGCATTAACCCAGCTTTGTGTGATTAGCAGACCTTGTGGATTTCCAGTGTGGATGCCAGCTCACAAGTCTGTATAGTGCCCTGATGGCAAGAGTCAGGTTGTATGTGTACATGCACATTCGACATCTGGGGAGCATGCTTTTGTGTAATAAAGAAGTTTCTACCCTGCTACTTACACATGACTCATGAAATGAGGACTGCTTTGGATAACAACAACTTGTGTTTTATCTAGTGCTTTTGACATAGTAAAACATCAGCTATTTGTACTGATTTCTCCTCCTTTGGTTTGGTGTCACTTTTTGGTTGGCTGCACTCCTGTGAAGCACCTTGGAATGTTTTATTTTAAAGGTGCTACATAAATGCAAGCTATTTTACCTTGTTACTCCCTCTTCCTTCCCACACCATCACCAGCCCTCCCTCCTGGAAAATATGCATATTGTCTGAAGGCATTATTAGGGTCTGGTGTAATGTTGTATTCTGCTGTTACAGTCGGCCATCCACCAGCTTGCTTGAAATGGGGTAAACGGGAGAAAAAGGAGGGAAAAACGTTCATCTGTGCACATAGATGTCAGTACTGTGAGGGTACAAAGCATTTCATCTGCAGAGGGATGGAGACCTAGAGGTTGAAAAGAAGCTTAAAAAGGCAGAAGTCAAAACATCCCTTGTTCCAGCCTGCTGATTTCAAGCAATGGCAAAGGAGGCCACTGAGGAAACTGCCAAGGCAACTGAAGCAAATAGGAGGGGAGGAGGAAAGGTTGATGAAAAAGTAAGTCAAATGACTTTGCTTAAAACTATGCTGTTCAGTTGAGGTGTGAAGGAGCATACTGCTTTTAACTTGGAGCCTGATTTAACATATAAACTTTCAATTTTTTGCTCTGGGGTTCATTTTAGGTACTTTACTGAAACAGATGTAATTTTATTAGAGACATTACTGCAAGTCAAGGAATTAATGCAAATCAATGTCGAGGCTAAACAGGAGGGAGCTTCCTAGAGGCGAAAGGTGTCTCCTTGGTATTTGATGGAAGCACATAGAATTTCACCCGAGGAGGAGTGAGGAAATGTATTGTGACAATAATGAAAGATGGCTTTCTACTTTTTGTTAATTTTGATAATCCTGTCGAAAGACCAGTTTTTTTTTAGGCAATGTGCAAGTGACAGCAGAGAATTATTCTAAACCAGAGCTCTTACTAAAGTGCATTGACCATAATGTTACAAGGTGTGATTGGATCTGAATTGGTTGGAAGGGGTTCTCATTTTGCTCTACCACAGACACAAGGCAAGCTTTCTAGAGTTGAGGCAGCCTCTTCACTCGATCATTTCTAATGCACTTGGCGTTTTGTCGGGTTCCACATGGCTTGGAATGTGTTCCAAGGCTGCATTGTATCTTTGAGTTCAGATGACTTAAAGCACTGTATCAATGTCATCCAGAACCTTAAAGTGTATTACTGCACTGTATCACACTGTTGAAGGCAGGAGGCTTTCTTTTTTTCATTTTCCTTTGCTTTGGTTGAGTGTCCTTTGTTCGTTTTCTGCCCTAAATTTCTTTCTTTTCAGGCTACTAGGGTATGGTCCATGTGCATTCAGATGATGTGTTGAGGCTGTTTGGCGTGTGTGATTAAATAATTGGTTTCTTGGGATACTTTCAGGGGTATTGGGTACCTATAGTTCCTGGTTCATGTGGCAGCTTTCTTTTTGAGCCTAATCAATATTGCTGGGCCTCGTAGAGGCACAACTTTGCAGGAAAGTCCACAAGAATGTGCAGAGGTTATTTGAATGGGACGGATCCTAACTTTTTGTTTCCTTGAACTCTTTCCCACCCTTTTTCCGCACCCCCCTTCTCTCCTTCCCCAGGGTTACTGAATCCAACTCCTCCACTGCCAACTCTGTCTGAGAGTAGGTAACTCTGAATAGACCAAGGACATTTTAGTCTCTATGGCTCAATTGTATGGTTCTTTGAGTCTCACCAGCTCTATTATTTCAAAGCCGATTTGACTTCCCTGACTAAAAATGACTTAGCATCTTATTGCCAAGTTATGTATTGTCAGTGCAGTCTTCCCTCTTGCAAAACTAACCATCAGTTTGGCCCAGATGGTTGAAGCACCCTTCAAAGACTTGAGACTTACGCTTTGCTGATGGTTCAGTGCAGTACTGAGGGTGCACTGCATTGGCAGTCTTTCGGGTGGAACTTTAAACTGAGGCCCTGTAGTTTTCTTTGAATTCTTGCCTCGACCACCACCCAAATTCACAGATTTAGCTGGCTATTCATTGCTTTTGCTGCTTGTGGGATCTTTCTGTGCAAAGTGTAGTTGCCATGTTTATTTACATAATGGTGGCTATGCTTTAGAAAGTTAATTGGCTGTGAAGCGCTGCGGGATGTCTTGAGGATGTGATGTGGTTCTACATACTTTCTCCTTGTTAAAGTGAGCAAGGAATTGATCCCAGCTGACTGTGCCCCTTTAAGCTGCACTGACTTCCACTCTTTCTTCTCCCTTGCCATGCTACTACCCCCTTCATACAAAGGGAATATTAAACCCATCTGGGTGAAATACTTGTAATGCACTGTTCCAAGCTGAGTGGGAGTCATAGAGCCAGCAGAAAATTCCTGTGGGTTCTATCTGTTCCACTGTTTATTTTTACTAAAACAGACAGTTTAAATGGAATGAATGAGGGAGAGCTGGAGCCAAGGAACAGAATGTTCTTTGGCAGTGGAGACGGTACAAAGCTATTTTTTTTCATCCTCTATGTGAATGTGAAAACTAGGTTGCAGATGTTGTAATTTCTCCCACTGCACCACCAGGGGGCAGTGTCTATGGAACATTTATTCTGCCCTTGTTACTGCAGCTCTTCAGAACTTGAGTTGATAGGTTCCCAATTTTGAAAAACCATTCAATTTATGTTTTTTAAAAAATCAATTTTCTGGTATATGTATATATGGAACATTTTTGTATAGGTCTGACAGTAAGTTACCTATTTTTCCACAAGCCATAGGATGTGAACCAAGAGGCTCCATCTGTTTTGGATTAAAGCCAGGAAGGAAAGGACTGACTGCCAACATTACCAGAGGGAATTGCCCTGTCCCAGTTGTCACTTAGTGTCAGATAAAACGTAAAATGTTAGTATTTCTTCGGGGGTGGGGTGGGGGGGGGGGTGGGGAAGGGAAAGTGATACTTTGGAAAGATTTCCGTTGATAGTTCACTTTCTTTTTGGATGCTGTCTTGCCTGCTTGCTTTTGGCACGAGCTCTTTATGGAATAGAAGAGATGGTTTGAAGTTCTTAATTGTAATGAGGATGCTAGTCTGCAGCATGATTGCGGATAGTGAGTCCACAGTGAGATATCGGTTAATACAATTCAAACTGCGTAAAATCTAACCTGGCCAATTACCCCCCTCCAGCACTAGCTTCAATCTTTAGCATAGCAATGGAAAAAGTAATAGTGTTATCAAGCAACATCTGGTCACCAAAACCCTGATCAAAGAACTCAGTTTTGGTTCCACCTAAGCCACTTGTTCAAAACTGCATTGTAGCCTTAATCCCAACATGGATGCAAGAGTTGGAGGCCAGAAGAGAGGTGAGAGTCTCTGCCCTCGCCATGAAGTCTGAATTCAACAAAGTACTAAGGAACCCAAGCAAAACTGAGGTCAGTGAGAATCAAGCAAAACCACTCAAGTGGCTGGAATCGTAATTGCTGACACACGGGATATGGTTGTGACCAAATGTCAATCATTGCAGCTCCAGGATATCACTGCCAGAGATCTTCAGGGCAGCATCATTGGCCCAACCATTTTCTGCTGCTCAGTGATTTTCTAAGATCATAAGATTGAGAGGCTTTTCACTGTTGATGTTAGCGTTCAGCTACATTTGCGACTACTCAGATAACAAAGCAGCCCATGCCAGTTTACAGCCTGATCTGGGAAGCATCCAAATTTGGGTAGCCTTTGCACATCATATTAGTCAAGCAGTGACCATCTGTAGAAAGGAAAGCTGCAATCGCGTCCACCTGATCTGCAATGACATTGCCATCAGAAAATCCCCCACCAACATCCGGAGATGCATCATTGGCCAGAAGCTTAACTTGACTGTCCATATTAACACCATGGTTATACAAATGGAAGAAGTTGGTTATTTGGTGATGAGTGAAGTTCCTACTGGTACCTCAGTAAGGCTTTTGACATGGTCTCGCATAGGAGACTGGTCAAGAAGGTAAGAGCCCATGGGATCCAGGGCAGTTTGGCAAATTGGATCCAAAATTGGCTTAGTGGCAGGAGGCAGAGGGGAAAGGTCGAAGGTTGTTTTTGTGACTGGAAGCCTGTGTTCAGTCATACTGCACGGTTCAATGCTGGGTCTTTTGCTGTTTGCAGTGTATATTAATGATCTAGACATCAATGTGGGAGATATGATCAGTAAGTTCTCAGATGACATGAAAATTGGTGATGTGGTAAATAGCGAGGAGGAAAGTCTTGGATTACAGGACAATATAAATGAGCTGGTCAGGTGGGCAGAACAGTGGCAAATGGAATTTAATCCTGAAAAGTGTGAGGTGATGCATTTTGGGAGGATTAACAAGGCAAGGGAGTACACGATGAATGGTCGGACCCTAGGAAGTGCAGAGAACCAGCGGGACCTTGGTGTGCATGTCCATAGATCCTTGAAGGCAGCAGGACGGGTAGATAAGGTGTTAAGAAGGCATATGGGATACTTGCCTTTATTAGTCGAGGCATTGAATACAAGAGCAAGGAGGTTATGATGGAGCTGTATAAAATGTTAGGTAGGCCACATCTGGAGTACTGTGTGCAGTTACACTATAGGAAGAATGTGATTGCACTGGAGAGAGTGCAGAGGAGATTCACCAGGATGTTGCTTGGGCTGGAGCGTTTCAGCTATGAAGAAAGTCTAGATAGGCTGGGGTTGTTTTCCTTAGAGCAGTGGAGGGTGGGGGTATCTGGAACTCACTGCCAGAAAGGGTGTTAGAGGTGGGAAACCCTCGCAGCATTTAAGTATTTAGATGAACACTTGAAATGACATAGTATACAAGGCTACAGGCCAAGTGCTGGAAAATGGGATTGGAGTAGATAGGGGCTTGATGACTGATGTGGACACGATGGGCCGAAGGGCCTCTTTCCATGCTGTAAAACTATACCCCCCACCTTGAAATTCAGCACTGTCTACATGGCTGAAGTCAGGAATATGATCAAATGCTCATCATTTGCAGGCACAACAACATTCGAAGCTTAACACGATGGAGGTTGGTGAGGTCTGCTGTATTGCTGCCTCAATATTGAACTCTATCCTCCACCACAATCACTCTCTGTGGCTGCAGTAGGTACAATGTGAATCAACCTTGGCACAGTGATATCACTGCTTCTGAGTCAGAAGGTTGTAGGTTCAGATCCCACTTTAGGGACTTGAGCACCAAATCTATGCTGACACTCTGCAGTACAGAGGGAGTGTAGGTTTATGTATGAAGAATTAAACAGACGCCCTGCCTGTCATTTTTGGTGGGCATAAATGTTTCCATGTCACCATTTGAAGAAAAGTAGGGGACTTTGCCCCAGCGTTGGATTTATCCGTCAACATTGCCTTTAAAGAGATTATCTCATTGCATTTGTGAATCTTGCTCAAGTCGGCTGTTTGTTTCCTACATTACAATTGGGACCACACTTTACTTAATTTATCTGTAAAGTATGTTGGGACATCATGAGGTCATGAAAGGTGCTATCTAAATATAAACCTTTTTTAATATCACACTAGTTCATCAGTTCTGTTTTATGGTACACAGTGTAATAAATTTACATTAAAACATAAATATTAGCTTTAGGTCAGCTCAACATCTCACTGCCCACCACTTCTTGACCCATTAAAAATAGATCAGTAGTGTTGACTTGATGCAGCATTGTTACTAAACCGCTTTAATCTTTGATGTGGTTCAATAACCTTTAACTTGCTCCGAATTCAATCATGCCAGTCTTAAGAAATTAAAATGTTCTTAATATCCAGCTAATCCTGTAAACGTGTCATTCTGAAATAATTGCAAAGAATGGAGTCTTTGCCATCCATAAATATCTCATTTAAAAGTATGGTTCTGTACCGTTTTCCTTGCGCATTTGTTGTACACGTTCAAACCTCTTCCTTCGAAATGACATGAGACTGAAGTAACATTGCAGGTAAACACAGAGCAGTTTTAATAGATGTTCACTTGTCAGCTTGTAAACTTTTTCTGTTTTTTTTTCCCTATTATATTTACTCAACCTTATTCTGTATAGTGCAGTCACTGAGAGAATGTGCAAAACCTTTTAGCCTCCACTTGAATGGTAGGTGAAGCTGGTGGGAGAAACATACTTTGATAACTGAAGCTTGGGTTATGTCTTGTCGACTTGTAACTTATTATAGTGCTCAAAATAAATCCATGTCACTTGTGGTGGAAGATGAGAGTGTGATGTGAGAATATTTAAGAATGTTGCAAGAACCAAGTCTAGTCAGAGCTGTGCTGTGGTCTATTTAGCACCCAAGATTTGCACGTTTCAGGGTTTTGAAATTGCACATCATTCTTTTGAATGGGGGAGGGAGAGTGTGGTAAAACTGAAACAGTTGAAACCCTGATCATGTATACACATCTGCTTTGTAGCCATTGGATCCTGTGGGGGAGAGAGAATAAGATTTGCAGCAGGTTTTGAGTTGCGAGAGGATGCTGATCTCTTACATCTGTCCTTGAATGTTTTTTTAAATTTGGCTGGTCTGTCAGTTACAGAAGGATTTAATTCATTCATCTCCACCTTTGCTGTTTTAGATTGTGATGTGGCAGTTGCATTGAGGCATTTACGGTGAGGCAGATCACACTGCTCGGTCTAGTCCTGGCTTTATGACTCTGGAATCTGGCCAACTGTTTGAGTACAGTTAACTCCCCAGTACTATGGAAAAACACCAAAGCTGCCCTTTCAGAGAATGCTAACCGCATGCTCAAACCTGTGATGACGAATCACTGACTAAATGTTGTATTTTCCCGGTTGTCCCAGCCATTGTGTTGCCAGGCAACAACAACGTCTGCATCATAGCACTTACTGGAACTGTTTTAGATATTTGTCTAGGATTGGTAAGCAGAACATCTGATGTAGCCACTCAAACACTGACTCCAGATGTCCAGACTCCAGATTCTCGCCACCAAAGACAAATGAGTTACACCAGTTAAAAAAGGACTTGCCTTTTTATAGCACTTTTCACTATGTCAGGATATGTCATAGCACTTTTGAAGTGTAGTCACTGTTGTTATATAGATCAATTTGTGCACATCACAATTATTTAGCAACGTTGGTTGAGGAATAAGTTTTGCCCTAGACACTTGCTCCTATTAGGATAATTACATGGGATCTTTTACATCTGAGTGGGAAGATGGGGCCTCAGTTTAATGTCTCATCCGAAAGACAGTGCAGCAGTCCCTCTATACTCCAGTGAAGTATCACCCTGGATTATGTAGTCAAGTCTCTGGAGTGGGACTTGAACCCACAACCTTCTGACTTCAAGGTGAGAATGCTATCACTAAGCCAAGGCCAGTCCTTCACTATATTACAGTAAATGCAGTGAAATATATGAAATATTTCACATGTCCGGTCGAACAGTACAAAATCCCTTCCCAACTTGGGTTGCATCTTGAGTGAATTTTTGAACAATTGTCTCTGGGATGAAATATCAATAATTTCAGACCTGCTGCTGATTGTAAGGATCTAAGGTAATGAGTTAAGATTAAAACATGCAAATAACATATTGGCCTTAGTGTAGTTTTAACTTGCACTGGTATCAATACGCTAAATATGCCATGGGACAATGCCAGTCTCAGAAGAGTAATTTGCACAATCTTGAGTAGAACAACACAGGAGCCACAGCTGTGGAGGAGTTCCTGTGCGCCAGTGTAACTCTAGAGCTGTATTCCGCAAGGGTTTATGCTCCTCGGTTTTACCCGGGATAATTTCAGGATGCGTAAGCCACTGGTGTTTAATGCATCCCCAAGATATCCTTTAGGAATTTGAATTGCTGCCTGCTCTATAAAGAGGGGAAAATTCACTTGCCTGAGTCTCATCTGCACAAATACCTGTTCATTACTCATTTGGTATAGATGACATTGAGCTTAATGTGTGCAGTGTTTGTGATGTGCTGGTGGATCATCATCACTTGACATTCTCATTCAGTGAACCACTTTAAGCAGTCTATTAAAAATCCAAGATTAACTTTCAAAGGACTATCATGTGTTTCATGCTGAATGTCACAACTTTTATCGTGTTCTTCTCCAAACACTCCCACAGCCCTTTCCTTGTATTTTTGCTCTCTCCCTTATGACACAGTAGGCTTGTACCTAATTTTATTTCAGGAGAAGTTCGTCACATACACATGGCATGAATCACTGTGAAATCTTGCAGTAATAGATCAGATGAGCCTTCCATAGAAAGTCACTTCCACCCACGTGCAGGCTGTAAAGGTTGCAGAATCATTCTAGTAAAGGGAGTGCAAGTCATCTGGTTACATTATTGAGAGCATACTGTACTGAGTCATGTGTGGGAAGTTCTTGGGCCTGCTCTGACACCAATGAGTAAGCTGTGTTTACGAGTGTTTGTTGTGTTGTATCAAATTACTCAGTACATATCCAGGGTCCTGCAAAGCCAGTCGTTTAGTTCAATGACAAAACTCTGCACTGCTTAACCTTCATCGTTAAAGGGTCAAAACCAGCACTCCCTACCTAACAGTGCTGTCATTACCACCTTCACATGGACTGCAGTTCAAGAAGGCAGTTCACCACCACTTTCTCAGGCAATTGGAGATGGGTGATAAATGCCAGTCTTGCTAGCAATGCCTAGAGAATGAATTCTTAAAAAATGTAATTTTATGAGGTGTCATAAAATTAGGTGTTAACTGAGGGATAAATGTTGGCCACAATACCCATGCTCCTCTTCAAATAGAGCCTTTGGATCTTTTACATCCACCTGAGAGGACAGACGTTTCATCCAAAAGAATACATCACCAACAGTGCAGCACTCCCTCATTACTACACTGAAATGTCAACATGGATTATATACACCAGTCCCAGGAGAGGTACTTGAACCCATAAACTTCTGGTTCAAAAATTTGCAATTGCATTTAGCCCAACTCAGCTTGTGTCTTCAAAGAAGACTTTCAGCAGATTCACCTTAGGGTGAAATACCAGTAATTACAGCTCTGTCTTTGATCATAATTGAATTCAGTAAATCTGATCATTTAAAGGCTGGCATCAGGAAGAAAAGATAACCAAAAACTTTTAGAACCAAACTTGTTAGCTAACTTATGTTTAGGGGATGAGGAAAGCTACACCCCTACCCAGTCTGGCTTACCCGTTACACTAGTCCATGTTACATGGTTAACTATAAATAATTTACTCTTAGGGCAACTAGGGATGGAGATTAAATGCAGTCTTACCCACTCATCCATATTCCTAGAACAAATATAACAAAAAAATCACTTGGTTCAGGTTTGCCTCTCAACAGAGCAACAAAACCACTTGAAACTAAGAGGAATCTTCCTGTCTACACATGACAATTGGCTGTTCAAATGCAGGGAGCAGTGACGGTCTGGACTGATTTTGCTGAGCACCCATAAACTGACTGGAGCAAAACCTAAGCTGATTTTCTCTTCACCCCAGCCCAGGAGTGATGAGAACAATTATTGCATGACCCATTTGCTGCTGTCTTCCCCACAATGTGATCAACTAACCAAACCAGAATTTGACCCTGGAACCTTCTGATCCATTTGACTTAGTCTGACATTGGGCAATTCCATTGCCCAGTAGGCTATTAGCAGAGAAATCCAGATTGCAGTTCAGTGATTATAGTTTTGTCCCAATTCCCAAAAAGCAACCTCTTAGATGTTTTTTTTTTATTAATGATGGAGAATGCTAATGAGCAAGTCAGAGAGCCCGTATTGTAATTAAGGTGTATGCTGACGAGGAAATATAAAATACGGTTCATTTATACGAACATACGAAATAGGAGCAGAAGGACTGCAACGGTTCAAGAAGGCAGCTCATCACCAACTTCTCAAGGACAACTAGAGGTGGGCAATAAATGCTGGCCTAGTCAGCAATGCCTACATCCCATAAATGAATAGGAAAAGAAGTAGGCCATTCATTCCCTCAAACCTCCTCCACCAATCTATAAGATCATGGCTGATCTGTTTATGTTTCAAAATTCCACATTCCCATACCTTTGATAGCCTTTGATTCCCATGCCTAACAAGAATCTATGACCCTGTCTCCGCCGCCTTCGGAGGCAGAGAGTTCCAAAGTCGCACAACCCTCTGAGAGATAAAAATTCTCCTCATCTCTGTCCTAAAAGGGCAACCCCTAATTTTAAAACAGTGCCTCCTAGTTTTGGACTCACCCACAAGGGGAAACATCCTTTCCACATCCACTTTGTCAATACTGTTCAGGATCTTGTATACTTCAATCAAGTCACCTCTCACTCTTCTAAACTCCATTGGAAACAAGTTCAGTCTGTCTAACCTTTTCTCATAAGACAACCTGCTCATTCCAGGTATCAATCTAATAAACCTACTCTGCACTGCCCCCAATGCGGGTTGTGATGCACAACCTGAGATTTTGCTCAGGTTTTGGTGACAACCTGTAGGGCTGCAATGTGTTAGCTGCCGCTTAGTGGTTGAATGCTCACCTCTGGTCAGTAAATCGTAATCTAACCTGGCTTTTTGGTGCAGTGCTATGGGAGTGCTACACCGATAGATATGCAGTGTTTTGAATGCTGTTAAACCGAGGCTCTATTTACACATTCAGGTAGACATAACCCAGACCTCCCTGTCACTTGCCATTTCAACACTCCACCCTGCTCTCTTGCCCACATGTCTGTCCTTGGCTTGCTGCATTGTTCCAGTGAAGCTCAACGCAAGCTGGAGGAACAGCACCTCATCTTCATACTAGGCACTTTACAGCCTTCCGGACTGAATATTGAGTTCAACAATTTTAGATCTTGAACTCTCTCCTCCGTCCCCACCCCCTTCCCGTTTCTTCCCCCTCCTTTTTGTTTTTTCCAATAATTTATATAGATTTTTGCTTTTCCCACCTATTTCCATTATTTTTAAATGTATTTCACCATTGTTTATTTCTACCTTTTAGTATTCCCTCACCTCCACTAGAGCTATCTGTACCTTATCTGTCCTGTCTTATACTCTTAATTAGCACATTCCTTTAGATAATATCACCACCTTCAACACCTCTTTGTTCTTTTGTCTGTGACAGCTTTTGGTTATCTCCTCCTATCACTGGCTGCTTGTCCCAACAAAACCCCCCCTCCCCCTTAAACCAGCTTATATTTCACCCCTTTCCTAATTTTAGTTAGTTCTGTTGAAGGGTCATGAGGACTCGAAACGTCAACTGTACTCTTCTCCGCCGATGCTGCCAGCCCTGCTGAGTTTTTCCAGGTGTTTCTGTTTCTGTTTTTGTCATAAATTATCTCAATGTAGTTCTTGAACAATTGTCCTGGCCAATGTTTTATTCCTCATTTGGTATCACTAATACAGATAATCTGGTCATTTACCTCGCTGCTCTTTGTTAGACCTTGATGTGCACAAATTACCTGCTGCAATTCCTTGTTTTACAACAGTAACTACACTACAAAAGTACTTCTATGACTCTAAAGCACCTAGGGTCGTGAAAGGTGTTATAAAAATGCAAGCTTGCTACTTCTTTGCCAATAAATGTACTTCCTGATAGAGTAAATCACAGTTCTCATCCATTAGTTGATCTCAGCTGTGGTCAGATAACTTGAATTGGGCTCAACACCCCTTAACTGGAAAAAACTGAGAGTGAGGAGCAGGTTAATCCAATCTTCTCTCTAAACCAAAACTAAAACCACACACTATATTTGTACTTCACTGCTGTACTGACCTGAGGTTTGCTATTAGGTGATGAATTGAACCTGGTGCCTTCTAGCATTGTGTGGTTCAGTACCTGTGTTCCCCCAACACTGTATTTTTACACTGACCCATTAGGTAAACATAGTGGACTAATTGTGACACCTGACAGAAAATCTGCTTTTGGGAATTTTCTTTGTTTCGTGCAAATGAAGACAAGTTCTTGCCAGAAAAATTAGGCATTTAGAAATTCACTACAGAAACAATGTTACTGCTGGCTTTTGCACCCATTATTAACCTTCCAAGATAAATCTGCAGGCTGTGAAACTTGCTGTTTTCATTCCACATACAATCTGTCCTAGCGTGGAGTACCCTGCCCACCTCATGGCTCTGCTTGCCTTGTGTTCTCTTTTTTTCATTAGTTCTTAGGATGTGACCGCTGTTGCAAAGTATCTATTTATTGCCCATCCTTTTTCCCTCCGAGGGTGATGGTGGGCCTTCTTGCATTGTAGTGATTTGATTAGGGCTGTTAAGAGTTGATATGGTACCGGAGCCACATGTTGGCCAGACCTGGTGGTGAAAGCACGTTTGCTTTTCAAAAGAACAGTAATGAACAAATAAACAATACAACAGCCTTGTAGTCACTTGTACTGATGTCAGCTTTTTATATCCAGGTATTTTATAGAATTGAAGTTCTCAAACTACTATGGTGGAATTTGAACTGATGTTCTTTGGTTGAGTCCAGAACTTGAATACTAATCCAGTAACCTAACCACTACACTACCATCCCCACTATTGAATGAAGAAGCCCACTCAACAGAGAGCATGCAATGAGCACTTGCCTCTGGTGCTTAGTTTCATTCATCTTCCCTCCCTTTTCCATTTTTCTTGATTTTTGGTATGCACCAATGTAGTTTCAACTGATCATTTTCTGTGATTTTTTTTATTTTAAATTTTTGTGAAAGTAAAGGCGTTCCTCAAAGATTTGGTTGTCAAGATGGAAGTAAATATTTAATTCAGAACATGAGGGTTGCAATGTTATTGAAAGACTTCATAATGCATTGGAGTACCAGATAACTCCAGCTTGGCGATGATCATTCTTAAATTTTAATTCAAATCTTGGCAAAGCATTCAAAGAGAACAGCTGTAAGGTGTATGGCATGAGGTAGACAAACTCCTCATTGTTTTTTTTCTCTTGTGCTGATTTCAAGCAGAACTGTGACCAAACCACATTTTGCCATGAGTGGAGTTCTGAAACGAAAGTTTGAAGAAGTGGAGGATGACCCCTGTTACTCATCGTCTCCGTCATCATCCTCTTCCTCCTCTTCATCATCTTCCTCCGCCGCTTCATCTTGCTCTTTGTCCTCCAGCTGGGACTCTGATGATGACAGCTCTTGTGGTGAAACATGGGCAACCAGAAGTAATACAGCTTTCCCTTCAATACCATTTACCCGTAAGTACTTAACGTAACACACATCCTATTCACAGTTAAGCAGCTTGATTCAGATTGCAAGGCATTGGTGTCCTCACCATAAGTACATCCTCAGGGTAACACATAAGGGGCAGAATTTAATTCTGAAACCCTGTCAGCAGGCAAGTAAGTGCCTGATTGGATTTAAATTAAGCCGGGCTCTGGGAATGGCCACAGTGGGGTTGCCAGTGAACAGGTGCTCATTAGATCCAATTAAAAGTCTTCAACTTTTACCTAGTTCTTTTCCTAGAACTATGAAACTTCCAAAGCTGTTATGCTTCCCAATTATTATCTTTCTTCTTCAATTGACCTTGGTAATACACAATCTCTACTTCTAAATTTTGTTCAACTTTCCTCCTATCCTTTTTATTATCAGTGACATAAGGCATTATAGATCAAACATGGAAGTGTCCAATGTAGCATATAAATACGTAAATCTAAATAGTATAAACAGCACAGAAACAGACCATTCAGCCTAAAGAGTTCATGGTAGTGTTTGCTTTCCCATTGAGTCTTCTCCCGCCTTTCTCCATCTAACCCTGTCGATATATCCTCCTTTTCCTTACTGTCTCATGTTTATTGAGCCTTTCTTTAAATGCATCTGAGCGTTGCCTCAATTTTTCTTGTGGTAATGGGTTCCACATTCTAACCGCTCCCTGGGTTAAGAAGTTCCTCTTAAATTCCATGTTGCATTTATTAGTGACTTATATTAATGGCCCCTAGTTTTGGTCTTCCATACAAATCTGTTTTGTGGTGAACTTTCTCCACTGCCCAATGAGCCAACTGACAAAGAAGATTTAATTATTGATTCTCAATCAGACAAAAATTGGAGGGGAAAGAACTCCACACTCAGTATGCAAGCACAGAGTCTTCAAGCAGATGTTACCCATGAAAACTAGGAGCATCTCTAATAGCTTGTACTGAAAAATGGAAATGCACATAGATGCTCTCATGTCTCTGGGTCATTCTCTCTCTTACTCACTCGTGCTGTCCCCTCCTTTTAAGACCCTCATTGAAAGCTATCTCTTTGACCAAGCCAATATCATCAGTTTTAGTTTAGTGTCAACACTTAACTGGTTATACTTCTAGGCAGTGATTTTGGATGTTCCCCTATGTTAAAGGTGCTATATTAATGCAGTTGTTAGCGAATTCCAGCAACTACAGGGCTGTTGCCCTGCTTTCTGCAAGAGGGGTTTATGTTAAGGTTATAAGTAGAAGCTTGCCTTAAAAGACTTGGTTGAGAAAGAAGAACTTTTTTCACAATAACAAAGGCATTTGATTGCTCTTTTTCCTCTCCTGCCCCATGACACACACACACTAAGTACTGAGGGGAAGGCATAAATCATTCACTTATCACAAACCAGACACCAACTTGAGAGTTTGCCCATGTATCCTGTTACATTGGTACCTGATAGGTCTGTGAATTGGGCAGACTTCTGCCACACAAGGAGACCTGCCAGCCCAACAGAGGTCAGAAACTCACATGTACTTAGGCAGAATGGGTAAATTCAATACATGGAATGACTACGATCAGTAGAGACTAGGAAAATCCATGCCTCGTTAACCAATTTCAATAAGGTCAACAGTAATGGTGCTGAGCCGTATTGGATTGAGGGCAGGGCTGGTCTGTGGTGCCTTAATGATTGAAGTATTTAGACTCGCATGTGGATATATATAGCCACTTGGATGAAGAAACAGCTATAGTAGGGTGAAGTACTCTTAGTAGCAGCAGGTTGTCTACCTCTGGTGCTGTACGCCAGTGAGAACTGGGTAGAATTGGAGGAATGTAATCAATGGTTTAAAGATCACCAGGTACTATGTTGTGCTACTGCTGCATTTTAAAAAAAAACTCATGCTAAAATCATTTGTAATAACAAGCCTTCATCATAATAATCTGCTTAAAATAGGACTGAAATTAGTCTTCAGTGGACAGCATGACAACTGAGTTCCTTGAAACCAGCAAACTGTAAGGAAATCTAATTACAGTTGGGCATTTTCTCAGTATTACGTCATGTGCTGAGGCTCCCAGTGTCTAGAGTAGCTGTTTCCTTTCTTTGCCTGTTTTTTTAAAAAGAAAATGTTGAAACAAAGTTTTCTAATTTTTTTGCACTTTTTCTTGTTGGTTTAAATAGAAAATATACGTTTGTTCATTTTCCTTACCCGGATGAATTTGCCATAATTTCTCCCTCTTCTGGAGCACCACACGATGGGCAGTTTATGAAAGCACGTGCACACTCGTACAAACCCCATAGAGAAGGTCACAATGAAGCTGAAAGTGTAGTATTAAGACACAACCACAGGGCCATAGCCCACTCTTTCCTAAAATCAAGCTCATTGGCAAGCTCAATAGCTAAGGCCACTGAAAAAATTTGCACTTCCTTGGGGGATGTTAGCATTAGCCATGGCTCAGTGATGGCACCCTCTCTTCATCAGAATGTCATGGGTTCAAGGCCCATTCCGGAGATTTCAGGACATAATTCAGGCTGACGCTTCAGTGCAGTACTGAGGGAATGTTGCATTGCCAGAGTTATTGTCTTTCTCACGAAGCGTTAGCCTGGGTCCTCTCTGTCTATTTGAGTTAAATTTAAAAGATCATTTGGCACAATTCAAAGAAGAGCAGATTTTCCCTGCATTTCTGCCTAACAATTATCTCTCAAACAACAAGCAAAACAAAGATCTGATCATTTATTATAAAGCTTTTTATCATGTGCCGATTGGCTGCTGCAAGTCCTTGTGTTGCACAAGTGACTGCATTTCAAAAGCATTGAGATGTCCTGAGGTTGCTAAAGGCACTGTTTCAAGGCTGTTTTTTTCCATACATAAAATAAACCTAATGACAGCATCCTTGTAATGGAATCCATTAGTAGCTAAATGCTTATTAATGTTCTCTCTTTCCTCCTTGATTTTGCAGCTGTGCCCATCCTGAAGAGATCTAAACGCATGAGAAAGAACAACGTCCAATTTGACCGCGTTGTCGTGTTCTATTTCGCACGATGTCAGGGATTCACTAGTGTTCCAAGCCAGGGTGGCTGCACCCTGGGGATGGCCAACAAGCACAGCTCATGCAGGCAGTACACACTCGCAGAGTTTGCCAAAGAGCAGGAGCTTGTGCGCTGGGAGAAAATCAAGGAACTTTTGAAAGAACAGAAGCTGGATTCTTTAAGGCTGCAGGTATGACACCTGGGAATGGTAGTCTAGCAGTTAGTTGTGTTACTAGATTAGTAATCCAGAGTTGATTTTCAATTCCTGGATGAGGGAGTTGACGTATGGGGAGATATTGAGTAGAATGGGCATATAGTCTCCTGAGTTTAGAAGAATGAAAGATGATCTCATTAAAACACAAGATTCTGATGGGGCTTGATAGGGTAGATACTGAGAGGCTGCTTCCCAGGCTGGAGAGTCTAGAACTAGAGGTCATAGTCTCAGAATTTCTTGGTGATTTAGGACTGAGATGAGGAGAAATTTCTTCAGTTAAGTGTTGCAAATTTTTGGAATTCTTCACCCCAGGGAGTTGTGGATGCTCAGTTGTTGAGTGTATTTCGTACCTGTGCTGACTCTTTGATAGAGCTATCCAATTAATCCAACTCCCCTACTCTTTCCTTTTCAATTCCTTTTTGAAAATTACTATCGCAGCTGCATCTACCACCCTTCTAGGCAGTGCATTCCAGATCATGACAGTATTCCCCTCAAACCCTACAAATATTTCCAAGTACATCCAATTCCTAACATTTTCTTGTTGTTGGATCACTTGTCCTGGTCATTCTTTTGCAATTTTTCTCCCCACTGAGATCAGCCAAGTGAACACAAACAGGACCTGATACAGGCATTTGTCTGGTGTGGCTAAGTATTACATTACCTAGATGGAGCAGAGGACAATACAAGGTTCACGGGGGAAATGAGATTGCTTTGGTATTCGTCTTGCAAGACGCGATGAGCCGAGTGGCCGCCTCTTGTGCTGTCAGCTTAAATGCCCAGAGATATTGAGTGTTGCTGAAGGAGAATTGTTAATCAGTGGTTTTAATTTGGAAAAAAATTAACACGTCTCTTTCCTTCACCCCAAATAGTTGACGAAGAACGGTACTGCTGACTCTGAACAGGCTGACAGGCTCACCGTGGACGACATCTCAGATGACGACATTGATGTTGGCGAGGTGGAGCTGGACAGCAACTTCTTTCCCCAGCCATATCCTGCTAAGAAAAGGCACGTGCTGCTGAAAGCAGCTGGAGTGAAGAAAATCGACAGGGAGGAAAAACGGGAGCTGAATGCGATCAGAGTGTCGCGTGAGGACTGCGGCTGTGACTGTAAGGGATTCTGTGAACCAGAGACTTGCAGTTGTAATCTGGCAGGAATTAAATGCCAAGTAAGTGAGCAGCTGATTAAATGCTTAATTTTATACAGAGACATCTGTACGCTTACCAGTGTGGCAAGTGACTTTTTGGTTTTCTACATTACAATTTGACTTTTAATCATGTTTTTTTAAATAAAACCTGCAAACCATTGGCTTTGTAACATCGATTCAGTCTCTCAGCCTGCCCTTCTGGTGTCTGCATATAAAAAGCAGCTGAAGTATGAACACCAACCCCAATTTAATTGGGTTGGTGGGGGGGCTGCATCACCATTATGCACCCATGGTAATTCCCACTGAGTTAAGTCCATCAATATTTCACCTTCAAGAAAGAGACCTGTATTGATTTTCCCTCTTCTTTCCCAGCAGGCAGACTGTTGAATCAGCAGACTTGGTAGCACACCCAAGTCTTGTAGCCATACAGCAGCAAGGCCTGAACACGCATTGCTGCTGCTATTTTAATTCTGTGGTAGTTATGAGGAATCATTGCTTGTAAAAAAGAGCACTGGTTTCATAGTAATCCTCCAAATCTATATTAAAAGAGAAAAACCTGTATGGCAGGGTAGAGAGCAGTTTGGCTTCCAACCATTAAAATGTAGGCTAAGTAATTAAGTAGCCTGAGGGGCTGAGGCCTACAATGCATTTTCTTGATTCCAGATTTGTCTATACGCATGGCCTGTCTTGTCAACAGCTAACATATTTTATTGAGCAGTACACTAATCCCTGTGTGTTCCAGATGCAAAATGTTTAATTATATAGAGATAGAAATGTAGAAGGTCAACAGCTCTAGTGTTTAGTAAGCACTATATGTTGGTTTAAAATAGCAGCTCTTTATTTTGATAGGCATTTTTTTTTAAAATAAAGCTTTTCATTATTAATAGCTCCTACAGTATTTTGGAACCCTTTTGATTTATTGCCACTGTGTGGCCAATGTAGGATGACCTATTGGTTTGGATAGAAGTAAACTAACAATTGAAACCCTGTAAAAGACTTGTCTCTGTGTAATGCCCCATCAAGATTCTGAATGGTCTCCAAACCTTTGTGCAATGATTTGAAGATTGACTGGTTATGGTACACTGAAAAGTCCCACAAACTGCAATGAGGAACAGAATTAAGATACAGGATCTAAGTGAATAGTTGAAGATGCTGGAGGGCCTGAATAGCTACTACTGTTCCTATGAGATGAATAACATGCAAGTGTTTGAAGATTATTCTCCAGTAAACAGGCTGTCCTATTTGTCTTCAAGTTGAATGTGCATGGGCTCTTGTAGCAGCTGCCAGTGGGTCAATCGAGGTCCTTAAGCGAGCAATTACTTCCCGCTTAAGGTTTCCCTGTACAGGATTGCTCTGAATGGGGGTGGGATCCCTCCTTAATGTGTCCCCTGAACCCTTTGGTGGCTCCTCTGCACCTCCTCCCCACCCCACACCCAGGTTGCCCTTTTTCCCCAATGGCCTCACAAACCCCAGCCCCTCACCCTCCTTTCTGAGGCCTGGCAGCTAGGTATCCAGCTAGACCCCAATGCAGCTTTCTGAGCTGTGACTTCCTGCTTATAAGAGGTGAAAATCCCTCCTCCAGCCTATTAAATGGCTGCGGAGCAGCTGGTGTTCCTCTGTGGGCTCACCTAACTTCCCCACCTCCTAACCTTTGAGCCAGGAGGATGGGGATTGTTATGCTTGGTGTCATTCCCAGCACAAAGGAAGATGGTTGAGGTTATTGGAGGTCAATCATCTCAGTTTCAGGTCATCACTGCAGGAGTTCCTCAGGGTAGTGTCCTAGACTCAACCATCTTCAGCTGCTTCGCCTTCCGTCCATCATAAGGTCAGAAGTGGGGATGTTTGCTGATGATTGCACAATGTTCAGCACCATCGCAACTCCTCAAATACTGAAGCAGTCCATGTCCAAATGCAGCAAGACCTGGACAACATCCAGGTTTGGGCTGACGAGTGGCAAGTAACATTCGCGCCACACAAGTGTCAGGCAATGACCATCTCCAACAAGAGAGAATCCAACCATCGTCCCTTGATGTTCGATGGCATTACCATCACTGAATCCCCCACTATCAACATCCCGGGGGTTACCATTGACCAGAAACTGAACTAGACTGGCCGTATAGATACTGTGCCTACAAGAGCAGGTCAGAGGCTAGGAGTTGTGCGATGAGTAACTCACCTCCTGACTCCCCAATGCCTGTCCACCATCTACCAAGACACAAGTCAGGAGTGTGATGGAATACTCCCCACTTGCCTGGATGAGTGCAGCTCCCACAGCACTCAAGAAGCTTGATACCATCCAGGACAAAGCAGCCCGCTTGATTAGCATCACATCCACAAACATTCACTCCCTCTGCCACCGATGCACAGTAGCAGCAGTGTGTACCGTCTACAAGATGGCACTGCAGGAATTCACCAAGGCTCCTTCGACAGCACCTTCCAAACACATGACCACTATCATCTAGAAGGACAAGGGCAGCAGATAGATAGGAACACCACCACCTAGACATTCCCTCTCCAAGTCACCCCCCATCTTGACTTGGAAATATATCGCCACGTTTCATTTGCTGTCGCTGTGTCAAAATCCTAACAGCACTGTGGATGTACCTACACCACGTGGACTGCAGCGGTTTAAGAAGGAAGCTCACCACCACCTTCTCAAGGGCAACTAGGGATGGGCAATAAATGCTGGCCCAGCCAGCAAAGCCTACACCCCCTAAATAAATTAAAAAAAGAATCTGACACCTTGTATAATTCAGCCTACTGTTGGGGGAGGGGGTGGAAATGGCAAGAGAGAGAAATCTATCTCAGTAGGGTATCCATTAAAAACTTAATTTGGCATCTTTACTGAGACATGGGGAAATGAGACTGGAAGAAAGCCTATTTCTATATAATTAGATCACTGTAGTGATGGAGTTGGTGATTTAGGCTAGACAAGAGTATAAAAGGATAAAAAGCCAAGCGAGATGGATGGAGTTAAGATACTTAACCATAATTTAATTGATTTTCAGAACAAGCTCAAGGGCTGAATGGTCTACTCCTGTTCTATACTGTTAAATGTTCCTTAGTGCTTATCTTGTACATTTTTATATTGTACAGATGGATCGCATGTCTTTTCCCTGTGGTTGTACAAAGGACGGTTGTGGTAACACAAAGGGGAGGATAGAGTTCAACTCTGCCAGAGTGCAGACACACTTCATCCACACCATTATGAAGTTGGACTTGGAGAAAAGACAATCAAACGGTGAAAATAAAAATGGAGAGTCAGACATGTCACACCTGGAAAATTCCCAGCACTACGGTTACTCAGCAGACAAGGCTGCATTTCAGGACAGAAGTGCCTCCTTAACACCAGCCTTTCACTTCAGTGAGGAGTCAGATGATAGCGAGGATAACAGCTGTAGCAGTGACATGACTGACTCCAGTTCGTCAAATTACAGTGAGGAGGTAGATGAGGGAAGTAATGACCATTTCCTGGATAACGCACAGCAGTCTCATCAAACAGCAGACATTGACGATGATGGACTGGCCCGAATACTCCATTTTAATGATTCAGATAACGAGTGTGGTAACGATGCCGAGAATCAGGATGGCTTTCCTTACTTTAACCCATCAGATTTTTTTTGTGAGACTGGTGACCAGCACTATAGCATGGAAAGCTTCAAGTTCAACACTGAGTACTACACTAATCACTTGCCCAGCTTGGATGAGAATGCCAATCAGGAGGGCAGTTTCCCCCTGGGTGATGTAGCTCCAACACAGGGTAATGGCCATGTCTATGCCCCAGCTCACTGCTCAGAGCAGGCCACGAAAAGCTACACTGACCTCAGCCTGTCGACTGACTCCTTCGAATTTTTCCAGTCGTTCTCAGAGTTCAACTATGGATCTTTTCACAACCCACAAAAGGACTACGAAAACACGGACAATTGTCCAACGCTGCAGTTTCAGTTCCCTGGGTTTCCGAGTTTCTCCCAGACTGCCGACTCAGGCAGCTGTTTCCTGGAGTCTCTGATTGGTCTGGCTGAGCCAATCACAACAGACTCATTCCCAGAGCCCCCTACACCTTTCCCAGACAGTCAGCATCTTGAAGAAGCCATCAAAACATCCATTATGGAAACTGTGAAGGTTTGACTTCAGATTATTGAAGTGACTGGTTCCAAATTTCTTTTTCTTTTCAAAGATTATTGATATATATCTTTTATGAAATGACAGATGTATTGGGGGAGTGGTTTCAGAATTAATTGAAATTATGAGTCAAGGAATCATTCTGCAGTAATTAGCCTTCAATTGTATTAACCATGGATCCACTGAGGCTATAAATGGCAAAATGATTCTTCAGCTTGGAGAAGTGGGAGCGATACTCCTGACTATCAATTGGTAATGATTTGTATGAGAGAGCTATATATTGTTTAAACCAGAAAGATAATTGGACCCTGAATTTATTGTAATAGTGACGCATCCATGCCGAATATCGGTGGTACTTTAGTGAAGAGTGGGACAGAAATGATGATTTACTGATGACACTTAAAGTGGAAATGGAAGAAGTCTCAACATGTTTGGCTTCTTATCAATGGACATCTGGCAGCTAAAATTATTTGGACAATAACTTAACATCTTTGTGACCAATCCTATTCAAAGAATCACCTTTGTTTTCTTCAGCCCCAATCACCTATCTTGTACTATGTGATGCATTTTGTGTTTGTTTTTCCTCCACCCCTGTCTGAATCTTGAAAGCAACTACTCACGCTAGGCTACAGTTCAGTGTTGGTGCTGGACCTTCTTAACCTCATTTCAATGCCTGTGTTACATGAGCCTACACAACGAATGCCGGCAAGCTGTTTAAGCAGCCACGCCTAACGCTATGCTCTTATGCCACTGTGTCCACACGCCCTTAGTGAAGATCACGATAGGGAATGGGTACTCTGATCCACACAGATTGAAGCTCATGGGAGCACCCCAGTTTTTACTTTCAGCCTGACTCAGATCAACTAACTCAACCCAAATCAGCCATTGAACCTGGAACGCTCCTGGCATTTATGCTTCAGTATTGCCACGAAGACTACATTGTGCACTAAGCCATTTTGGTAGCCCCCATATTAGTACATTATGACATGTTAGAAATGAGCCTTGTTCACATCTGCTTTGGATCAAGTAATTATTGATAATTGGGAAAGAATTATTTTTCAAGCTGTGAAAGTTGCCCCTTTTATCTCAAAGTGAGAGTGATAATTGAGATTGTCTAGTGGAAGTGTGCATTGAGGTTGTCTCGAAAACACAATGTGATTTTATATTGCACCTTTAATGTGGTAAAACATCCCAAGACATTTCAAAGGAGGGTTATCAGACAAAACTTGACAGCCACATAAGGCTATGTACAGCAGGTGATCTATATCTTAGTGAAAGAAGTAAGCTTAAAGGACATCTTAAAAGCATGAGCGAGAGGTGTGTAGGTTTAAGGAGAGAATTCTGGAGTTTAGAACCTAAATGGCTGACAATGGCAAGGTAAAAGAAATTACCTCACCATGAAGAACCAGAACTGGAGGAGTGCAGAGTTCTCAGAAGGTTGTAGGGCTAGAGGAGTTTTTATAGATAGGGAAACATAAGGCAAATATGAACACAATGAGAATTTTAATCATCCAGGTTTTTGCACACCCTATGTGGCAGAGCAGGTTGTCTATACAATTTGGTCTGGATTCTGAAACTAAAGATTGTAATTTGATACTAAGCTTCAATTTTGGGATATCTACCAAGAGTAGATGTGCAGCATCTAATGCAATGGTATGTATCACTTGTGCTAGTGACAAGAGCATTGATGCTGTGCCAACCTTTAAATTTATTGTATTAGTTAACTTCCCCAATAAGAACATCTTTGATCTCTTCTTCTTAATATTGTCCGTTGGATGCTAACCCAGTGTCTCATTCACTGGATGACTAGAACTTGGGTATGTAATAAATGTACACATCACTGGTAAAAAGAACAATTATGGGATTCAATCCATGTAATCATTGTATGATTAAATGGGATTGAATCTCTGCATCCTTTGACAACAAGGGGCTGCAGTCCAATTAATATTTATTTACTGCAGACAGATTGTACAACTGGAATTTTAAACAAAAACTGGAAATGCACAAACAGATCCATCAGTGTATGAGTTTTAAACGGAACTGTTTGAGTTCCAGCAAAGTTTCTTCACTCAACATTGGCCTGACTTTTCAGTCTTGCACTGATTGACCTATTCTGCATTTCCAGCATTTTTCCTACTTTTTTTATATATATATATATATATATCCCTACAAGATAAAGATTCTTTGAATGGCTAATGCACAAATTGACTGACTTACTATGCAAAGTCTTAACTACAGCCGAGCCTAGCAAATTACAATTTGTAGGTGCAAAGTACATTGATAAAGCCAACTTGAGACAAGGTCTTAAATAACAGGAAGTTAATAAGTAACTTTGTAATACTGTACCTTAAGTATTACATGTGCAGTTTTTATTTATTTTGTACTGTATTTATTTATTTTTGTACATGCAGTACTGCAAGAAGCACTGTGGTTTAATAATGAAACAATGGAAGTGCAATACAGCCTTTCAGTAGCACTGGTCTTTCTGATCATTACACTGTTATGATAACTGTGTTTGCTCGAGCAGTATTGTCACTAGTCGTCTTGGTACCAATATGCTACAGAAAATCAAAATTTCAAAAAAACCAGCTGCATATTGCAGTTTTGACCATGCACTTTTTAATCCCACACCTTTTTTTAATTTGTCACCTTAGAGATGCTCCTATTTTCACCAGCATGAGACCTGTAATCACCTGTACTTTATCCTCATATGTTATCCACAGCCTAAAAAATGCAATTTCCACACAAGCAAAGTTCAGAGGGACAAAAGCTCTGAATATGTTGCCTGGGTGTTTTTCAACGCAAACTTTGCCTATCAAAGGATCACTAAAAATTCTAGTGACAGCACTGCTTCAGTCAAGTGAAACACTTTATCACAGATTCTTGGCTTTTCTCCAAGAACTCTGCAAAATGTTTTAAGATTTGAAAAGTACCTTTTAGTAAGAAACCATTTTTAAAAAATAATTAAATACGTGAATTACATTCAGACTTTGTGCTGTAGGCTGTATTTTTGGCATGAAGGTCGTAGCTCTGTAAAGGTGTTAGGGATTTGAAACATTTAATTATTTAAAATTCCACAAAGTAGCTAATTTTTTTTAAGCTTTACAGTTTATAATTTATTGAAATTCTATGAGGAAGTAGCATGCATGGTTCAGCCCAGTGTCTAATATGCAGAGGAACTATAAACATTTTGTAGCAGAGGGGACACGGTAGAATAATAGCAATAAGACCTGAAAGATGGGAGAATGAAAATTAAAAAGGAAAGAATAATAAAATTAAAACTATTATACCAATCTATTTTCCAAAGAGCGCTTGGTTTTTTTTGTAAACGTTTAGTGATCCATTTTTTTCTAACGTATAAACTTTTAGTCTGTTAAATACTTAGAAGTCTCGTCAATTTGAAAAGAAACTGCTACTGTCTACAGACTCTCTCCCCTCATGTTTTTGAAAGTGAAAAGAAAGGATACTGTCGGGTAAAGATGACAATTCGTTCAATCCCAGTTTGTACGAAATTTCCCACTATTTCAATGGGTTAACATGTTAAAAATAGTACAGTAAGGAGCTCGGTACGATGGGTTAATTGTTTCTACTTGACATTTCAGTTCAGTTGGAGGAGGGCTTTTTTGATGCAGGAGGTGAGTCTGTCGTCAAGTTAATATATTTTTTCTTCAACCCCCTGAAGTTTCTCTGCATAAACAATCTGGACCAAGCAATATGCAGTTGTACTGCCTTTAAAAATCATTAATTTATTTTTTTTGTTCCCTTTCAGTTGTTTGTGGCAAAAATTGAATTCCGTTCCTTCTCAAAGGCACTAGAAAATTGTAAATAAGTTAAATCTCACTCCATTGTATGATTCATTTTTTTGCCTGACTGTACATAAAAAATGAAAATTGGTATTTATTACAAAACTTAATGTTATGTATTGAATTGATTTGTCTGTACATCTCCCATTTGCCTTCAATATGTAAATAATATATATTAGACTTCAATAATTTTGCAGAATGGTACGATGATTTTTTAAAAAAACACATTTAGCTTAATCTGTAAAATATGTTGGTGGATTACATGCTATTCATTTCATCCAAGCCGTATGAAACCATTTTCATCATACTTTTAAATAATAAAATTATATATGCAAGAAATGCAAGTCTTTGCGATTCTTCCTTCAGTTTTCTTTTGTCTTTCCTCAAAATGCTGCTATGTGCCAGAGTGCATTTCCATACTTGCAAGCCATGTCCTGGTACCTCACCAAGTGGTTGTTTAGCAGCAGCATCAGTCCTCATGTGAATTCTTGGGGAATTTCATGGCCTACCAGACTGTGGGGAGAGGGAGTGAGGGAAGTTGTATCCTAATCTGATCCTTTCATTGTCGGTCTCCACAAACACCAGAATGTGTGCGCACTTTCCTGCAGAAGTTATTAGGTAACAGCAAGCAGCAGGAACCATGCTACTTTTCTTTTTACACTTGCTAGGCCACATTGTCCAGAATACTAGGAGAGTTTTGTACACTTATTTAAAAAATGCTTTAGGATCGGTTCTGACCATCTGAGGGGAAAGAGCAATTCTTTGGCTTATGGTTTACCACTTCTTCCTCTGAGCCAGAAGGTGCAGGGTTCAAACCAGCCCTGGAGATTGGAGGTCAGGACTTAATCTCTGAATTCCAGGTTCACATGCAGAAGAATATTTGCATTTGGTGGATGTGAGCGCCTACTCACGGGAGCTATGAGATACTCCAGTTGTATAGGACTAACCATCCTATTGACTGCTTTAAGGATGGTTACAGCCATTGTAGGAGGGTTCACATTGCAGGCTGTTAATCCTCTAATGGAAATGTGTGAAGATACGAAAATTTGGAGGTATGTGGGAGATACAAAGGAACAAGAAAGAAAATCAAACTTTCTGAAAGTTGATGAGAAAGATGAGGAATTGCTGATAAAAAGAGACTTAAGCTTTTTGATAGTAAAGAATACTAATATAAGGGGAAAACAACGATTTATACTGTATGTGAAGAGAGTGCCGATTGGTTGGCATTGCCCTGGAGAATTCACCACTGATAGGGACTAACAACTGCTTGAAATTTAAACCAGGCAGCTGGACCCTGTCAAGGCATTGCTCTGAAGAATGAGTCAGCGAAAGGCTGTCACTTATTTTGTTAGCGCAATGTATGTACATGTTCTTTCTGTCTGCAATGAACAGGGCCCTGTGTATTATATGTAGTACATGTAAATGCATCACATTGTGAGCTTGACTATCTTAAATTGGTTGTCAGTGTACTCCTTAGCACGTTGGACAACATTTGCTAAATCATCCTCAATCGTGGAATCACATCTAATGTTGGACACTTTTGAGTTTTGCAAGCTTGGGCTGGTTGGGTATGGCCTGTACTCTGCCTGTTGTGAACAATGGCTGGGATATGCTGTATGATATGATGTGGAAGTTCACTGGGGTAGGGGGGGGGGGGAAAAAATCAATGTTGTGGAAGGTAAACAGTAAGAAATTCTTCCATTAGTATAGAAATAACTTGCATTCATGTATTGTCATTCACACTCAGGATGTCCCAAAGTGCTTGACAGGCAATGAAGTCATTGAAGTACAGAACTTGAATATTGCTGAAAAAAAAAGACATTTCTCGTCGAAGCTTTTTGTCTTGCACTCATCAGGACAATTTGCAAGGTTTGTTTCCCCTGACATTGGTGTTTTCTTGCGAATAGTCATGATTTGTACAAGACAAAAACCTACGACCAAAACATCTTTCTTTCAGCCATACTTGAAGTATAGTCACTGTTATAGGAAACATGGCAGCCAATTTGTTCACTAAGCTTCCACGAACAGCATAATGAACAAACTGTTTTGATTGACAGATAAATATTGACCTTTTGATCTCAAATGAGAGCACAGTCGGTATCTTGATTTAACCTCTCATCTGAAAGATAGCATTTGGGACTGAAGCACTCCCTTTACTTAAGACTGGTTCTTCTCTAATTAAGATTTTTTTTGTGACTGATTATAGGAGATTCAGTTGATATCCTGAAGGAGCAACAAGAACTGACAAATCATTAAATTTCAGGAGACCAGTGATCAGGAAGTTGATTAATACTGTGCATGTTCTATTGCATTGGGGGGGGGGGGAAAGAAAAAAGTACGTATTTTTGAGAAAGTTGGTTAAAACCATGGCAACTACAAGGACATTGGCCATAACAGCTAGATTATGGAATTGATTTTTGAGAACAAATTGAAGGTTACTACAACAATATAAACCATGAAAAAGTGCAAGGAGCAGCAGCAACTGCAGTATGTGGCCTTTTTCTACTTCACAAAAGCCTTTGACTCTTGACCACAGAGGCTTTGGAGTGACCTCCACTAATGCCATTAGATATATTTGTCCCAATCCTCCACCTACCCCATGATGACATGTAAGTCAGGATCCTCACCAACAGAACCGCCACAAACCCTATTTCAGTGAAAAGAGGGCTTAACCAAGGCTGTGTCATTACATCAACTCTTCCATTTTCCTCGCACACCTCTAACAATTTACCTACAGGCATGGAGGTAATCTACAGAATAGACGTGAAACTGTTCAACCTATGCCACCTTCAGTCCAAAACCACTCCAACCTCAGTCAAAAGAGCTTCAGTATGCAGATGACACTTGTATGTGCACTCACTCAAAAACTGAGCTCCAGGTCATTATTGACTTATTCTCCAAAGCATATGAGAAAATGGGCCTTTCACTAAACACCAAAAAAACTGGTAGCCTTCCTGTCAGCTTCCCCAGCAAAACATCCCTCAAAGAAGATCAATGGCGAGATCCTACAAAACGTGGACCATTTTCTGTATCTTGGGAGCCTCCTTTAAATGAAACTTTCTGCTGCTAACCCATAACGTACCCTACCATTTAATTTAATTTCACAACTATGATGGGATTTAAACTCAACCTCAGGGTTGCTAGCCTAGCATCATAACAAACAGCTATTATACCCTGAAATAAAAGCAAAATACAAAAACATTTTATTTCATATTTTCCACCCTGTTTGAATAAATGAGAAACTGTTGGAGACTCACAGAAAAGCAGTTAGGGGGAAAAAATGCAACAATTTCAAGTTTTAACCTCTGTACCTTTTATGCAGCCTCTATTAAACTCAGACATTACAGGTATATGTTTAAATTCAAATTAGTTACAGCAAGTGTTAACCAAGAAAAAAAAATAGCATTTAACTGGACTTGTAACACGAAATAAAATGAATTACCTGGGAACAGATAAGGATTGTTCTGGGATTTTAAAATACCATGAGTGAGACAGAGTATTAGCAAGAGTCAGTTGTTAATTGCTAAGAGAGAGGCAGAAGGAATAATATTCAATCAGAGTGTTAAATACCAGGACAGAGCGAGGAAATAAAGCAGGAGACAATAAAAGAATAAATTACTGAGAGTGGGAGGGAATAAAGCAGGAGACAACAAGAGGATAAGTTACTACAAGATCAGAGGGAATTTCATCTGCCATTCTTCTACGTTTTATCGAAATCTTTCATAATTTCTCAGCTGCCTCTTCATGTTTCACATTGTCTGTAAATTTGACCACTTGGCAATGAGTTTAAAGCAAAGTAACTTCTGTGCTTTAAAAACTATAATGGTGCAAATACCAAGTTCTGGTACCTCATTCGCTTCTTCACCCTTCAACACAATTCCTTGAATGAGTATATGTTGTCTTCTGCTCTTCATCCAGTTTCTAATATAGTTCCTTGGATTTACTCTGAAATCCTACAGCTTTGAGTTTAGCGTAGCCTCTGGTGTGCAACGTTGTCAATTGTCTTGCATTGGGCAACTACCGTCCACTTTGGTTTTCACTTCCTCAAAGAAGTCTCAGGCTTTGGTCAAGTCAAGATCTGAATCCATGACAACTGCCATTTATTACACAGCTAGTGGTGAGATAACCCTCCTAAAATTGATTCAATTATTATCCATAAAAGGTTTAGGAATCTTCAGAGTGGTTATGGTGCCAAGCTAGAACCCCAAAGGTTATTGGTTCAAATCACACCTCAGCAAGTTTAAAAACTGGATTCAATAAAAATAGCAATGCACGGCTTGTACAAGCATGACCATGACAGAGCCAGATTGATGCAAAAACCCAAATGGTTCAGTAAAATCAATAGAGGAGGGAGCCTGCCACACCTACCCAGTCTGACTGCAACGCCACACTACATTGCTGATCCTGCCCTCTCAGACAGCCCAACCAACCACATGGTTGTAAAGAAGATTGAGGAGAGACAATATACATGCTAAATGGTATATTTTTAAAAGGGAGTGCAAAAAGAAATAAACTGTGTATCCTTATACACAAAACTGAAGGTGGTAGGACAAAGCAGTTAAAAAAGTAGATAAGAAGCAAATGTGAGGTGATAAAAAAAACTTTTTCACACAGTGAGTAGCTAGGGTTTGGAATGCACTGCCTGGAAGTGTGGTGGAGGTAGGTTCAGTTGAGGCATTCAAGAGGGTATTGGATGATTATTTAAATAGAAACAACGTGCAGGGTTACGGGGAAAAGGCAGGAGATTGGCACGAAGTTAAAATGCTCAGAGAGCCGGTGCAGACAAGATGGGCCAAATGGCCTCCTTCTGCACTGTAACAATTCTGAGATTCTGTTTTTTATAAATAGAAGCTTAAGAGTAGAAAAATCAGAAAATGATGCTGAACCTGCATAAAACACTAGTTCAGCCCCTCCTGGAGTATTGTGTCCAATTCTACACATCACACTTTAGGAAAGACATGAAGGCTTTGGAGACAGTAGAAAAGAGATTTATTAGAATGGTTCTATGGATGAGGGATTACAGTCACATGTCACAGTCACAGGAGAAGCTGAGCTTTTGGTCAGGATTTTCCATTTTGGGTCAGGACACCAGCGTCGAGGACAAATGCAGGTCTCAACCCTGCACTGTGTCGGGAGCAGTAACCCGACATTGATTTTGGCTGGATTGGCCAATTAACAGCCAGAGGGTATGTTCGCCATCCAACTAAGGACAGCAGGCAGGCTGCCGAGGCTGGAGGGCCAATAGGTGGCCCTCAATAAATGACTCATCAGCAGCTCCACCATCTGAGGCCAGGGCTGCTGATGCCTGCAATAGAGACACCCTCTGAAGTCCAGGTGAAAAAATTTAATTTAAAAAAGGCCACAGCTGCCTGATCACGATCATGGAGGGACATCCCCTTCACTGGACTGCCAGAGGTCATGGCTGTGGCCCGTCAGCTTTGAAGGGTTGAGGGGGGTGGGGGTTCCCTAGTAGGATGATCTCTCTCTCGCTCGCTCTCGCTCGCTCTCCCACCAGGAGGCTGTCTTGCTTAACTGGTCGTGTTTTGGCAGCTGTGTGGGGCTTACCTGCTGACTGGAAAACTCCAGTTGGAGCAGGGGAGCAGCCTTAATTGGTCCTTTAATTACCTCAATTTTCTACCTGCCACTTGTGGACAGATAGCCATTCACCCAAGCTGGCTTTCCCAAAAAATGTCTCAGGGTGGGATAACTCTGGCACAGTGGCAAGCTGGCTGGCGGGATGAAATTACATGCCCATCCACCACAGTTTATGCCCCATTAGCCTCCAAAAATCCTGCCCTTATCAAAATCACAAATGGCACCCTATGCGACTACAATAAAGATAAACTGCCTATCCTGGTCCTTCTCAACCGGTCTGCAGCCTTTTGGCAACACCATCCTCCTCTAACACCTCTCTACAGGTGTCCAGCTGAGTAGGACTGCACTAAACTGGCTCAATTCTTATCTACCCAGTCATAGCCAGGAATGGCTTCTGTTCCTGTTTCACAACATAGCCTCTGGTGTCCTCCGAGGATCCATCTTTTGCCAACTCCTATTTTTCTTCGGCGACATCATCCGAAAATGCATTAGTTTCCATATGTACGCTGACAGTACCCCTTCACCTCTCTTCTGTCTCTAAATCATGGACTCAGACATTTACAGCACAGAAGGAGGCCATTCAGCCCTTCATGCCTGTGTCAGTCAACAAAGATCTGACTACACTAATCCCATTTTCCAGCGCTTGGCCCATAGCCCTGGAGGCTATGGCAACACAAGTGAATCTTTAAATACTTCTCAAATGTTATGGGAGTTTCTGACTCAACCACCCTTTCAGGCAGTTCCAGACTCCCTCCACCTTCAGTGAAAAATTTCTCTTCAACTCCCCTCTTAACCTTCTACCTCTTACCATAAATCTATGCCCCCTGGTTATTGACCCCTCTACTAATGGAAAAAGTGCCTTCCTATCCACCCTATCTATGTCCCTCATAATCTTATACACCTCTATCAGGTTCCCCTCTCAACCTTTGCTGCTCCAAGGAAAACAACCCCAGCCTATCCAATCTTTCCTCATAGCTCAGGCCCTCCAGCTCAGGCAGCATCCTGGTACATCTCTGCACCTTCTCCAGTGCAATCATATCCCTAAGTTGTCTGACTGCTTGCCTGACATTCATTAGTGAAAGAACAGAAATTTCCTCCTTCTAAATGTTAGGAATGAAGCACTCTTCTGTCTTCACAAATTTTGATCCCTAGACACGGACTTCATTCCTCTGTGTCTGATGCTTAACCAACCAGTTTGCAACATTGGGATTGTTTTTGATCCCGAGGTGAGCTTCCAACACAAATCTGTGTTATTAATGAACTGCCTATTTTAACCTCCATAACATCACCATACTCTGCCCCTACCTCAGCTCACATGCTGCTGAAACTCTCATCTATGCCTTTGTTGCTTCTAGGCTCGACTATTGCAACACAGCCCTGACCAGCCTCCCACTGTAAACACAAAGTAATTCAAAATTCTGCTGCATGTATCCTAATTTGCAGCAAATGCTTTTCATGAGAACATAGGAATATAGGCCAGATAGTCCCCCGAGCCTATTCCGCTATTCAGTGAGTCAATAGCTGATTTGCAACCTAACTTCATAAACCTGTCTTTGCTCCATATCCCTCATACCTTTGGCTAACAAAAATCTACCAATCTCAATTTTAAAATGATCAACTAATCTAACATCAATTGCCATTCGCAGAAGACAATTCCAAACTTCTACTGCATCCTGTACAAAGAAGTGTTTCCTAATTTCACTCCTGAAAGGCCTGGATCTAATTTTTAGACAACCCCTCTCTCCCACCTCCAGTCCTAGACTCCCCATCTAGGAAAAATAGTTTATCTCAATTTACCCTATCTTTTCACCTTATAATGAATTCAGTTGAAGCAGTCCATGTCAAAATGCAGCAAGACCTGGACGATATCCACTCACCTGGATAAATGCATCTCCAATAATGCTCAAGAAGTTTGAACTCAACACTAAAGCAGTCGGCTTGATTGGCACCCCACCCATATGCATTCACTCCCTCCACCATCGATGTACAATGGCAGCAGTGTGTAACATCTACAAGATACACTGCAGGAACTCACCAAGACTCCTCATACAGCACATTCCAAATGACTGCTATCATCTAAAAGGACAAGGGCAACAGATACATGGGAACATGACCACCTGGAAGTTTGCCTCCAAGCCACACACGTTGGTCTTGCCTCTATAATCGAAACATAATATCCTGACTTTTATGTTCAATTCCTCTCATAATAAAGCATAGCATTCCATTAACCTTCTTGATTATGTGCTGTACCTGCACATTAACCTTTTGTGACTCATGCACTAGAGCAGCTTGATCCTTCTGCACCTCAGAATTTTGTATTCATTCCCTGTTTAAGTAATACTCTGCTCTTTTATTCTTCCTGCCAAAGTGAACAACTTCACATTCTCCCACATTATACTCCATCTGCCAGATTTTTGCCTACTCACTCAACCTATCTACATCCATCTGCAAACTCCTTACGTCTTCTCCCAACACACTTTCCTACCTATCTTTGTGTCATCTGCAAATTTAGCTACCATGCCTTTGCTCCCCTCATCTAAGCTATTGATGTAAATTGTAAAAAGTTGAGGCTACAGCACAGATCCCTACAGGACTCCATTCATTACCACTAAGAAAAAAACCCATTTATGCATGCTGTCTGTTTTCTGCCAACCAGCCAATCCTCTATCCATACTAATATGTTACCCTCTACACCTTGAGCTTTTATTTTCCACAATAATCTTTGATGAGGCACCTTATCAAATGCCTTCTGGAAATCCAAATACAGTACATCTACAGGCTCCCCTTTATCCACAGCACATGTTGATCCTTAATAGAATTGATGACAGAAGCAAAATATTTGTTCATTTCATTCACCATTCTTTATTATCTACTATTAATTGGTTAAAAATGATTTCTCTTTCAAAAAACCATGCTGACTCTTCGATTATCCTGAGTTTTTCTAGGTGCCCAGCTATAACCTCTTCAATCAATTCTAGCACCTTCCCCACAATAGATAAGTAGATAAGCTAACTGCCCAATAGTTTCCTGCTTTCTGCCTCCCTTCTTGAATATATTTTCTACTTTCCAGTCTGATTGAACCTTTCCAGAATTTAGGGAATTTTGGAAAATTAACACCAACACATCTACTACCTAATTAGCCACCTCTTTTAGGACTCTAGGATGAAGTCCATCTGGACCTGGAGACTTGTCAGTCCACAGCTCCATCAGTTTGCTCAGTACTGCTTTGCAAGTGATCGTAATTTCACCAAGTTCCTCTCTCCCATCCACCCCCTGATTTCCAGCTATTACTGGAATGTTTTTTCTATCCTCTATACTGATGACAGAAGCAAAATATTTGTTCATTTCATTCACCATTTCTTTATTATCTACTATTAACTCCCCATTCTCACTCCCTAGAGGACCAACACTCACTTTAATTACTCTTTTCCTTTTAAATGCCTGTGGAACCTCTTGCTATCCATTTTTACATTTCCAGCTTGCTTCCTCTCACTCTAATTTTTTTCTCCTGATTAATCTTTTAGTCATTTTCTGTTCTTTATATTCTGACCAATCATCAGACCTGCCACACATCTTTGCACAGTTTAATGCTTTTTCTTTAAATTTGATGCTACCCTAACTTCTCTAGTTAACCACAGGTGGTGGGTCCTCCCTTTAGAATTTTTCTTTATAGTAGGAGTATACTTATTCTGAGTATTCCGAAATATCCCCTTAATGTCTGCCATTGCTCCTCTATTGATCTATCACCTACCCTAGTATCCCAGTTCACTTCAGCTGGATCAGCTTTCATGCCCACACAATTGCCCTTTTTTAAGTTTAAAATACTAGTCTTAGGCCCACCTTCTCCCTTTCAAACTGGATGTAAAATTCAATCATATTGTGGTTACTGCTACCTATGGGTACCTTTATTCTGAGGTGACCAATTAACCCTGTCACATTACACAATACCAAGTCTAATATAATCTGCTCTCTGATTGGTTCCAGAACATGCTGCTCTAGGAAATGATCTTGAAAGCATTCTATGAACTTCTCAACCAGGCTACTACTGCCAATCTGATTTTTTCAGATTATATGTAGATTAAAGTCACCCAAGATTGTTACTGTCCCTTTATCACAAGCACACAATATTTCTTCTTGTATACTTTGTACTACATTGTGGTTACTGTTAGGTGGCCTGTAGACCACTCCCACTAGTGACTCCTATCCCCTACTATTCCTCATCTCCACCCAAACCACTTCCATATCCTGATTTCCAGAACCAAGGTCATCTCTACTTATTACATAAATGCCATCCTTGATTAACAGTGCTACCTCTCCATCTTTACCTAGCTTCCTATTCTTCTTGAATGTTATATGCTCAATATTCAGGACACAATCCTTGTCATCCTTCAGCTACATCTCCATAATGACTAAGAAATCATATTTATTTACTTCAATGTGCATTATCAGTTCATTTACTTTGTTATGAATGCTATGCACATTCATATACAGAGCCTTTAGTTTTGCCTTTTTGTTATCTTTGTAACACCTAGTCTTGATTGTTGGTGTATTCTTTGATATGCCACATCTTTCCACATTTGATCCCTTGCCCCCACTATTTAATTTTAAACCCTCTCTATTTCCCTAGTTATGCAGTTCACAAGAACACTGGTCCCAGCACAGTTCAGGTGCAGACCGTCCCAACGGTACAGTCCCCACCTTCCCCAGTACTGGTGTCAGTGCCACACAGACTAGAACCCACTTCTCCCCACACCAGTCTTTGGGCCACGTATTTCTCTCTAGTTTGATGTACCTTATGCCAATTTTCACATGGCTCAGGTAATAATCCAGAGATTATAACATTTGAGGTTCTGCTTTTTAATTTAGTGCCTAGCTCCTCATTCTCTCTATGCAGAACCTCATTCCTAGTTCTACCTGCGTCGCTGGTACCTATAGGGACCACGACAACTAAATCCTCCCCTTCCCATTGCAAGCTCCTCTCCAGCCCTGAGCAGATGTCGCAAACCCTGGCAAGGGGCAGGCAACACAGTCGTCTGGGCTCTCACTCTTTGCTGCAGAGAACAGTGTCAATCCCCCTCACTATACTGTCCCCTACATTCCTTTTTGCTCCCCGCCTTGAACAGCTTCCTGTACCACAGTGCCATGGCCAGATTGTTCACTCACCTTGCAGCCCCCACACTCATCCAACCAAGCTGAGAGAACCTCAAACCTATTGGACAATAGCACAGGCTCACACTCCTGGGTCCCCTTACCTGTCTCACTTGTAGTCACACCCTCTTGTCCCTGACCACTGACCAAATCAAAAGACCCTAAGTGGTGTGACTGCCCTGGTACAAAGCATCAGGTAACTTTCCCCCTCCCTGGTGTGTCGCTGAGTCTGCAGCTCAGCCTCCAGCTCAATGGCTTTGAGCCAAAGTTCCCTCAAGTCACAAACTGCAGACATGTTTGCCCTGAATCACAATGTTATCCAGGAGCTCCCACATGCTCCAGTCTTGACACATCACCTGTCCTTAATGTGTTTTACTTAATTATATTATTCACTTATTTATGTTTTTAAAAAATATTTGATTAACTTTACCACCAATTTTTATACTACTTTAAACCTCAGGACTGGAATAGACCTTAGCCACTTGACAGAAACTCACTAACCACCTTTCCCTTTAGTAGAATAAGAACCAATTCCTACCAAGCGAGAAAGGTAGAAAAAGCAAAAGAAATGAACATCTTCTTCCCCACTGCCCCCCAATCACCAAACTCCCAGCTTTGCACTCAATTTCCTCAGCTGCACTTGTTTACCTTGGCTGTACTAAAGAACCCTGAACTTATAGCCAACTGAGCTGGGGCTAGAGAAACCAGATTCAGCCAGTTAGCTAATTAACTACTCAGCTCTCACAGCAGAGTATATTTATCCTGCTTCAGCTGCAAGAAAGAAAGAAATTTAGTCTATTTACACAGTATTCTCCAGTTACTGCTAATTACAGACTAGATTAGATTTCAAGAACAAAATTAACACTTTAAACTCCCCCACTCACCAAAATTTCAGGTTTGCACTCAATTTCCTCAGCTGCATTTGTTTGCATTCTGGCAGACCATATAAATAACATCCATAGACATTTCCCTATCCACTACTTAAAGATTCAATCAGATTTGTCAGACATGACCCAATCTTTATAAATATATGCTGTTCACCCACCACCTGTGTGCTCGCTGACCTACATTGTCTCAGAGTTAAACAATGTCATCAGAAAATAGGGAATATCGGACTTAGGAGCAGGAATAGGCCATTCGGCCCTTCGAACCTGCTCTGTCACTTGATAAGATCATGACTGATCTGACTGTAGTCTCAACTCCACTTTCCTGTCTGCCCACTCCCCCCTGACGCTTGACTCCCTTGTCTATCAAAAATCTATCTAATTCAGCCTTGAATAAATTCAATGGCACAGCCTCCACTGCTTTCTGGGGAAGAGAATTCCACAGACTAATGTCCTTCTGAGAAAAAAATAATTCTCCTCTTATTTTTAAATTGTTATAGTTCTAGTCTCCCCCACAAGAGGAAATACACACCCAGTATTCACCCTATCAAGCCCTCTTGTGTGTTTCAATAAGATCACCTCTCATTCTTTGAAATTCCAATGGGTATAGGCCTAACCTGTTTAACCTTTCTTCATAAAATAAGCCTTTCATCCCAGAAATCAATCAAGTGAACCTTCTCTGAACTGCTTCTAAAACAATTATATCCTTTTTCAAATAAGGAGGCCAAAACTGTACACAGTACCCCAGACATGATCTCACCAAGGCCCTCTACAGCTGCCGTAAAACTTCCCCACTTTTATCACCACCTTCAACACCTCTTTGATCCTTTTGTCTGTGACATCTTTTGATTATCTGCTCCTATCACTGCTTGCTTGTCCCTACAACCACCCCCCACCTCAACTTCTCTCCACGCCACCCCCCCCACCTTAAACCAGCTTATATTTCACCCCTCTCCTAACTATACTCAGTTCTGCTGAAGGGTCATGAGGACTCGAAACGTCAACTCTTTTCTTCTCCGCCGATGCTGCCAAACCTGCTGAGTTTTTCCAGGTAATTCTGTTTTTGTTTTGGATTTCCATCATCTGCAGTAGTTTTTTGTTTTTTTCCCCACTTTTATATTGCATTCCACTTGCAATAAGCACCAACATTCTATTTGCCTTCCTACTCACTTGTTGTACCTGCTTACTATTATTTTGTCATTTATGTACCAGGACACCCAGACCCCTCTATATCTCAGAGTTCTGCAGTCTCTTGCTGCCAAAGTGGACAAGTTCATATTTGCCCACACTATACTCCATTTGCCAATTTTTTGTCCACTCACTTAACCTATCTATATCCCTTTGTAGATTCTTTACCTCCTCTTGAAAACTTGCCTATCTTGGTGACATCGGCAAATTTAGCTACCATACATCAGTCTCATCATCCAAGTCATTACATAGATTATAAATAGTTGAGGCCCCAGCACTGATCCCTGTGGCACTCCACTAGTTACAGTTTACCAGCCTGAAAAAGATCAATTTATACCTAATCTCTGCTTCCTGTTAGCTAACCAATCCTCTATCCATACAAATATGTTACCCCTAATACCACGAGATCTCAATTTTTAAAAATTTGTTCTTGTTTTCAAATTCCCCAATGGCCTTGCCCTCCCTATCACTGTAACCTCCTTCAGACCCATGACCATAGGAAACCTCTGTGCTCCTCCAATCCTGGCCTCTTGAGATTTCCTGATTTTAATTGTTCCACCATTGCCAGCTGTGACTTCAGTTGCTAAGGCCTTAAGCTCTGAAATTCCATCCCTAAAATGTTGTAAGGTGTCTCACTAAGAGTTCTAGAGGCTTGTATGGTTGATGAAAAACCATTTATTAACAACCCATAAATTTATACATCTCCAAGGTACAGCCCTGCATGGGTGCTGTCTCCATGCTGGCTTCTTCCAGACTCAACCAGGTTTCTTTCTTTTGGGTTACATCAGATAATTTTCCTTCTTTTCCAGCCAGCTGCCCTCTCCACACTGCCACCTGCTGTTGCAGTTCAGGTAATGTTTCGGGTTTTTCAAAAAGGTATATTTTTAACACTCCTGGATGGTTCCCTGCCTTTCCGCTGCTATCGTGTGGTTTGCTTGGATATTGTCTGTGCCCTATCGTAGCTTCACTGGGGGTTTTCTATTCCTCCTTTAAAGCTCTACACCCCCCACAACTTGAGGACTAAAACGCTTGTCAAAAATGTTTAATACCTCATCAAAGCTGACTGAGGATTCACCAGTGACGTGCTTTAGGATTACTTCATCCACAAATACAACAAATGAGTATAAAAATGTATTAACATGTACATCTTCTGATTTTTGACTTAATCCTGATGTTCTTCTATAATTTAAAACATTTCTTCTCGAAGACATCCAATTTTACATCTGGTTGACCCTTGCATCAGCTCAAATTGGTCTGGTAGCTTTTATTTATTATCAATGGCCATTTTTCATAACAAGGGAGTACCATTTTAATCTTTTTTTCTTCAAGGTGGCTCCGCAGCTACTGTTTTTTCTTCTTCTCTTTGTTCTTCGGTGGCTGGTCAGGTTTTGACAGGCTCCGGTTGTGCTGACAGGGCCGTTTTTTTTTCAACTTATTAACTTTGCAGGAAGATCTGTAAAACAAGATGTTTGGGCCAGGTACTTGCTTTTTTAAGCCTGAGAATCAAACGGAAGGTGGTTTTCAGCTCTGCCTGCTCGTTCAAAAACTATTTTTTAAATTCAGTTGAGCTCAGCCACCATGTGTTTTGGTCTTGGCTGTGGACCCGTTGCTGCAGCGTTCTTCCAGCTGCGCTCTGGAATTCTTGTACTAATCCTGATTGCTGCCTATTTTAAAAGGTAATTTCTGCCTTTTTATTGTATTCTGCTCACCATTTTTGTGATCTGGTCAGGTCCCTTGACTCTGCATTCTTTCAGGCTCTTCTTTTCATCTGCACAGTGGATTATTCTTCTGACTTTAGCCTTTTTTCTTTTTTGAATTTTGATGAGCCTCTTGTTATCTGGCTAGGTCTCTTGACTCTGCATCCATTTAGATCTGGCAATGGAGTTTTTTAAGGCAATCTCCAGCTGTGTCTTTGATTTAGGTGCACTTCATTCAGGTCAGGCTTCAGTTTTTTTACTTTGTCATGCTTTCAGGATTTCGGGGTTCATCTTTCACTGCCACCATGTTGTAAAGTTATTTGGTCTCTCACTAAGAGGTCTGGAGGTTTGTATGGCTGAATATAAACCACTTATTGGTAACCCATAACTAAACACATCTCCAAGGTACAGCCCTGCATGGGTGTTGTATCCATGTTGGTTCCTTCCAGACTTTAGTACACACGGTCTGCCATCATGTGAATCTCTATATCATATCGTGTGCGGTACAGTACTCCAGTCCCACATTAACCCTTGCTCTACCCAGCACCCTTACACTACCAAACCTCTCCATTTTTTTTCCTCTCTTTCCACCTTTAAGGCACTCCTTAGAATCTATCTCTGACCAAGCTACTTGTCTTCTGCCCTAATATCTCCTTACATGATTTAGTGTCAAATTTTGTTTGATAAAATTCCTCTGAAGCAGCTTGAAATGTTCCACTATGTTAAAGGCACCATATGCATGCAAGTTCTTGTTGTTATAGAGTCATAGAGACAGCACAGAAGGAGGGCATTCAGCACATTGTGTCCATGCCAACTCCCCGCGGAGTAATCCAGTCAGTTCTAGTCCCCCGCTCAATCTCATAGCCTTGCAGCTTTATTTCCTTCAAGTGCCCACCCAATATTTTTTTGAAATCATTGATCGCTTCCACTTCCACCACCCTTGTGGGCAGCGAGTTCCAGATCATTATCACTCAATCCATAAAAAAGCTCTTCCTCACATGCCCCCTGCATCTCTAGCACAAAACCATAAATGTGTGTCCTCTAGTTTTGCACTATCAGCTAATGGAAACAGTTTTTCCTTGTCTGCCTTATCCAAAGCTGTCTTAATCATTGTTGTCTCTATGTATATGTTTCTGTTTCTGTTGTGTATTTCCACATCTCTCTTCATGTGCATGTCTGTGGCTGTAGGCCCATGCATATGCCTATATGTATTTGAATTCGTGTTTATGTGCCTGTACCTATATACCTTTGTGTACCAGTCTTCATAAGAGCCATTTCAGTACTATGGCAGAGAATAAACCTAATTGCAGGGATTCAATCATGGAGTTCCAGGAAAGATAAGCATGGGTTTGGGAGGCAATATCATGTTTAAGATCTTTGGAGAGGAAAGGGAGATGAGAGATGGAGAAGTAGTTTGCAAGGACATAGGAGTCAATTTTCTTTTTTGAAGAGGGGTGATGATGGCAGATTTCAAGGAGAGGGGCAGTACCTGAGGAGAGGGAACTATTAACAATATCAATGAACATGAAGGGAGATGGGAGAGCAACTAGAAAAAAGATGTGAATTAAGGAAGGTAGCTGAGAGGATGTTTAGCCAGGGGATACACACATGCACACACACTCAAGATTAGTTGAAGTTGAACCAATACCAATATTCAATATTAGATTCTATAAATGGATGAAGACTGAGTGCATCCGTGTGCACATCTACATGTATGTGTACCTATGTATATCTGCATTCACTTTTGCAAAGACAAGAGCAAAATACAGTGGATGCTGGAAATCCAAAATTAAAACAGAAAATGCTGGAAATATACTTTTTGCAAATGTGTGTTTAGCTGTGTATGTGTGTATCGGTTAACAAAATCTACGTTGACATACGAGAGTGTAAAAGATTTCATGACTCAATTGGAAGACAAGCAGTGGAGTTCCCTCAATGTACTGAGCAACATTTATCCTTCAACCAACATTATGAAAACAGATTATCTGGTCATCACCTCGTACTTTTGTGGGCTGCTGTGCGCAAATTGGCTGCTGTGTTGAATACATTACAACCATGACTACACTTTAAACTATTTCATTAGCTGTAAACTACTTTTGGGGCATCCTAAGGCACTATGTATTTGCAGTTTTTTGTCTTTACAGTTTTGTTCAGATGCATTACTGTTGTTAAAGACTAGGATAAGGCAAGGCTTTCTATCTGCGCTCTGAATCCTTCCAAGTGAATGCATTTTTAGTGACTTGCAAGTGTAGTACACCATAGTAAAATCCATTTGCAGTTACACTTTCACATTTCTTGAAGGCAATAAATTAATGGAGTTAACGATTCTGTCAACACTGACACTTGACCTCCAATAAGTCATAAAAAGGTAATGAATAGTGCTGCCTAATTGCACACATGTAAGAAAGAATTTGTATGTATATAGAACTTTTCATAATCTCAGAACCTTCCAAAATGCTTCATAGCCCTTAAATACTTTCAACATAAGGAAATGTGGTAGTCAAGTTGTGCACCGCAAGGTCCCACCAATAGCAAAAAGATAATAATTGTTTAATATATTCTAATTAAGTTTGTTGAGGGATAAATATTAATCAGGACATTGAGAGAACTCCTCTGCTCTTCTTAAATTGCAGAAGCAGAGAAACCTGGGCGTATATGTACATAAGTCATTAAAGATGGCAGGACAGGTAGAGACAGCTGTTTCTAAAACATACAGTATTCTAGGCTTCATTAATAGCGGCATAGAGTACAAGAGCAGGGACGTTATGATGAACTTATGTAAGGCACTAGTTAGACCACAGTTGGAGTATTGCGTACAGTTCTGGGCACCACACTTTGGGAATGATGTGAACGCATTGGAGAGAGTGCAGAAGAGGTTTGCGAGAATGGTTCCAGGGCTGAGACACTTCAGTTATGAGGCAAGATTGGAGAAGTTGGGTCTGTTTTCCTTGTAGAGGAGAAGGCTAAGAGGAGACTTGATAGAAGTTTTTAAAATCATGAGGGGTCTGGACAGAGTAGGTAGGGAGAAACTGTTCCTGCTCGTAAATGGATCGAGAACCAGGGGGCATAGTTTTAAAGTGTTTTGCAAAAGAAGCAAATGTGAGGTGAGAAAAACCTTTTTCTCACAGTGAGCAGTTAGGGTTTGGAAGTGTGATGGAGGCAGGTTCAACTGAAGCATCCAAGAGAGCACTGGATAATTATTTAAATAGAAACAATGTGTAGGGTTACAGGAAAAGGGCAGGAGATTGACACTAAGTTAAAATGCTCAGAGAATTGATACAGACATGATGGGCCAAATGGCCTCCTTCTACACCATAACAGTTCTGTGATTCTGTAACATGGGATATTTTACATATACCTGGGTCTCAGTTTATTGTCATTAGAAAGATATCAGTTCCCTCAGTACTCCATTGGAGTGTCAGTCTAGATTACTTGCTCAAGTCTGCAGTGTGAGACTGACACCCACATTCTCCGACTTTTAAGTAAAAGTGCAACTACTCAACCAATACTAAAACCCTCACTAAATGCATTATGATTACAAGATGATAGAGTTCTGGACATTGTCTGGACATTATCCTGAAATGGTAACATCATGGTGGGAGCACCTTTGTGCAAGGACTGCAGTGGTTTAAGGAGAAGGTCAATCATCATCTTCTCATGGCAATCATGGGTAGGAAACAAATGGAGTCTTTGCCTCCACTCTTTAACTGAAAGAAACAAAAGCATAGGGAGGTGCAGGCAAGGGCTCCTGAAACATTCAAGAGACAGCAAACTGGGATAATCGTAAGTTTCAATATATTTGGGAATGGGCGGATAGACTTGAAGTTAAATGTAGAGAAATGTAAAGTGCTTTGCAAGCGAACAAAAAGTCTCCATGAAGGAACTATTATTTAAATGGAAGCAATGTGCATGGAAAATGAGAGAGCTCTGGTGGTCCTGATCAACAATAAATTGAAGCTATTACAGCAATGCTCGGTGGCAGTGAGTAAAGCAAATCAGATGTTGGGATATATTAAATGGTCAATACGGAGCTGAAATAGTGAGCTAATCCTTTATAAATATAATGTATATGTACACTTTATAAGTCATTTCTGCAACCACACTTATAATACTGTGCATAGTTCTGGTTGTTACTGTACAAAAAGATTACAGTAGAATACAGAAAAGGGGAACCAGTATGATTGAGGGGATGGATACGTAAATTTGCATGTTCTAATTGGTAAAGAGGAGGTTGAGAATGATATGGTTGCCATTTTTAGGATTCTAAAGGGACTAGGTAAAAAGGCATGAGAAACTCTTTCATCTTGTCCAGAACAGTAGAACCATAGGAAATAACTTGATTCTGAAGAGAGAAGTTTAAAACTAATCTATGGGCAAAGTTTTACCCTTGGCGTGCGGGCATGCCTGACACGCCCAGGCGTGAAATAAAGCACATTGACGTTGGCTGAGCGTGCCAACATCAGCGCACACTCTCATGATATTTTGCTAGATGGGCGTGCGATGAAGACAGAGGCGTACCCACCATTGATTAAGTGGCAAGTTAAAGCCCTTGAGAGACCAACTTTACAAAGCCCCCGCGATTTTCAGGTTATCGGATGGGCAAAACGGGCAAGTGGGCAGGCCACAATTTGCAAAACCTCATCCGCAGGATAAGAGGGGTCAGGGGCCTTGACAAAGCAAATGGTGAGTAGTTTTGGATATCACTTGCTGCTGCTTGCTTCTGTGAACAGGGCAGCTTCATTTAGCTTCGGGGCTGCATTCAGAGCATTTAGAGGCTTCAGTTTAGGACTCAGTGTTGTCTTCCAGGCCCCCGGATGATTCACACCACATGGGACCTTCCAGATATCAGACCCTAGTAATGGCAATTGTGGTCTCTGGTGGAGGCACCTCCTCTGAGGAGGAAGTGAGGGCTATAAGGGGGCGGAGGCCAGGTATCTCTCTTCAGCTTCCAGGGGAGTGACCTGAGGGAGGAGAGGCACAGGCACAAGGGGTGCAGGGCCAACAGGGAGGCCAAGGTGGAAAGGGCCGCAGAAGACACAAATATCCTGCTGTCAGGGTTTACAGGTGGCGATGCAGCTACCTCAATATTGCTGAGGTGCAATGTTGAAGGAGGCTCCGTCTCTCAAGCGAGGCAGTGACCTCCATCTGTCAGCAGACCGGCCCTGAGATTAGCTCTGACTGTGTGGGTGGGCACCCCATGCCAGTGGTGCTGAAGGTCACAGTGACCCTAAACTTCTATGCCTCTGGCTCTTTCCAGGGGTCAGTAGGGGGTCTGTGTAGATTCCCTCAATCAGCTGTCCACAGTTGCGTCAAACTGGTGACAAATGTTCTGTTCAGGCAGCATTGACTTTCATTCAATACCACATGGACAAGGCCAGCCAGGCTGAGCGAGCCAGAGGCTTCGCAGTCATTGCTGGGTTCCCCCACGTCCAGGGTGCAATCGACTGCACACATTTAGCCATCAAGGCGAGCCGGGTGCCTTTGTCAACAGGAAGGGATTCCACTCCATGAACGTGCAGATAGTGTGTGATCATAGGATGCAGATTCTGCAAGTCTGTGCAAGGTACCCAGGCAGCTCCCATGACTCCTACATCCTGAGATACTCCCAGGTCCCGAGACTCTTCAGTGCTCCAGCCTGGCTGGATGGATGGCTGCTGGGTGACAATGGCTATCCGCTCAAAAGGTGGCTTATGACACCTCTCTGCCACCCAAAAACAGAGGCTGAGCAGTGGTACAACAGGAGCCTTGCCTCCACCAGGGCAGTGGTAGAGAGAACCATCAGTCTTCTCAAGATACACTTCTGATACCTGGACCGTTCAGGGGGCGTACTGCAATACCCCCCATGTGTCACTGATAGTGGTTGCATGCTGTGCTCTACACAATCTGGCACTGGAAAGGGAGGGACGCAGTGGAGGAAGAAGATCTTGATGCAGCTGCACAGGCAACAGACGATGAGTCCAGTAGTGAGGATGAGCACACTCAGGAGAATGCTGAGGGCACAGATGCTGACTTGGGCAACCTCCAGGGAGGCAGGGACGCCTGGGATGCTTTGATCTAACGCTCCTTCAGCTAACCTAACAAAGAAGAGCCACCACCACATGCCAGGGCTGCAGATTCCATACTCAATCCCTGACAGGACCAGTTCCTTGGTCAACAACATACACTGTGCCATTGCAATAAAGTTTAAGGAGTCCCACGTCCATCATAACATCATGGTCTACCCTGCACCTACACAGCAAATGAAGCATCCAGAGGCCAGTTGCAAAAAAAAACATCTTATTTACTGCTGACTGTCAAACATTGCAGAAATTAACATTGACAGGTGTTTTACATCACACCATTAAAAAAAGAAGAGAAAAATGGAGGAAACAAATATCACCCATGATAAGGCCATGTTGTGCTTGAGGTGCTTTAAGTTTTCATTTACAGGTACTACGTCTAGGTGCTCCCTCCTCACTGGCACCGGCATTGGAGACAGCCTGCTCACACTGCTGTCTTGTTGGCCTTGAGGACCTTGGCGGGCGTCCTCTGGCTCGTGGAGCCTGTGCTCGTCCCGCCTGGGAGGGAGTGGCCAGTGTCACAGCTGGCGTCTCCCCAGTTGCCGCAGCCTCATCAGATGCCATGGTCACTGGCAGAGGGGCGGAGGAGCTGCTGCCATCATCCAGACCGCCCTGAGAGGAGTCTGCAGAGATGACAGGCAGCTCATGCGCCAATGTGAGGTCGCTTTGGACCTCCCTGCTCATGATTGATGGATGGGCACCTAGCTGAGATACTGGGTGCCCAATCCATCTCCCACACTGACACTGACCAGCTGAGGTCATTGCCGGTTTGAGGGCTTGCAGGTCCGAGCGCATCCCTGATTGGAGTCCCTGGAGGAGCCTCTCCATGAGAGTCGCCACTCTCTCCATGGAGGAGGTATTGAGCTTGGCCATGAGAGTCAACGCAGTGCTTATGCTCCGCAGGGACTCCTCCACAATAGACACTATGGCACGCATTCCCCCATGTACCTCCACTAGACCCTCCCGCACACCCTGCTGGACATCTAGCAGCTGCTGCCTCAGGGATGACTCTAGAGGCCCATCATCAGCCATCAACTAAGCATTGTCCTGGTCCCCAGCAGTCCTCTGACTGCCGGCACCCTGGGCACTCTCTGACTCCACCTGCGCCTCAAGCGAGTGTGAAGTACCCTCCCCAATGTGCACCGAGATACTAGACGGTGCTCTTATGCCCACTGAGGTGCTGGTATCTGCGCTGGTGCCTGCTTGACAGAGAGGGTGTGACGCAGGTGCGTGCTGAGCATGGTGGTCCTCAGGGGTCAGGGGTGAGCCTTCAGGATCCTCAGATTGAAAACAGCGTGAGAGGAGAGACAGTCGGGAGATTGAAAACAGGGCGAGAGGAGAGTCAGTCGGGAGATTGAAAACAGCGCGAGAGGAGAGGCAGTCGGGAGATTGAAAACAGCGTGAGAGGAGAGGCAGTCGGGAGATTGAAAACAGCACGAGAGGAGAGGCAGTCGGGAGATTGAAAACAGCGCGAGAGGAGAGACAGTCGGGAGATTGAAAACAGCGCGAGAGGAGAGGCAGTCGGGAAATTGAAAACAGTGCGAGAGGAGAGGCAGTCAGGAGATTGAAAACAGCGCGAGAGGAGAGGCAGTCGAGAGATTGAAAACAGCGCGAGAGGAGAGGTGATTGGGAGATTGAAAATAAAAGGAGGGGAAGCTGAAGAGGAGCGGCCAGCGTGTGAGCGGCCCAGTGAAGGAGTGGAGCTTTGAGGCTTTGGCTCGAGACGCTTCGGCGAGCAGAGGCTGAGGACGAGTTTGCTTCCAGTGAGGTAAGGCCAAGTAAGTTCCTTTAAGTAAATTAGGAGTAGGTAATGGAGGCAGCAGTTGGGGCAGTCGAGTGCTCCGAATGCAGCATGTGGGAAGTCTGGGACAGCACAATTGTCCCTGATGACTACACCTGCAAAAGGTGCATCCAGCTGCAGCTCCTGACAAACCGAGTTAGGGAACTGGAGCTGGAGCTGGATGGACTTCAGATCATACGGGAGGCAGAGGCAGTAATAGACAGGAGTTTCAGGGAGACAGTCACCCCTAAAAGTCAGGAGGCAAGTAGCTGGGTGTATGTCAGAAGAGGGAAGGGGAATAGACAGAAAGAGCAGAGCACTCCTGTGGCCGTTCCCATCAACAATAGGTATACTGTTTTGGATACTGTTGGTGGGGACGACCTACCAGGGACAAGTTGTAGTGGTCGCGTCTCTGGCACCGAGACTGGACCCTCAGCTCAGAAAGGAGGGAGGGAAAAGAGGAGAGCAGTAGTGATAGGGGATTCGATAGTTAGGGGAGAGATAAGAGGTTCTGTGGGAGAGATCGAGAATCCCGGATGGTCTGTTGCCTCCCTGGTGCCAGGGTCCGCAATATCTCGGATCGAGTTCTCAGTATTCTCAGGAGGGAGGGTGAGAAGCCAGATGTCGTGGTCCATGTAGGTACCAAAGATGTGGATAGGAAGGAGGAGGAGGTCCTGCAAAGAGAGTTAGGTGCAAAGTTGAAGGACAGGACCTCCAGGGTTGCGAACTCAGGAGTGCTACCCGTGCCACGTGCTAGTGAGGCTAGAAATAGAAAGATAATGCAGCTAAATACGTGGCTAAGGAGATGGTGCAGGAGGGAGGGCTTCATGTTTCTGGACAATTGGGCTCTGTTCCAGGGAAGGTGGGACCTGTTCCGACGGGACGGTTTGCACCTGAACTGGAGGGGAACTAACATCCTTGCGGGTAGGTTTGCTAGTGCTGCTCCGGGGTGTTTAAATTAGATTTGCAGGGGGGAGGGGAACCAGAGTGTTAGAGCAGATAGTGAGGTGGAGGAGGATAAAGGTCAAGCGAGGAATGCATGTATAGACAGAAATCAAAGGTCTGTACGTAATAGAAATGTTCTCAGGTGCATCTATTTCAATGCAAGGAGTATTGTCGGAAAGGCAGATGAGTTTAGGGAGTGTATTGGCACGTGGGATTATGACATTATTGCTATTAGTGAGACTTGGTTGCAGGAGGGGCAGGACTGGCAGCTCAATGTTCCGGGGTTCCGTTGCTTCAGACGTGATAGAGGGGGAGGGATGAAAGGGGGAGGAGTGGCATTACTAGTCAGGGAAAATATCACAGCTGTGCATAGACAGGACAGCCCGGAGGACTCATCTACAGAGGCCATATGGGTGGAGCTGAGGAACAGGAAAGGTGTGACCACACTAATAGGATTGTATTATAGATCGCCCAATAGTCAAAGAGAATTGGAGGAGCAAATCTGTAGAGAGATAGCAGACCGATGTAAGAAACAGAAAGTTGTGATAGTAGGAGATTTTAACTTTCCACCTATTGACTGGGACTCCCATACTGTAAAAGGACTGGATGGCTTGGAGTTTGTCAAATGTGTTCAGGAAAGTTTTCTAAATCAATATATAGAGGTACCAACGAGAGAGGATGCAATATTTGATCTCCTATTAGGGAACCAGACAGGTCAGGTGACAGAAGTATGTGTAGGTGAACATTTTGGGTCCAGTGACCACAATGTCATTAGTTTTAAGCTAATTATGGATAAGGATAGGTCTGGTCCTCAAGTTGAGATTCTAAATTGGAGAAAGGCCAATTTTGTGGAAATGAGAAAGGACCTAGGATGAGTGGATTGGGATAAGTTGTTTTCTGGCAAGGATGTGTTCAGTAAGTGGAAGGCATTCAAAGGCGAAATTTTGAGAGTGCAGAGTTTGCATGTTCCTGTCAGGATTAAAGGCAAAGTTAACAGGCATAGAGAACCTTGGTTTTCAAGGGATATTGCCAATCTGGTTAAGAAGGGAGAGGTGTATAGCAGGTATAGGCAACAAGGAGCAAATAAGGTACTTGTAGAGTATAGAAAATGTAAGAAAATACTAAAGAAGGAAATCAGGAAGGCAAAAAGAAGACATGAGGTTGCTTTGGCAGACAATGTGAAGGTAAACCTGAAGGGTTTCTACAAGTATATTAAGAGTAAATGGATAGTAAGGGACACAATTGGTCCCCTTGAAGATCAGAGTGGTCGCCTATGTGTGGAGCCTCACGAGATGGGGGAGATCTTAAACAGTTTTTTTGCATCAGTATTTACTCAGGAAACTGGCATAGTGTATAAGGAAGGAAGGGAAACAAGCAGTAGTGTCATGGAACATATAGAGATTAAAAAGGAGGAGGTGCTTGCTGCCTTACAGCGAATAAAGGTAGATAAATCCCCCGGGCCTGACATGATATGCCCTCGGACCTTGAGGGAGACTAGTGTAGAAATTGCAGGGGCCCTGGCAGAAATATTTAAAATGTCCTTAGACACGGGTGAGGTGCCGGAGGATTGGAGGGTAGCTCATGTTGTTCCATTGTTTAAAAAAGGCTCCAAAAGTAAACCAGGTAATTACAGGCCAGTGAGCCTGACGTCAGTAGCAGGTAAATTATTGGAAGGTGTTCTGAGAGATCAGATATACAATTATTTGGACAGCCAAGGGCTGATTAAGGATAGTCAGCATGGCTTTGTGCGTGGTTGGTCGCGTTTAACAAACCTTGTAGAGTTTTTCGAGGAGGTTACCAAGAAAGTAGATGAAGGAAAGGCTGTGGATGTTGTCTATATGAACTTTAGTAAGGCCTTTGACAAGGTCCCACATGGGAGGTTAGTTCAGAAGGTTCAAACACTTGGTATCCATGGAGTGGTTGTAAACTGGATTCAAAATTGGCTGTGTGGGAGAAGACAGAGAGTGGTAGTGGATGATTGCTTCTCAGACTGGAGGCCTGTGACTAGTGGTGTGCCTCAGGGATCTGTGCTGGGACCATTGTTGTTTGTTGTCTATATCAATGATTTGGATGATAATGTGGTAAATTGGATCAGCAAGTTTGCTGATGACACTAAGATTGGAGGCGTTGTGGACAGCGAGGAAGGCTTTCAAAGCTTGCAGAGGGATCTGGACCAACTGGAAAAATGGGCCAGAAAATGGCAGATGGAATTTAATGCAGAAAAGTGTGAGGTGTTGCATTTTGGAAGGACAAACCAAGGTAGGGCATACACAGTAAGTGGTAGGGCACTGAGGAGTGCGGAGGAACAAAGGGATCTGGGAGTTCAGATACATAATTCCCTGAAAGTGGCGTCACAGGTAGACAGGGTTGTAAAGAAAGCTTTTGGCATACTGGCCTTCATAAATCAAAGTATTGAGTATAGGAGTTGGGATGTTATGGTGAGGTTGTATAAGACATTGGTGAGGCCAACTTTGGAGTATTGTGTGCAGTTCTGGTCGCCTAACTACAGGAAAGATATCAGTAAGATTGAAAGAGTGCAGAGAAGATTTACTAGGATGTTGCCGGGTCTTCAGGAGTTGAGTTACAGGGAAAGATTAAACAGGTTAGGACTTTGTTCCTTGGAGCGTAGAAGAATGAGGGGAGATTTGATAGAAGTTTACAAAATTATGAGGGGTATAGACAGAGTAAAAGCGAGTAGGCTCTTTCCACTTAGATTAGGAGAGGTATACACAAGAGGACATGGCTTTAGGGTGAAAGGGGAAAGGTTTAGGGTGAACATTAGGGGGAATTTCTTCACTCAGAGAGTGGTGGGAGTGTGGAACGAGCTGCCATCTGACGTGGTAATTGCGGACTCACTCTTAAGTTTTAAATTGAATAGATACATGGATGGGAGAGGTGTGGAGGGTTATGGACTAGGTGCCGGTCAATGGGACTAGCGGAATAATATTTCGGCACAGACTAGAAGGTCTGAATGGCCTATTTTTCTGTGCTGTAGTGTTCTATGGTTCTATGGTTCTAATGAAGCTGGTGAGCCTAAAGGGGAGAAGAAGGACATGTCATTAGTTTAACACGTTAGAGTGTCGGTGTGCATGCCTAGCATCCTAATGAGACAAAAATCTGCATCATGGTGCCCTCGTCTTTCCATTATCAATGGGGATTCCAGGTTCGAGGTTCACATCAATATGAAGACTGTACTGGAATGTTTGAAAAAACCAACATTCTGACCTCAGTGCATTGCACTCCTATTTCCCTCCAGCACCCCAACCTCACTGGGGCTGCTTGACCAAGGTGCTTGTGCCTCTCCAGCTCCAGGGCCTCCTGCTCATATCGACTGAGGATTAGGAAGTGTGGGGGTTCCCCACAAGTCCACGACCTCTCAGCATTGTTATGGAATGTTTTATTCTGAAAGGATAGAGGAGCATTGATTAGTGTACCCTCTACCTGCAGCACCATTGCAGCCTGGCCAACCCCACCTGAGGAACACCTCGAAGGATTCAGCCGATTCGTGACCCTGGAGCCGCAAGACACTCAGTCCAAGCAGCCAGGGCTCACCCACTTTCCCAGATCCTGCCTCACTGACATTTGCCACTCACACTGTAACACCTCTGAGGCCCACAGGGGGATGGGCAGCTCTTAACTGTTCTGCAAAGTGACCCATGCCAACACGGTACTCACCCTTCCCAATCACAGCAGATCTTTAAAGCACTTCTGGCACTGCACCCATGTGCACCTCACCACGTTGTGGCTGCTGGCCCTGGGATGCCATCTCCTCCCAGGCCTTTTTGGTGCGGTGGAGGGCCTCCTCCTCCGGGAGGCTATCGAGGCACTCATCTGAGAAACGTGGGGCCGACTACCCCGCCGATCTGCCCTCCCGCCTGCCGTGTCCCCCACTATGGTCTCCATTCACAGGATTTCCGCATCCTTCAGTGGCAGCCTTCCAGGGGCTGCCGAGGTCACATTTGAATCGGCCTCCCAGCAGACATTAAGCCCCCACTCCCGCCTGCCTCTTTGCGCTCATTCACAGGCCACGTCTCATGCTGGGCGGGCCTTAATTGCCCCGCCCGCGTAAAATTACGATGCACTGGCGATAGAGGGTGGCAGTCATCTTCGTGCCCGCCCCCACCGAGTGCCCCCGCCAAGGGTAAAATTCTGCACTATGGAAACATGAGTTCGGGGAACATATAAATCTATAAAGACTTGCATTTATATAGCAATTTTCATGACCACCAGACTTTGAGATAAAGCACTTTTTACAGCCAATGAAGTACTTTTGATGTATAGTTACAATTGTATGGTAGGAATATGTAGAGATAATATAGTGTATTGTCTCTATTGTTCATTTGAGGCCTCAGTATTTGTCTGAAGGAGCATGTTCAAGGTGCCAGCAGAGAGAGTCAGAAAATAAACAGCCTTGTTTTAACAGCATGTGCAGCCCTTTGAGTCTTTCTTACCAAGGGCTTTACAGGTAACTCCCATGCTCTTTAAACTAGTGCTGTGGGATCTTTAACTGCCCCCCAGAGAGACAGATGGGGCCTTCCTTTAACATCTCTTCCCAAAGATGTCACCTCAAACATTGCACTGGAGTCTCAGCCTTGATTTTCATGCTCAAGCCCTGAAGTGGGATTAAAACTTTGTAACTCTAAGGCAAGAGTGCTACCATTTAAACCACAGCTGACACTGAAATGGGAAACAAATGAGACATCTAGTGGAAGCAATTAATATTGATGCACGCAAATGCAAATTAGATGGATTTGGTTTTGAAAATAATATTTTGCAATACACTATGAGTAATTTAAGGCATGACGTGTGGTAAGTGGAACATCCTTGGGAGGGACAGATAAATTTGAACCTATGATTCTCAAAGCTCTCCACCAGTGGTGTTTGTTTACCTCATGTCATATCTGTGTCTGTTGTAGAGTAATTGATACAGATTGATTGCTATGATTAGTCAACAACTCTCTTACAGTTGTATCATGTGAGTACCAAAATAGTAGAAAACAAACTAGATGGACCTTTATCTTCATTCATCTAGCAATTCCTATGTACTTCAAAAGAATGAGTTAGGTGGGACAAACAGCCTCCCTCAACTGCACTTAAACTTTCATTCTGTGCATACAACATAGTGATTGTACACTGCACACAATTCAAAGAAACATTTTGAAAAATGTGGATTCTTCAAGTCCAGTAGTGCCATCAGCTGGTAGACAATAAAATTGCAACTCTTTTTGCATTCCTCAAATTTTGCCTCCAATTTCCCTGCTTCTCTCTTAGAGGTCAATGGAAAGCAACCAAATTAATGGCAACCAGCACTGACCAACACCATCTGTAGCACCAGCTCTACTTTCTCCAGAAGCAAATATACACTGACATAATCTACCTACATATTTTATCACAGAGATAAAAACAAAAAACTACTACGGATGCTGGAAATCCAAAACAAAAACAAAATTACCTGGAAAAACTCAGCAGGTCTGGCAGCATCGGCGGAGAAGAAAAGAGTTGACGTTTCGAGTCCTCATGACCCTTCAGCAGAACTGAGTGAAGTTAGGAGAGGGGTGAAATATAAGCTGGTATGTGGAACATTCCTTGTTCCAGTCCTACTCCGGCCCCCTCCCACAACTCTTTCTCCGGTACATTGATGATTACTTCGGTGCGGCTTCATGCTCTCGTCGGGACCTGGAAAAATTTATTAATTTTGCTTCCAATCTCCACCCCTCCATCATTTTCACATGGTCCATCTCTGACACTTCCCTTCCCTTCCTTGACCTCTCTGTCTCAATTTCTGATGATAGACTGTCCACCAATATCCATTACAAGCCTACCGACTCCCACAGCTACCTCGACTACAGCTCCTCACACCCCGCTTCCTGTAAGGACTCCATCTCATTCTCTCAGTTCCTTTGCCTCCGTCGCTTCTGTTCTGATGATATTACCTTCAAAAACAGTTCCTCTGACATGTCCTCCCTCTTCCTTAACCGAGGTTTTCCACCATGGTCGTTGACAGGGCCCTCAACCGTGTCCGGCCCATCTCCCGCGCATCCACCCTCACGCCTTCTCCTCCCTCCCAGAAACATGATAGAGTCCCCCTTGTCCTCACTTATCACCCCACCAGCCTCCGCATTCAAAGGATCATCCTCCGCCATTTCCGCCAGCTCCAGCATGATGCCACCACCAAACACATCTTCCCTTCACCCCCCCTGGCGGCATTCCGTAGGGATCGTTCCCTCCGGGACACCCTGGTCCACTCCTCCATCACCCCCTACTCCTCAACCCCCACCTATGGCACCTCCCCATGCCCACGCAGAAGATGCAACACCTGCCCCTTCACTTCCTCTCTCCTCACCGTCCAAGGGCCCAAACACTCCTTTCAAGTGAAGCAGCATTTCATTTGCATTTCCCCTAACTTAGTCTACTGCATTCGTTGCTCCCAATGCGGTCTCCTCTACATTGGAGAGACCAAACGCAAACAGGGCGACCGCTTTGCAGAACACCTGCGGTCTGTCCGCAAGAAAGACCCAAACCTCCCTGTCGCTTGCCATTTTAACACTCCACCCTGCTCTCTTGCCCACATGTCTGTCCTTGGCTTGCTGCATTGTTCCAGTGAAGCTCAACGCAAACTGGAGGAACAGCACCTCATCTTCCGACTAGGCACTTTACAGTCTTCCGGGCTGAATATTGAATTCAACAACTTTAGATCTTAAACTCCATCCCCCATCCCCACCCCCATTTCCGTTGCTTCCCCCTCCCTTTTGTTTTTTCCAATAATTTATATAGATTTTTCTTTTCCCACCTATTTCCATTATTTTTAAATCTATAACTATAATACCCTGTCAGTCTTTCCACCCCACCCCCACTAGAGCTGTACTTTGAGTGTCCTGCCATCCATCCTTAATTAGCACATTCTCTTAAATAATATCACCACATTTAACACCTCCCTGTTCCTTTGTCTGTAACATCTTTTGATCATCTGTATCACTGCTTGCTTGTCCCTACAACACCCCCACCGCAACTTCTCTCCCCCCACCCCCCCACCTCCCCCCACCTTAAACCAGCTTATATTTCACCCCTCTCCTAACTTCACTCAGTTCTGCTGAAGGGTCATGAGGACTCAAAACGTCAACTCTTTTCTTCTCCGCCGATGCTGCCAGACCTGCTGAGTTTTTCCAGGTAATTTTGTTTTTGTTTTACATATTTTATCAGATCATCTCCCAGTTCTGATAAAAATTGATCTGAAGAATTAATTATGTTTTTCTCTCTCCACATATGCTGCCTGACCTGCCCATTTTCTGTTTTTTATCCCAGATAACCTTTACTCACTGATTCACTTCCAAAGGCGACAAAAGCATGGGTATCTGTTAGCCTGAGCACAATAAGCCCATGGAGGCATCCTTCAACCATTGAACTTTCATGCATTGTAAATACCATACGTGCAGAGGCAACCCACCCACTTCTATTAGATTATTTCATAATTGTAAAGAGAAATTTAGCATTTCTTGTTATGCTTCTTCTGTTAACTGTAGGAACAGAAAAAAAATGCACAAAGTTTAGAGGTGTGCACCCCCAAATAATTATTTTGTAGAATTCAACATTTCATTGGTTTAGCATCAATAATTTTTCCCCCTCACTATAGCAATTTAAATTTCTGGGCCAAAGCAGAGATTTTAGCAGAGGGCACCTCAACATTAAGAAGAAAAAAAGAGGCTAGAATATTGAAATTAGGAGATTTCCCAAGCCCACAAATGGTTCCAAAACACTGTATTACCCACCTATTTTGTCTATAAGAATCCAGCACCCTACTTGGTACTTTTCCATTTGTTTATCGGCGCAATGCTCACAATACCTCCCTCTCCTGTGTAATGGGGAAAAAAACTGCACCTGCATGTATTTGAAGGCTGCTCAAAGTTGCACACTAAATTTAAGGAAGGCCAGACAAAGCCAGGTATGTCTGTATGAGAGGTCAATAAGTTTTTATTCTCCTTTCCACTTTTCTTGCCTCCTGGTTATGATGGATTGGGAAACATTACTTAAAGGGATGATGGTGGATAGGCAATGGCAAACATTCAAAGAGCGCATGGGTGAACTGCAACAATTGTTTATTCCTGTTTGGCGCAAAAGTAAAACAGGAAAGGTGGTCAAACCATGGCTTACAAGGGAAATTAGAGATAGTATTAGATGCAAGGAAGAGGCATACAAATTGGCCAGAAAAAACAACAGACCTGAGGATTGGGAGCAGTTAAGAATTCAGCAAAGGAGGAGTAAGGGATTGATTAAGAAGGGGAAAATAGAGTACGAGAGTAAGCTTGCAGGGAACATAAAAATTGACTGTAAAAGTTTCTATAGGTATGTGAAAAGAAAAAGATTGGTGAAGACAAATGTAAGTCCTTACAGTCAGAAACAGGGGAATTTATAATGGGGAACAAAGAAATGGCTGACCAACTAAATACATACTTTGGTTCTGTCTTCACAAAGGAGGACACTAATAACATACAAGAAATGTCGGGGAACACAGGGTTTAGTAAGAGGGAGGAACTGAAAGAAATCAGCATTAGTAGGGAAATGGTGTTAGGGGAAATTGATGGGATTGGAAGCTAATAAATCCCCGGGGCCTGATAGTCTACATCCCAGAGTACTTAAGGAAGTGGCCCTAGAAATAGTGGATGCATTGGTGGTCATCTTCCGAGATTCTATAGACTCTGCAACAGTTCCTACAGATTGAAGGGTAGCTAATGTAACCCCACTATTTAAAAAGGGAGGCAGAGAGAAAACAGGGAATTATAGACCAGTCAGCCTGACGTCGGTAGTGGGGAAAATTCTAGAGTCCATTATAAAAGATTTAATAGCTGAGCATGTGGAAAACAGTGGCAGAATCAGACAGAGTCAGCTTGGATTTATGAAATGGAAATCATGCTTGACAAATCTACTGGAACTTTTTGAGGATGTAACCAGTGGATGTGGTTTATTTGGACTTTCAGAAGGCTTTCGACAAAGTCCCACATAAGAGATTGGTGTGTAAAATTAAAGCGCATGGGATTGAAGGTAGTGTATTGAGATGGATAGAAAATTGGTTAGCAGACAGGAAACAAAGAGGAGGAATAAACGGGTCTTTTACCAAATGGCAGGCAGTGACTAGTGGGGTGCCGCAGGGATTGGTGCTGGGACCCCAGTTATTCACAATATATATTAATGATTTAGATGAGGGAATTAAATATAATATCTCCAAATTTGCATATGCCACAAAGCTGGGTGGGAGGGTGAGCTGTGAGGAGGATGCAGAGATGCTTCAGTGTGATTTGGACAAGCTGAGTGAGTGGGCAAATGCATGGCAGGTGCAGGATAATGTGGATAAATGTGAGGTTATCCATTTTGGTAGCAAAAACAAGAAGGCAGATTAGTATCTGAATTGCTATAAATTGAGAGAGGGGAATGTGCAACGAGACCTGGGTGACCTTGTACACCAGTCGCTGAAGGTAAGTATGTAGGTGCAGCAGGTGGTAAAGAAGGCAAATGGTATGTTGGCCTTCACAGCGAGAGGATTCAAGTACAGGAACAGGGATGTCTTGCTGCAATTGTACAGGGCCTTGGTGAGACCACACCTGGAATATTCTGTGCGGTTTTGGTCTCCTTATCTAAGGAAGGATGTACTTGCTATAGAGGGAGTGCATCGAAGGTTTACCTGACTGATTCCTGGGATGGCGGGACTGACATATGAGGAGAGATTGAGTGGATTAGGGTTATATTCGCTGGAGTTCAGAAGAATGAGGGGGATCTCATGGAAACCTATAAAATTCTAACAGGACTAGACAGGGTGGATGCAGGAAGGATGTTCCTGATGGTGGGGGAGTCCAGAACCATCTGAGTCTGAGGATATGGGATAGGCCATTTAGGACTGAGATAAGGAGAAATTTCTTTACCCAGAAAGTGGTGAGCCTATGGAATTCGTTACTACAGAAATTAGTTGAGACCAAAACATTGTATGTTTTCAAGAAGGAGTTAGATATAGCTCTTGGGGTGAAAGGGATCAAAGGGTATGGGGAGTAAGCGGGAGCAGGGTATTGAGTTGGATGGTCAGCCATGATCATTATGAATGGCGGAACAGGCTCGAAGGGCCGAATGGCCTACTCCTGCTCCTAGTTTCTATGTTTCTATGTTCTGATGATAAATGCTTGAGTCATTTACCTCAAAAAGCATTGAAATAAAAAGGGCCTTCAATTGCATAGATCCTTTGTCAGACCACATCTGGAATATTGCATTCAGTTTTGGGCATGATGAATTTAGAAATTATGGTCACTTTTATTCCCTTTTATTTTTCTAGACCATGTCAAATTGAACCTCACACAAACATTAGCAACTGGAGGAGGTCAGTTAGCTCCTTGGGCCTGTTGTGCCATTCAATCATATGATGGCAACACTTCAATTGCATTTTACCATCTATGGGCCATACCTTGATACCCTTAACAAACAAAAATCTATCAGTCTCAGTTTTAAAGGTCCAAACACCACCATTTCACAGAATCTTTACAGTGCAGAAGGAGGCCATTCAGCCCACCGAGCCTGCACTGGCTCTCTGAAAGAGCATTCCACCTAGTCCCACTCCCCTGCTTTATCCCTGTAACCTTGCACATTATTTCTTTCAGGTAGCAATCCAATTCCCTTTTGAATACCTCGAGTGAACCTGTCTCCACCACCCTTTCAGGAATTTCATTTGTTATGGCACAACGGATGGTAAATGCTAAGCTGCTCAAATTCCAAAAGAAAACATGAAACAACTGCCACAACTGTTTTGCAATTTGCATTTTATTTCGAGATGTGCGCCTTGAATTCAGTCGTAATACATCCACTGAGTCTGACGGCTTTTTTCGCAAAACTAAATTAAACATTTATTAATAAAATAAATAATTTTAAGCACATACATAGGTCTACAAATTACTACTATGATAATCTGACTCCCAGTTACACCACCATTAAGGCAACAGTAAAAACAAAATAAATTTTAACAGATCCAGGCAAAGCACACAATACTCTGGACAGGGATATCCACAGTAAATTGTCTTAACTTTGGTTCCTATAGGCAGCAGCTTGGTACATAGAAGCTGGAGGCTTTTCACACTTATTAGATCTTAGAATGCTTTCTTCTTACACGTAACCTCATCTCCGTTATACATGTTTCTTCCTTTTTAATGTAAATCCCATTGTCGCCATATGTCTTTGCAACTTTAACTTTCTATTAATAAAAATCTTTCATAGTACCAATTTTACCAGTAAGCTTTGGGAATAATAAACACACTGTTCAGCTTCTTCTGGCTAAGTGTAACATTTCACCCTCTTTTTTGAAATTCAAACTACTCTGGCTTATCTAAAAATGCAAAGTTCCCTTTACACCTCACATTCTAAAACTTCAGCCAGGTTTAGCATTTCAAACCTATCTTGTCTTGTGATACATCAAAGCCTTCAGACCGTTGTCTTTAATTCAATTAAGTCAAACACACACACACAAACAGACTATCCAGACCCTACTATTCCTACTTGACAATAAATCCCAATAACATTATGAAAATTATTATATTTTCATGACACATTTCCAGACTCCAACCATCCCCTTAATGAAAAAAAATTTCCTCACATCACTTTTACTCATTTTGCCAATTATTTTGAATCTGTGCCCTTTAGTTCTTGATGCTCTCTTGAGTGGGAACAGTTTCTCACTATTTACCCTGTCCATACCCCTCAGGATCTTGAATTGCTTAATAAAGTCTCCTCTCGGCTGCCTTTTCTCCAAGGTGAACAGTCCCAAACTCTCCATCTATTCTCATAGCTACAGTTCTTTATCCTTGGAATCATTCTTGTGAATCTCCTCTGTCTTCTCGCCAATGCCTGCACATCCTTCCTTAAGTATGGCGCCCAAAACTGGATGCAGTGCCCAAGATGAGGCCTAACTATTGTCTTATACAAGTTCAACATGCCCTGCTTACTCTTGTACTCAATACCCCTATTCATAAAATCTAAGATACCATATACTTTATTAACGGCTCTCTTAACATGCCCTGCCATCTTCAATGACCTATACACCTGCACCTCCTTTAGAGTCTCCCCCTTTATTTTATATTGTCTCACCAAATTCTTCCTGCCAAAATGAATCACCTCACACTTCTCTGCATTGAACTTCATCTGCCACTTGTCCGTCCAATCCACCAACATGTCTATGCCCTTTAGAATTTCAAGACTATCCTCATCACAGCTGATGACATTTCCAATTTTGCATCATCTGCAAATTTTGAAATCATGCCCTGCACACCATGGTCTAGGTCATTAATGTATATCAGGAAGGGCAAGGGTCCCAAACTGACCCCTGAGGAACTCCACTACAAATCTTCCTACAATATGAAAAACAACCATTTATCATTACTCTCTGTTTCCTGTCACTCAGCCAATTTCTTGGCTGTTAATTGTACTCAGGTTCAGTGTATTAATTGGTGACTCATTCATGCTCATATATATATATATAGGAGCAGGCTGAAAGAGGTGTTGGGCTGATGTTCAGTATATAATGTGAATCTCTGCAAATAGAAGCTTATAAGTGAATAAGGACTTGACTTCAATGTTCTATCCTTCTCTGCCTGGCTATCCAAGATTTGACATGTATTACAATCAATACCACAAAACTGTTTTTAAAACATGACCAAAGCTGTAACTCACTTAGGTTTATTATATGTTCCGGGAGAATGTTAAGGTTTGCTTCAAGTAATGTTTTTTAATGACAGCTATAAGTTTGCTACTCACCAGCCCCTACAATGTCTCATCTTATAGATACATACTCACAGATTGTCTGCACTGGATTTCTACTCTGGGTGCATTAGAGTGCTTAAGTTGGAGTTTGGTGAATGAAGGAGTTTGATGAGCCTTTCCTCAGCCTTCAGTAGTTAGCTGTTACTTTGCTATTGGGGAAGCCCATAAAGCAGCAGAAGTTCGGAGAGAGAGAGCCCATAAAGTATAGGAGAGAGAGAGAGCTGGGAGGTAACAGATTAAATCTAAAAGTGACATCACAGCAGTCCCGTTAATTGATTGGTTGGTAAGTATAGGCCTTTTTGGACTCGGCACAGACACAATGATTGGTGAGCGACAAGTGAGTTTTATATTACACTATTCTGTAGTAAACACTTCATATAAAATTTGAGCTATGTCAGTGTGGCTTGGCTGTTTGGAATATGCATCCTGTGGAATATGGGAACTCATGCAAGCATAAAGTGCCTTCAATGGCTACATCTGCAGGAAGTGTCACCAGCTGCAGAAACTTTTTTTTATTCATTCATGGGATGTCAGCTTCGCAGGCTGGGCCAGCATTTATTGCCCATCTCTAGCTGCCCTTGAAAAGGTGGTGGTGAGCTCCAGGTTGCGGAACTTGTGGTGCATCCACAAGGCTGAGGATTGCATGGCTAGCACATTTAGAGAGGTGGTCATGCCGCAGTTAAGAAGTGCACAGACAGAGAGGGAATGGATGACCGTCAGAGCATCTAAGATGAACAGGCAGGTAGTGCAGGGATCCCTGGAGGCTATCTTGCTCTCTAACCTCTTTTCCATTTGGGATACCGGTGAGCGAGATGGTTCCTCAGAGGGCTGTAGCAAGAGCCAAATTCGTGGCAGCACGGGTGGCTCAGCTGCACACGAGGGGAGGAGGAAGAGCGGGAGTGCTATAGAGATAAGTATTCCATAGATAGGGGAGCAGAGGTGTTTCTGCAGCCATAGATGTGACTCCAGGATGGTTAATTGCCTCCCTGGTGCCAGGGTCAGGATATCACAGACATTCTTTTGGGGAAGGGAGAGCAGCCAGTGGTCACGGTCCACATTGGGACCAATGACATAGGTAGGAAAAGGGGTCAGGTCTGAAAGCAGATTTTACAAAGTCAGAAAGGGAATTAAAAAGCAGGACCTCAAGAGCAGTAATCTCAGGATTATTTCCTGTTGCACGTGCTAGTGGGCATAAGAATAGGAAGATTGAGCAGTTCAATGCACGGCTGGAGAAATGGATTAGGAGGGAGGGCTTTAGATTTCTGAGGAATTGGGACCAGTTCTGAGGCAGGTGGGATCTGTACAAGAAGGACAGGTTACAGCTTACTAGGATTGGGACTAATGCCCTCATGGGGAGGTTTACTAGTGATGTTGGGGAGAGTTTAAACTAGATTGGCAGGAGGATGGGAATCTGAGGGAAAATTCAGAGTGGAGAGGAGAAAAATTGGCAGTGGAAGTTGAGAAATATTAACTGATAAGGAGGATATATCAGAGAGTAGGATCAAGGTTAATAGAATGCTTGGAAAATTTGATAGAATTTGAGAAGGCAATAGTAAGTCATTAGATGGGGACAGAATAAGGTGGAAAGTAAAAAAAGCCTAAATCAGGCTTAATGTGCATTTATGTGAATGTATGGAGTGTGGTTAATAAGATTGGTGAACTACAGGCACAGATTGACAAATGGAATTATGATATTATTGCTATAACAGGGACCTGGCTCAAAGAAGGACAGGACTGGGTGTTAAATATTCTTGGGTACAAGGTGTTTAGGGGAGACAGTAAAGGAAGAAAAGGTTGGGGGGTAGGGTAGGGGGAGTGGCAGTATTGATTAAAGATGGCATTATAGCACCGGAGAGAGAGGATGTTCCAGAAGGGTCAAGGATGGAATCTCTCTGGTTAGAGGTAAGGAATGAAAAAGGTGCAGTAACATTAATCGGTGTAGTATACAGACCACCAAACAGTGGAAGGGATATAGAGAAACAAATTTGTGAAGAAATTACAGAGAGGTGCAAGATTTATAGGGTAATTATAATGAGGGACCTCAATTATCCAAATATAGAATGGGATTTGAATAGTGCAAGGGGACAAGAGGGCCATTAATTCCTGGAATGTGCTCAAGATAATTTTCTGCAGCAGTATGTTTCCAGTCCAATGAGAGGGCAAGTACTGTTGGTCCTGGTTCCAGGAATGAATTGGCCCAAGTTGATCAAATATCAGTGGGTGAGCATTTAGGGGACAGTGACCATTGTATCATAAGGTTTAGGTTGGCCACGGAAAAGGACAAGGACAATCCAGATGGGATGAGAATACATCTGAGTTGAGTAAGTTGGAATCAAATGTTGGCAGGGAAGACAGTGGCTGAGCAATGGGCCACCCTCAAAGAAACAGTGTTGCAGGCATTGTCAAGGTATATCAAGGAACTACAGACCAGTCTGTTTGACTTCAGTGGTAGAGAGACTTCTGGAAACTATAGTTCGGGGCAAAATCAATAATCACTTAGACAAGTGCAGGCTAATTAAGGAAAGCCAGCATGGATTCATTAAGGGAAAATCATGTTTAACTAACTTGTTGGAGTTTTTTGAGGAGGTAGCAGAAAAGGTTGGTAAAGGCAATGCTGTGGTATAAATGGATTTTCAAAAGGCATTTTGATACAGTGCCACACAATAGACTTGTGAGCAAAATTCTAGCTCGGAATAAAAGGGGAGGTAAGCACTTGGATAAGTAATTAGCTGAGTGACAGGAAACAGAGAGTAGTGATAAATAGTTGTTTTTTAGATTGGTGGAAGTTTGTAGTGGATTTGGGTCAGTGTTGGGGCTCTTGCTCTTCCTGATATATATTAATGATCAAGACTATGGTGTGCAGGGCATCATTTCAAAATTTACAGATAAAGCGAAGATTGGAAACATTCTCAATTGTGATGAGGATAGTTTTGAACTTCAAAAGGACATAGACATGTTTGTGGATTGGGTAGACAAGTGGCAGATGAAGTTCAATGCAGAGAAGTGTGAGGTGATTCATTTTGGCAGGTAGAATATGGTGAGACAGTATAAAATAAAGGGAGAAACTCTAAATGAGGTGCAGGAACAGAGGGACCTGAGGATGGCAGGGCATGTTGAGAGAGCAATTAATAAAGCATATAGTATCTTAGGCTTTATTAATAGGGGCATTGAGTACCAGAGTAAGGAAGTCATGCTGAACTTGTATAAGACCTTAGGCCTTATCTGGAGTACTGTATCCAGTTCTGGGTGCCATACTTGAGGAAGGATGTGAAGGCATTGGAGAGAGTACAGAGGAGATTCCAAGGATAAAGAACTGTAGCTAGGAGGGTAGATTGGAGAGGTTGGGACCATTGAAGAGCAGAAGATTGAGAGGAGATTTTTTAAAAATTCTTTCATGGGATGTGGGTGTTGCTGGCTAGACAAGCATTTATTGCCCATCCCTAATTGCCCTTGTTCAGAGGGCATTTAAGTGTAAACCATTTTGCTGTGGGTCTGGAGTCATATGTAGGCCAGACCAGGTAAGGACAGCAGACTTCCTAAGGGCATTAGTGAATCAGATACAAAACAAACACAAAAATACCTGGAAAAACTCAGCAGGTCTGGCAGCATCTGCGGAGAGGAGCACAGTTAACATTTCAAGTCCGAATGACCCTTCAACAGAACTAAGTAAAATTAGAAGAGAGGTGAAATATAAGCTCGTTTAAGGGGGGGTGGGACAAGTAGAGCTGGATAGAGGGCCAGTGATAGGTGGAGATAACCAAAAGATGTCACAGACAAAAGGACAAAGAGGTGTTGAAGGTGGTGATATTATCTAAGGAATGTGCTAATTAAGGGTAGAAAGCAGGACAAGCAAGGTACAGATAGCCCTAGTGGGGGTGGGGTGGGGTGAAGGAATCAAAAAAGGCTAAAAGGTAGAGATAAAACAATGGATGGAAATACATTAAAAAATAATGGAAGTAGGTGGGAAAAGAAAAATCTATATAAATTATTTATTAGACTTTTAATTCCAGGTTTTTTTTTATTGAACTCAAATGCCACCATCTGCCATGGCAGGATTCAAACCCAGATCCCCAGAGCATTACCTTGGGTCTTTGGATCACTAGGTCAGCGATAATACCACTACGCCATTGCCTCCCCATTTGATAGAGGTATTCAAGATCCTGAGAGGTATGGGCAGGGTATATAATAAACATCCCTCAGGATGTTGATAGTGGGGGATTCAGTGATGGTAATGCCATTGAATGTCAAGGGGCGATGGTTAGATTCTCTTTTGTTGGACATGGTCATTGCTTGGCACTTGTGTGGTGCAAATGTTACTTGCCAGTTGTCAACCCAACCCTGGTTATTGTCCAGGTCTTGCTGCATTTGCACATGGACTGCTTTAGTATCTGAGGAGTCGCAAATAATGCTGAATATTGTGCAATGATCAGTGAACATCCCCACTTCTGACTTTATGATGGGAGGAAGATCATTGATGAAGCAGCTGAAGTGAACTGGCTTTCTAGGCCATTTCAGAGTCAACCACATTGCTGTGGATCTGGAGTCACATGTAATATTATGAGACAGCCTTTTGGTAAAGCTGAGTTATTTAAAAATCCCAAAGGGAAACTTTAAACAACTGTCATAACCTATATTTTTAAGTGGCATGTTTGAGATGTAACTCTAAGTTCAGGAATCAGACTATCAGTTTATATTAAACTAAATGAAACATTTTATTAAGTTACAACACATTAAAAAAATACACTACAAATGGCTACAAATTACTACTACCATAACTTTTAACAAATTCCCAGACTAACCTCCATTAAGGCAACAGCAACCCATAGACTTAATCAGACACCAGGCAAAGTATTTTCACCTTACAAATTCAAAATGAGGTTCCTTTCACTTTGGTTCCTGTAGGCTTACAGCTACTTTGATCTTACATTGCCTCTGTTCTGCACACACAAAACTGCTGAAGTTATACCTAGCACATCTCATTGAATATAAATTCTCATTGTATCACCAACCTCTTCTAACAATAAAACCCCTTTCATAGTACCAATTTTATTAGTAATATAAACATATTGCTTGGTCTCTGCTCACTAGGTGCCAGATTTCACCCCACTTCTTGAATGCACTATTCAAAAAATGCAAATGCACTCTACCTCTCTTACTTTTCAAAACTAGTACACATTAAAGCACCCAGACTGGCTGGCTTTAATCTAATTAAGACACACCCACAGGCTAAACCTCTATTTTAAAAGAAAAATATTTTCCAATAATATTATATACATTAATAGCATCATGACATGTAGGCCAGAGCAGGTAAGAATGCCAAATTTCCTTTCCTAAAGGACACTAGCAAACTAAGGTTTTTACAACAATCGATGAAAGCTTCATGGTCACCATCACTAAAACTAGCTTTATATTCCAGATTTATTAATTGGATTTGAATCCCCCCAGCTGTCATGATGTGATTTGAACCCATGTCCACAGAGTATTAGCCTGTGCCTCATGGATTACTAGCTCAGTGACATTACAACTACACCACCACCCCCCTACCAGTTTGGTGAAAGCGTAGAACACAAGAAATAGGAGCAGGAGTATGAGCAGAATTCTTCATCATGGAGCATGGTGGAGTTTAGGAAGGGTCTCTGCTTTAAATTTATCTGGGTGTTTGCTAGAAAATTTAGTTGCAATTTGGACCTAATGTTGTTTGCAGCTCATTGAGAGAGGCTAGCCAAAATAAATGACAGTTATGCAGACTTGCACTGTTAGCAGAGTAAAACACTAACTTCATTATTGACCACGTGGAAGGCAGGTGAGGCTTAACTCAGCTGTTGGAAGATTCCCCAGTTTGAAGCTAGTGGAAGAACCTACAGTGGGCCTCACACGTCTTATTGCAAAAGAAAGTAACCAGCAGAGTAGCTTGGAAGCATTGAAAAGTAACCAGAACAAGGGACTGAGCACCCACAGTCAAGAGAGAGTAGATGAAAGTTTTACCTCCGAGAATAGCTGGAGCTGAGGAAAATTCTCCAAAGGCCTGTGGCATACAGTGTTGTTAAGTTAATGGTGCTTGTTTATTTAATTCCTTTTTATACAATAAAGTTTGTTTTGTTAAAAAAAAGTGAAATTACGTGGTGGAGCTCTATTGGTTAAAATCAGGTAGTTGGTTTTCTTTTTAAATGTTAACAGTCCTAACTGGATCGTTACAGTATAATTTTCTTCTTTCCTGTTAACCAGAAGTGGAGAAATATTAACTTTTTATTTGATATTATGTTTCATCCAATTCTATCAAGTTATAATTATGAGATGTCCGCTGCTAAAATGCTACATTTTTTCTCATTGTTACATGTACAGCTTTTTTTGGTTCAATTCTGTTATCATTATAATAATTCCACCTGTGTCTGCTTAGGAACATAAGAAATAGGAGCAAGAGCAAACCATTCAGTCCTTTGAGCCTGCTTTGCCATTTAACTAGATCATGTCCAATCTTCCAACTCAATGTCATTTTCCAGCACTATCCCCAAAACCCTTGATATCTTTATTATCCAGAAATATGTATTTTCAATAGACTGATAATATAAAAGAGAACAGGAATTCTCTAACCCCCTAACAACACAACCATGATAAATTCTATGCTGATTCTAACCTGAATTCACCCCACACGACAGTCCAAACCATTGTAGGACAAAGCATGCTAAAATGATCAGACCATGGGATGGAACATTTAATGGGAGGCAACCTAAAAGGAGCTCCTAAACGTATCTGAAATTGTGAATGGTAAAAACAGAGCACTACTTCAAAGTGAACTAGCAGAGTAGGGCAAGGGGGTATAGGCTAAAACCAGTAAACAGGAAATTTATGACAGCTATTAAGAACTTCTTTGTACAAAAGTGATCTACATGTGAAATTGACCTCTGGGTAAGGCAGTGGAGTTGAAAACCATGCAATTGTTTAGAAATAATTTAGTGTTATTATTGGAGAATTGTAAATTTTGAACATTTGGATGGATGAACTAAAGATAAGCCAAATGGTTCATGCTCACCTATTTTTCTCTTGTGGTTATGCTCCATGGAATATTTATTCACTTTTACTTATCTTTATCCTTATAACTTCTAGTCCCTTAAAGTTAATTCATATATCCCACAAGGCCAGTAGGCAGCTTCGCTTGACTCAAGTGCTGGTTTGAGGTATGATGGTAACATTGCAACATGAATCTTCTGATCCAAGCTTCCATTGAGCGAGGCTCCACACTGGGTGTATAAATCTGAGAACTCCTTGGTGGATATTCAGCTCTTTTGTGGCAGAATTAAACAATAGAGAATTATTTGCTTTTTGAATGGAGCCTCTTCATCACCGACCTGAAGTGTTAACTTTGTTTCCCTCTTCACTGATGCTGCCAGACCTGCAGACTATTTCCAGCACATTCTGGTTTTTATTTCAGATTTCCAGCATCTGCAGTTCTTTGCCCTTGTGATACTTTAAACTTTGGCTTGTTGTAAAGAACTCTTTATCAGATATTCATTCAATTAAAACTCATTAGGAAGAAGTTTGATAGAGGTGTTCAAAACCATGAGTGGTTTTGTTAGAGTAAATAAAGGGTAAGTGTTTCCAGTTGTATCTTAAACACACTATGCCTGATGGGCATAAATGATGATTGAATGAATAGAAACTTTAATCATCATACTTACAGGAGAGAAGCCTATGGGTCTGAATTTTACAGTGTATCACAGACCCGCCCCGTCCATTCCCCCTCCCTCTCCGGCTAAAAAATTGGTGGGGGAGAAACCACCATGATCCCAACAGCTGCCCCAGAGCAATTTAACACTGGGAGCGGCATTAATTGCTTGAAGGCAAACATTCTCCCCTGTCTTGGGAGGAAGTCCTGCTTTAGTGAGCTGTGGGTTAATCCGATTAGCAGGCAGTTCTGTAGTCCCAGCAGTGTCCCCCAGGAGCAGTGGCCAGTGCTGGGACTATAGGCAGTTCCACCATGCTGAAGAGTCTAGGTAAGTGTGGGGTTGGGGGTCCAGGTGATGGAGTGAGGGGGGGGGGGGGGGGGGGCGGGGTGGGGGGAGGGGGGGGGGAGGGGGGGGTGGTGTGAGGCTGGGTTCAAGAGGCCAAGGTCAGGTTTAAAATGAGGGCATGACCTTGGTGAGGTGCTTCTGATGGGCCCAGAGATCCCTAAGGATGTCCACCTCTCCTGGCCCAACACCAGACTGCACAGCTAAAGCTTCTGGGCTTCCCATTGGCATGCCTCCCTCTGCTGTGGGCAGGTGATGGGAAGACCATCCACTGGGTTTTATGTACAACCCTTCCTCCAAACCTGCTGGCAGGGGAATGTAAAATCCAGCCCAGGGTGTAAGTTCAGCTCTTTCCTTGGATTTTTTACACTGATTTTAGTTTGCTGCTTGTTATTGGTGTCCTGTGATCCCTGTTGGAAAATCCGAATGATGGGTGATTCAATATTCTGCCTTGAGTTGCTGCATAGACTTGCCCATGATTAGTCATTATATAGCAGAGATACCAGAGAACTCCTTTGTCCATGGAACCATTACTCTAGATGAGTCAGTCTCTTCAGAAGCAGAGTAGAGAAACAAGGATGGGAATGTTACTTTAATGAAGGGACTGTGAAGAAGAGAATGTCCTAGCCAAAATTCAATCAATACCACTATAAAGATGAACCAATTAGTTAATTCTGTGCTGTCTAATGTGTGCAACATATGGCTGCCACGGTTTTCTATGTAACATAATTGCAGTCACTGAACTTAAAAATAATCCATTTGATGTGAAATGTCTTGAGGTGTTTCTGAAATGTACTGAGCACCACATATATGAAAATCTTTCAGTGGCAAAATAGTAGTGAATAAGAAAAAAAAGAAATTAATTAAAATTCAGAAGGCTATTCAATAAAAAGACAAAGCTGATCTTAGTATTCCAATAATCAATTCATGTGCTTTATGTAATCAGCAAATACTGAACTTTTGTTAAACCAAACAATATCCTGTTGAATGATTTTTTTTCTGCTGCAAGAGAGCAAAGAATGTTCTGGAATGGTTTATTAATTTTACTGATAGTAGCCAGGAGGTACAATCGCCAATGGTTAGTTTAGTTGGGACCATCAATAGTCTGAAAAAGGAAGAGAATACATTACATTAGGACTTGCAGTGTTGCTCTGAGAGCCATTAATGTGCCAGTTATACAACAAAGATGTACAATGAAAAATGGCTTTCATGGCTTCACAGAGGTGAGCTCCAAGGCAGATTTACAACCAACTAATTTAGGTAAGAACATAAGAAATTCTAGGAAAAGACCCACTTACTCCTGTAATGAAGTCATGACTTGATAAGGTAATTCAAATAACATAACTGGGACTGAACTCAGACTGGAGCTGTAAGAGCAGAAAAGCAAAATTGAAATGAAATTGATAGATTAGAAATTCGTAAGTATTTTAGTTGTCATGAGGGATACAATTTTTTGAAATTGTGAAACCAGGAAAAGGAATCACGATACACAGTGCAGGACATCACTAAAGATGGACATGGAGAGAAAATGCAGTAAATCAGGTCATGGTTAGTTAATGTCAGGCTGTTGTTTAAGAAGTAAGTAAATTGACAAAAAAGGGATAAAATTGGTTTTTGGCTGTATTGTGAAATAGGTGATAATGAATCGGCAGCCCATAATACACCCCAAATTATTATTTTTTCCATTGAAGCATTTCTGTTCATATTTCTCATTAACATTAACCATCTGGTGGGTCTGGATGTACTTTATTCTTCCTGTGTGTCAAGGTAGCAGATAAACCACCCTTGGAATGGTGCTTTAAGAAATAGCAGTCCCAGAATTGCTGTCAAGCCACAGTCCTGCAGCAATTGCAAAATATCCGCTTGCTGAAAAATACAGCAAATGCAGCATCAAACACAATTGATCTCCCAGTTTACCCTTTGCACTTGTACTAGGACAGGTCAGTAACCACTAGTGACAGATCTACAATCACCAGCGATCGAGAACAGGACAGAAGAAAATGTACTCTTAGCCGTACCTATTAGCATTTCATTCTTGATAAAGACCCAAGCATCATGAAATAATATAAAACGAGCTGCCATCGCGCATATTGTTATTTTTCATTTCAATTCTTGGTTGTTAGTTTCACTCTGGGCGGGCCTTAATTGGTGTCTCCTAATTATCCAACCTTCGACCGATATGTGATAGGAAAGAGGTCCTGTCACTGCACTAACTTCACCTGATAGTCATTTGGGCCCTCTCAGCCAAACCAGGGTAGTACGGCAAGACCTTAACATGTGTTATGCCATTAAGAATTGTAAATCTTTGGAATTCCCCGCTGGTGAATGCTGTTTCATTATCAGACACTATTATCTCTGGTAACCCATGTATCGTAAAACTCTGACGCAACTTGTCTATAGTGGCGGCAGATGTGGGTGATCTCACCTCGTATACATCCATCCACTTCAATTGAGCATCTATAATCAAGAGGAACATTGTGCCCAAAAAAAGCCCCACATAGTCAACATGGAGGCAGACCCATGGCCTTCCTGGGCATTCCCAAGGATGCAGCGCAGCAGAAGAGGGCAATTTCTGCATGTGTTGACATTGCATGCAGTTCTTGTCCAAGTTTTTGATTTCTGTGTCCATCCCTGCCACCATAAGTAGCTGTGCACCAACATTTTCATTCTTGAGATGCTGGGGTGAGCACTATGCAATTCGGTCAATAATGGTTGTCTTCCTCTCAGAGGCACAATGACTCTCGCTCCCTACAGCAAGATGCCATCCTGGCAGGTGAGCTCGTATCTCCTATTAAAATAGGGCTTCATTTCGTCCGACTTTGGCTTGTTAGGCCATCCCTGCAAGACTTGTTCCCTGACATAAAACAAAACTGGATCGTGGTCTGTCCATTCTCTGATTTGTTTGGCATATACTGGTGATGAATCCAGAAAGTTTAATAACAAGACAAGTTCTTGAGGAATGGGGATGTAAACATTGCTGCCTTTTAGAGGTAATCAGCTCAGTGCATCGGCATTTGCAATCTGGATCCTTGGCCAGTGGATAAAAGTATATTCGTAAGCAGCTAGAATCAGTGCTCACCTTTGGATGTGTGCCGAGGCAATTGGGGGTATTGCCTTATCAGGCTTTAGTCCTGGAACTATGGATGCTGCCCATTCGGAAAATTGTACAGGTTGTAAGACTCCCAACCTTTCCAGCCTGTCTAATTCAACATCAACTTTAACTTGTGATGCACAGAGGACTGGCCTCACCTTCAAGTATTTGAGGGTTACCTGGGGAACCATGTGGATTTTAGCTTACTATCAGGGGTGAATTAACAGACTGGCTTCCATATTGTACTGGAACCTTGCATATACCTCTTACTTGTATGTCTTCACCAGCATACGCCTTTAATTTTGCATCTGAATTTTCCAGGTTTAGTGAGTGGCGCCCTCCATTCAGATATTTGAACGTATGTTCCCCTATAACTGTCGTGGATGCCCCTGTATCCACCTCCATTCGAATGGGTTTTCTGTTGACTTCATTTGTCACATAGATTGGCTGTTTTACCCATTTTTAAGTTGTGTAGTGAGTAAATATCTGACTCTGTTTCTTCTGGTTCCTCCATTATGTGGATTTCACGATTTCTACCTTTATCGTTTAAAATTTTGTCTCAATCCGTCTTTACAATATCGCATAATGTGCCCAATTATGATAGCAATAGAAACACTTGATTCTTTTAAATTGTCATTCATTTGCAGGCTGCCTGGTTTCATTTCTGCCATTACTAATGTGGGTTTCCTCTGTTAAACCATTGCTTTTTGCTGGTCTGTTAATGGTGGTTGTTTCCTGTCTTTCCACAGAGCCCTGTGCTTCCCCACCATTTCTAACTGGTGCTTCCCTCCCAATGTGATGGACGGCACTATTTTGTGCTCCCTTGATTGCTTCTGAATCCCTGACTGTGCTTTCCATTACGAGCGTCAACTCCAGAGCCTTGCTGAAGTCTAAATTTCCGACAACAACCTTTTTGAATGGCGTCTTCGTTAATCCCACATACTAACTGGTCTCTTAACATGTCGTTAATTGATGTCCCGAACTCACAGTGCTCTGTCAGTTGTTTCAAGGCTGCTACATAGCAAGCGACTGTATCTCCAGGGGCGCGACATCTCGAATTAAATTTAAAATGCTGCGTTGCTACTGAGGATTTCGGCTGAAAGTGGCCTTTCACAAGATTTACCAACTCATCAAAGCTCTTGGAATCTGGGACGTTGGGTGCCGTTAGACTACGAATTAGTCTGTATGTTTTACTGCCACATATCGGTTAGAAGGTTGCCCACCTCTTCTCCTCCTGCAATATGTCATTGATCAAAAAGAATGCGAGGCATTCGGTATAATGTGACCAGTCATCAGTGGTCTGATCAAACGGTTTGATACAGCCAAACTGTGGCATACTGGAGGGGGATAACTTTGACGACTATGATGAGGGCTGTACATACAATTGGCCTGCAAGGCACAGCTGATTCTCTTTTTTTTGGAATTTTTGTGGCTTTCCTTGGCGTCGTCGGCTGGTCGTGTTTTGCCTCATCGTCAGTTGTTATGTTCCTTCTGTCGGGTCGCTTTGCTCGCTAACACGGTTGCCGATCTAGTGAGTTGGCAAACAATGTACTGCAGACGCAGAGACCAATATAAGATGAAGCACATGCTGTTTAGTTACACAAGTAACAGAGCACTAACACAATGTGTGCTTCCCCAACCAGACCCTATTCTAAACTACTGATTAACATTTAGCCTGCGCTACACAGCAATTGGGTAATACAGTCACGTGGTAAATCTGCTCACATTCTCTTAAAGGTGTATTGCACCTCAGATTACCACACCTACTATGAGATACAATATTATTCACTCTTACGTACTCTTTGAGTATGAATATGAAAATACAAGGAAACATACCTGATTAATCCAGTCAATGAAGGGTGAGATATGTGTAAAAACTGGATTTGTGGTACATGTTGCATGTCAATGGGCTATATCTAACAACGCCATAGACTTGCTGAACACCATTGATGTTGCATTTCAGAGACCCACTAGAATCTCCCTGAAACCTACACGATAGGTGCAAGGAAAACATTTCAAAGCACTGGTGCTAGCTCAATATGTAGTATTATCCTCTAAACAACAAGCTCTGGGCTGTGACATTTTATCACCTGCACATCTACACAGTGGGTCTGAAAGATGTAACCTGCCAGGAAGAGATGGAAACTTCATAATATGAGTAATAAAGTGAGGAATAAAAGTGGTTACAGGGAAAGAGCAATGAAATTGGCTCAGAGTGGATACTCCCCAGAGTAGAGTTTATATAATACATGGCATGGTCAGATGATTGGCCAATTTCTCTGACTCTGTGAGGTTTTATGGTAAGGCATCAATCTCCCAGAAGAGTTGCTACCAAATGGGGATAAGGGCTCATTTTCTTGTGTCTCCTTCAGGGAAAGGGATATAATAGGGAAAATTATCAGGAAGGATTCAATCAGCTGATGTAAGATTAGCAATCTGCATTTATTGGTTTCCACTAACTCACTCTAGCAGATAAAAGCAAAGTAATATTGTTCCTGCAATGAGAGAAAGGACACAGAATAATTAGCACTGGATAGACAAGGAGGTCCTCCTTAGACTTGCCCTCTTAGACTAGGCATAGTTCCATAACCATTAAGATGATCCATAATATACTAGCCACTACTTGCTGCTGAGTTAAGGGATGTTTGCCTGGAGGTTAAATAGTGGTGGTTGAGTAGTGATAAATTAATTGATGGATATTTTGAATTTTATACAGTTAACGATTTATGGAGTATTCAGACAAGATAAGTTTTGCATTAATATTGGGTTGATTTTAGTATTTACCACAGAAATGCAAAATGAAATACAGAAAGGAAAATCTTATGGGAAGGATTGTGTGTTCCTTATTGACCCCACTGGATTTTCTTTCCATTGATTTAAGTGAAGGGAAAATCCAGGTATGTGTGAAATCCCCCTTCACAAGAATTTCCTATTTATGCTCCTTCCAGGCAGTGCCAAAAGCTGAGATGGTAAACGAGAAAAACTACCCTGTATCGCTCAGACTTTTCAAAGAAGTTCATGTGCAGTGAATTATTTTGAGGTGTAGTGACCATTGCTATGTGAGTCTTTGTTAGGAATATGATTTTTTTTATACTATTACAGACAAAGATAGCAGTCTTGTGCCCGTATGCCAAGAATAAATTCACATGAAGTCAAACACTTGAAGGTTTATTAAGGGTTAAATTCCTGAACATACTCATGACCAACATCTGGGGTTACATAAAGTGCTATCTTTTAAGCATAATGCATTACCGCCAACTGAGCTCAGCTTTACTCCTTCTGATCTATTTACCCTTTGTAATCATGATCTCATTTCTTTTACACTATCTCTAAGCTGTTCTGACCCATAAACTTTCCATGCATAATGCTTTACCCACTTTTGTTGCCAGCGCACATCAACATTTCTTAGGTCTGTATGTTCCAAAGTTGCACACAAAGGCCTAATATTTCAGTTAGAAAGGCCTGAGAATAGAACTGAGTCTCCAGTTGGGGCGAATGAAGTGAATTTAAATGTAAACATGCCAGCTGTCCTTAAAGACTGCAGAACGACCTTTGGTATAGATAGAGAGAGTGGATGTGCTAGCTATGATTTTCTAAAATTCCTTAGATTCTGGAATGGTTCCACTAGATTGAAAGTTGGGAAATGTTACACCACTTTTCAAGAAAGAAGGGAGGGGGAAAACAGGGAACCACAGGCCAGTTAGTCTAACATCAGTTGTTGGGAAAATGCTGGAATCTATTATTAAGGAAGTCTTGACAATGCACTTAGGGAAGCATAGTATGATTATAACCAGTCAACACTGTACTAGGTCATAATGCTCTTTGGAGAGCCAGTGCAGACACAATGAGTCAAGCGGCCTCCGTCTGTGCTGCTAAAATTCTGTGATTCTGTAAAGGGAAATTCTGTTTGTCAAATGTATTAGAGTTTTTTAAGGATGTAACTAGTTGGGTAGATAGAGGGGAACCAATAGGTGTAGTATTCCTGGGCCAGAATTGTACACGTCATGGGCGGGCATGCGAACAGACGTCAAATAGCACAAGATGACGTCAGGCAAGTGTCCCGACGTCATCCCGCACATGAGCAATCTTCAGATCGGTGGGAGCGTGCAAGTGTCAGAGCTGCGCCCGCTAACAACTAAAGGGCCACTTAAGGCCATTAAAAAGGCAATTGATCCTGATTTTATGTTGCCCGTGCAATTTCCCGCTAGCCGCATGGGCAAAATAGGCAGGCAGGCAGCCCACTTTTACCGAAATCTCATCCAAGGGTGGGATAAAAAGGGTCTGCAGTATTAGCATTGTGAGTAGTGAGGAGTTTAGAAGATAAAAACAAAAACAGAAATACCTGGAAAAACTCAGCAGGTCTGACAGCATCGGCGGAGAAGAACAAAGTTGACGTTTCGAGTCCTCACGACCCTTCAACAGAACTAAGTAAAAATAGGAGAGGGGTTTAAGGTGGGGGGGGGGTGAGGGGAGAGAAGGGGGGGTGGTTGTAGGGACAAGCAAGCAGTGATAGGAGCAAATAATCAAAAGATGTCACAGACAAAAGAACAAAGGTGTTGAAGGTGGTGATATTATCTAAAAAAATGTGCTAATTAAGAATGGATGGCAGGACACGCAAGGTACAGATAGCTCTAGTGGGGGTGGGGTGAAATAAGACTAAAAGGGCATAAAAGGTATAGATTTAAAGATAATGGAAATAGGTGGGAAAAGAAAAATCTATATAACAACTTTAGATCTTGAACTCCCTCCTCCATCCCCACCCCTTTTCCATTTCTTCCCCCTCCCTTTTGTTTTTTCCAATAATTTATATAGATTTTTCTTTTCCCACCTATTTCCATTATCTTTAAATCTATACCTTTTATGCCCTTTTAGTCTTATTTCACCCCACCCTCACTAGAGCTATCTGTACCTTGCGTGTCCTGCCATCCATTCTTAATTAGCACATTCTTTTAGATAATATCACCACCTTCAACACCTTTGTTCTTTGTCTGTGACATCTTTTGATTATCTGCTCCTATCACTGCTTGCTTGTCCCTACAACCACCCCCCCTCCCCACTTCTCTCCCCCCACCCACCCCCCCCCCACCTTAAACCAGCTTATATTTCACCCCTCTCCTATTTTTACTTAGTTCTGTTGAAGGGTCATGAGGACTCGAAACGTCAACTTTGTTCTTCTCCGCCGATGCTGCCAGACCTGCTGAGTTTTTCCAGGTATTTCTGTTTTTGTTTTGGATTTCCAGCATCCACAGTTTTTTGTTTTTGAGTTTAGAAGATAGTTTGCTGCTGGTTGCTTATTTGAACTTGACACATTCAGCTCTGATCTGAGCTTCAGTCTTAGCATTTCTAGGCTTAATTTCATGACTCATTGATGTCTCCAAGGCCCTTGGAGGATTTTGACTGTGTGGACCTTTTCAGGCACCAGACAGCCTTCTGTAACCCTAGTAATGGGGACTGTGCTCTCCACCGGTGGCACCTCCTCTCAGGAGGAAGAGAGGAGCAGAAGGGAGAGGAGACCATGGGCAACATCCTCTGGTCAGCGAGCGGGGGCAGGGATATGTTGGGTGTGCGTCCTGACGTCACCCTGAGTCATTTAGAGTTTCAGTTCGGCGGGCGCGCAGCCAAAACGGCTGCTCGTCCGCCGAACTGTCAACGGCCTATTAAGGCCATTAAAAAAGTAATTAACCTGATTGATGGACCTGCCCGTCCAACCTTAAGGTTGATGGGCAGACCAGGAGCCCAGACGGGCCTCAGCAAAAGCATGAAACCTCATTTACGGGTGGGATGAGGTTTCATGAGTGTATTTAAATTTTCATTAAAAGTTTGAATAAAAGTTATGGACATGTCCCAACTTATGTGACAGTGTCACATGCAGTGATATGGCAGGGAAATTTTTTACATACCTTTATTTAAAGTTTCAAATCAGAGATGATCTCCCTGAGGCAGCACCTCGCCTCAGGGAGATCTGTGTGCTCTTTCGTGCGCATGTGCGAAACAGCGCACTCCCGGCTGAGGGAATCCCCCCCTGCCCGCACAGGGAGCGCATAGCGCTTCCTGGCAGACATCACGCTGGGCGGGCTTTAATTGGCCCACGCAAAATGGTGGCCCGGCCCCCACCCCGAGCGGGGGTGCCAATCGTAAGGCCGTATGCCCACAGCCGCTTCCGCACTTCCCCCCTGACGGGGTAAAATGTTTCCCCATGTGTCCCTATGCAGTTTCCAGGGGAACGACCTGTGGTAGGAAAGGCGCAGGTATAAGGGGCACAGGGCCAGCAGGTAGTCCAAGGCAGAAGGGGCCACAGAAGACGCCACTATGCTGCTGCCAGGGTTTACAGGCAGCGATGCAGCTTCCTCAACATGTCAGAGGTGCAATGCTGAAGGAGGATCTGCCTCTCCAGGAAGACTGTGGCCTCCATTTGTAAGATGATTGGGCCTGAGATCACCTCCACCGATGTGGGTGGACACTCCATGCCAGTGGCTTTGAAGGTTACAGTGGCCCTCAACTTCTATGCTTGTGGCTCTTTCCAAGGGTTATTGGGGGATCTTTGAGGAGTGTCCCAATTAGCTGCCCATAGTTACGTCAAGCTGGTGACTGATGCTCTGTTCATGCAGGTAATGGCATTTATTCATTTACATACAGACGAGGCCAGCCAGGCTGAGCAAGCCAGAGGATTTGCAGTGATTGCTGGGTTCCCCCGCATCCAGAGTGCATCCTCAGACACTCCCAGGTGCCAAGGCTCTTCACTGCTCCAGCTCAGCTGATGGATGGCTACTGGGTGACAAGGATGATCCATTGAAAAGGTGGCTTATGACGCCTCTCTGCCACCCAAGAACAGAGGCAGAGTAGCTTTATAATAGGAGTCATGCCTCCACACGGGCGGTGATAGAACAGATTTAGTGTCAACTAGGGATGGTCACTAAATGCTGGCCCAGCCAGCGAAGTCCACATCCTGTGAATGATTAAAAAAAAAAGCGGAGCATATTGTGCACCATGTCTGGGTGAACTGAAGGCCCTTTCTAATTCCATGCTTTTCACATTATGGTTCAGATGCTCCTGATATCCACATACAACCTATCTTTAAGGAGCAAGAGAAATGTATCTAGACTTCCTCTGAAATGCAAACACCTAGGAGAATGTCTTAAATATCTTCAGATCAAAAATAAGTTGTGATGGATAAGGGACATTATTGTTCTCTGCATAATCTCTGAACTTCCCTATAGACCATAAGAGGTAAGAGCAGAAGTAGGACATTTGGCCCATCGAGTCTGCTCCACCATTCAATGAGATCATGGCTGATCTGATAATCCTCAACTCCACTTTCTTGCCTTTTCCCCATAACCCATGATTCCCTTACTGATTAAAAATCTATCTATCTTAGTCTTGAATATACTTAACAACCCAACCTCTACAGCCCTCTGCGGTAAAGAATTCCACAGGTTATCTACCCTCTGAGAGAAGAAATTCCTCCTCATCTCTGTTTTAAATAGGTGCCCTTTACTCTGAGGTTATGCCCTCTGGTCCTGGACTCTCCCACAAAAGGAAACAACCTCTTAGCATCTACCCTGTCAAGCCCCCTAAGAATCTTATATGTTTCAATGAGGTTGCCTCTCATTCTTAAACTCCAATGAGTACAGGCCCAACCTACTCAACCTCTCCTCATAAGAAAATCCCTCTATCTCTGGGATCAACCTAGTGAACCTTCTCTGGACTGCCTCCAATGCCAGTATATCTTTCCTTAGATAAGGGGACCAAAACTGTTAACAGTATTCTAGGTGTGGTCTGGTATAGTTTTAGCAAGACTTCCCTATTTTTATACTCCATTCCCTTTGAAATAAAGGCCAACATTCCACTTACCTTACCTATTACCTGCTGAACTTGTATGCCAGCTTTTTGGGATTCATGCACGAGGGCCCCCAAACCCCTTTGTGCTGCAGCTTACTTCAGTCTTTCTCCATTTAAATAATATTCAGCTCCTCTATTCTTCCTGCCAAAATGCATAACCTCACACTTCCCCACATTGTATTCCGTCTGCCATGATTTTGCCCACTCACTTAACCTGTCTTTCTCCCTCTGTGGACTCTTTGTGTCATCCTCACCACTTGCCTTCCCACCTATTTTTGTGTCATCCACAAATTTGGTGATACTATATTCACTTCAATCATCTAAGTCATTAATATATATTGTAAATAATTGAGGCCCCAGCACTGATCCCTGTGGCGCTCCACTAGTTATAGGTTGCCATCCTGAAAATGCCCCCTGTATCCCAACTCTCTGTCTTCTATTAGTTAGACAGTCCTCTATCCATGTTAATATACTACCCCCAACACCGAGGGGAGAATTTTCTCCCTGTCGGGGGGGTTGGGTAGGTGCGGGTGCGGGCGGATGCACAGCCGATCTCTGCCCGTGTTCGGCTGGGCGCCGCCATTTTGTGTGGGCGGGTCAATTAAGGCACAGAGCTGCCTCAGGGAGGTTAGTTTGATTTTTAAAAATTTTAATAAAGAAAAAAAAATTTTTTAAGACATGTCCCCTCATGTGACAGTGTAACAGACTCCAACATTTTCCCAATGACAGATGTTAAGCTAACTGGCCTATAGTTACCTGTTTTTTGTCTCCCTCCCTTTATGAGTAAGGGAGTTTTCCAATCCTCTGGGACTTTCCTGGAATCTAAGGATTCTTGGAAGATTACTACCGGTGCATCCACTATCACTGCCAAGATTAAGATAGCCTGCCAAGATTGTGGATGAGACTTTCCTCGCATTGCACTAAGTGTGGGAGCGGGAGAGAAAACCAGCATTTTTCCCACTGGCCACAATGGTGGGTTTTCATGCCGTATCATCCGCTTCCCGTCTCATTACTTATGCATTCAAGGGAAACACACCGGATCGCTGGTGGTTTGTTAAATGTCAAATGGAGATGGTTAGGTTTTCTCTTGTTGGAATGGTCATTGCCCAGCATTAGTGTGGCATGAATGTTACTTGTCCAAGTAAGCCCAAATCTGAATGTTGTCCAGATCTTGCTGCATGCTGGTTTCATTATCTGAGGAGTTGCAAATGAAAGTAGAATTGAATGCTAATCAAATCCAAATTTAGATAATGTTCCAAAATTAGTTTTCAATTAATTGTAAATAAATAGTTGGCAAAATAGGGTGTGGCTAGCACTGTTTCCTTCACCTTTGGTAGTTTGTAAACAGTCCAGAATAATGGAAATACAAATCTTCACTCTTTGCATTGTGATTGTGTGCAATTGAAATGAGTTTGGATGTTTTAACTCAGTTTCCAACAGACCATATCTACGGCTGATAACAGCTGCAATATCTCACCTCCAGAGTGCAGGTGAAATTTAATCAAGCATTAGGTCCATAGGAAGATAAATGTTGATTTATAATCAATGACTTCTGTCCTACCCAAAATAAAACTTTGAGAGGCCTACCATTAACTTATATTCTAGCGTATGGCACAAAGATGTAAAATCACCAGGTTATCAGTAGTGAATGTGTAATTACATAAGTTACATGCAATAAGGTAATAGGCTATTCAAATGGATATGACAAATCTGATTGCACGGCCAACCATGTCTTGCATACCAACTGAAATGTACTGTAGACTAACTCTTGCCTATTGCCCTGTATTTGTATCTTATTGTCTTTTTTTGGTATGTTAGCCTTTTGTGCTCATCACTGTGAAGAATGTCAATGTTGACTGGATTACTGTTCTACTTCTTGTACCAAGTGGCAAATGTGTTAAAATTATCAATGAGTTCTCATTCCCTTCTGTCCCAACAAATAGTCACAAACCCAACTTCAGCAAACACCCTTTGGCCTCACAGATCTCTCACCCACCCCCTGTATTTCTTGATCCCGTTGTGCTTCTGGTGCATGTCTGTTTGTTCGCCCCTGAACATTTTGAAGTGGGTGTGTCTATGGCCCGTGTGGACCTCACCCATCCCCACCTTGAAGCCACTTACACTGTTCAACATATACCGCTCCCCGCACCCTCCCCCCAGTCAGGTGTCTGAGTGTAACCTTCTCCACTCATAACCCGCAGTATAGGCCTGGCTCTGCAACCGCTTCTCCTACCTGAGGCCAGCTGCCCCCTCCCCCAGAGGAGCCCTAGCTCTGCAGCCCATTAAAAGCCACCCCAGCTTTACCACAGCTCTGGTAGGTAGAGACTTCCCTGTGACTATTCCCTGAAAGCAATGTGGTGCTGCCTGCAAAGCCTGGTACTAATTCCTACAAGCACTGCGCAATGCAAGGCAGGTGAACCAAGCTCGAAGTGATGAGCGAAGTACAGGTCGGCAGGTTCACGTAGCTCATGTACCGATGTGAAATAAGGCGTTTGAATTACATGCCGACGCGGTCTGATGATCCAGCATTGGGGGATGATTCCAGCAAGCAAGGCTTATAATGAAATGGAAATATATTAAATGACATTCCCAATGTGCCACAGTGTGAAATGCAGCCTGCCAATGATGGGTGGAGCAGACGATCACAAACTGGTTTCACGTTAAGGTAAAACCAATTTTTTACCTTTTAGCAATATTTTCCACTCCCACCCACCATGACATCCGCTGTGAATGGGGACGGAAAATCCCAGCCTAATTTTCAAAATACCTTGGCCTGAATTTTTCCCTCGTTGGGCGGGCTCGGCAGGAGCGGGTGGGGGCGGTCACAGAGCTGACTGCCGCCCGTGATCAGCTCCACACCGCCATTTTACGTGGGTGCAACAATTAAGGCCCACCCAGCCTAGTACGTGAGTGGTAACACTCAGCACTACCTGTGCGGGTGGGGGGAGGAGGGAGCGTCGGGGCCAGCGCTCTTTCGCACATGCGCACAGGCACGGAGCTACCTCAGGGAGATTGAAGCGCTTTTGAAATAAATAAATAAACGGAATTAAAATTTAATGAAACATGTCCCGTCATGTGACTGTGTCATATGAGATGGGACATGTTTTGAGTTTTCAGAAACTTTTTTAATTCAATTTGTTAAAGCTTTAGGAAACCTCATCCCACTCATGGATGAGGTTTCCTAAAAAACGTAAAAGCCGTTTGGCCTTTTCGCCTGCCCGCCAACAGTTAGGCGCGCCTGCCGAGCAAAACATCGCAAGACAGCACGATGACGTCGGCACGCACACCCAACATTATCGCTCGTCATTTTACGCACCGGAGTGTTGGGCCTGCCCCCGCATGCTGACTGAAAAATCCTGGCCCCTATTTTGGGTTACTTGGAGGATATATGTTGCTCCTTCTGCAGATAAAGCAACTGGGGATTTTCAGATATAACTTGAACGACATTAGAACAATTGAAAACCAAGAACTACTTTGATTAACACGGTAAAAGGTAGTGCAATATATCACTATAATGGACATAACCTAAATATTATTGGGAAATTCCACAAAATAAAAACTACTTTGGTTATGGAAGACCCACATTGACACTTGAAACTAGGGAAGGGCTACTTAGCAACGTTAAGAGCTGAAAAACTATACAAATCAATGACTTTTTGTGTTCTTTTACAAGACGTGGGCATCACTGGCTAGGCCTCCATTTGTTTCCCATCCCTAATTGCCCTTGAGAACATGGTAGTGAGCTGCTTTTTTGAACCACTGCAATCCATGTGGTGTAGGAACACCCACAGTGCTGTTAGCGAGGGTGTTCCAGGATTTTGACACAGCCACAGCGGAGGAACGGTAATATAGTTCCAATTTAGGATGGTGTATGGCTTGGAGGGGAACTTGCAAGTGGTGGTATTCCCATGCATCTGTTGCCCTTGTCCTAGGTTGTAAAAATCACAAGTTTGGAAGGTGCTATCAAAGGAGCCTTGGCGAGTTGCTGTAGTGCATCTTGTAGACCCACTGTTGCCACTGTGCGTGGTAGAGAGAGTGTGTGGTAGAGGGAGTGAATGTCTAAGGTGGCGGGTGGGGTACCAATCAAGGGGGTTGTTTTTTTTCTGGATGGTGTCAAGCTTTTTGAGTGTTGTTGGAGCTGCACTCATCCAAGCAAGTGGAGAGTATTCCATCACACTTCTGTCTTGCAGATGGTAAACAGGCTTTGGGGAGTCAGGAAGTGAGCTACACTTCACCGAATTCCCAACCTCTGACCTACTGTTGTAGCCACAGTATTTATATGTCTAGTCCAGTCCAGTTTCTGGCCAATGGTAATCCCCCAGGATGTTGATAGCAGGGGATTCAGCGATGGTAATGCCAGTGAATGTTAAGGGAAGATGGTTAAATTCTCTCTTGCTGGATGCCTGGCAATTGTGTGGTGCGAATGTTGCTTGGCATTTATCAGCCCAAGCCTAAATGTTGACCGGGCCTTGCTGCATATGGAAACAGGTTGCTTTAGTATCTGAGGAGTCGCAAATGGTACTAAACATGGCACAATCATCAGCGAACATCCCCACTTCTGACCTTGTGATGGAGTGAAGGTCATTGATGAAGCAGCTGAAGATTGTTTGGCCAAGGACACCGCCCTGAGGAACTCACGTCCTGGCGCTGAGATGATTGGCTTCCAACAACCATAACCATCTTCCTTTGTGCTAAGTATGATTCAAACCAGTGAACTGTCCCTCCGCCCTCACTAATTCTGACTTCAGTTTTGCTAGGGTTCCTTGATGCCACGTTCAGTGAGCAGTCCCACATCTCAAGAGCAGTCCCTCTCACCTCACCTCTTGAGTACAGCTCTTTTGTCAAGGTTATTACTGTGAAAGTGCCACTTAATTAGTTATGGTGATGACACATTTCATCAGTTTGCCGATGCTTGAGAGTAGACTGATGGGGCAGTGATTAGCCAGGTTTTATTTTCCTGATTTTTCTGGATAGGACTTACCTGGGCAATTTTTCACATTGTTGGGTAGATGCCAGTTTTGTAGCTGCACTGGGAGAGCTTGACTAGGGCAGGGCTAGTTCTGGAGAACAAGTCTTCAGTACTATTGCTGGCATATTGTCAGGGCCCATAGCCTTTGCAGTATCCACTGCCTTCAGCTATTTCTTGATATCATGTGGAGTGAGTCGAATTGGCTAAAGACTGGCAGCTATGATGCTGGGGACCTCAGGAAGAGGCTGAGATGGAGCATCTATTTGGTATTTCTGGTTGAAGATGATTAGAAATGTTTCAACCTTGTCTTTTGCACTGATGTGCTTGGCTCTCCCATCATTGAGGATGGTTATATTTGTGGAACATCCTCCTCTGGTTAGTTGTTTAATTGCCTAACACCATTCATGACTGATGTGGCAGGACTGCAGAGCTTAGGTATGATCTGGCGATTGTAGGATCGCTTAGCTCTGTCTATTGCACTATTGCATGCTGTTTCTGCTGTTTTGCATGTAAGTAGTCTTGTGTTATAGCTTCACCAGGTTGACACCTCATTTTTAGGTATGCCTGATGCTGCTCCTGGCATGCCCTCCTGCACTCTTCTGACCAACTGCCCGACCAAAAAAAAAAAATCTGATTTGATGGATAACTATTAAGGATATTTTTGTAAACGGCCTCGGCCTCTCTGCTTTTCCCCTTAGCCCTTCATCTTTCACGATTGAGTTTCCTTATGTCACCCTTTCCTTTAGGACTGATAGAGCTTTGGCAAAGGTAACTGTACGGTAGTGAGAGAATATATGATATGACTTAGGGAAGGAAATGTGCCGTCCTTACCAGGTCTTACCTACATGTGACTCCAGACCCACAGCAATGTGGTTGATTCTTAAAATGCCCTCTGAACAAAGGCAATTAGGGATAGGCAATAAATGCTGGCCTAGCCAGCGACACCCACATCACATGAACGAGTAAAAAAAAAGTTGTACTTGCCTGTACTATAATGCAACTCTAATATTTTATTTGCACAGAGTGACCCCAGTTGCATTAGTAGGATGCAAAACAGCATTACTGAGAGTAATTTTAACTATTCGTGATCATGGAAATTGGGTGAAATTGGGTCGGCTGCTTGTGTTATGCCAGTTCCAAATTTCCTTGCATTGATTTCATTATGAAAAGGAGAGTCAGGGATGATGTGCAGTGGCCAACTAATTCAATATTGTTTGTATTACACCATTGCATAAAATTATAATTAGTCCCATCATGTTGTGTTTCATTATCCATGGATGTTTGTAATAATGTCAGAACGTACTTTTTTATATAGAGAGAGCGAACAATGGCTCAAATTGCTAGTGAGGGTGGGTAGTTTAGTCCAGAACACTGAACTCATTTAAAACACAACTGTGTGCTGTAATGGGAGAACAGTAGGCTGGTATTCTGGAAGAATAGGAAGAACTCAGCTGAATTGATACTATTCTCTCTACTCCACTGTCTCTAAATTGTCAGACTGCTTGTCCAACACGCCATACTGGATGAGCAGAGATTTCCTCCTATTAAATATTTGGAAGATGGAAACAATTGTCTTCGGTCACCATTACAAACACCCTAGCCACTGACTCTTTCTCTCTTCCTGACAACTGTTTGAGGCTAAACAAGACTGTTCACAACCTCATACTTGACCCCAAGATTAGCTTCCAACTGCATATCCATGCCATCACTATTTCCACGCCCTTAACATCGCCAGACTCCATTCCTGCCTCAGCTCATTTTCTGTTCAAACCCTCATCCCTCTGTTATCTGCAGATTTTACTATTACAATACACTCCTGAGGCCATCCAAAATGCTACTGCCCTTTTCCTTACTCGCATCAAGTCCCATTCACCCATCACTTCCATGCTCTGACCTACATCAACTCCCCGCTTAAGCAACGCCTCCATTTTAAAATTTTCATCCTTATTTTTAAATTCTTCCACGGTCTTTCCCCTCCCTAACTCTGTAATCTCCTCCAGCCCCACAACACTTTGAGATATCTACGCTCTTCTAGTCTTGCATCTTGAACATCCCCGATTTTAATTGACCCACCATTGGTGGCTGTATCTCCAGCTGGCCAGGCCTGAAGCTCTGGAATTCTTGCCCTAAACCTTTCCACCTCTCCACCTTCCTTTTCCTCCTTGAAGACACCCTTTAAAACCTACCTCTTTGGCCAAGCTTTCGGTCATCTGCCCTAAAACTATGGTATCAAATTCTGCTTTATAACGCTCTTGTGAAGCACTTTGGGTCATTTTATAACACGAAAGGTGCTATATAAATACAAGTTGTTGTCATTGCATTTCCTTTCTCTTACCATATCCAGCATTCCTTATGAATGGAAAAAATGAATGTGGGGAGCTCTGGCCTGATAGAGAGAATATTCATTAAAATGAAGTCAGGACACTAGGTAACGGGCCAATGGCAGTACATTGAGTTAAAAAGAGTAGGAGAAAAGACAGGATGGATAGGATTCTAGCCCCTATAGGCTAAAAACAGCACCCCTGGCTGGCATGTCAGTTTCCTGGCTCAATCCCACCACTAGGTCAATTTCCTGGAGACAGGATGAGGGTGCAGTGGGTAACCAATTCAGTTTGTTATGGGTCACTTAAAGGCAATTGAAGGAGGCCCAAGGATGGTTTAGCCACCTGGATGTAATTTCCCAGTAGCAGACAGGAGGTTTTGGGGGGGTGGGGGTGGGTTTGGATTGCCAACAGTCTAGACAGCATTAGAGGCTCTTTCTGCTTACCTGGGTATGGCAGCAACCACAGGCCACTCTGTATAGGGGCCCCGCTCAACTGTGCTAGTCCAGCTACAAAGGCCATTTTTTATTTAAACTTTGAAAAAGTTGGAGAGAGGGTGCCTCCATTTTGATGTACTTGTAGTATAAAAGGTTAATATTGAATATGTAAATGTTTAGTCTACATCATCAGAGATGTAAGATCACATGATAACAAAGCATAAAGAGAGATAATTCTCTGTAGAGCCTTGTGTAGAGTCTACCATGTAAATAGTTGGCATAATGTCCAATAAAAAATAGAGTTTGCTAACAGTATTGCCTCCAGTCTTATCTCTAAGTCCAGGACCACAACTACCATATACCAGACCAAAACCAACAATACCAGGTGGTGGCAATAGTTAAAAACAATGAAAGGAGCAACCAGTGAAGAGCCCAGCAACTGGAAGAAGCAGCGAGGGGAACAACTGAAGAACAAGGACAGAGTGGAAAAATCTTCAACCATACTCCAAATGAAGCAACAGTAAAAGGAAGAGATCGAAAAAGTCTTTAAAAGAGTGCTTCAACCACTTGGAAGGCCCAAATCAAGCCGAGATCTGGCAGAACTGGTGTCGCAGGTTTACCAGGTACAGAGCAGTATAAGGACTGACAGAAAAGGCTAGCAAGGAGTAAGTCAGTGCCTTACTATACACTGTAGGCAGCAGTGCAGCTGACATAATGATCAGACAGGGAGTAAACAAAGACACTGTATCATATGTAGAAGTTATTAAAGCCTTCGATACTTACTTTAATCTTCAGAAAAACACAAATGTAGAACGAGCAAAGACCGGGAGAGAACATAGATTCCTTTATTAATGAGCTATATCAATTAGCAAAAAATTGTGAATACAGAGCCCCAAAGGATGAATTAACTAGGGATTGCATTGTTGTGGGTGTCTCTGATTTTTTGCTGTCATGGGGAGACTTGACCCTATCGAAGGTAGTATAGATAGCAAGGCAGGCAGAAGAAAGAGAGCAAAACAAATGTTTTATTTGAGGCAAAAAAGAAATCTAGTAGAGAAAGCCAGCCGATACAGTCCAGTTCATAGCATGAAAAAAATTGCAGTGCACCTAACCCCAAACAGAGAAAAAAAAAAGGAGGTCACAGTAGCCACCATTATTCAGTGTTCTCGTTGCGGTTGGAAAAGGCTGCATTGGCGTGAAGATTGCCCTTCCAAAAATGCGGAGTGCCATTCCTGCAAGAAAAGAGGCCATTTTAAAACAGTTTGTCACAGCAAACATCTTTTAACCAAACAATTAAAAGAAAAACAGCCAAGATCATGTACCATTCAGGAAATTTAAGACATCCAAGAAATTAAAGAAGAAAAAGAACCAAAAATACCATTCTTGGGAGAAGGCACGGGAGAAAATGCAAACTTTTGGTGTGCAGATATCACAGTCAACAGACATAAAACAAACTTCAAGTTAAACTGTGGAGCAGGAGCTCCAATTCTGGCAGATACAGAGAAGTGGTTAAAACTCCTGACATCAACCATAAGACTCCACACTCCAGGAGGCATTCAGCTGAAAGTCAAGTGACAGTTGACTGCAAAACTCCAGCAAAAAGGAAGAGGAATCACAGAAACCTTGTATGTGATTCATAATCAATATGCTCACTGTTAAGCCAGAAAGCTTACATGGATTTACAACTTCTCTTTAAAGGAGATGAATTGGAAAACCAAGAATAAACCAGACAAAAGATTTCCCTGGTACCATTCAAATATGTACAAGGCAACCAGCAAATCACAGCAGATGCATTGTCACGCAGTCCTGTTGGGAAGACAGAACAGGAGGACATAAATCTTGTTGAGGAGGTAGAGTCGTACAGCTCACTCATAACAAAATTCTTGCCAGCAACCTCACATAAGCTAAACAAAATTCACCAGGTGCAGAAAACAGATGAAGAATGTGCTAACATCCGAGAATACTGCAAAAATGGATGGCCAGAATATGCTCTAAACAATATCATCCTAAAACAGTACTTTGAGCAGTATTGTGGACAACATATTAATATACAATGAGACGTTGGTCATACCAAGAGTCTTCAGACTCAAAATTCTTTAAGAAATGCACCATGGACACCTAGGCATTACAAAGTTTTGTGCTAGGGCAAGAAATTCAGTTTGGTGGCCAGGAATTTCAAACTCACTAGAGGACATCCTTTAAAAAGTACCTGGATGAGCACTTGGCACGTCATAACATTCAAGACTATGGGCCAAGTGCTGGTAAATGGGATTAGGTAGGTAGGTCAGGTGTTTCTCACGTGTCGGTGCAGACTCAATGGTCCGAAGGGCCTCTTCTGCACTGTGTGATTCTGTGATTCTGTGACATGTTTCAAGTGGCATCACCTGTGCATTCCATTGCCAAGAGCAGGAGGAATCTTTGATGGTTTCATCATTTCCATCCAGACCCTGAGAACATCTTGTAATGGACCATTTCGAGCTTAAGGGGAAGGCATTCCTCATAGCTGTTGACTATTATTCCAGATGGATTGAGGTTAAATATTTTCATGGAATCATCAAAAGCAATCATTAATTCACTACAAGAATTGTTGCTATACATAGCATTCCAAATCTTGTCATATCAGACAACGGTCCACAGTTTGCGAATGAAGGTTTCAAGAAATTTACAGAAGACTATGGACTTGTTCACGCAACTAGTTTGCCCAGGTACCCACAAGCAAATAATGAGGCTGAGAGAGGAGTAAGAATGGTCAAGCTTTGTTGAAAAAGAATGATGATTAGCTCAATCAGATCTACTGATGGGAAGAAGATTATGCACACAACTTCCTGATCTTCTACATACATTTATATCGGGCAGAATTTTGCCCTTGATGGGCAGGCGGGCCCAACCGACTCGGCGGCAGGTGGGCAGCCAATCGCTCCCGCCGAAACGGGCCCCGCCGCCATTTTAAGTGGGCAGGCCTTAATTGGCGTGTTGCTCGACGGGAAGCGCTATGCGCTTCCTGTGCGGGCAGGGGAGGATTCCCCAACTGCCAGAGTGTGCTCTTTCATACATGCATGCAAAAGTGCGCACACCTCCCTGAGGCAAAGTGCTGCCTCAGGGAGATCACTGAAACTCTGTGAAACTCTAAAAATAACAAAATTAAAAAATCATTAACATGTTCCCCTCATGTGAAAATGTCACACGAGATGGAACATGTTAGTGAAGAACACAAACACTTTATTAAAAGGTTTTAAACCCAATATCAAACCTCATCCTGCCACTGGATAAGGTTTGCAAAAAAATCACTTACCCGCCTGCCCGTTGGGCCCGTGCGCCAACCCAAAGTTCACACGGGCCCCTCAAAATCCTGGTCGATTGGAGAGTTAATGGCCTTAACAAGGCCTTTAATTAATGGCGGGTGCGCGTCCCAGTGCATAGCGCGCCTGCCGACCAAAATATCGCGATGCCGCGTGCTGACATCGGGACGCGCGCGCAACATTTTAAGCGCTGGCGTGCGGACTCCGCCACTCGCATGCCAGCCAGAAGATTCTGCCCACCATGTCTGAAAGTCTCTGACATCGAGAGGGTAAGGGAGAAGGAGGATGAGTATCGTGCAAAGCAGACAAAGAATTACAACTACTACCATAGAGTGCAGGAGTCACCAGAACTCCAACCAAGTGACTCAGCCTGGATTAGAGATCAGAATAGAGAGGGCCAAGTACTGGAAAAGACACAAAGTCCAAGATCTTATCTTGTGGAGACAGAATGGGATATAAGATGAAATAGAAGCGTGCTCATGTCAACAAGTAGACCATCAATTGAATGGACTAACTATCCATATGATCAGGAAGATAACCCGAACAGAAAACCAATAGTCTCTGAAGATTCAACAGAGCCCAAGAGAGAATAGGGAGAATCTAAATCCTATGAGAGAGATCGAACAAGGTCGGGGAGATTGGTGAAATCATCATAATGTTTATCTCTGTGGACCAGGGATAAAGTAAGAGACATTGGGGGGAGATGAAGAATAATGTAAATAGTATTCATTTAGTCAGAGACTTGGGGGGAGATGTAGTATAAAGGGTTAATGTTGAATATGTAAATACATCGGCCAGGATTTTTCAGATCAGAAAGGGGCACGCGTGGAGACAGGAGACTATGCCTGAGTGAGATGGAGACCAAGTGAGTAGCAAATTAGGTTCACGTGGGAATTCAGTGCACGGGGGAAAAGAGGTGTAGTATACATAGGAGTTATCATAAGTTAATTAAAAAAGTAATTAAATTAAGTTAACTAAATAATATAAGTAACAATGGCAGGACAGATGTTATGTTGCAGCTGTAGAATGTGGATGCTTTTGAACACCAAAGTGATCCATGACAAACACATTTGCAGGAAGTGTAAGCTGGTAGAGGAATTCTGGATCAGGATTATTGACCTGGAAGCCAAACTGCAGACACTGTACAACCTAAGGGAGGTGGAGAAATACCTGGACACTTTGGCCAGAATTTTAGAGTCAGTGAGCGGCGGCGGGGCCCACTCGCCGATGCGTAAAGTGACGCATGGTGACATCGGGCATGCATCCCGATGCCACCGTGCGTCATTCAGATCTTTAGTTTGGTGGGTGCGCACCCGAGTCGGCTGTGTGCCCGCCGAACTGTCAAAGGCCTATTAAGGCCAGTTAGATATCAACTAAAACACTTAACGGAGCTGCCCGTCCAACCTGAAGGTTGGCGGGCAGGCGAAGAACCCAGGCGGCCTTTGTATTTATCATGGAACCTCATCCATCATTGGGATGAGGTTTCATGAAGGTATTTAAAGTTTTATGAAAGTTTTTAAAAACGTTCACTTTCACATGAGGGGACATGTCTTAATTTTTCTTTTCTTTACTAAAATTTTCAGAACTTCAACTAATCTCCCTGAGGCAGCTCTTTGCTTCAGGGAGATTTCTGCGTTTTTTCGCGCGCATGCGTGAAAGAGCACACTCCCTGACTCAGGCAACCCCCCTGCCCCCTGCCCGCACAGGGAGCGCTCAGCGCTTCCAGGTAACTGTCATGCTGGGAGCGTCTTAATTGGCCTGCCCATGTAAATTGGCAGCGCCCAGCCGATCGGAGGCGCCGATCAGCTACGTGCCTGCCTGTGCCCGCACAACCTCCCCCAAGGGGAGAAAATTCTCCCCTTTGTTCCAGAAGACAGTCACACTTCTTAGAATAGAGTCATCTGTTTTGGTCAGCAGTTAGAGACAGGAAGATGTGATGGTGAGTGAGGCAGGTAAAGGGACCAAGCAGACAGTAATGGAGGAGCTTCAGACTTTGCAATTGTCAAACAGGTTTGAGGTGTTTACTACCTGTGGACGAAAATGAGGTCTGCAAGGTGGATGAGCAGGCTGGCCATGGCACCATGGTACAGGAAGCCACTCAAGCAGGGGGAGCAAACAGGAATGTAGTAGTAGTAGAGAGTATAGTGAGGGGGATTGACATTGTTCTCTGCAGCAAAGAGTTAGAGTCCAGAAGGCTGTGTTGCCAGCCTGGTGCCAGGGTTCAGGACATCTGCTCAGGGCTGGAGAGGAAGTTGCAGTGGGAAGGGAAGGATCCAGTTGTCATGGTCCATGTAGGTACCAAAGACATAGGCAGGACAATGAAAGAGGTTCTGCATAGTCAGTATGAAGAGCTAGGCACCAAATTAAGAAGTAGAACCTCAAAGGTAACTTCTGGATTATTACATGAGCTGCGTGCAAATAAGCATAGGGCAAACAAAATTAGGGAAATTAATGCGTGGTTCAAAGACTGCTGTGGGAGAAGTAGGTTCTAGTTCGTGGGGCACTGGCATCAGTACTAGGGAAAGTGGAGGCTGTACAGTTGGGACGGTCTACACCTGAACTCTGCTGAGACAAGTGTTTTAGTGAACCGTATAATTAGGAAAGTAGGGAGGGCTTTAAGCTAAACAAAGGGATGTGAGGGATCAAGCTTGGGTAGAACTAGCAACTCAAGGGGTAGAGTCGAGGCAGGAAATCAAAATAGTAATATGGGAAATGAGGGTCAAAGAATGGCAGGAAGGGACAGAGAGAAAAAGACCTAAGAATACACCAACAGTCAAGACTAGATGTTACAAAGATAACAAAAGGCAAAACTAAAGGCTTTGTATCTGAATGCGCATAGCATTCACAACAAAGTAAATAAATTGATAGCGCACATTGAAGTAAATAAATATGATCTGATAGCCATTACGGATATATGGCTGCAGGATGACAAGGATTGGGCCCTGAATATTGAGGGGTATATGATATTCAAGAAGAATAGCAAGCTAGGTAAAGGTGGAGGGGTAGTACAGTTGATCTAGGATGGCATGCAATAGTTAGCGATGAACTTGGTTCAGGAGATCAGGATGTGGAATCGCTTTGGGTGGAGATGAGGACTAGTAGGGGAAAGAAGTCACTAGTGGGAGTGGTCTAAAGGCCCCCTAGTAGTACAATGTAGGACATAGTATACAAGAAGAAATATTGAGTGTTGTGATAAAGGGTCAGCAATAATCATGGGTGATTTTAATCTACATATAAACTGGAAAAATCTGATTGGCAGTAGTAGCCTGGATGAAGAGTTCATAGAATGTTTTTGAGGTAGTTCCTTAGAGCAGCACATTCTGGAACCAACCAGAGAGCGGGTTATATTAGACTTGATATTGTGTAATGTGACAGGAATAATTAATGACCTCAGAGTAAAGCACTCTTAGGTAGCAGCAACCACAACATGATTGAACTTTACATCCAGTTTGAAAGGGAGAAGAGTAGGTCTAAGACTAGTATTTTAAACTTATATAAGAACATCTATGTGGGTATGAAAGCTGAGCTAGCTGAGATGAACTGAAATACTAGGCTAGAGGATAGATCAATAGAGAAGCAGTGGCAGACATTTAAGGGGATATTTTGGAATACTCAGAATAAGTATATTCCTACAGTAAAGAAAAATTTCTATCTGTGGTTAATTAAAGAAGTTAAGGAAAACATTAAAATTAAGTAAAAAGCATATGTTACGACCATAGCCAATGTTTTTTGCTGATCAAGCCAAATCCCAGAGGGAAACTTGTCTTACTGATCATAATCTTTTATTTTGTACTTTGAAAACAAGGGAAAAGCTACTGATCCCAGAAGCATAGAATCCCGGTAAGACTTGTAGGATTTTTAAATTGAAAGATTTATTAACATGAAGAAAATTAAAATTAAGCAAACAGGATTAAAGTTATACAATTAAAGCAGTTTTACAAAACATCCCCCTCAAAAAAACCTACTTGGTCAGAACACGCAAGTAAACTACTTGGCAACAGCTCCATTATAGATTTTTAACTATACTAATCCAGTAATATTATCCAAGGCAAAACCTGCTGTCACTTTAGTAAAAGATATACCACAAGACTTCTAACTCTCTTCCACTCTGCTGTGGAAATCCAACAGAAAGGTTCAGAAACAGATTGCTTTCTGAAAAGAATGACTTCTCTGGCCTGAAAACTCAATGGCTGCTTCAAATTCACAACTTTTACAACTTTTTCCAGCACAGATCTGGTCTCAGGACATCTCCCCCACACAGCCATACAGCTTAGCTCAACATCTTTCCTTAAATATCATTTTCTTCTTTCATCTTAGATTCCATTGTCCTAAGCACCTCTCTGAACTCAACTTTCCCAAAATATAAAAATCTTTCATGTTTTCCTATTACCTCCACTTTCAGGTCAAATAAAATATAATAACTTTCCGTTGTTTACTTATGAAACATTTATAAGTTGTAAAAGTCCCTTGTCATTTCTAAACTCCACTTTGAACTTTAACAGCTGAAAAGTCAAGACCCTACTTACCTCATAATGCAAATGTTAAAACCCAACTTATTTACTTGTAATTCTAACTTCACCATAGCCTCTCATTACAAATGCATGCATCTAGATCCTTTATCTTTCATCTCTCAGTTCCCACAGACAAGCTGTCTTTAATAACCTCCCCCCAGTTTAATCAATCATGGACACACACACAGATGAGAGAGTGTGAGAGAAACAGTGGGGTCACTGACAGGGAGAGAGTGTGAGAGAAACAGCATGGTTATTTACAGGGAGAGAGTTTGAGAGAAACAGCTTGGTCATTTAGAGGGCGAGAGTGTGAGAGAAACAGCTTGGTCATTTACAGTGAGAGGGTGTGAGTGAACCAGCATGGCCATTTACAGCAAGATAGTGTGAAAGAAACAGTGTGATTATTTACAGTGAGAGAAACAGTGTGGTCATTTATAGTGAGACAGTGTGAGAGAAACAGCGGGGTCATTAACAGAGAGAGTGTGAGAGAAGCAGTGTGGTTTGTTCTTGATTGGTAAGGGGATCAAAGGTTACGGGGAGAAGGCGGGAGAATGGAGTTGAGAAACCTATCAGCCATGATTGAATGGCGGAGCAGACTCGATGGGCCGATTGGCCTAATTTCTGCTCCTCTGTCTTATGGTCTTATGGTGATCACTTACAGGGAGCGATTGCAAGAGGAGCAGGGCCTTCAACAGTGAGCAAGCGAGAGAATAGTATGAGACTTTTAAAGAGAGCAAAAGGGAAAAGAGCGTGGAGAGAAGCTGATTGGTGAGTAGGATTGGTGAGTATTTCTAGTCTTTAAAGTAAAAGTAAGGTCTTTGTTTGCATTTAGATCTCTTAGGTCTTTTTTCTCTCTTTTTCTTAAAGATAGCTTGTTTAGAATAAGATCGATACTGGCATGCATAAAAAAAATAATTATAATAAAGTGTGGAGAGTGGGGATACTAGAGTAATTAATTAATAAATTGAATAAAATATGATAGCGATGGCAGGATGGGTGATGCGCTGCTGCTGCTGCATGTGGGAGCTGCTGGACACCAAGGTGATCCAGAGCGAACACATCTGTACCAAGTGTTTGCAGCTCGAGGAACTTTGGATCCGAGTTAAGGAGCTGGAATCCGAACTGCAGACATTGTGCCACATCAGGGAGGGGGAAAGCTACCTGGACACTTTGCTCCAGGAGGCGATCACACCCCTCAGATTAGGTAATTCAAATTTGGTCTGTGATCAGGGACAGGAGGGTGTGACTGCAGGAGAAGCAGGTTTGGGGACCCTGGGGAGAGTGTTTGAGGAGTCTCGGCTCCTGCACCTGTCTAATTACAAGGTTCTTGCAAGCTGTGTAGATGAGACCGGGGACTGCAGGGAGGATGTGCGAACTAACCATGGCAACATTGTATAGGGAGCCATTCAAGTGGGGGGAGCAAATGGGAGCGTAGTAGTGGTAGGGGACAGTATAATTAGGCGGATAGATACTGTTCTCCGCAGCCATGGGCATGAGTCCCTAAGGCGGCGTTGCCTGCCCAGTGCCAGGGTTAAGGACATCTCCTCAGGGCTAGAGATGAACTTGGAGTGGGAGGGGAGGGATCCAGCTGTTGTCGTCCATGTTGGTACATCAATGACATTGATAGGACTAGAAAGGAGGTTCTGCTGAAAGAATTTGAACAGTTAGGAGCTAAATTAAAAAGCAGAACCTCCAAGGTAATAATCTCGGGATTGCTACCTCGGCCACGGGCAAACTGGCATAGGGTAAATAAAGTCAAGGAGTTAAATGCATGGTTCAGAGATTGGTGTGGGAGGAATGGGTTTCAGTTCATGGGACACTAGCACCAGTACTGGGGTAGAAGGGAAATGTTCCAGTGGGATGGGCTTTACTTGAACCGTGCTGGGACCAGTGTCCTGGCGAACCAAATATCTAGGGCTGTAGAGAGGGCTTTAAACTAAAAAGAAGTGGGGGAGGGTTCTGGAAAGGGGATACGTAGGCTTACAAAGCAAAAGGGCAGGGCAGCTATTTAGGTAATGATACCCAGAGTGTGACAGGAAGGGACAGAGTGTACAAACATAAAAAAAAAAGCAAATAGGGTCAAAAGGGGAAAAAATGGTAAAAAGGCAAAATTAATGGTCCTTTACTTAAATACATGTAGTATTCAGAACAAAATGAATGAATTAATGACACAAATAGAGGTTAATGGGTATGATCTTATAGCCATTACGGAGATGTGGTTACAAGGAGATCAAAGCTGGAAACTACATATTCAGGGGTATGTGACTTTTCGAAAGGACAGGCAGGAAGGAAAGGGTGGTGGGATAGCTTTGTTAGTACGAGATGGAATAGGTACGATAGCAAGAAAGGATCTTGGGTTGGAAGATGTAGAATCCGTATGGGGGGAGGTAAGAAATAACAAGGGAAAGAAGACACTGGTGGAAGAACTCTATAGGTCCCCTGACAGGAGCTATCCTGTAGGACAGAGAATAAATCAGGAGGTAATAAGGTCATGTAAACAAGGCTGCACATTAATCATGGGTGACTAATCTTCATATAAATTGGGAAAATCAAATTGGCAGATATAGACACGAGCAAGAATTCATAGAGTGTTTTCAGTAGTTTCTTAGAACTATATGTTGTGAATCCAACCAGGGATCAGGCTATTTTGGATCTGGTAATGTGTAATGAGGCAGGTTTAATAAATGATCTCAGAGTAAAGGGTCCCCAAGAAACAGTGATCATAATATGGTAGAATTTAGCATTCAGTTTGAGAGTAAGAAACTTGGGTTGGAAATAACTATGCTAGACTTACTTAAGGGTAATTACAATGGAATGAGGGCAGAGTTGGCTGGAGTGGGCTGGGAAAGGAGTTTAGCAGAAAAGATGGTTGATGAACAATGGCAGACATTTAAGAAAATAGTTCATGACTCTCAGCAAAGATACATTCCAGTGAGAAAGGAGGATTCAAGGAAGGGGATAAACCAGCCATGGTTAACCAAGGAAGTTAAGGATAGTATCAACTTGAAAGAAAAAAACATATGATGTGGCAAAGGTTAGTGGTAAGCCAGAGGACTGGGAAAGTTTTAAAAACCAACAAAAGATGACCAAAAAAATGAGGGAGAAAATAAACTTTGAGCGTAAACTAGCAAGTAATTTAAAAATGGACAGTAAGAGCTTCTTTAAATATATAAAAAGGAAGAGAGAGACCAAAGTGAACATAGGCCCCTTTGAGAATGAGGCTAGAGAAACAATAATGGGGAGCTAGGAAATGGGAGAGGAGTTGAATATTTTGCTTCAGTCTTCACGGTAGAAGATACTAAGAGCATTTCAAAAATACTAAATAATCAAGGGGCAAAACTGGGGGGAGGAAATAAATACAATAACTATCACTGGAAAAAGTGCTAGAGAAACTAATGGGGCTAAAGCCCAATAAGTCCCCTGGACCTGATGGGTTGCATCCTATGATATTAAAGGAAGTAGCTACAGAGATAGTGGATACACTGGTAGTAATCTTCCAAGAATCATTAGATTCTGGAAAAGTCCCACAGGATTGGAGAATGGCCAATGTAATACCCTTATTCAAAAAGGGAGACAAAAAACAGGTAACTAAAGGCCAGTTAGCTTAACATCTGTCATTGAGAAAATGTTGGAGTCCATCATATAGGATGTAATAGCAAAGCATTTAGAAATACATAATCTAATCAAGTAGAGTCAGCATGGCTTCATGAAGGGGAAATCAAGCCTAAAAAATTTATTAGAATTCTTTGAGGAGGTAACAAGCAGGATAGATAAAGGGGAACCAGTAGATGTAATATATTTGGATTTCCAAAAGGCTTTCGATAAAGTACCACACATAAAGCTACTTAATAATAAGAACCCATAGTGTTGGGGTAGTATATTAGCAGGGATAGAGGATTGGCTAACTAATAGAAGACAGAGAGTTGGGATAAAGAGGCATTTTCGGGATGGCAGCCTGCAACTAGTGAAGCGCCATAGGGATCAGTGCTGGGGCCTCAATTATTTACAATATATATTAATGACTTAGGTGAGGGAAGTGAATGTACTATCACCAAATTTGTGGATACACAAAAATAGGTGGGAAGGCAAGTGATGAGGGTGACACAAAGAGTCTACAGAGGGATATAGACAGGTTAAGTAAGTGGGCGAAAACTTGGCAGATGGAATATAAAGTGGTAAAATGTGAGGTTATGCACTTTGGCAGGAAGAATAGAGGAGCTGAATATTATTTAAATGGAGAAAGACTGCAGAAGATTGCAGCACAGAGGGATTTGGGAGTTCTTGTGCATGAATCCCAAAAAGCTAACATACAAGTTCAACAGGTAATAGGGAAGACCAATGGAATTTTGGCCTTTATTTCAAAGGGAATGGGAGTATAAAAATAGGGAAGTCTTGCTAAAACTATACAAGGCACTAGTTAGACCACACCTGGAATACTTTGAACAGTTTTGGTCCCCCTACCTAAGGAAAGATATACTGGCATTGGAAGCAGTCCAGAGAAGGTTGATCCTGGGGATGGAGGGATTTTCTTATGAGGGGAGGTTGAGTAGGTTGAGTCTGTACTCATTGGAATTTAGAAGAATGAGAGGCAACCTTATTGAAACATATAAGATTCTTAGGGGGCTCGACAGGGTGAATACTGAGAGGCTGTTTCCCCCTGTGGTCTAGGACTAGAGGGCATGATCTCAGAGTAAGGGGACGCCCATCTGAAATAGAAATGTGGAGGAATTTCTTCTCTCAAAGGTAGTCAATCTGTGGAATTCTTTACCGCAGAGGTCTGTAGAGGCTGTGTCGTTAAGTATATTCAAGGTTGGGATAGACAGATTTTTAATCAGTAAGGGAATCAAGGGTTATGGGGAAAGGGCAGGAAAGTGGAGTTGAGGATTATCAGATCAGCCATGATCTCATTGAATGGCGGAGCAGACTCGATGGGCCGATTGGCGGCTTCCGCTCCTACGTCTTATGGTCTTACACACACACACACACACACACACACTTTACAGAATATCACCATATTTCCAAAAAACATTTTTTTTAAAATCCAGCATCACACATATAACTGCGCAATGATGAGTGGCAGGTCAGATGATTGGTCAGAATATAAAAACCAGCAGAGAACGACTGAAAGGTTAATCAGGAGAAAGAAATTAGAGTATGAGAGGAAGCTAGCTAGAAATATAAAGCCAGAGAGCAAGAGTTTCTACAGGTATTTAAAAAGGAAAAGCATAAGTAAAGTGAGTGTTTATCCTCTAGAGACTGACAATGGAGAATTAATAGTAGATAATAAGGCAATGGTGGATGAAATGAACAAATATTTTGCTTCTGTCTTCATTATAGAGGATACAAAAAACATTCCAGTAATAGCTGTAAATTAGGAGGTGGAAGGGAGAGAGGAACTTGGTGAAATTACAATCACTAGGGAAGCAGTACTGAGCAAACTGATGGAGCTGGGGGCTGACAAGTCTCCGGGTCCTTTTTTCATTCGTTCACGGGGTGTGGGCTTCACTGGCTGGGCCAACATTTAATGCCCATCCCTAGTTGCCCTTGAGAAGGTGGTGGTGAGCTGCCTCTTGAACCACTGCAGTCCTTGTGGTGTAGGTATGCCCACAGTGCTGTTTGGGAGTTCCAGGATTTTGACCCAATGACAGTGAAGGAATGCGATATATTTCCAAGTCAGGACAGTGAGTGACTTTGAGAGGAACTTCCAGCTAATGGTGTTCCCATCTATCTGCTACCCTTGTCCTTCTAGGTGGTAGTGGTTGTGGATTTGGAAGGTGCTGAAACCTGAAATAGTAATCTGAAATCTGCATCCCACCTGCCCCTGATAACCTATCACCCCCTTACTTACCAAGAATCTATCCACCACTGCCTTAAAAATATTCAAAGACTCTGCTTCCACCGACTTTTCAGGAAGAGAGTTCCAAAGACCTATGACCCTCTGAGTGAAAGAATTTCTACTCATCTCTGCTTTAAATGGGCGGCCCCTTATTTTTAAACAGTGACCCCTAGTTCTAGATTCTTGCAGAAGAGGAAACATCCTCTCCTCATCCACCCTGTCAAGACTCCTCAGGATCTCATATGTTTCAATCAAGATGCCTCTTACTCTTCTAAACTCCAGCGGATACAAGCCTAGTCTGTCCAATCTTTCCTCATAAGACAACCCACCCATTCCAGGTATTAATCTGGTAAACCTTCTCTAAACTGCTTCCAACACCTTTACATCCTTCCTTAAATAAGGTGACAAATACTGTACACAGTACTCCAAATGTGGACTCACTAGTGCCCTGTACAACTGAAGCAAGATAGCGAGGGCATTGCAAGATGGAGGCACCATCTGAAGAATTTTTTAAAAATCGGTAAAAAAAATAAATGTGGTCATAGCTGCAAAGCCATCCTTTTGAAAATTGGGGGAGGGGACCAGATTAATGAATGCCTCACTGGCATCCCTCCCTCCCCAACCTGCCACTTGTAGGCTGTCTGAAGCCATCTTCCAGGCTTCAGCCTCAGCAGGGTGCCCATCCACCATTGGGAACTAACAGTGCTATGACCATTCTGAGCCCAATTTGGCAATTAATTGCCAATAATTGGCTACCACAGCCTGCTGAGCAGGTAGCCATTGCAGTTCTGAATCTGCCACTGGAAAGTTCACTCAGAGGCAGGAACAATTTAGGTAGACAACCCAACTCTCACAAATTCATCTCCTTCACATCTTCAAAGCTACCATTGCATGGCTGATAATATTCCATCCAACGAGTTCCATGGTTTAGATGTCTTGGGAAAGACCAAGGTAATACAGCTATCTGGAAACATGTCCCTCTCTTGTAAAGAAGAACAAGTGTTTGAAAGCTTAAATTATAGATAATATAATCCTTTAATCTGAGAGTTAAATTATCCATCAGCAAGAATGTTCTTTTTCCAGCCCTCATACATGATGATGTGACCACGATGTCTATCAACTTAATCTAGGCTGTGTTCACCAAGAATCACACTGTAGGGTTCTCCATCATCACTAGGGAAAGAATTAGGGAGAAGCAATATGACCTTTGAGAAACTGATGTCCTCATATCAAATTCATCTTGGGAAACAAATACTGGCCTTTCCAGCGACACTCACATCTCAAGGGCAAATTAAGAAAAAGTCAGCTTTCTCAGAATCCTAAAAAACAAAGTCACAATACATCATACTTACCATGAAGGGCTAGTCTCACCATGTGCTACATTGTTGAATTTGAGGTGATAATAATACAGAAATCTTCAGATTATATAGAGTTAATTTTTACGTGATCTGATAACTGGTTCGAAGAATGAAAAATTATAGTTGTGAGAAATATTTTGTTGTTATTACAGCTGTGTGGTCAAAATGATAAGATGTGGTCATTACCAATGTACTTTAAAAAGAATGAGATTATAAAAAGTAAACAACAGCGTGGGAGTTTTTCAACATGTTTAGGATGCTGTTGTGCACTTGCACAAATTACCTACTATGCATTTTAAACAGAATTTGCTGGTATCTGCTGAAGCTTTACCCAATTATGAGTCTTGGCTTAGTGGCAGCACTATAATCTCTAAGTCAGATGGTCATGTGGTCATGCTTGACTTTAGAGTTGAGTACATAATTTAGACCGGCAGTCCTGTGTGATACTGAGGGAGTGCTACAGTGTCTGAGGTGTCGTCTTTCAGAAGGTATATTAAACAGGGGGCCTGTCTGCTTCCTCAGGTGGCTTAAAAGATCACATGCACTATTTAAGAAGAGTGGTGGGTGCTCCTGCTGTCATGGTCAATAGTTATGCCTCAACCAAAACGTAAAATATATGGGTCTTGTCACTTATTTCATTGCTTTTTGTGGGATCTTCTGTGAAAATAAGCTGCTGTGTTTTCTACATTATAGCAGAAACTAGATTTCAAAGGTACTTCATGTAAAGTGCTTTAGAAAATCCTGAGTTTGGGAAATCAATGCAAATAAAAATCACAAGAGATGTAAAACTGGCTGCTAATTCTCTATCACTTGTTTTACACTATCACATAAAGAAAACATTATTCCTTCAGAGCGTAATTGGGTGGAAAGTCAATTTTATATGGATTTTTAATACTTTCCAAAATCGTGTTCCCTTTGCAAACCTAGCCTTTCTCAGCTCTCACCATATAATGAACTCTGAAAGCTTACTCACAACCAAAGAAGTTTGCATTTTTAATTTTGAACAGGAGCTACATACTCAATTGTTTTTTAAAATTAATTTGTTATAAACTAGGTAAGCAAATACTTACCCTACCCCTCCTGTAATGACTTGGTGGGTAAATGGTGTATTACCAAGCCATATGGATCATGAAAGTCACAAGTTCAATCCCTCCTTAGTACTATAATAGCAGATCTCAGCATGGACAGAGTTCTGGACATTATAATAATAAAAACAAAAAGCTAAAAGCTACTGCAGATGCTGGAAATCCAAAACAAAACAAAAACAGAATTACCTGGAAAAACTCAGCAAGTCTGGCAGCATCCGCCGATGCTGCCAGACTTGCTGAGTTTTTCCAGGTAATTCTGTTTTTGTTTTATTCTGGACATTATGTTCAGCCACAGTGCTATTAGGGAGGGAGTTTCAGGGTTTTGATTCAATGACAATGGAGGAACAGCTACATAGTTCCAAGTCAGGATAGTGTGTAATTTGGAGGGAAAATTGAAGACGATGGTATTCCTATGCATCTGTACTCTTGCCCCTGAAGGTGATGAACGTTGTGTGTTTGAAGGAGTTTTGGTGAGTTTCTGCAGTGCATCTCATAGATGGTATCGGTGCATCAGTGAAGGGCGTGAATGTTTGATGTTGGATGGGGTGCCAAACCTTGTTCTGGATGGTGTTGAGCTTCTTGACTGTTGTTGGAGCTGCACTCATCAAGGCAAGTGAAGAGTATTCCATCACACTCCGGACTAGTGCCATTAGATGGTGGACAGACTTTGGGTAGTCAGGACATGAGTTACTCACTGCAAAATTCCCAGTCTCTGACCTGCTCTTGTAGCCACAGTATTTATATGGTTGGTCCAGTTAAATTTCTGGTCAATGGTATCCTCAGGATGTTGATAGTGGGGGATTCAGTGATGGTAATGCTATTGAACTTCATGGAGAGATAATTAGATTCTGTCTTCTTGGAAATAGTCATTACCTGGTACTTGCGTGGCATGAATTTTACTTGCCACTTATCAGCCCAAGCCTGAATGTCGTCCAGGCCTTGTTGCATGCTTGCACAGACAGCTTTATTATATAAGGAGTCGCAAATACTGATCACCGTGCAATCATTAGTAAATATCCACACTTCTAACGTTATGATGGAGGTGAAGCAGCTGAAGGTGGTTGGGGTATCCCAGGGTGTGTGTAGGGGCACATGTTGATCTGTGCAAGTGGCCTCAAGATGGTGAGGGCTGAGAAGGCAGCCTCCAGAGGAAATGAGGCCAGATGGACATGTGAGGGTATGTGTGTGAGAATGGGTGGTGATGACCCTTGAGCTGGCAGTGAGTGAGATGCCAGTGAATGTGTGATGGGCTTGAGTGTGTGAGTTTATAATGATGAGATGGTTGCCATACCCTGGCAGCACAAATAAGATCATTCATCCTTTATCTGCATTGAATGGCTAACCTCTTCTGTGCAGCATTGGCACTGATCACCAATGCCATCGACTGCCAAGGCGGAGTGGTAATGTTGCTGCCCCTCCTGCAGCCAAAACGGGGGTAGAGGGTATCACAGCAGGCCTCAACGGTGCCCAAAAGGCACTCGAGGGCTGCAGTCTTCTTGCCTTTTGGGGTCATGTCTTCTTTGCAGCAGTCCTGACTGGAAGCACTCAGCGCAGCTGTACTTTAAAAGTGGTGCTTGGTGTGATGAAGCAGTGAGGTGACAGCATGGCAGGTGAATCGGAGCATGCCCGCCATCGAAATGGCATGTATCCTGGGAATGCATAATTAATGTGGTGGGTTGGGACGATACAGCGTGAAAAGCCACCATTGTGGTCGGTGGTGAAACATTGCTTTCCCCGCCTGTTACCACACTTAGTGCAAATCTGGGACAATTCCGCCCATAATGTGGGTTACGTAGCAGTGAATTTGCACACAGCAATGTCATAATGGCCAGATAATCTGTTTTTATTATATTAATTGAGGGATTGACCAGGACACCGGCAATAACTCTCCAGCTCTTCTTCAGAACAATGGCATATAGGATTATTTATGTCTGCCTGAGAGCAGACTGGGTCTTGGTTTAGCATCTCATCCAAAAGATAGCCCCTCTAACAGCCCCTCTAACTTTCTCAGTACTGCACTGGAGCGTCAGCCTAAATTTTTGTGCTGTTACAATCCACCCCCAGATGAGATTCCCCAAGGTTGTTGATCCAGGCAACACCCCTCAATTTGTCATAGTCTGGCTGAGGCAACCCCGGGTGAGGAGGGATGAATTGGCTCCCTGTCTTTATTCAGCCACTGCCACCCCACCCCCCAATATTAACAACAATATTTAATCTAAAAAGGATCCCTTTCTGCAATACCTTTTCCCCAGACCCATTTTTCTGGTTTTGAAGGAGCCAATTTGATTAGACTTTCTTGAGTTAAAGGTAAGAGTAAGTTTTTTAACTACTAAAGGCAAGAAAGGATAAAACACATGCGGTCATATAGGTTAAACTTAAGAACATAGCTTGAAGTAAGTGAATATATGAAATAAAGGTATATGGAAGAGTCCTTGACTCGTGGGTAGTAGGTGATTGAGCGTTGCAATTTGGGATTCCAGTAGTATTGAATTCGATAGGCAAATGGTCATTTTCGAGGTTCCAGTAGTGCTGACTTCAGTAGATAAATTGTCGGTTTCGAGGTTTCAGTAGAGTTGACTCCAGTAGAGAGAGAGAGAGATTGGGATACCTGCAAAATGACGATTTGCGGGGGTACTGTGTGTGGCTGTTACTTCTGAGTCAAACTCCTAGCATTTGCTCTCTCAGAACATCCACCAACAGACAGACACCAAGGCAGCTCTTCAGCTCACTTTTAACCCCTTCTTTGTATATTCCAAGTGGGAAGCGAATTCACAAACCTGTCTGGGCATTGCTCACAGGATTTCTTGATGAGATGATACTTATCTCCCATTATGTCCCATTGTCTCTACCGGAGGGAACAATTCATTTCTGGATGTCCTTAGAAGTACCTTGTCTGGCAACAGAGTGGGGTTCCATTACCTCTTAGAGAATCACCTGGCATCATTCCAACCAGTAGCTTGTGTGCATTTTCAAAAACTTAGGTCTTATTTTTAAAGTCTGATATTTCCGGACACAATTCAGTGCTTTTTTTCCTTCATTAACATGACAGTGCTCAAGTCTTGGAATGGGAACTGAACCCAATTGACTTGGGGCAAGAGCGCTACCAACTGAGCCATGGCTTGCCTATATGTAAAACTTCTGCCTTTGAAAGCATTCATATGCTCCTTTCACAATCACAGAATGTCCCCAAGTATTTTACAGCCAGAGAAGTTATTCACTGCTCTGGTGTAGGAAATGCAACAGCCAATTTGTACACAAAGAAATCTCATAATTATCAATGACATTTGACTGGATAATCTTTTAGTGATGCAGGTTGAAGAATAAACATTGGACAGGACAGTAGGGGAATCTTCCCTGTGTTTCAGATAATACCATGAGATAATTTACATCTTTCAGTGCTAACAATCAGAGGTGAAATTGCTACCATTGAGCAAATGCTTAGTCCTGGTCAGGCACTTTGGTTTTCAAGGCCCCATCAGGATATTACTGGATAAATAATGGACTGTTGCATTGTCAGAGATTGTGACCTTGGATGAGAGGTTAGCCTGAGGTTCCATGTGTCTGATAAGATGTAAAAGCTGGGGAGTTAGTATAGACGGTATCCAGGAAGAATGAGAACAAATGAGCTGAAGGGCCTGGTTCATCCAAACTGATGCTGTGAAATACATAGGTGGCACTAATTGAAGCCATAGTTCACCCTGAGCCTGCAGCACAGAGGGAAAATTTGCAAATGGAACTAAAATAACTATTTATTGATTAACTCATATTAGAGATATATCATATATGCCCGACCCACTCGAGTGTGAAATGACGCGTGTTGACGTTGGGTGAGTGTCCCGACGTCAACGCGCAGTTGTGTGATTGTTCGGTCGGTGGCCAAGCATGGGAATCGGCAGCATGCCCACCAGCAATTAAAAGGCCTGTGAAGACCATTGCAGTATCAATTAAGTTAAATTTTTCGCTGCCCGCGGCAACCTTATGGTTGGCGGGCAAGCAAAAAGGCCAAGTGGTTTCCAACATCAAATAAAAATAAAGTACATTTTTTTTAAATTACATTTATAACGTGTCCCTACTCATGTGAATGAGTCACATAAAGGGACATGTTTCTTAACATTTTTCACATCTTTATTGTTTTTTGCAAACTCTTCATCTCCCTGAGGCAGCTCTGTGCTTCAGGGAGATTCTAAAGCACGCATTCGCGTGCATGCATGAAGTTCATACTCGCCCTCCTCCCCCCTTTCGCACAGGCAGCGCTGAGCGCTGCTGTTCGTGTTTCATGCTGGGCCCGCTAGCATGAAATCACGTTCCAGCCTCAATCACGGATGGCATCAGCTTCATAACTGCTCCTGCCTGCCCCTGCCCTATAAGGGCTAAATTCTGCCCCAAGAGTTCATTGTTTTTTTTTCATGTCCACATGGCTCCTGAGGTGTGGCCATAGTGGATACTGGGTGAGTGGCTTTGGAGGTGGCATGGGGTATGAGGGAGCATGGGAGTAGGTGGGGGGCATCAGTTGGCATGGAGGGGACATGTAGGGCATGCAGGGGACCTTGAAAGTTTTAAGGCAGCATGGAGGTGGCATTGGGCATGAAGGGGGCATGGGGAGTGGGTGGGAGCTGAGGGGGTGTGAGGGATGAGTAAGTGCCTAACAGCTTCTATAACAATTAGAACAAAGTCCAAGAGAACCTGAGGCAGGCTGCCTTGGCATTCACCCATCCCCGTAGTCGCCCATGATCTGCTTCCAAAGTTGACGGATCTGAGTTTATCCCAACAGAGCCTCCTCTGAGCGAAAATCAGCATAAATTGAGGCAGGTCAGCCAAGTTGGAAAATTTCCCGACTTGAGCTACCTGCCTCAGGGGCGTAAGTCCGGTCACTTATGTCTGTTTACCCTGATAGCATCTGCTTGTTCATTAATTTATTCTCAGGAAATTGTTGTTGCTGATGAGGCCGACATTCCTAATTGCTCGGTGAAGGTGGTAGTGGTTCTTCATGAAGCATTGGTTGTGATCTAATACAACTAAATATCTTGCTAGACCACTTCAAAGGGCAAGTAAGGGTCAACCATATTATTGTGTCAATTCTGGAGCCACATAAAGGCCACAATGAGTAAGGGTGGTAGGTTTTCTTCCCTAAAGGACATTTGTAAAGCAATTGTGTACTCAGAATAATCCAACAGCCTTGTGGTCACTCTTACTGATGCCAGTTTTTTATTTCTAGATTTTTTAAAAACTGAATTCAAATTCTCAGTTGCCACAGTGAGATCTGAACTCATAGTGGAGTTAACTTTGTCTGTAGGTAACAGTGTAAAATATGTGGTATTGGCTCAGCCATGCATTAAGCACCTCTTCTG